>NC_134023.1:59172973-59788556 GCF_040712315.1 Castanea sativa | reverse complement strand
AGAGGAATCTCTCTCGAATATTTTAGTGTTAAACAGAGAATTCGTTCCCTGACCTAGAAGAATTAGGAAAGGAGTTTAGTTCTCGAGGAAAACAGACTAAAAGAGAAGCCTACAAAGCCAATTATACCGGAGATCAAAAAGAAAAAGTATTTGAAGCATGGACGGCATTCATGAGGGAAATATCCCGTAATGTCCCCTTTTTCTTATACTTCGAAAGGTATTTTGGCCGGCACAAGCAAGCGCTTTTGTGTCCTCACCAAAGCCCGGACCATAGAAGGACCCAATGCAACCAAAGAAATTGTAAGGTCTAGTCATCCACCCCTAGAAGCCATAACCTTCAACCATCGTAGAACGGAGATAATAGCCTCTCCCTTCAAAGCCACCACGTATAGGCACCAACCGGTTGACAAGGTTATCGAGCAAAATAACTATACCAACCGAGTGTCTAATTGTCATAGGAAAACAGCTTGACAATAGAAGACAAGGTCGAAAACAAAGTTATCCTCCAGCCAGAAACTCTAGTAAACCGATCCAAGCTTTAGAAAAGCCTCTAGTCAAGTTACCCACAACGTACACAACAAATTTCATTATCCTAAGGATAAGTCAGCCTTAAAGATAGTCGGCCGTAAATTGGATGAGCTTGTGAAGAGGGAACCAGCCACCCCTTCATCAGTTAAAGTTCTAGATATCCAATCAGCATCTAGCAGCTTCTAGCCAAACCTCGACCGGGAGTTTGAACGGCTAGAAAACCGGTTTCGGGATTTGGAGGTAAAACGGCTTTACCATCCCGATCCAACCGGCTCACCAAGAATTGGTACCCTGCGACCATCACCCCCGACCTCCGGTATGAGGAAAGGAATGTGAGTAACCAATTCTCGGTATCTTCCGGTAGACTCTATGAATGGAACATAGATGGTTTATCGAACAGAAATCTTAAACAAAATCCAGCATATGACTATGGTAGCCAACAACTACTTGGACGAAGGCCGTCCCCATAAAGAAGTCATAGAAATGATGGCATTAGGATTCACAGTAAACTCCAAGCAATGGTGGAACAATTGTCTTACTGAAGTGTCTAAAGAAGACATCAAGTATGCAATTCAGAAAGATGAGGAAGGAAACCCCATCATCAATGAAATTGAGCAAGGAATTCCTGATGGAGTCAATACCCTCATTTATAACATCATGAAACACTTCATAGGTAAACCAATCAACATCAAAGCTAGGATTTATGAGCAGCTGAGTAACCTTAGGTGTAAAACCCTAGGAGATTACAAGTGGTATGAAGATGTTTTTACCACTAGGGTCATGCACAGAAGAGATTGTAACTCTCCGTTTTGGAAGGAGAAGTTCATCAACGGTTTACCAACTCTCTTCAAATTTAAGGTTAAGGAAACCCTGCAAAGTACTTTAGGTGTCATAGATTATGATAACCTAACATATGGAGACATCTCTAGCACCATTCGAAGTGAAGGAATGAAGATGTGCAGAGATCTCAAAATCCAAAGCCACATCAACAAGAACAAAGCCAAGTACGAAATAGGGCATTTCTGTACCCCGTATGGCGAACCCGCCGTCCAACCGTCCAAGAGGAAATCCAAGCACAAAGGAAAGGAATCCTTTGAGAAATCCTATAGGAAGAAAGCAACCAAGTATTATAGAAAACAGAAGTACAAGACTGATGATTTCTATAAGAAAGGAAAGTCCAAGGAACCCATTCCACAAGCATCCAGCAAATGCTACAACTGTGGAAAGAAAGGTCATTTCAGGAGTGAGTGTAGAGCTAAGGCCAAATCCCTTATCAATACCCTCATTAGCGACCAACCCAGCAAAAAAGAGATCTTCAAGTTACTAGAACTTGACCGCTCGAACAAGAAGTCATTCAAATAGTTGCTAGTGACAAGTGAGCTTAGGCAGATTTACAGGTCATCCTCGCATTCCTCTAGTACCGCACCTCTAGTGGCCCGGATGAACCTTTACCATGCAAAGAGAGTTGTTCTTAGAAACCATCAGTAGGATTAACTTCCATAAATGGCACTCCAAAGTCAGGATTGTCATTAGCAAAGAATTCGAATTTGAAGTCATTGCCTTAATTGATTCAGGTGCTGATCTTAATTGCATTCAAGAAGGAATCATTCCCTCCAGATACTTCAAGAAGTCTAAGGAGAGGTTAACATCCGCAAGTGGCGGAAGAATGCAAATTAATTTCTTTATCCCACAAGTTGAGGTTTGTCAAGGCGGCATATCCTTTATGACGAAATTTGTCCTTGTCAAAAACATGACAGATAGAGTCATCCTAGGAAACCCTTTCTTGTGTTTATTGTATCCTTTCACCACAGATACCGAAGGTATCACAGCCCCATCCTTTTGGCCACCGTCAAATTTGAGTTCATTAGAAGCCCTGAACCTTGGGAAGTCTGCTCCCTCCAAAAAGCTTCTATATCAAAAACTCTCGCACTATCACCATCCTTCCATCCAAGAATCAAGCCCAAGCATCTTGATTCAGCCAAAACAATTGATCATCTTTTTGACTCCAATCAATTGTCGCATACATCCATCATGAAAATATTTGCATCTCTCGCATCCATCGTTTTTAAAAGCAAAAGGTTTTTTAACAATTATTTGAGAATCTCAAATGATCCAAACCTTTCTTGGCAGGAGAAAAAGAGAGCAATATTTAATACCACTAGTGAGTGGAAGATGACTTCTTCAACAGAAGAAGGGCAAGGGGAAAGTACCCGCAAGGGACTATCCTCAAGACAAAAGACTACCAGCGGGACAGTCTTTTGTAAAGCATGAAGGCGCATCCTCTACCAGCCATGGAGGATCAATATCCCTTCAGGAATTTATCGCTGCAAAGGTGACATATTCCAGTGGTAATATGGCTATTATCTTGCAGGAAGTCTTATCCAGAAATATCATTTCAAAAATGGAGCCTATACAAATTTACCAATTCTCCATCAAATTTATCCTTGATAACCTTCGGATGGCCTTTACCCAAAACAGCAATAGACTTTTCCAAAAAACCCTCAAAGCAATGGAAATCCACCTAGTGAACCTTGAGGCAGGAAATCTATCACTCCCTAGTCAACTCTTTGGCAAAGAGGATATCCATTCCATGGATAAAAAGACTATTATGGGCACAGATTATGCTAGACTCAGTCTTAAGACTCGCCTATCTTAAGAAGTGTGGTTGCCAACTTGCTTCCTCGAGATACAAACCGCATTCTAGGATCCAAGGCAATGTTCGAATCTTCTAACGAATGGTTTGAACATTTCGGGGTATTGATCACCACTCCTTATCCATATGCAAATTTAGGAGACACAGGTGATAACCCAATACGTAATGAGTGGGAAAAGCATTTCGGGAACGGTCTCGGGTCTATGAGCAACATTCTCCTTTTCCAGGACTCCTCATAAACTTTGAAGTAGAACCTGACAAGGACCCCAGCTGGTTATCAAAAATGTTTGAGTACGGCTTCATAAAAATGATCAAGTTATCAAGCCATGACCAGATCAGCCAGTTTCCCCAAATTATCCGACAGGTTGTGAAGAAAATCAAAAGTCCTTTTGTTTCCATCAGATGCTGGAGCACAATCCCACAATGGGAAAGAAACAACTGGATGACAACCGACCATCCACTCATCTAGTCCTAATTAATGGCCATTCCCATCAAGGGCCCTGGTATGAAGGAGATTCTCACTTATCCTATAGTTATCCATACACTCTTGTAGAATGTTGGAAAGCAAATTCCACCAATGAAATCCTGGATAAAGTACAAGATTTATGGGAAGACTACCATCATGTTGGTAACACAGGAAGAATTACTGTTTTCACCAACAAACCCTACTCTACTGCCATTCCAAATCTCCAAAGGGTTGGATACATGAATCTCAACCGGTTCATCACAAAAGAACCAGTTTATGAGCCATTAATGTATTGTGGACTTTGCAACCATTATGCCAGATATCACGAGCACAATTTTGATAACGATTCCCCATGGGATCCTTATGATGGATATCCATCAGATGCTCCTGATACTGACTAAAGCATCCTGACTCACAACTCAGGATAAGGTTTCCGTACGGTTACTATTCAAAATCAGCACCAGCCACTGATTTGACCAGTACCCGCCTTATCAACAAGATGCCAAGACCCGCAGATTCCTCAACAGGAAAAGCAAAGGGACAAAGCACTGTAGCATGAACAGTGAAAGTTTTACTGTTCACAGACACAATCATCAAGGGATACTATTGCTTTCGGTGGAAACAGCTTTCACCTCAGTAAAAGCAATTTACCCTCCGGAATTTCAGCAATCTCCAGCAGCATCCAAGGCTCCCTCCAGTCTATATAAGGCAGCCTCATCTCCATTCATCAGCAGGTCCAATTCTAGGAATAGCTCCAGAATACCTCAGAGGTCCAATTTTAGGAGAAACTTCAGCAACTCCAAAATTCCCTCCTCTTCCAGCCAAGAGTTCAGCTTTGCCTCCTCTTCCAGCCAACCTTAGCAATGGTGGAACAATTGTCTTACTGAAGTGTCTAAAGAGGACATTAAGTATGCAATTCAGAAAGATGAGGAAGGAAACCCCATCATCAATGAAATTGAGCAAGGAATTCCTGATGGAGTCAATACCCTCATTTATACCATCATGAAACACTTCATAGGTAAACCCAGCAACATCACAGCTAGGATTTATGAACAGCTGAGTAACCTTAGGTGTAAAACCCTAGGAGATTACAAGTGGTATGAAGATGTTTTTACCACTAGGGTCATGCACAGAAGAGATTGTAACTCTCCGTTTTGGAAGGAGAAGTTCATCAACATAAGGGGGTAAGTTACAGGCTAAGGCCGGTTGGGGCCATGTGCGGAAAATAAACATAAAGGCCGACTGAGGCCATGATATTACAAATATAAAATAGTGCCATCTGTTTACAATGCTAAGGGTTGTAAAGAGGAGGCAAAGCTGAACTCTTGGCTGGAAGAGGAGGGAATTTTGGAGTTGCTGAAGTTTCTCCTAAAATTGGACCTCTGAGGTATTCTGGAGCTATTCCTAGAATTGGACCTCTAGAACATTCATTGATGAAGGGGTGGCTGGTTCCTTCTTAACTAGTTCTTCTAGCTTTTGGGCCACTATCTCTAAGGCTGTCTTATCCTTAGGATAACTAAGGCTGGTGTGTCTGGTTGTGGGTAACTTGACTAAGGGCTTTTCTAAGGTTTGGATCGGCTTACTAGAGCTTCCTGGTTGGAGGATAACTTTGTTTTCGATCCTATCTTCTATTCTGTCAAGCTGTTTTCCTATGACATTTAGACACTGGTTGGTATAGTTGTTTTGCTCAATAACCTTGTCAACAGGCTGATGTCTATCTATGGTGGCCTTGAAGGGAGAGGCTATTATTTCTGTCCTTCGATGGTTGAAGGTTATGGCTTCTAGGGGTGGATGACTAGACCTTACAATTTCTTTGGTTGCATTGGGTCCTTCTATGGTCCAGGCTCTGGTGAGGACACAAAACTGCTTGTGCCGGCCAAAATACCTTTCGAAGTAGATGAAAAAGGGGACATTACGGGATATTTCCCTCATGAATGCCGTCCATGCTTCAAATACTTTTTCTTTTTGATCTCTGGTATAATTGGCTTTGTAGGCTTCTCTTTTAGTCCTGTTTTCCTCAGAACTAAACTCCTTTCCTAATTCTTCTAGGTCAGGAACGATTTCTCTGTTTAACACTAAAATATTCAGAGATTCCTCTTGCTGATCTGGAGGCTGTTCCATATCAGTTCCAGATGGGGATGGGGGGGATTGCTCAAGATCGTCTTCCTCATTGACAATCGAATCCTGTTTGGCTGTGTAGCAAGGTGTGGTGAGTTGGGAATTGGTTCTAACTCCCTGAAGCTGAACACCTAAATCTCTTCTGGACCTAGGAGAAGGTGATCCTAAAGGTCTGGTTGAGCTACACTGGGATGCAGATCTATCTCTAAGGTAGATAGGTGACTGCCTATGGGGCTGCTGTAGATCGATTGGAGATCTAAACCGGGATGTGTCCAAAGGTTGCCTACACTCATAGTCTAGAGGAGTGCTAAGCCTAGATCTGTCGAAACTTAACCTAACCGTGCCATCGGCTAGTTGTTGGACAAATTCTAGATCTGGATTCTGGGCTGGGTTTTGGATCTGTAGAGCATGATTTTCATTTTCTAACATCCAATTGGCTGGGAAAGTAATTTCAGACCATTTGAGGGTTCTGGGAACCTTAACTTTGGCGCTAGGGTCAGTGGTCTGGATGAGGGTTGTCTCACCCTTTTGTCTCCTATCAAGTGCTCCGACATTCATGTTCGTTCTCATGCACTTGTAGTAAACTCTATATATCAAGGCGATCTGACTAGTTCCCTGTGTCATAAGGGTTCCATGGGTCTTGATATTGAGTGTGAGGGCTTTGATAACTGTACTGTCATGGAGAAAGATGCTAAAATCTGGGAAACAGTTAAAATGAATGGGTCCGTTACTAAGACTGGTTTCTATGGTTCCTAGGAGGCTGTCATCAAATCTGACGTGACGAGCATCTCTAAGGGCCATGAGGATTGAGCTGTTCAAACCTCTTCTGGTGAGTGGTTTCACTCCTATTTGGACTAATCCTATGTGCAGGAAGTTATGTCCTTTGTCTTTATGATTCTGGATAGCTGAAGGGGATAACAAGTAGCACGTTTCGTACTCCTTGTTGATTCCATAGACTTGTTCTATGGTCTTGACATGGTAGTCTGTTCTGAAAGCTGTTTTCAAAGACCATGAAGACTTATAGAATTGGCTGGTGGAAACTTTAGGGATATTCCAATCTCCTATGTCTAGATCTAGATCGGATAGCTCATAAGACTCCGAATTAATTGCTCCTACGTCTGCTGGGATGTCAGGAATGGATGTGGGTTGAGAACATCTACTACTGGTGGAAGAGTAACTTCTAAACAACCTATTCATGATTCTGGGTTTACAAGTTTAAATCAACAATCACAACCTAGTCACCTTTATCCTCAAACTTCTGGATCAAACCTTTAGATCAGAAGCAAAAGTATACAACTATGGGATAGACACCTGATCTGTGAACTCCTTTCCGCCGGACTCTCCTCCAAAATGGGGACCACCCTAACACGCCTTCTCTCGGCTTCAACGGGCTGACCAAACCAAACCTAGGAAGATTTTCGGCCTCTTTAAAGAACAGAGAACACCACAGACTTTGGTAACAAATCTCACAGGTATATAAATCTGCAACAATCTTTAGGGATAAACACAGAGATAGGAAGAATAGAGATAACAGGGAAGCAAAGGTTAATTTGAACAAATAATCACAGAATAACAAATAGAATGGTTAGAAGGAGGCTCAGCCTACCATTTGCAGATGTAATAGAAAATGATGAAATAATAGCAGACGAAGAAATAAATAAAAGGGAACGGAAGAGTTATCAAGAAATAGATGTAAAACAAAATATGGGGTATGGGAGATATATCCATGAAAATGATTCAAAAATAATTATAATGCCAAAATAATCTGGATAACTATGGCGGCAGTGCCGACCAACTTGATTAAACAATAAACAGTAACTTACAATCCGACCGGGCCAAACTTGGCTCTGATACCATAAGGGGGTAAGTTACAGGCTAAGGCCGGTTGGGGCCATGTGCGGAAAATAAACATAAAGGCCGACTGAGGCCATGATATTACAAATATAAAATAGTGCCATCTGTTTACAATGCTAAGGGTTGTAAAGAGGAGGCAAAGCTGAACTCTTGGCTGGAAGAGGAGGGAATTTTGGAGTTGCTGAAGTTTCTCCTAAAATTGGACCTCTGAGGTATTCTGGAGCTATTCCTAGAATTGGACCTCTAGAACATTCATTGATGAAGGGGTGGCTGGTTCCTTCTTAACTAGTTCTTCTAGCTTTTGGGCCACTATCTCTAAGGCTGTCTTAAAAACATGACAGATAGAGTCATCCTAGGAAACCCTTTCTTGTGTTTGTTATATCCTTTCATCACTGATACTGAAGGAATCACAGCCCATCCTTTTGGTCAGACTGTCAAATTTGAGTTTATGAGAAGCCCAGAACCTTGGGAAGTTTGCTCCCTCCAAAAAGCTTCTATATCAAAAACTCTCAGTACTATCACCATCCTTCCATCTCATAATCAAGCCCAGCATCTTGATTCAGCCAAAACAATTGATCATCCCTTTGATTCCAATCAATTGTCATCATACATCCATCATGAAGATATTTGCATCTCTGCATCCATCAATTTTAAAAGAAAAAGGGTTTTTAACAATTATTTGAAAATCTCAAATGATTTAAACCTTTCTTGGCAGGAGAAAAAGAGAGCAATATTTAACACCACTAGTGAGTGGAAGATGACTTCTTCGGCGAGAGAAGAAGGGCAAGGGGAAGGTACCCGCAAGGGACCATCCTCAAGACAAAAGACTACCGGCGGGACGGTCTTTTGTAAAGCATGAAGGCGCATCCTCTACCAGCCATAGAGGATCGATATCCCTTCAGGAATTTGTCCCTGCAAAGGTGACATATTCCAGTGGTAATATGGCTATTATCTTGCAGGAAGTCTTATCCAGGAAATATCATTTCAAAAATGGAGCCTATACAAATTTACCAGCCTCCATTAAATTCATCCTTGATAACCTACAGATGGCCTTTACCCAAAACAGCAATAGACTTTTCCAAAAAACCCTCAAAGCAATGGAAATCCACCTAGTGAACCTTGAGGCAGAAAATCTATCATTCCCTAGTCAACTCTTTGGCAAGGAGGATATCCATTCCATGGATAAAAAGACTATTATGGGCACAGATTATGCTAGACTAAGTCTTAAGACTCAGACTATCTTAAGAAGTGCTGTTGCCAACTTGCTTCCTGAGATACAAACCAGTATTCTAGGATCCAAGGCAATGTTCGAATCTTCTCGGCGAATGGTTTGAGCATTTCGGGGTGTTGATCACCACTCCTTATCCATATGCAAATTTAGGAGACACAGGTGATAACCCAATACAGAATGAGTGGGAAAAGCATTTCGGGAACAGTCTCAGGGTCTACGAGCAACATTCTCCTTTTCCAGGACTCCTCATAAACTTTGAAGTAGAACCTGACAAGGACCCCAGCTGGTTATCAAAAATATTCGAATATGGCTTCATAAAAATGATCAAGTTATCAAGCCATGACCAGATCAGCCAGTTTCCCCGAATTATCCAACGGGTTGTGAAGAAAATCAAAAGTCCTTTTGTTTCTATCGTATGCCGGAGCACAATCCCACAATGGGAAAGAAACAAGCTGGATGACAGTCCAACCATCCACTCATCTAGTCCTAATTAATGGCCATTCCCATCAAGGGCCCTGGTATGAAGGAGATTCTCACTTATCCTATAGTTATCCATACACTCTTGTAGAATGTTGGAAAGCAAATTCCACCAATGAAATCCTTGATAAAGTGCAAGATTTATGGGAAGACTACCATCATGTTGGTAACACAGAAGAATTACCGTTTTCACCAACAAACCCTACTCTGCCGCTATTCCAAATCTCCAAAGGGTTGGATACATGAATCTCAACCGGTTCATCACAAAGGAACCAGTTTATGAGCCATTAATGTATTGTGGGCTTTGCAACCATTATGCCAGTTATCACGAGCACAATTTTGATGACAACTCTCCATGGGATCCTTATGATGGATATCCATCAGATGCTCCTGATACTGACTAAAGCATCCTGACTCAAGCAAATCAGGATAAGATTTCAGTACGGTTACTATTCAAAATCAGCACCAGCCACTGATTTGAACAGTACCGGCATTACCAACAGTACCAGCACCCAGCAGATTCCCCAACAGGTTACTATTTCTACAGTAACCAAACCCGGAAAAGCAAGGGGACAAAACACTGTAGCATGAACAGTGAAAGTTTTTACTGTTCACAGTGCCGACCAACTTGATTATATGATAAACAGTAACTTACAATCCGACCGGGCCAAACTTGGCTCTGATACCATAAGGGGGTAATAGCCTCTCCCTTCAAAGCCACCACAGATAGGCACCAACCAGTTGACAAGGTTATCGAGCAAAATAACTATACCAACCAGTGTCTAAATGTCATAGGAAAACAGCTTGACAGAATAGAAGACAAGGTCGAAAACAAAGTTATCCTCCAGCCAGGAAACTCTAGTAAACCGATCCAAGCTTTAGAAAAGCCTCTAGTCAAGTTACCCACAACCAGACACAACAGCCTCAGTTATCCTAATCTATATAAGGCAGCCTCATCTCCATTCATCAGCAGGTCCAATTCTAGGAATAGCTCCAGAATACCTCGGAGGTCCAATTCTAGGAATAGCTCCAGAATACCTCGGAGGTCCAATTCTAGGAATAGCTCCAGAATACCTCAGAGGTCCAATTTTAGGAGAAACTTCAGCAACTCCAAAATTCCCTCCTCTTCCAGCCAAGAGTTCAGCTTTGCCTCCTCTTTACAACCCTTAGCATTGTAAACAGATGGCACTATTTCATATTTGTAATGTCATGGCCTCAGTCGGCCTTTATGTTTATTTTCCGCACATGGCCCCAACCGGCCTTAGCCTGTAACTTACCCCCTTATGGTATCAGAGCAGACTTCCTGCTTAAGTTTTTCCTCAAACTTTCTGATCTCTTCTTGGAGGGTTTTACAAGTTAGTTGGTCCTCAACCGGCCTTAGCCTGTAACTTACCCCCTTATGGTATCAGAGCCAAGTTTGGCCCGGTCGGATTGTAAGTTACTGTTTATTGTTTAATCAAGTTGGTCGGCACTGCCGCCATAGTTATCCAGATTATTTTGGCATTATAATTATTTTGAATCATTTTCATGGATATATCTCCCATACCCCATATTTTGTTTTACATCTATTTCTTGATAACTCTTCCGTTCCCTTTTATTTATTTCTTCGTCTGCTATTATTTCATCATTTTCTATTACATCTGCAAATGGTAGGCTGAGCCTCCTTCTAACCACTTTATTCGTTATTCTGTGATTATTTGTTCAGATTAACCTTTGCTTCCCTGTTATCTCTATTCTTCCTATTGCTGTGTTTAGCCCTAAAGATTGTTGCAGATTTATATACCCGTGAGATTTGTTACCAAAGTCTGTGGTGTTCTCTGTTCTTTAAAGAGGCCGAAAATCTTCCTAGGTTTGGTTTGGTCAGCCCGTTGAAGCCGAGAGAAGGCGTGTTAGGGTGGTCCCCATTTTGGAGGAGAGTCCGGCGGAAAGGAGTTCACAGATCAGGTGTCTATCCCATAGTTGTATACTTTTGCTTCTTATATAAAGGTTAGATCCAGAAGTTTGAAGATAAAAGGTGACTAGGTTGTGATTGTTGATTTAAACTTGTAACCCCAGAATCATGAATAAGTTGTTTAGAAGTTTCTCTTCCACCAGCAGTAGATGTTCTCAACCCACATCCATTCCTGATATCCCAGCAGACGTAGGAGCAATTAATTCGGAGTCTTATGAGCTATCCGATCTAGATCTAGACATAGGAGATTGGAATATCCCTAAAGTTTCCACCAGCCAATTCTATAAGTCTTCATGGTCTTTGAAAACAGCTTTCAGAACAGACTACCATGTCAAGACCATAGAACAAGTCTATGGAATCAACAAGGAGTACGAAACGTGCTACTTGTTATCCCCTTCAGCTATCCAGAATCATAAAGACAAAGGACATAACTTCCTGCACATAGGATTAGTCCAAATAGGAGTGAAACCACTCACCAGAAGAGGTTTGAACAGCTCAATCCTCATGGCCCTTAGAGATGCTCGTCACGTCAGATTTGATGACAGCCTCCTAGGAACCATAGAAACCCGTCTTAGTAACGGACCCATTCATTTTAACTGTTTCCCAGATTTTAGCATCTTTCTCCATGACAGTACAGTTATCAAAGCCCTCACACTCAATATCAAGACCCATGGAACCCTTATGACACAGGGAACTAGTCAGATCGCCTTGATATATAGAGTTTACTACAAGTGCATGAGAACGAACATGAATGTCGGAGCACTTGATAGGAGACAAAAGGGTGAGACAACCCTCATCCAGACCACTGACCCTAGCGCCAAAGTTAAGGTTCCCAGAACCCTCAAATGGTCTGAAATTACTTTCCCAGCCAATTGGATGTTAGAAAATGAAAATCATGCTCTACGGATCCAAAACCCAGCCCGAATCCGGCATCTAGAATTTGTCCAACAACTAGCCGATGGCACGGTTAGGTTAAGTTTCGACGAGATCTAGGCTTAGCACTCCTCTAGACTATGAGTGTTGGCATCCTTTGGACACATCCCGGTTTAGATCTCCAATCGATCTACAAGCAGCCCCATAGGCAGTCACCTATCTACCTTAGAGATAGATCCGCATCCCATGTAGCTCAACCGGACCTTTAGGATCACCTTCTCCTAGGTCCGTAAGAGATTTAGGTGTTCGGCTTCAGGGAGTTAGAACCAATTCCCAACTCACCACACCTTGCTACACGCCAAACAGATTCGATTGTCAATGAGGAAGACGATCTTGAGCAATCCCCCCATCCCCATCCGGAACCGATATGGAACAGCCTCCGGATCGGCAAGAGGAATCTCTCGAATATTTTAGTGTTAAACAGAGAAATCGTTCCCGACCTAGAAGAATTAGGAAAGGAGTTTAGTTCGAGGAAAACAGGACTAAAAGAGAAGCCTACAAAGCCAATTATACCGTAGATCAAAAAGAAAAAGTATTTGAAGCATGGACGGCATTCATGAGGGAAATATCCCGTAATGTCCCCTTTTTCATCTACTTCGAAAGGTATTTTGGCCGGCACAAGCAGTTTTGTGTCCTCACCGCAGCCCGGACCATAGAAGGACCCAATGCAACCAAAGAAATTGTAAGGTCTAGTCATCCACCCCTAGAAGCCATAACCTTCAACCATCGAAGGACGTAAATAATAGCCTCTCCCTTCAAGGCCACCATAGATAGACATCGGCCCGTTGACAAGGTTATTGAGCAAAACAACTATACCAACCGGTGTCTAAATGTCATAGGAAAACAGCTTGACAGAATAGAAGATAGGATCGAAAACAAAGTTATCCTCCAACCAGGAAGCTCTAGTAAGCCGATCCAAACCTTAGAAAAGCCCTTAGTCAAGTTACCCACAACCAGACACACCAGCCTTAGTTATCCTAAGGATAAGACAGCCTTAGAGATAGTGGCCCAAAAGCTAGAAGAACTAGTTAAGAAGGAACCAGCCACCCCTTCATCAATGAATGTTCTAGATATCCAATCAGCCTCTAGCAGTTCTAGCCAAACCTCTGACCAAGAGATGGAACAATTAGAAAACCAGTTTCAGGATTTAGATGTAAAACGGCTTTACCATCCCGATCCAACTAGCTCACCCAAGAATTGGTATCCGAGATCTTCACCCCCTGACCTCCGGTATGAGGAAAGAAATGTTAGCAACCAATTCTCAGTATCTTCTGGTAGACTCTATGAATGGAACATAGATGGTTTATCAGAACAGGAAATCCTAAACAAAATCCAGCATATGACTATGGTAGCCAACAACTACCTGGACGAAGGCCGTCCCCATAAAGAAGTCATTGAAATGATGGCATTAGGATTTACAGGCAAACTCCAGCAATGGTGGAACAATTGCCTTACTGAAGTGTCTAAAGAAGACATCAAGTACGCCATCCAGAAGGATGAGGAAGGAAACCCCATCATCAATGAAATAGAACAAGGGATTCCTGACGGTGTCAATACCCTGATTTATACAATCATGAAACACTTCATAGGAAAACCCAGCAATATCACAGCTAGGATTTATGAGCAGCTGAGCAACCTTAGGTGTAAAACCCTAGGAGATTACAAGTGGTATGAAGACGTTTTTACCACCAGAGTCATGCACAGAAGAGATTGTAATTCTCCATTTTGGAAGGAGAAATTTATTAATGGTTTACCAACCCTCTTCAGTCAAAAGGTTAAAGAAACCCTTTGCAGCCCCTTAGGTGTCATAGATTATGATAACCTAACCTATGGAGACATCTCTAGCACTATTAGAAGTGAAGGAATGAAGATGTGCAGAGACCTCAAAATCCAAAGCCATATCAACAAGAATAAGGCCAAGTACGAAATAGGACATTTCTGTACTCAGTATGGCTTACCTTCTGTCAAACCTTCCAAGAGGAAATCCAAGCACAAAGGAAAGGAATCCTTTGAGAAATCCTATAGGAAGAAAGCAACCAAGTATTATAGAAAACAAAAGCACAAGACTGATGATTTCTATAAGAAAGGAAAATCCAAGGAACCTATTCCACAAGCATCAGGCAGGTGCTACAACTGTGGAAAGAAAGGTCATTTCAAGAATGAGTGTAGAGCTAAAGCCAAATCCCTTATCAATGCCCTCATTATTGACCAACCCAGAAAAGATGAGATCTTCAAGTTACTAGAACTTGACCGCTCCGACAACGAGTCTTTTAGCGGTGCTAGTAACGGTGAGTCAAGCAATTATACGAGTCATCCTCTGATTCCTCTAGTACCGATACCTCTAGTGGCCCGGATGAACCCACGCCATGCAAAGATGGTTGTTGCAGAAACAAAACCATCAATGTGTTAAACAGACAAGAAGAACTTCTTTTAGACCTCATAGAGGCTATAGAAGACCCTATAATCAAAGCCCAGAAGCTTACCCTTTTCCATCAAACCTTAGTTAGGGAAACCAGCAAGCCTGCCCTTAAAATCCAGCAACCTAAGGTAGACTTAGAGCAAATTTACAATAGGTTTACACTGTCCAAGAAGGAAGTCACAATCAACGACCTTCGTAAAGAAATTAAGGAAACCAAATCAGAAGTCAAAATCCTTAAGCAAGAATTAACCATTCTTAGGGTCGATTATGATCTCCTTAATCGAAGGATCCAACTGTTGGAAAGCACTTCTCATCAAAGCAATGAGGAAAATCCCTCAGATGAAGAAGTTGATCAAACAGTTAACCCTACAAACTGACCTTATCCAGGAACCCAGCAAAGGTTTGTTCTTAGAAACCATCAGTAGGATTAACTTCCATAAATGGCATTCCAAAGTCAGGATTGTCATTAGCAATGATTTCGAATTTGAGGTCATAGCCTTAATAGATTCAGGTGCTGATCTTAATTGCATTCAAGAAGGCATCATTCCCTCCAAATACTTTAAAAGGTCTAAGGAGAGATTAACTTCCGCAAGTGGCGAGAGAATGCAAATTGATTTCAATATCCCACAAGCTGAGGTTTGCCAAGGTGGCATATCCTTTATGACAAAATTTGTCCTTGTCAAAAACATGACAGATAGAGTCATCCTAGGAAACCCTTTCTTGTGTTTGTTATATCCTTTCATCACTGATACTGAAGGAATCACAGCCCATCCTTTTGGTCAGACTGTCAAATTTGAGTTTATGAGAAGCCCAGAACCTTGGGAAGTTTGCTCCCTCCAAAAAGCTTCTATATCAAAAACTCTCAGTACTATCACCATCCTTCCATCTCATAATCAAGCCCAGCATCTTGATTCAGCCAAAACAATTGATCATCCCTTTGATTCCAATCAATTGTCATCATACATCCATCATGAAGATATTTGCATCTCTCTGCATCCATCAATTTTAAAAGAAAAAGGGTTTTTAACAATTATTTGAAAATCTCTAATGAATTAAACCTTTCTTTTGTGCAGAACAAGATAGCAATATTTAACACCACTAGTGAGTGGAAGATGACTTCTTCAAAGAGAAGAAGGGCAAGGGGAAGGTACCCGCAAGGGACCATCCTCAAGACAAAAGACTACCGGCGGGACGGTCTTTTGTAAAGCATGAAGGCGCATCCTCTACCGGCCATAGAGGATCGATATCCCTTCAGGAATTTGTCCCTGCAAAGGTGACATATTCCAAGTGGTAATATGGCTATTATCTTGCAGGAAGTCTTATCCAGGAAATATCATTTCAAAAATGGAGCCTATACAAATTTACCAGCCTCCATTAAATTCATCCTTGATAACCTACGGATGGCCTTTACCCAAAACAGCAATAGACTTTTCCAAAAAACCCTCAAAGCAATGGAAATCCACCTAGTGAACCTTGAGGCAGAAAATCTATCATTCCCTAGTCAACTCTTTGGCAAGGAGGATATCCATTCCATGGATAAAAAGACTATTATGGGCACAGATTATGCTAGACTAAGTCTTAAGACTCAGACTATCTTAAGAAGTGCTGTTGCCAACTTGCTTCCTGAGATACAAACCGGTATTCTAGGATCCAAGGCAATGTTCGAATCTTCCGGCGAATGGTTTGAGCATTTCAGGGTGTTGATCACCACTCCTTATCCATATGCAAATTTAGGAGACACGGGTGATAACCCAATACGGAATGAGTGGGAAAAGCATTTCGGGAACGGTCTCGGGGTCTACGAGCAACATTCTCCTTTTCCAGGACTCCTCATAAACTTTGAAGTAGAACCTGACAAGGACCCCAAGCCGGTTATCAAAAATATTCGAATATGGCTTCATAAAAATGATCAAGTTATCAAGCCATGACCGGATCAGCCAGTTTCCCCAAATTATCCAACAGGTTGTGAAGAAAATCAAAAGTCCTTTTGTTTCTATCAGATGCTGGAGCACAATCCCACAATGGGAAAGAAACAACTGGATGACAGTCCAACCATCCACTCATCTAGTCCTAATTAATGGCCATTCCCATCAAGGGCCCTGGTATGAAGGAGATTCTCACTTATCCTATAGTTATCCATACACTCTTGTAGAATGTTGGAAAGCAAATTCCACCAATGAAATCCTTGATAAAGTGCAAGATTTATGGGAAGACTACCATCATGTTGGTAACACAGGAAGAATTACTGTTTTCACCAACAAACCCTACTCTACTGCCATTCCAAATCTCCAAAGGGTTGGATACATGAATCTCAACCGGTTCATCACAAAGGAACCAGTTTATGAGCCATTAATGTATTGTGGGCTTTGCAACCATTATGCCAGTTATCACGAGCACAATTTTGATGACAACTCTCCATGGGATCCTTATGATGGATATCCATCAGATGCTCCTGATACTGACTAAAGCATCCTGACTCAAGCAAATCAGGATAAGATTTCAGTACGGTTACTATTCAAAATCAGCACCAGCCACTGATTTGAACAGTACCGGCATTACCAACAGTACCAGCACCCAGCAGATTCCCCAACAGGTTACTATTTCTACAGTAACCAAACCCGGAAAAGCAAGGGGACAAAACACTGTAGCATGAACAGTGAAAGTTTTTACTGTTCACAGACACAATCATTCTGAGATACTATTGCTTTCGGTGGAAACAGCTTTCACCTCAGTAAAAGCAATTTACTCTCCGCAATTTCAGCAATCATCCAGCAGCATCCAATGCTCCCTCCAGCCTATTTAAGGGAAGCAAGACTCCAGTCTTCAGCAGGTCCAATTCTAGGAATAGCTCCAGAATACCTCAGAGGTCCAATTTTAGGAGAAACTTCAGCAACTCCAAAATTCCCTCCTCTTCCAGCCAAGAGTTCAGCTTTGCCTCCTCTTTACAACCCTTAGCATTGTAAATAGATGGCACTATTTCATATCTGTAATATCATGGCCTCAGTCGGCCTTTATGTTTATTTTCCGCACATGGCCCCAACCGGCCTTAGCCTGTAACTTACCCCCTTTTGGTATCACATAATCAAGCCCAGCATCTTGATTCAGCCAAAACAATTGATCATCCCTTTGATTCCAATCAATTGTCATCATACATCCATCATGAAGATATTTGCATCTCTGCATCCATCAATTTTAAAAGAAAAAGGGTTTTTAACAATTATTTGAAAATCTCAAATGATTTAAACCTTTCTTGGCAGGAGAAAAAGAGAGCAATATTTAACACCACTAGTGAGTGGAAGATGACTTCTTCAGCAGAGAAGAAGGGCAAGGGGAAGGTACCCGCAAGGGACCATCCTCAAGACAAAAGACTACCAGCGGGACAGTCTTTTGTAAAGCATGAAGGCGCATCCTATAATTATTCTGGAGCTATTCCTAGAATTGTCATTATGCATTCAAAAAGTCTAGGGAACGATTGACATCCGCAAGTGGCGGAAAAATGCAGATTGAATTCAAACTTCCTAAAGCCCATGTTTGCCAAGATAACATGTGTTTCAAAACCACATTTGTTCTTGTCAAAAATATGACAGACAATGTCATTTTAGGAAATCCTTTCCTCTGCATCCTTTACCCTTTCACAGTAGATAGTAAAGGAATCACTACCCAACCCTTTGGCCAAACCATCAAGTTTAGGTTTATTAATGGACCAGTGCCTAGAAACATTAGCACCATCCAAGCTAATGCAGTCTCCAAAACATTAAACCAGATTTGTGCCAAGTCCATACATCTCAAGTATCTTCAGGAGGAAATAAGATACAAGAGAGTTGAGGACCAACTAACTTGTAAAACCCTCCAAGAAGAGATCAGAAAGTTTGAGGAAAAACTTAAGCAGGAAGTCTGCTCTGATCTACCCACAGCTTTTTGGCATAGAAAGAGACACGAGGTAGCTCTCCCATATGTCAAAGATTTCAATGAAAAAGATATCCCTACCAAAGCTCGACCCATCCAGATGAATCATGAACTCATGAATACTTGTAGAGCTGAGATAGAGGACCTCCTTAAGAAAGGGATCATAAGGAAATCTAGATCACCATGGTCTTGTCCAGCCTTTTACGTACGTAAAAATGCCGAGATAGAAAGAGGTGTCCCTAGGTTAGTTATCAACTACAAGCCCCTCAACAAAGTCTTAGAATGGGTTAGATACCCAATTCCCAACAAAAAAGACTTAGTCAACGGGCTTAGCAAAGCTGTTGTTTTCAAGAAGTTTGATATGAAGAGTGGATTTTGGCAAATACAAATCGAGAGCCCGATAGGTATAAAACGGCCTTCACCACACCCTTTGGTCATTACGAATGGAATGTGATGCCCTTCGGTCTCAAAAATGCACCTTCTGAATTCCAAAATATCATGAATGAGATTTTTAATCCATTCTCCAGTCATGCCATTGTTTACATTGATGATGTACTCATTTTTTCAGAATCTTTGGCACAACATCAGAAGCACTTAAAAGCATTCCTCCATACCATCAAACACAATGGTCTTGTAGTTTCAGCCTCCAAGATCAAACTTTTCCAAACTAGAGTTCGTTTCTTAGGATTTGATATCCATCATGGTGTTATCAAACCCATAGACAGAGCCATCCAGTTTGCGGATAAGTTTCCGGATGAAATCCTAGATAAAACCCAGCTTCAGAGATTTCTAGGTTCTCTCAATTACATTTCAGATTTCTATCAAAATCTCAGGCAACAATGCAAACTCCTTTTTGATAGACTCCGAACCAATCCTTCCCCATGGACTCCAGCTCATACCACAGTTGTCCAGCATATCAAACAATATGTCAGAACTATTAATGGTTTACCAACCCTCTTCAGTCAAAAGGTTAAAGAAACCCTTTGCAGCCCCTTAGGTGTCATAGATTATGATAACCTAACCTATGGAGACATCTCTAGCACTATTAGAAGTGAAGGAATGAAGATGTGCAGAGACCTCAAAATCCAAAGCCATATCAACAAGAATAAGGCCAAGTACGAAATAGGACATTTCTGTACTCAGTATGGCTTACCTTCTGTCAAACCTTCCAAGAGGAAATCCAAGCACAAAGGAAAGGAATCCTTTGAGAAATCCTATAGGAAGAAAGCAACCAAGTATTATAGAAAACAAAAGCACAAGACTGATGATTTCTATAAGAAAGGAAAATCCAAGGAACCTATTCCACAAGCATCAGGCAGGTGCTACAACTGTGGAAAGAAAGGTCATTTCAAGAATGAGTGTAGAGCTAAAGCCAAATCCCTTATCAATGCCCTCATTATTGACCAACCCAGAAAAGATGAGATCTTCAAGTTACTAGAACTTGACCGCTCTGACAGCGAGTCTTTTAGCAGTGCTAGTAACGGTGAGTCGAAGCAATTATACGGGTCATCCTCTGATTCCTCTAGTACCGATACCTCTAGTGGCCCGGATGAACCCACGCCATGCAAAGATGGTTGTTGCAGAAACAAAACCATCAATGTGTTAAACAGACAAGAAGAACTTCTTTTAGACCTCATAGAGGCTATAGAAGACCCTATAATCAAAGCCCAGAAGCTTACCCTTTTCCATCAAACCTTAGTTAGGGAAACCAGCAAGCCTGCCCTTAAAATCCAGCAACCTAAGGTAGACTTAGAGCAAATTTACAATAGGTTTACACTGTCCAAGAAGGAAGTCACGGTCAACGACCTTCGTAAAGAAATTAAGGAAACCAAATCGAAGTCAAAATCCTTAAGCAAGAATTAACCATTCTTAGGGTCGATTATGATCTCCTTAATCGAAGGATCCAACTGTTGGAAAGCACTTCTCATCAAAGCAATGAGGAAAATCCCTCAGATGAAGAAGTTGATCAAACAGTTAACCCTACAGCTGACCTTATCCAGGAACCCAGCAAAGGTTTGTTCTTAGAAACCATCAGTAGGATTAACTTCCATAAATGGCATTCCAAAGTCAGGATTGTCATTAGCAATGATTTCGAATTTGAGGTCATAGCCTTAATAGATTCAGGTGCTGATCTTAATTGCATTCAAGAAGGCATCATTCCCTCCAAATACTTTAAAAGGTCTAAGGAGAGATTAACTTCCGCAAGTGGCGAGAGAATGCAAATTGATTTCAATATCCCACAAGCTGAGGTTTGCCAAGATGGCATATCCTTTATGACAAAATTTGTCCTTGTCAAAAACATGACAGATAGAGTCATCCTAGGAAACCCTTTCTTGTGTTTGTTATATCCTTTCATCACTGATACTGAAGGAATCACAGCCCATCCTTTTGGTCAGACTGTCAAATTTGAGTTTATGAGAAGCCCAGAACCTTGGGAAGTTTGCTCCCTCCAAAAAGCTTCTATATCAAAAACTCTCAGTACTATCACCATCCTTCCATCTCATAATCAAGCCCAGCATCTTGATTCAGCCAAAACAATTGATCATCCCTTTGATTCCAATCAATTGTCATCATACATCCATCATGAAGATATTTGCATCTCTGCATCCATCAATTTTAAAAGAAAAAGGGTTTTTAACAATTATTTGAAAATCTCAAATGATTTAAACCTTTCTTGGCAGGAGAAAAAGAGAGCAATATTTAACACCACTAGTGAGTGGAAGATGACTTCTTCAGCAGAGAAGAAGGGCAAGGGGAAGGTACCCGCAAGGGACCATCCTCAAGACAAAAGACTACCAGCGGGACAGTCTTTTGTAAAGCATGAAGGCGCATCCTCTACCAGCCATAGAGGATCGATATCCCTTCAGGAATTTGTCCCTGCAAAGGTGACATATTCCAGTGGTAATATGGCTATTATCTTGCAGGAAGTCTTATCCAGGAAATATCATTTCAAAAATGGAGCCTATACAAATTTACCAGCCTCCATTAAATTCATCCTTGATAACCTACAGATGGCCTTTACCCAAAACAGCAATAAACTTTTCCAAAAAACCCTCAAAGCAATGGAAATCCACCTAGTGAACCTTGAGGCAGAAAATCTATCATTCCCTAGTCAACTCTTTGGCAAGGAGGATATCCATTCCATGGATAAAAAGACTATTATGGGCACAGATTATGCTAGACTAAGTCTTAAGACTCAGACTATCTTAAGAAGTGCTGTTGCCAACTTGCTTCCTGAGATACAAACCAGTATTCTAGGATCCAAGGCAATGTTCGAATCTTCTGGCGAATGGTTTGAGCATTTCAGGGTGTTGATCACCACTCCTTATCCATATGCAAATTTAGGAGACACAGGTGATAACCCAATACAGAATGAGTGGGAAAAGCATTTCGGGAACAGTCTCAGGGTCTACGAGCAACATTCTCCTTTTCCAGGACTCCTCATAAACTTTGAAGTAGAACCTGACAAGGACCCCAGCTGGTTATCAAAAATATTCGAATATGGCTTCATAAAAATGATCAAGTTATCAAGCCATGACCAGATCAGCCAGTTTCCCCAAATTATCCAACAGGTTGTGAAGAAAATCAAAAGTCCTTTTGTTTCTATCAGATGCTGGAGCACAATCCCACAATGGGAAAGAAACAACTGGATGACAGTCCAACCATCCACTCATCTAGTCCTAATTAATGGCCATTCCCATCAAGGGCCCTGGTATGAAGGAGATTCTCACTTATCCTATAGTTATCCATACACTCTTGTAGAATGTTGGAAAGCAAATTCCACCAATGAAATCCTTGATAAAGTGCAAGATTTATGGGAAGACTACCATCATGTTGGTAACACAGGAAGAATTACTGTTTTCACCAACAAACCCTACTCTACTGCCATTCCAAATCTCCAAAGGGTTGGATACATGAATCTCAACCGGTTCATCACAAAGGAACCAGTTTATGAGCCATTAATGTATTGTGGGCTTTGCAACCATTATGCCAGTTATCACGAGCACAATTTTGATGACAACTCTCCATGGGATCCTTATGATGGATATCCATCAGATGCTCCTGATACTGACTAAAGCATCCTGACTCAAGCAAATCAGGATAAGATTTCAGTACGGTTACTATTCAAAATCAGCACCAGCCACTGATTTGAACAGTACCGGCATTACCAACAGTACCAGCACCCAGCAGATTCCCCAACAGGTTACTATTTCTACAGTAACCAAACCCGGAAAAGCAAGGGGACAAAACACTGTAGCATGAACAGTGAAAGTTTTTACTGTTCACAGACACAATCATTCTGAGATACTATTGCTTTCGGTGGAAACAGCTTTCACCTCAGTAAAAGCAATTTACTCTCCGCAATTTCAGCAATCATCCAGCAGCATCCAATGCTCCCTCCAGCCTATTTAAGGGAAGCAAGACTCCAGTCTTCAGCAGGTCCAATTCTAGGAATAGCTCCAGAATACCTCAGAGGTCCAATTTTAGGAGAAACTTCAGCAACTCCAAAATTCCCTCCTCTTCCAGCCAAGAGTTCAGCTTTGCCTCCTCTTTACAACCCTTAGCATTGTAAATAGATGGCACTATTTTATATTTGTAATATCATGGCCTCAGTCAGTCGGCCTTTATGTTTATTTTCCGCACATGGCCCCAACCGGCCTTAGCCTGTAACTTACCCCCTTATGGTATCAGAGCCAAGTTTGGCCCGGTCGGATTGTAAGTTACTGTTTATCATATAATCAAGTTGGTCGGCACTGCCGCCATAGTTATCCAGATTATTTTGGCATTATAATTATTTTGAATCATTTTCATGGATATATCTCCCATACCCCATATTTTGTTTTACATCTATTTCTTGATAACTCTTCCGTTCCCTTTTATTTATTTCTTCGTCTGCTATTATTTCATCATTTTCTATTACATCTGCAAATGGTAGGCTGAGCCTCCTTCTAACCACTTTATTCGTTATTCTGTGATTATTTGTTCAGATTAACCTTTGCTTCCCTGTTATCTCCCCCATCCCCATCTGGAACTGATATGGAACAGCCTCCAGATCAGCAAGAGGAATCTCTGAATATCTTAGTGTTAAACAGAGAATTCGTTCCTGACCTAGAAGAATTAGGAAAGGAGTTTAGTTCTGAGGAAAACAGGACTAAAAGAGAAGCCTACATAGGAGATTGGAATATCCCAAAGGTTTCTACCAGCCAATTCTATAAGTCTTCATGGTCTTTGAAAACAGCTTTCAGAACAGACTACCATGTCAAGACCATAGAACAAGTCTATGGAATCAACAAGGAGTACGAAACGTGCTACTTGTTATCACCCTCAGCTATCCAGAGTCATAAAGACAAAGGACATAACTTCCTTCACATAGGATTAGTCCAAATAGGAGTGAAACCACTCACCAGAAGAGGTTTGAACAGCTCAATCCTCATGGCCCTTAGAGATGCTCGTCACGTCAGATTTGATGACAGCCTCCTAGGAACCATAGAAACCAGTCTTAGTAACGGACCCATTCATTTTAACTGTTTCCCAGATTTCAGCAATCATCCAGCAGCATCCAAGGCCTCCTCCAGCCTATTTAAGGAAGCCATTCCTCCATTCTGAAGCAGGTCCAATTCTAGGAATAGCTCCAGAATGGAGGAATGGCTTCCTTAAATAGGCTGGAGGAGGCCTTGGATGCTGCTGGATGATTGCTGAAAATCCGGAGGGTAAATTGCTTTTACTGAGGTGAAAGTTAATTCCACCGAAAGCAACAGCAACTCTTGATGATTGTGTCTGTGAACAGTAAAACTTTCACTGTTCATGCTATAGTGATTTGTCCCCTTGCTTTTCGGATTTGGTCACTGTTGAAATAGTAACCTGTCGGGGAATCTGCTGGGTGCGGGTACTGTTCATGATGCTGATTTTGAATAGTAACCGGATTGCTACTTTATCCTGAGTTGCTGAGTCAGGATGCTTTAGTCAGTACCAGGAGCAACTGATGGATATTCATCATAAGGATCCCATGGGGAATCATCACAATTGTGCTCGTGAAAAATGGCATAATGATTGCAGAGACTACAGTAGAGGAGGGGTCCACTTTCTTTGGCTGGACCAATTTTCTCGAGATTTCTGATGGCAAGATCATATGGCCTTTTCCCAAAAACATAGATCCTTTCTGTAGAACCTACAAAATGGTAATCTTTTAATAGATCTTGGCTGATATCCAGAATTTGACTGTGGAAGTAGTTCCTCCATCGTTCTGCTAGGGCATCAGGATATTTGTATGATACATGCGTGTACCCTTCAAACCAAGGGTCCTGGTAAGTAAAACCATTAATGAGAACAAGATGCTTTGAGGGATGTACTTCCATGCAATCCTCTTTGTCCCATTTTGGTAATGTACTCCAACACCGGATAGAAGTAACTGGATCATTTACTAGGCCATTGTCTTTCTTGACTGCATCTTGGATGATCTGGGGTATTTGCCGATTTGATTATGACTTGTTACCTTCATCGGTCGATGAAACCAGATTCAAACATTTGAGATAGCCATGCAGGGTCTCCTTCATCTTCATACATTCCATCTTCATAATTGAAATAAATTCCTGGAAAGGGATGCTTGTTTTCATATACTCTGGAGCTGCTTCCAAAGTACTCTTCCCATTCGGCCTGTACTAGAACGTTATCCATGTCATCCGAATCATCTGGATTAGGAATAGTGGATGTGACTAGTATTTTGAAATGTTCGTACCAAAGATCTCTGCTTTCACTCATAATCTTGCTTGTCAGAATATGACTTTGTAAATCTGAAGGTAAGTTGGCAGTGGCACTTCTTAGAGTCGTTCTAGTCTTAAGACTGAACTTAGCATAATCAGTACCCATAATAGTCACTTTATCCATTGAATGGATATCCTCTTTGCCAAAGAGTTGACTGGTTAGGTTTTCCTGTAGTGTGATAGCCCTTTTACTACTGGAATATGTCATCGTTGAGAGGACAAATTCCTGAAGGGATGTTGCTCCTCTATGGCTGGTAGAGGAAGCTCCTTCATGCTTTACAAAAGACTGTCCCACTGGTAGTCTTTTGTCTTGAGGATAGTCCCTTGCGGGTGCTTTCCCCTTGCCCTTCTTCTCAACTGAAGAAGTCATCTTCCACTTACTAGTGGTATTAAATATTGCTCTTTCTTTATCCTGCGAAAAAAGGTTTGGGTCATTTGAAACTTTTAAATAATTGCTAAAAACCTTTTTGCTTTCAAAACTGTTGGATGCAGGGATGCAAATATTTTCATGATGAATGCATAATGACAATTGATTGGAGTCAAAGGGATGATCAATTGTTTTGGCTGAATCAAGATGCTGGGCTTGATTACTGGATGGAAGGATGGTGATAGTGCGAGAGTTTTTGATATAGAAGCTTTACGGAGGGAGCAAATCTCCCAAGGTTCAGGACTTCTCATAAATTCGAATTTGACAGACTGACCGAAAGGATGGGCTGTGATTCCTTCAGTATCTGTGATGAAAGGATACAATAAACACAAGAAAGGGTTTCCTAGGATCACTCTATCTGTCATGTTCTTGACAAGGACAAATTTTGTCATAAAGGATATGCCACCTTGGCAAACCTCAGCTTGTGGAATATTGAAATCAATTTGCATTCTCCCGCCACTTGCGGATGTTAATCTCTCCTTAGACCTTTTAAAGTATTTGGAGGGAATGATGCCTTCTTGAATGCAATTAAGATCAGCACCTGAATCTATTAAGGCTATGACCTCAAATTCGAAATCATTGCTAATGACAATCCTGACTTTGGAATGCCATTTATGGAAGTTAATCCTACTGATGGTTTCTAAGAACAAACCTTTGCTGGGTTCCTGGATAAGGTCAGCTGTAGGGTTAACTGTTTGATCAACTTCTTCATCTGAGGGATTTTCCTCATTGCTTTGATGAGAAGTGCTTTCCAACAGTTGGATCCTTCGATTAAGGAGATCATAATCGACCCTAAGAATGGTTAATTCTTGCTTTAGGATTTTGACTTCTGATTTGGTTTCCTTAATTTCTTTCTGAAGGTCGTTGACTGTAACTTCCTTCTTGGACTGGGTAAACCTGTTGTAAATTTGCTCTAAATCTACCTTAGGTTGCTGGATTTTAAGGGCAGGCTTGCTGGTTTCCCTAACTAAGGTCTGATGGAAAAGGGTAAGCTTTTGAGCTTTGATGACAGGATCTTCTATAGCCTCTATGAGGTCTAAAAGAAGTTCTTCTTGCCTGTTCAACACATTGATGGTTTTGTTCCTACAACAACCATCTTTGCATGGTGTGGGTTCATCCGGGCCACTAGAGGTACTGGTACTAGAGGAGTCAGAGGATGACCTGTATATCTGCCTAAGCTCACTGTCACTAGCACTGCTGAATGACTCGCTGTCAGAGCGGTCTAGTTCTAGTAACTTGAATATCTCATTTTTGCTGGGTTGGTCACTATTGAGGGTGTTGATAAGGGATTTGGCTTTAGCTCTACACTCACTCTTGAAATGACCTTTCTTTCCACGGTTGTAGCATTTGTGGATGCTTGTGGAATGGGTTCCTTGGGCTTTCCTTTCTTATAGAAATCATCGGTCTTGTACTTCGTTTTCTATAATACTTGGTTGCTTTCTTCCTATAGGATTTCTCAAAGGGTTCCTTTCCTTTGTGCTTGGATTTCCTCTTGGAAGGTTTGACCGAGGGTAAGCCATACCGTGTACGTAAATGCCCTATTTCGTGCTTGGCTGTGTTAGTGTTGATGTGGCTTTGGATTTTGAGATCTCTGCACATCTTCATTCCTTCACTACGAATGGTGCTAGAGATGTCTCAATATGGTAGGTTATCATAATCTATGACACCTAAAGTACCTGAGAGGGTTTCCTTAACCTTCTGGCTGAAGAGAGTTGGTAAACCGTTGATGAACTTCTCCTTCCAAAACGGAGAGTTACAATCTCTTCTGTGCATGACCCTAGTGGTAAAAACATCTTCATACCACTTGTAATCTCCTAGGGTTTTACACCTAAGGTTACTCAGCTGCTCATAAATCCTAGCTGTGATGTTGCTGGGTTTACCTATGAAGTGTTTCATGATGGTATAAATGAGGGTATTGACTCCATCAGGAATTCCTTGCTCAATTTCATTGATGATGGGGTTTCCTTCCTCATCTTTCTGAATTGCATACTTGATGTCTTCTTTAGACACTTCAGTAAGACAATTGTTCCACCATTGCTGGAGTTTACCTGTGAATCCTAATGCCATCATTTCTATGACTTCTTTATGGGGACGGCCTTCGTCCAAGTAGTTGTTGGCTACCATAGTCATATGCTGGATTTTGTTTAAGATTTCCTGTTCTGATAAACCATCTATGTTCCATTCATAGAGTCTACCGAGAAGATGCGAGAATTGGTTACTCACATTCCTTTCCTCATACCGGAGGTCAGGGGGTGATGGTCGAGGGTACCAATTCTTGGCTGAGCTGGTTGGATCAGGGTGGTAAAGCCTTTTTACCTCCAAGTCCTGAAACTGGTTGTCTAGCCGTTCAAACTCCTGGTCGAGGTTTGGCTAGAACTGCTAGATGCTTATTGGATATCTAGAACTTTAACTGATGAAGGGGTGGCTGGTTCCCTCTTCACAAGCTCATCCAATTTCTGGCTGACTATCTTTAAGGCTGACTTATCCTTAGGATAACTGAGGCTGTTGTGTCTGGTTGTGGGTAACTTGACTAGAGGCTTTTCTAAAGCTTGGATCGGTTTACTAGAGTTTCCTGGCTGGAGGATAACTTTGTTTTCGACCTTGTCTTCTATTCTGTCAAGCTGTTTTCCTATGACAATTAGACACTGGTTGGTATAGTTATTTTGCTCGATAACCTTGTCAACTGGTTGGTGCCTATCTGTGGTGGCTTTGAAGGGAGAGGCTATTATCTCCGTTCTACGATGGTTGAAGGTTATGGCTTCTAGGGGTGGATGACTAGACCTTACAATTTCTTTGGTTGCATTGGGTCCTTCTATGGTCCAGGCTCTGGTGAGGACACAAAACTGCTTGTGCCGGCCAAAATACCTTTCGAAGTATAAGAAAAAGGGGACATTACGGGATATTTCCCTCATGAATGCCGTCCATGCTTCAAATACTTTTTCTTTTTGATCTCTGGTATAATTGGCTTTGTAGGCTTCTCTTTTAGTCCTGTTTTCCTCAGAACTAAACTCCTTTCCTAATTCTTCTAGGTCAGGAACGAATTCTCTGTTTAACACTAAAATATTCAGAGATTCCTCTTGCTGATCTGGAGGCTGTTCCATATCAGTTCCAGATGGGGATGGGGGGGATTGTTCATGATCGTCATCCTCTGACTCCTCTAGTACCAGTACCTCTAGTGGCCCGGATGAACCCACACCATGCAAAGATGGTTGTTGTAGGAACAAAACCATCAATGTGTTGAACAGGCAAGAAGAACTTCTGGATGTTTAGAAGTTACTCTTCCACCAGTAGTAGATGTTCTCAACCCACATCCATTCCTGACATCCCAGCAGACGTAGGAGCAATTAATTCGGAGTCTTATGAGCTATCCGATCTAGATTTAGACATAGGAGATTGGAATATCCCAAAAGTAGCCACCAGCCAATTCTATAAGTCTTCATGGTCTTTGAAAACAGCTTTCAGAACAGACTACCATGTCAAGACCATAGAACAAGTCTATGGAATCAACAAGGAGTACGAAACGTGCTACTTGTTATCACCCTCAGCTATCCAGAATCATAAAGACAAAGGACATAACTTCCTACACATAGGATTAGTCCAAATAGGAGTGAAACCACTCACCAAGAGGTTTGAACGGCTCAATCCTCATGGCCCTTAGAGATGCTCGTCACGTCGGATTTGATGACGGCCTCCTAGGAACCATAGAAACCGGTCTTAGTAACGGACCCATTCATTTTAACTGTTTCCCGCATTTTAGCATCTTTCTCCATGACAGTACAGTTATCAAAGCCCTCACACTCAATATCAAGACCCATGGAACCCTTATGACACAGGGAACTAGTCAGATCGCCTTGATATATAGAGTTTACTACAAGTGCATGAGAACGAACATGAATGTCGGAGCACTTGATAGGAGGCAAAAGGGTGAGACAACCCTCATCCAGACCACTGACCCTAGCGCCAAAGTTAAGGTTCCCAGAACCCTCAAATGGTCTGAAATTACTTTCCCGGCCAATTGGATGTTAGAAAATGAAAATCATGCTCTACGGATCCAAAACCCGGCCCGAATCCGGATCTAGAATTTGTCCAACAACTAGCCGATGGCACGGTTAGGTTAAGTTTCGACGGATCTAGGCTTAGCACTCCTCTAGACTATGAGTGTAGGCAACCTTTGGACACATCCCGGTTTAGATCTCCAATCGATCTACGGCAGCCCCATAGGCGGTCACCTATCTACCTTAGAGATAGATCCGCATCCCGGTGTAGCTCAACCGGACCTTTAGGATCACCTTTTCCTAGGTCCAAGAGATTTAGGTGTTCGGCTTCGGGGAGTTAGAACCAATTCCCAACTCACCACACCTTGCTACACGGCCAAACGGGATTCGATTGTCAATGAGGATGACGATCATGAACAATCCCCCCATCCCCATCCGGAACCGATATGGAACGGCCTCCGGATCGGCAAGAGGAATCTCTGAATATCTTAGTGTTAAACGGAGAATTCGTTCCTGACCTAGAAGAATTAGGAAAGGAGTTTAGTTCGAGGAAAACGGGACTAAAAGAAAAGCCTACAAAGCCAACTATACCGGAGATCAAAAGGAAAAAGTATTTGATTCATGGACGGCATTCATGAGGGAAATATCCCGTAATGTCCCCTTTTTCATTTACTTCGAAAGGTATTTTGGCCGGCAAAAGCGGTTTTGTGTTCTCACCGAACATGGATCCCAGTTGAACCCAACCCAGTTAAAAATACGGTTAGCAATCCAATCCCTAAGCGGCCTCTTGTCAAGTCTCCTGCAACCAACTTCAGTTACCTGAGGACAAATCGGCCTTAGAAATAGTTGCCCGAAACTTGAAGAGTGGCAAAGAAACCAGCCGTTCCTTTACCAAAATGTACAAGTCGGCTTAAGGTGTTAAAAACCCGTTCGGCCTCTAGTAGTTCCTCCTCTGAAACGAGAAGATGAAACCCTAGAAGCGAAATGGAGACGCCTAAGGTTAAAAAGACCTGAAAGACGAGGCTAGAAGAGCTCATCGACCCATTTCCAAAGCTTATAAGGAAACAAAGAAGAATAAGCCTGGAAAATGCCATAGTTGTGGCAAGCGCGACCATTTCAAAAGAGATTGTAGCTCCAGAACCTCTCACCTAAGAATAGGTGACCCCATTGCCAAGCCTCAGGAGCCTAGCCTAACCCACCGGCCTTTGGTTCGGGAACCAAGTAAAGCTGAACCCAGTAATCATCAACCCAAGGTAGATTTGGACCAATCCCAAGATAGGTCTACCAAGCCCAAGAAGGAAGTTAATATCAACGACCTTCATAGAGAATCCAAGGAAACCGGGTGTGAAATTAGGACCTTAAGGCAAAGTCTTAAGACCCTCCAAACTCAACTCTTAGGATACGCTTCTCATCGAAGCAATAAAGAAAATCCCTCGGATAATGAAGATAATCATACAATTAACCCTTCGGTGATCTCATCTATAAACCCAGCAAAGAATTGGTTTTAGATGCTATCACTAGGATTAATTTCCATAAATGGCATTCCAAAGTCAGGATTGTCATCAGCAAAGACTTTGAATTCGAGGTCATAGCCTTAATTGATTCAGGTGCTGATCTCAACTGCATCCAAGAAGGAATCATTCCCTCCAAGTATTTCAAAAAGTCTAGGGAACGATTGACATCCGCAAGTGGCGGAAAAATGCAGATTGAATTCAAACTTCCTAAAGCCCATGTTTGCCAAGATAACATGTGTTTCAAAACCACATTTGTTCTTGTCAAAAATATGACAGACAATGTCATTTTAGGAAATCCTTTCCTCTGCATCCTTTACCCTTTCACAGTAGATAGTAAAGGAATCACTACCCAACCCTTTGGCCAAACCATCAAGTTTAGGTTTATTAATGGACCAGTGCCTAGAAACATTAGCACCATCCAAGCTAATGCAGTCTCCAAAACATTAAACCAGATTTGTGCCAAGTCCATACATCTCAAGTATCTTCAGGAGGAAATAAGATACAAGAGAGTTGAGGACCAACTAACTTGTAAAACCCTCCAAGAAGAGATCAGAAAGTTTGAGGAAAAACTTAAGCAGGAAGTCTGCTCTGATCTACCCACAGCTTTTTGGCATAGAAAGAGACACGAGGTAGCTCTCCCATATGTCAAAGATTTCAATGAAAAAGATATCCCTACCAAAGCTCGACCCATCCAGATGAATCATGAACTCATGAATACTTGTAGAGCTGAGATAGAGGACCTCCTTAAGAAAGGGATCATAAGGAAATCTAGATCACCATGGTCTTGTCCGGCCTTTTACGTACGAGAAAAATGCCGAGATAGAAAGAGGTGTCCCTAGGTTAGTTATCAACTACAAGCCCCTCAACAAAGTCTTAGAATGGGTTAGATACCCAATTCCCAACAAAAAAGACTTAGTCAACGAGGCTTAGCAAAGCTGTTGTTTTCGGCAAGTTTGATATGAAGAGTGGATTTTGGCAAATACAAATCGAGAGCCTGATAGGTATAAAACAGCCTTCACCACACCCTTTGGTCATTACGAATGGAATGTGATGCCTTTCGGTCTCAAAAATGCACCTTCGAATTCCAAAATATCATGAATGAGATTTTTAATCCATTCTCCGGTCATGCCATTGTTTACATTGATGATGTACTCATTTTTTCTAATCTTTGGCACAACATCGAAGCACTTAAAAGCATTCCTCCATACCATCAAACACAATGGTCTTGTAGTTTCGGCCTCCAAGATCAAACTTTTCCAAACTAGAGTTCGTTTCTTAGGATTTGATATCCATCATGGTGTTATCAAACCCATAGACGAGCCATCCGGTTTGCGGATAAGTTTCCGGATGAAATCCTAGATAAAACCCGGCTTCGAGAGATTTCTAGGTTCTCTCAATTACATTTCAGATTTCTATCAAAATCTCGAGCAACAATGCAAACTCCTTTTTGATAGACTCCGAACCAATCCTTCCCCATGGACTCCAGCTCATACCACGGTTGTCCGGCATATCAAACAATATGTCGAACCCTTCCTTGTTTAGGAATTCCTTCGACAACTCATTCAAGATTGTCCGGACTGATGCTTCAAACATAGGTTATGGTGGCATCCTCCTCCAGCGTATCAATCCCAATACCCCCGAACGGATAGTCTGTTTCCATTCAGGAATTTGGACTCCCACTCGGATCAATTATAGTACTATTAAGAAAGAAATATTATCCATAGTACTATGCATTTCAAAATTTCAAAGTGATCTTTTAAATCAAAAGTTTCTAATCGGGATTGATTGTAAATCCGCAAAACATGTTTTAGAAAAAGATGTTCAAAACATTGCATCAAAACAGTATTTTTGCACGATGGCAAGCCATCCTTTCAGTTTTGACTTTGATATAGAATTCATTGAAGGAAGCCAAAACAGTATCCCCGATTTCCTAACCCGTGAATTTTTGCGAGTCACGGCCAAGATGTCCGGAAAGAAACCCGTACAACCCCAACCCCCTAAAACCTCTAAACGGCAAAACCCCGTTGGTTCCGGCCAATCACAAACCACGGGAAAGATTGTCCCAATCACCCCCGGCCAAATTGTCCCAATATCTCAAGCAAGAAGCCCTAGGCGGAATAACCCTGCTTCACCATCAAGCATGGCCAATCGTTATTTGGTTTCATCAATCCCAAAACCAAATTATGAAAGGCCACCATACGGCCAGACCAGCTACAGCTCAGCCTTAGCCTCCCCAGCACCCAAAGCAACCAACCCTTATCAGATAGAAGAACATGTTAGCCATATCCAAACTCGAGAGGCCTTCTTCCTATCCAACCCAAAGAGAAGGACAGTCCTCTTATGTCAAAAAGACCTTTACCCGGCATATCTCTTATATTGAACCCCACCCGACTCATATAACGGATCCCTTAGCCCTAGCCATGGAAGTTTTGCCACCAAACTGGCATTTCTTACCCAAACATCCAGAGAAAAATATCCGGTTCTATAAGAGCATCCTCACCCGGGAAAAGTCCGCTCGATAGAAAACATCTACGACAAAGGGGACCCCCAAATAGTCCTCTATCACAAATTCATCATCACCGGTTTCATCGGTAGTAAAGAATGGGGACAGCATCCTTCTCTCGTTAAGGATCCTCAAAAACTACGGATCTCCATCGGGCTCAATACTCCATTACGGTTATTATGACTACATGGATGCCTTTGAAAAAGTACTCTTCTTCCGGAACCGAAATTTAACCATTCTTGGTTCTTAATGTTCGACAAAGATTTTAACGACCAAACCCCCTCCTGGTTCCTAAAGTGGTGGGAAATGTTTGGATCCATCCCTCAAATCTTTCCAGAACCATTACAAGATGCTTTAAGGTACTTTGACTCAAGGTGCAGCTCCTCTAAACACGGATCCCGGTTCCCAATAATCCTGGTCTTCTCCCGCAGGTACAAAGTCCATTGGATCGGCATGTGGAAATACACAATTGACAGCAACCTCTTAAACCGAGAATTCTCAGTTAAATGGTGGGACAGTCTCAGGATTAATCCAATCAAAAGCCAAGTTTACAAGGTTTATCCTCCCCGGTTCGAAACCCATTGCTCACGGGACAAGATCTCGGTCTAGCTTAGATTCTCGTCCGGTTGCGGAAAGTCCATCAAAGAATTAAAGGAACTAGCCCAGCAACTCATAGCCCATTCCCAGCAGCTAGAGTCAGAAGAACAGATCTCTCCTACTGCCTCTGAAGGGTCAGTCAACCACAGTCCAATTGACCCTTTTCAAGATTCCCAAGATCCTTACGGCGGGTATAATGCGGGACGGCGATTAAAAGCATCCCGACTCGGCAACTCGGGATCACAATCCGGTTACTATTTCAACAGTATCCAAGAAAAGCAAGGGGACAAAGCACTGGAGCATGAACAGTGAAAGCTTTACTGTTCACAAACACAATCATTCCGAATTACTATTGCTTTCGGTGGAAACAGCTTTCACCTCAGTAAAAGCAATTTACCCTCCGGAATTTCAGCAATCTCCAGCAGCATCCAAGGCTCCCTCCAGTCTATATAAGGCAGCCTCATCTCCATTCATCAGCAGGTCCAATTCTAGGAATAGCTCCAGAATACCTCAGAGGTCCAATTTTAGGAGAAACTTCAGCAACTCCAAAATTCCCTCCTCTTCCAGCCAAGAGTTCAGCTTTGCCTCCTCTTTACAACCCTTAGCATTGTAAATAGATGGCACTATTTCATATCTGTAATATCATGGCCTCAGTCGGCCTTTATGTTTATTTTCCGCACATGGCCCCAACCGGCCTTAGCCTGTAACTTACCCCCTTATGGTATCAGAGCCAAGTTACAGGTTGGATTGTAAGTTACTGTTTATTGTTTAATCAAGTTGGTCGGCACTGCCGCCATAGTTATCCAGATTATTTTGGCATTATAATTATTTTGAATCATTTTCATGGATATATCTCCCATACCCCATATTTTGTTTTACATCTATTTCTTGATAACTCTTCCGTTCCCTTTTATTTATTTCTTCGTCTGCTATTATTTCATCATTTTCTATTACATCTGCAAATGGTAGGCTGAGCCTCCTTCTAACCATTCTATTTGTTATTCTGTGATTATTTGTTCAAATTAACCTTTGCTTCCCTGTTATCTCTATTCTTCCTATCTCTGTGTTTATCCCTAAAGATTGTTGCAGATTTATATACCTGTGAGATTTGTTACCAAAGTCTGTGGTGTTCTCTGTTCTTTAAAGAGGCCGAAAATCTTCCTAGGTTTGGTTTGGTCAGCCCGTTGAAGCCGAGAGAAGGCGTGTTAGGGTGGTCCCCATTTTGGAGGAGAGTCCGGCGGAAAGGAGTTCACAGATCAGGTGTCTATCCCATAGTTGTATACTTTTGCTTCGATCTAAAGGTTTGATCCGAAGTTTGAGGATAAAGGTGACTAGGTTGTGATTGTTGATTTAAACTTGTAAACCCAGTAATCATGAATAGGTTGTTTAGAAGTTACTCTTCCCCCAGTAGTAGATGTTCGCAACCCACATCCATTCCCGACATCCCGGCGGACGTAGGAGCAATTAATTCGGAGTCTTATGAGCTATCCGATCTAGATTTAGACATAGGAGATTGGAATATCCCAAAAGTAGCCACCGGCCAATTCTATAAGTCTTCATGGTCTTTGAAAACGGCTTTCGAACGGACTACCATGTCAAGACCATAGAACAAGTCTATGGAATCAACAAGGAGTACGAAACGTGCTACTTGTTATCACCCTCGGCTATCCGGAATCATAAAGACAAAGGACATAACTTCCTACACATAGGATTAGTCCAAATAGGAGTGAAACCACTCACCGAAGAGGTTTGAACGGCTCAATCCTCATGGCCCTTAGAGATGCTCGTCACGTCGGATTTGATGACGACCTCCTAGGAACCATAGAAACCGGTCTTAGTAACGGACCCATTCATTTTAACTGTTTCCCAGATTTTAGCATTTTTCTCCATGACAAGACGAGTTATCAAAGCCCTCACACTCAATATCAAGACCCATGGAACCCTTATGACACGGGGAACTAGTCGGATCGCTTTGATATATAGAGTTTACTACAAGTGCATGAGAACGAACATGAATGTTGGAGCACTTGATAGAAGACAAAAGGGCGAGACAACCCTCATCCGGACCACCGACCCTAGCGCCAAAGTTAAGGTTCCCGTAACCCTCAAATGGTCTGAAATTACTTTCCCGGCCAATTGGATGTTAGAGAATGAAAATCATGCTCTACGGATCCAAAACCCAGCCCGAGAATCCGGATCTAGAATTTGTCCAACAACTAGCCGACGGCACGGTTAGGTTAAGTTTCGACAGATCTAGGCTTAGCACTCCTCTAGACTATGAGTGTAGGCAACCTTTGGACACATCCCGGTTTAGATCTCCAATCGATCTACAGCAGCCCCATAGGCAGCCACCTATCTACCTTAGAGATAGATCTGCATCCCAGTGTAGCTCAACCAGACCTTTAGGATCACCTTTTCCTAGGTCCAGAAGAGATTTAGGTGTTCAGTTTCAGGGAGTTAGAACCAATTCCCAACTCACCACACCTTGCTACACAGCCAAACAGGATTCGATTGTCAATGAGGATGATGATCATGAACAATCCCCCCCATCCCCATCTGGAACTGATATGGAACAGCCTCCAGATCAGCAAGAGGAATCTCTGAATATTTTAGTGTTAAACAGAGAATTCGTTCCTGACCTAGAAGAATTAGGAAAGGAGTTTAGTTCTGAGGAAAACAGGACTAAAAGAGAAGCCTACAAAGCCAATTATACCAGAGATCAAAAAGAAAAAGTATTTGAAGCATGGACGGCATTCATGAGGGAAATATCCCGTAATGTCCCCTTTTTCATTTACTTCGAAAGGTATTTTGGCCAGCAAAAGCAGTTTTGTGTTCTCACCAGAACATGGATCCCAGTTGAACCCAACCCAGTTAAAAATACGGTTAGCAATCCAATCCCTAAGCAGCCTCTTGTCAAGTCTCCTGCAACCAACTTCAGTTACCCTGAGGACAAATCAGCCTTAGAAATAGTTGCCCAGAAACTTGAAGAGCTGGCAAAGAAACCAGCCGTTCCTTTACCAAAATGTACAAGTCAGCTTAAGGTGTTAAAAACCCGTTCAGCCTCTAGTAGTTCCTCCTCTGAAACAGAAGATGAAACCCTAGAAGCGAAATGGAGACGCCTAAGGTTAAAAAGACCTGAAAGACAGGCTAGAAGAGCTCATCGACCCATTTCCAAAGCTTATAAGGAAACAAAGAAGAATAAGCCTGGAAAATGCCATAGTTGTGGCAAGCGCGACCATTTCAAAAGAGATTGTAGCTCCAGAACCTCTCACCTAAGAATAGGTGACCCCATTGCCAAGCCTCAGGAGCCTAGCCTAACCCACCGGCCTTTGGTTCGGGAACCAAGTAAAGCTGAACCCAGTAATCATCAACCCAAGGTAGATTTGGACCAATCCCAAGATAGGTCTACCAAGCCCAAGAAGGAAGTTAATATCAACGACCTTCATAGAGAATCCAAGGAAACCGGGTGTGAAATTAGGACCTTAAGGCAAAGTCTTAAGACCCTCCAAACTCAACTCTTAGGATACGCTTCTCATCGAAGCAATAAAGAAAATCCCTCGGATAATGAAGATAATCATACAATTAACCCTTCACTGATCTCATCTATAAACCCAGCAAAGAATTGGTTTTAGATGCTATCACTAGGATTAATTTCCATAAATGGCATTCCAAAGTCGGGATTGTCATCGGCAAAGACTTTGAATTCGAGGTCATAGCCTTAATTGATTCGAGTGCCGATCTCAACCGCATCCAAGAAGGAATCATTCCCTCCAAGTATTTCAAAAAGTCTAGGGAACGATTGACATCCGCAAGTGGCGGAAAAATGCAGATTGAATTCAAACTTCCTAAAGCCCATGTTTGCCAAGATAACATGTGTTTCAAAACCACATTTGTTCTTGTCAAAAATATGACAGACAATGTCATTTTAGGAAATCCTTTCCTCTGCATCCTTTACCCTTTCACAGTAGATAGTAAAGGAATCACTACCCAACCCTTTGGCCAAACCATCAAGTTTAGGTTTATTAATGGACCAGTGCCTAGAAACATTAGCACCATCCAAGCTAATGCGATCTCCAAAACATTAAACCAGATTTGTGCCAAGTCCATACATCTCAAGTATCTTCGGGGAGGAAATAAGATACAAGAGAGTTGAGGACCAACTAACTTGTAAAACCCTCCAAGAAGAGATCGAAAGTTTGAGGAAAAACTTAAGCAGGAAGTCTGCTCTGATCTACCCACAGCTTTTTGGCATAGAAAGAGACACGAGGTAGCTCTCCCATATGTCAAAGATTTCAATGAAAAAGATATCCCTACCAAAGCTCGACCCATCCAGATGAATCATGAACTCATGAATACTTGTAGAGCCGAGATAGAGGACCTCCTTAAGAAAGGGATCATAAGGAAATCTAGATCACCATGGTCTTGTCCAGCCTTTTACGTACAGAAAAATGCTGAGATAGAAAGAGGTGTCCCTAGGTTAGTTATCAACTACAAGCCCCTCAACAAAGTCTTAGAATGGGTTAGATACCCAATTCCCAACAAAAAAGACTTAGTCAACGAGGCTTAGCAAAGCCGTTGTTTTCAGCAAGTTTGATATGAAGAGTGGATTTTGGCAAATACAAATCGAGAGCACGATAGGTATAAAACGGCCTTCACCACACCCTTTGGTCATTACGAATGGAATGTGATGCCTTTCGGTCTCAAAAATGCACCTTCGAATTCCAAAATATCATGAATGAGATTTTTAATCCATTCTCCGGTCATGCCATTGTTTACATTGATGATGTACTCATTTTTTCGTAATCTTTGGCACAACATCAGAAGCACTTAAAAGCATTCCTCCATACCATCAAACACAATGGTCTTGTAGTTTCAGCCTCCAAGATCAAACTTTTCCAAACTAGAGTTCGTTTCTTAGGATTTGATATCCATCATGGTGTTATCAAACCCATAGACGGAGCCATCCGGTTGCGGATAAGTTTCCGGATGAAATCCTAGATAAAACCCGGCTTCGGAGATTTCTAGGTTCTCTCAATTACATTTCAGATTTCTATCAAAATCTCGGGCAACAATGCAAACTCCTTTTTGATAGACTCCGAACCAATCCTTCCCCATGGACTCCAGCTCATACCACGGTTGTCCAAAGCATATCAAACAATATGTCGAACCCTTCCTTGTTTAGGAATTCCTTCGACAACTCATTCAAGATTGTCCGGACCGATGCTTCAAACATAGGTTATGGTGGCATCCTCCTCCAGCGTATCAATCCCAATACCCCTGAACAGATAGTCTGTTTCCATTCAGGAATTTGGACTCCCACTCAGATCAATTATAGTACTATTAAGAAAGAAATATTATCCATAGTACTATGCATTTCAAAATTTCAAAGTGATCTTTTAAATCAAAAGTTTCTAATCAGGATTGATTGTAAATCTGCAAAACATGTTTTAGAAAAAGATGTTCAAAACATTGCATCAAAACAGATTTTTGCACGATGGCAAGCCATCCTTTCAGTTTTTGACTTTGATATAGAATTCATTGAAGGAAGCCAAAACAGTATCCCTGATTTCCTAACCCGTGAATTTTTGCAGAGTCACAGCCAAGATGTCCGGAAAGAAACCCGTACAACCCCAACCCCCTAAAACCTCTAAACAGCAAAACCCTGTTGGTTCCAGCCAATCACAAACCACAGGAAAGATTGTCCCAATCACCCCCAGCCAAATTGTCCCAATATCTCAAGCAAGAAGCCCTAGGCAGAATAACCCTGCTTCACCATCAAGCATGGCCAATCGTTATTTGGTTTCATCAATCCCAAAACCAAATTATGAAAGGCCACCATACGGCCAGACCAGCTACAGCTCAGCCTTAGCCTCCCCAGCACCCAAAGCAACCAACCCTTATCAGATAGAAGAACATGTTAGCCATATCCAAACTCAGAGGCCTTCTTCCTATCCAACCCAAAGAGAAGGACAGTCCTCTTATGTCAAAAAGACCTTTACCCAAAGATATCTCTTATATTGAACCCCACCGACTCATATAACGGATCCCTTAGCCCTAGCCATGGAAGTTTTGCCACCAAACTGGCATTTCTTACCCAAACATCCAGAGAAAAATATCCAGTTCTATAAGAGCATCCTCACCCAGGAAAAGTCTGCTCTGATAGAAAACATCTACAGCAAAGGGGACCCCCAAATAGTCCTCTATCACAAATTCATCATCACCGGTTTCATCGGTAGTAAAGAATGGGGACGGCATCCTTCTCTCGTTAAGGATCCTCAAAAACTACGGATCTCCATCGGGCTCAATACTCCATTACGGTTATTATGACTACATGGATGCCTTTGAAAAAGTACTCTTCTTCCAGAACCGTAAATTTAACCATTCTTGGTTCTTAATGTTCAGCAAAGATTTTAACGACCAAACCCCCTCCTGGTTCCTAAAGTGGTGGGAAATGTTTGGATCCATCCCTCAAATCTTTCCAGAACCATTACAAGATGCTTTAAGGTACTTTGACTCAAGGTGCAGCTCCTCTAAACACAGATCCCGGTTCCCAATAATCCTGGTCTTCTCCCGCAGGTACAAAGTCCATTGGATCGGCATGTGGAAATACACAATTGACGGCAACCTCTTAAACCGAGAATTCTCGGTTAAATGGTGGGACGATCTCGGGATTAATCCAATCATCAGCCAAGTTTACAAGGATTATCCTCCCCGGTTCGAAACCCATTGCTCACGGGACAAGATCTCGGTCTAGCTTAGATTCTGTCCGGTTGCCGGAAAGTCCAAGAAAGAATTAAAGGAACTAGCCCGGCAACTCATAGCCCATTCCCGGCGGCTAGAGTCGAAGAACGGATCTCTCCTACCGCCTCGAAGGGTCGATCAACCACGGTCCAATTGACCCTTTTCAAGATTCCCAAGATCCTTACGGCGGGTATAATGCGGGACGGCGATTAAAAGCATCCCGACTCGGCAACTCGGGATCACAATCCGGTTACTATTTCAACAGTATCCAAGAAAAGCAAGGGGACAAAGCACTGGAGCATGAACAGTGAAAGCTTTACTGTTCACAAACACAATCATTCCGAAATACTATTGCTTTCGGTGGAAACAGCATTCACCTCAGTAAAAGCAATTTACCCTCCGGAATTTCAGCAATCTCCAGCAGCATCCAAGGCTCCCTCCAGTCTATATAAGGCAGCCTCATCTCCATTCATCAGCAGGTCCAATTCTAGGAATAGCTCCAGAATACCTCGGAGGTCCAATTCTAGGAATAGCTCCAGAATACCTCAGAGGTCCAATTTTAGGAGAAACTTCAGCAACTCCAAAATTCCCTCCTCTTCCAGCCAAGAGTTCAGCTTTGCCTCCTCTTTACAACCCTTAGCATTGTAAATAGATGGCACTATTTCATATTTGTAATGTCATGGCCTCAGTCGGCCTTTATGTTTATTTTCCGCACATGGCCCCAACCGGCCTTAGCCTGTAACTTACCCCCTTATGGTATCAGAGCCAAGTTTGGCCCGGTCGGATTGTAAGTTACTGTTTATTGTTTAATCAAGTTGGTCGGCACTGCCGCCATAGTTATCCAGATTATTTTGGCATTATAATTATTTTGAATCATTTTCATGGATATATCTCCCATACCCCATATTTTGTTTTACATCTATTTCTTGATAACTCTTCCGTTCCCTTTTATTTATTTCTTCGTCTGCTATTATTTCATCATTTTCTATTACATCTGCAAATGGTAGGCTGAGCCTCCTTCTAACCATTCTATTTGTTATTCTGTGATTATTTGTTCAAATTAACCTTTGCTTCCCTGTTATCTCTATTCTTCCTATCTCTGTGTTTATCCCTAAAGATTGTTGCAGATTTATATACCTGTGAGATTTGTTACCAAAGTCTGTGGTGTTCTCTGTTCTTTGCTAATGATTGTAAGTTACTGTTTATTGTATAAATCAGGGTATTGACACCGTCAGGAATCCCTTGTTCTATTTCATTGATGATGGGGTTTCCTTCCTCATCCTTCTGGATGGCGTACTTGATGTCTTCTTTAGACACTTCAGTAAGGCAATTGTTCCACCATTGCTGGAGTTTGCCTGTAAATCCTAATGCCATCATTTCAATGACTTCTTTATGGGGACGGCCTTCGTCCAGGTAGTTGTTGGCTACCATAGTCATATGCTGGATTTTGTTTAGGATTTCCTGTTCTGATAAACCATCTATGTTCCATTCATAGAGTCTACCAGAAGATACTGAGAATTGGTTGCTAACATTTCTTTCCTCATACCGGAGGTCAGGGGGTGAAGATCTCGGATACCAATTCTTGGGTGAGCTAGTTGGATCGGGATGGTAAAGCCGTTTTACATCTAAATCCCGAAACTCGGTTTTCTAATTGTTCCATCTCTTGGTCGGAGGTTTGGCTAGAACTGCTAGAGGCCGATTGGATATCTAGAACATTCATTGATGAAGGGGTGGCTGGTTCCTTCTTAACTAGTTCTTCTAGCTTTTGGGCCACTATCTCTAAAATTTGTCTTATCCTTAGGATAACTAAGGCCGGTGTGTCTGGTTGTGGGTAACTTGACTAAGGGCTTTTCTAAGGTTTGGATCGGCTTACTAGAGCTTCCTGGTTGGAGGATAACTTTGTTTTCGATCCTATCTTCTATTCTGTCAAGCCGTTTTCCTATGACATTTAGACACCTTTGGTTGGTATAGTTGTTTTGCTCAATAACCTTGTCAACGGTGATGTCTATCTATGGTGGCCTTGAAGGGAGAGGCTATTATTTCGTCCTTCGATGGTTGAAGGTTATGGCTTCTAGGGGTGGATGACTAGACCTTACAATTTCTTTGGTTGCATTGGGTCCTTCTATGGTCCAGCTCTGGTGAGGACACAAAGCTGCTTGTGCCGGCCAAAATACCTTTCGAAGTAGATGAAAAAGGGGACATTACGGGATATTTCCCTCATGAATGCCGTCCATGCTTCAAATACTTTTTCTTTTTGATCTCTGGTATAATTGGCTTTGTAGGCTTCTCTTTTAGTCCTGTTTTCCTCAGAACTAAACTCCTTTCCTAATTCTTCTAGGTCAGGAACGATTTCTCTGTTTAACACTAAAATATTCAGAGATTCCTCTTGCTGATCTGGAGGCTGTTCCATATCAGTTCCAGATGGGGATGGGGGGGATTGCTCAAGATCGTCTTCCTCATTGACAATCGAATCCTGTTTGGCTGTGTAGCAAGGTGTGGTGAGTTGGGAATTGGTTCTAACTCCCTGAAGCTGAACACCTAAATCTCTTCTGGACCTAGGAGAAGGTGATCCTAAAGGTCTGGTTGAGCTACACTGGGATGCAGATCTATCTCTAAGGTAGATAGGTGACTGCCTATGGGGCTGCTGTAGATCGATTGGAGATCTAAACCGGGATGTGTCCAAAGGTTGCCTACACTCATAGTCTAGAGGAGTGCTAAGCCTAGATCTGTCGAAACTTAACCTAACCGTGCCATCGGCTAGTTGTTGGACAAATTCTAGATCTGGATTCTGGCCGGGTTTTGGATCCGTAGAGCATGATTTTCATTTTCTAACATCCAATTGGCCGGGAAAGTAATTTCGGACCATTTGAGGGTTACGGGAACCTTAACTTTGGCGCTAGGGTCAGTGGTCTGGATGAGGGTTGTCTCACCCTTTTGTCTCCTATCAAGTGCTCCGACATTCATGTTCGTTCTCATGCACTTGTAGTAAACTCTATATATCAAGGCGATCTGACTAGTTCCCTGTGTCATAAGGGTTCCATGGGTCTTGATATTGAGTGTGAGGGCTTTGATAACTGTACTGTCATGGAGAAAGATGCTAAAATCTGGGAAACAGTTAAAATGAATGGGTCCGTTACTAAGACTGGTTTCTATGGTTCCTAGGAGGCTGTCATCAAATCCGACGTGACGAGCATCTCTAAGGGCCATGAGGATTGAGCTGTTCAAACCTCTTCTGGTGAGTGGTTTCACTCCTATTTGGACTAATCCTATGTGCAGGAAGTTATGTCCTTTGTCTTTATGATTCTGGATAGCTGAAGGGGATAACAAGTAGCACGTTTCGTACTCCTTGTTGATTCCATAGACTTGTTCTATGGTCTTGACATGGTAGTCTGTTCTGAAAGCTGTTTTCAAAGACCATGAAGACTTATAGAATTGGCTGGTGGAAACTTTAGGGATATTCCAATCTCCTATGTCTAGATCTAGATCGGATAGCTCATAAGACTCCGAATTAATTGCTCCTACGTCTGCTGGGATGTCAGGAATGGATGTGGGTTGAGAACATCTACTACTGGTGGAAGAGTAACTTCTAAACAACCTATTCATGATTCTCGGGTTTACAAGTTTAAATCAACAATCACAACCTAGTCACCTTTATCCTCAAACTTCGGATCAAACCTTTAGATCGAAGCAAAAGTATACAACTATGGGATAGACACCTGATCTGTGAACTCCTTTCCGCCGACTCTCCTCCAAAATGGGGACCACCCTAACACGCCTTCTCTCGGCTTCAACGGGCTGACCAAACCAAACCTAGGAAGATTTTCGGCCTCTTTAAAGAACGAGAGAACACCACGTACTTTGGTAACAATTCTCACAGTATATAAATCTGCAACAATCTTTAGGGCTAAACACGAAATAGGAAGAATAGAGATAACGGGGAGGCAAAGGTTAATTTGAACAAATAATCACGGAATAACAAATAGAATGGTTAGAAGGAGGCTCGGCCTACCATTTGCGAGATGTAATAGAAAATGATGAAATAATAGCAGACGAAGAAATAAATAAAAGGGAACGGAAGAGTTATCAAGAAATAGATGTAAAACAAAATATGGGGTATGGGAGATATATCCATGAAAATGATTCAAAATAATTATAATGCCAAAATAATCTGGATAACTATGGCGGCAGTGCCGACCAACTTGATTAAACAATAAACAGTAACTTACAATCCGACCGGGCCAAACTTGGCTCTGATACCATAAGGGGGTAAGTTACAGGCTAAGGCCGGTTGGGGCCATGTGCGGAAAATAAACATAAAGGCCGACTGAGGCCATGATATTACAGATATGAAATAGTGCCATCTGTTTACAATGCTAAGGGTTGTAAAGAGGAGGCAAAGCTGAACTCTTGGCTGGAAGAGGAGGGAATTTTGGAGTTGCTGAAGTTTCTCCTAAAATTGGACCTCTGAGGTATTCTGGAGCTATTCCTAGAATTGGAATAAACATAAAGGCCGACTGAGGCCATGATATTACAGATATGAAATAGTGCCATCTATTTACAATGCTAAGGGTTGTAAAGAGGAGGCAAAGCTGAACTCTTGGCTGGAAGAGGAGGGAATTTTGGAGTTGCTGAAGTTTCTCCTAAAATTGGACCTCTGAGGTATTCTGGAGCTATTCCTAGAATTGGACCTGCTTCAGAATGGAGGAATGGCTTCCTTAAATAGGCTGGAGGAGGCCTTGGATGCTGCTGGATGATTGCTGAAAATCCGGAGGGTAAATTGCTTTTACTGAGGTGAAAGTTAATTCCACCGAAAGCAACAGCAACTCTTGATGATTGTGTCTGTGAACAGTAAAACTTTCACTGTTCATGCTATAGTGATTTGTCCCCTTGCTTTTCGGATTTGGTCACCGTTGAAATAGTAACTGTCGGGGAATCTGCCGGGTGCGGGTACCGTTCATGATGCTGATTTTGAATAGTAACCGGATTGCTACTTTATCCCGAGTTGCCGAGTCGGGATGCTTTAGTCGATACCAGAGCAACCGATGGATATTCATCATAAGGATCCCATGGGGAATCATCACAATTGTGCTCGTGAAAAATGGCATAATGATTGCGAGACTACGGTAGAGGAGGGGTCCCCTTTCTTTGGCTGGACCAATTTTCTCGAGATTTCTGATGGCAAGATCATATGGCCTTTTCCCAAAAACATAGATCCTTTCTGTAGAACCTACAAAATGGTAATCTTTTAATAGATCTTGGCTGATATCCAGAATTTGACTGTGGAAGTAGTTCCTCCATCGTTCTGCTAGGGCATCAGGATATTTGTATGATACATGCGTGTACCCTTCAAACCAAGGGTCCTGGTAAGTAAAACCATTAATGAGAACAAGATGCTTTGAGGGATGTACTTCCATGCAATCCTCTTTGTCCCATTTTGGTAATGTACTCCAACACCGGATAGAAGTAACTGGATCATTTACTAGGCCATTGTCTTTCTTGACTGCATCTTGGATGATCCGGGGTAGTGGCCGATTTGATTATGACTTGTTACCTTCATCGGTCCGATGAAACCTGATTCAAACATTTGAGATAGCCATGCAGGGTCTCCTTCATCTTCATACATTCCATCTTCATAATTGACAGAAAGTCCTGGAAAGGGATGCTTGTTTTCATATACTCTGGAGCTGCTTCCAAAGTACTCTTCCCATTCGGCCTGTACTAGAACGTTATCCATGTCATCCGAATCATCTGGATTAGGAATAGTGGATGTGACTAGTATTTTGAAATGTTCGTACCAAAGATCTCTGCTTTCACTCATAATCTTGCTTGTCAGAATATGACTTTGTAAATCTGAAGGTAAGTTGGCAGTGGCACTTCTTAGAGTCGTTCTAGTCTTAAGACTGAACTTAGCATAATCAGTACCCATAATAGTCACTTTATCCATTGAATGGATATCCTCTTTGCCAAAGAGTTGGCGGTTAGGTTTTCCTGTAGTGTGATAGCCCTTTTACTACTGGAATATGTCATCGTTGAGAGGACAAATTCCTGAAGGGATGTTGCTCCTCTATGGCTGGTAGAGGAAGCTCCTTCATGCTTTACAAAAGACTGTCCCACTGGTAGTCTTTTGTCTTGAGGATAGTCCCTTGCGGGTGCTTTCCCCTTGCCCTTCTTCTCAACTGAAGAAGTCATCTTCCACTTACTAGTGGTATTAAATATTGCTCTTTCTTTATCCTGCGAAAAAAGGTTTGGGTCATTTGAAACTTTTAAATAATTGCTAAAAACCTTTTTGCTTTCAAAACTGTTGGATGCAGGGATGCAAATATTTTCATGATGAATGCATAATGACAATTGATTGGAGTCAAAGGGATGATCAATTGTTTTGGCTGAATCAAGATGCTGGGCTTGATTACTGGATGGAAGGATGGTGATAGTACTGAGAGTTTTTGATATAGAAGCTTTCTGGAGGGAGCAAATCTCCCAAGGTTCAGGACTTCTCATAAATTCGAATTTGACAGACTGACCGAAAGGATGGGCTGTGATTCCTTCAGTATCTGTGATGAAAGGATACAATAAACACAAGAAAGGGTTTCCTAGGATCACTCTATCTGTCATGTTCTTGACAAGGACAAATTTTGTCATAAAGGATATGCCACCTTGGCAAACCTCAGCTTGTGGAATATTGAAATCAATTTGCATTCTCCCGCCACTTGCGGATGTTAATCTCTCCTTAGACCTTTTAAAGTATTTGGAGGGAATGATGCCTTCTTGAATGCAATTAAGATCAGCACTCGAATCTATTAAGGCTATGACCTCAAATTCGAAATCATTGCTAATGACAATCCCGACTTTGGAATGCCATTTATGGAAGTTAATCCTACCGATGGTTTCTAAGAACAAACCTTTGCCGGGTTCCCGGATAAGGTCAGCCGTAGGGTTAACTGTTTGATCAACTTCTTCATCCGAGGGATTTTCCTCATTGCTTTGATGAGAAGTGCTTTCCAACAGTTGTATCATTAGATTAAGGAGAACATAAACGAACCTAAGAATGGTTAATTCTTGCTTTAGGATTTTGACTTCGATTTGGTTTCCTTAATTTCTTTCGAAGGTCGTTGATCGTAACTTCCTTCTTGGACCGGGTAAACCTGTTGTAAATTTGCTCTAAATCTACCTTAGGTTGCTGGATTTTAAGGGCGGGCTTGCTGGTTTCCCTAACTAAGGTCTGATGGAAAAGGGTAAGCTTTTGAGCTTTGATGACAGGATCTTCTATAGCCTCTATGAGGTCTAAAAGAAGTTCTTCTTGCCTGTTCAACACATTGATGGTTTTGTTCCTACAACAACCATCTTTGCATGGTGTGGGTTCATCCGGGCCACTAGAGGTACCGGTACTAGAGGAGTCGAGGATGACCCGTATATCCGCCTAAGCTCACCGTCACTAGCACCGCCGAATGACTCGCTGTCAGAGCGGTCAAGTTCTAGTAACTTGAAGATCTCATTTTTGCTGGGTTGGTCACTAATGAGGGTGTTGATAAGGGATTTGGCTTTAGCTCTACACTCACTCTTGAAATGACCTTTCTTTCCACAGTTGTAGCATTTGCTGGATGCTTGTGGAATGGGTTCCTTGGGCTTTCCTTTCTTATAGAAATCATCAGTCTTGTACTTCGTTTTCTATAATACTTGGTTGCTTTCTTCCTATAGGATTTCTCAAAGGGTTCCTTTCCTTTGTGCTTGGATTTCCTCTTGGAAGGTTTGACCGAGGGTAAGCCATACCGTGTACGTAAATGCCCTATTTCGTACTTGGCTTTGTTCTTGTTGATGTGGCTTTGGATTTTGAGATCTCTCGCACATCTTCATTCCTTCACTTCGAATGGTGCTAGAGATGTCTCCATATGTTAGGTTATCATAATCTATGACACCTAAAGTACCGCAGAGGGTTTCCTTAACCTTTTTGAAGAGAGTTGGTAAACCGTTGATGAACTTCTCCTTCCAAAACGGAGAGTTACAATCTCTTCTCGTGCATGACCCTAGTGGTAAAAACATCTTCATACCACTTGTAATCTCCTAGGGTTTTACACCTAAGGTTACTCACTGCTCATAAATCCTAGCCGTGATGTTGCCGGGTTTACCTATGAAGTGTTTCATGATGGTATAAATGAGGGTATTGACTCCATCAGAATTCCTTGCTCAATTTCATTGATGATGGGGTTTCCTTCCTCATCTTTCTGAATTGCATACTTGATGTCTTCTTTAGACACTTCGCAAGACAATTGTTCCACCATTGCCGGAGTATACCTGTGAATCCTAATGCCATCATTTCTATGACTTCTTTATGGGGACGGCCTTCGTCCAAGTAGTTGTTGGCTACCATAGTCATATGCTGGATTTTGTTTAAGATTTCCTGTTCTGATAAACCATCTATGTTCCATTCATAGAGTCTACCAGAAGATACTGAGAATTGGTTACTCACATTCCTTTCCTCATACCGGAGGTCGTGGGTGATGGTCTCGGGGTACCAATTCTTGGCCGAGCTGGTTGGATCGGGATGGTAAAGCCGTTTTACCTCCAAATCCTGAAACCGGTTTTCTAGCCGTTCAAACTCCCGGTCGAGGTTTGGCTAGAACTGCTAGATGCCGATTGGATATCTAGAACTTTAACCGATGAAGGGGTGGCTGGTTCCCTCTTCACAAGCTCATCCAATTTCTCGGCCGACTATCTTTAAGGCTGACTTATCCTTAGGATAACTGAGGCTGTTGTGTCTGGTTGTGGGTAACTTGACTAGAGGCTTTTCTAAAGCTTGGATCGGTTTACTAGAGTTTCCTGGCTGGAGGATAACTTTGTTTTCGACCTTGTCTTCTATTCGTCAAGCCGTTTTCCTATGACAATTAGACACTCGGTTGGTATAGTTATTTTGCTCGATAACCTTGTCAACCGGTTGGTGCCTATCTGTGGTGGCTTTGAAGGGAGAGGCTATTATCTCCGTTCTACGATGGTTGAAGGTTATGGCTTCTAGGGGTGGATGACTAGACCTTACAATTTCTTTGGTTGCATTGGGTCCTTCTATGGTCCAGCTCGGTGAGGACACAAACCGCTTGTGCCGGCCAAAATACCTTTCGAAGTATAAGAAAAAGGGGACATTACGGGATATTTCCCTCATGAATGCCGTCCATGCTTCAAATACTTTTTCTTTTTGATCTCTCGGTATAATTGGCTTTGTAGGCTTCTCTTTTAGTCCTGTTTTCCTCGTAACTAAACTCCTTTCCTAATTCTTCTAGGTCGTGAACGAATTCTCTGTTTAACACTAAAATATTCGAGAGATTCCTCTTGCCGATCCGGAGGCCGTTCCATATCGGTTCCGGATGGGGATGGGGGGATTGTTCATGATCGTCATCCTCATTGACAATCGAATCCTGTTTGGCCGTGTAGCAAGGTGTGGTGAGTTGGGAATTGGTTCTAACTCCCCGAAGCCGAACACCTAAATCTCTTCTCGGACCTAGGAAAAGGTGATCCTAAAGGTCCGGTTGAGCTACACCGGGATGCGCATCTATCTCTAAGGTAGATAGGTGGCTGCCTATGGGGCTGCTGTAGATCGATTGGAGATCTAAACCGGGATGTGTCCAAAGGTTGCCTACACTCATAGTCTAGAGGAGTGCTAAGCCTAGATCTGTCGAAACTTAACCTAACCGTGCCGTCGGCTAGTTGTTGGACAAATTCTAGATCCGGATTCTCGGGCTGGGTTTTGGATCCGTAGAGCATGATTTTCATTCTCTAACATCCAATTGGCCGGGAAAGTAATTTCGTACCATTTGAGGGTTCTCGGGAACCTTAACTTTGGCGCTAGGGTCGGTGGTCCGGATGAGGGTTGTCTCGCCCTTTTGTCTTCTATCAAGTGCTCCAACATTCATGTTCGTTCTCATGCACTTGTAGTAAACTCTATATATCAAAGCGATCTGACTAGTTCCCTGTGTCATAAGGGTTCCATGGGTCTTGATATTGAGTGTGAGGGCTTTGATAACTGTACTGTCATGGAGAAAGATGCTGAAATCTGGGAAACAGTTAAAATGAATGGGTCCGTTACTAAGACTGGTTTCTATGGTTCCTAGGAGGCTGTCATCAAATCTGACGTGACGAGCATCTCTAAGGGCCATGAGGATTGAGCTGCTCAACCCTCTTCTGGTCAGTGGTGACACTCCTATTTGGACTAATCCTATGTGAAGGAAGTTATGTCCTTTGTCTTTATGACTCTGGATAGCTGAGGGTGATAACAAGTAGCACGTTTCGTACTCCTTGTTGATTCCATAGACTTGTTCTATGGTCTTGACATGGTAGTCTGTTCTGAAAGCTGTTTTCAAAGACCATGAAGACTTATAGAATTGGCTGGTAGAAACCTTTGGGATATTCCAATCTCCTATGTCTAGATCTAAATCAGATAGCTCATAAGTCTCCGAATTAATTGCTCCTACGTCTGCTGGGATATCAGGAATGGATGTGGGTTGAGAACATCTACTGGGTGGAAGAGAAACTTCTAAACAACTTATTCATGATTCTGGGGTTACAAGTTTAAATCAACAATCACAACCTAGTCACCTTTTATCTTCAAACTTCGGATCTAACCTTTATATAAGAAGCAAAAGTATACAACTATGGGATAGACACCGATCTGTGAACTCCTTTCCGCCGACTCTCCTCCAAAATGGGGACCACCCTAACACGCCTTCTCTCGGCTTCAACGGGCTGACCAAACCAAACCTAGGAAGATTTTCGGCCTCTTTAAAGAACGAGAGAACACCACGTACTTTGGTAACAAATCTCACGGGTATATAAATCTGCAACAATCTTTAGGGCTAAACACAAGAATAGGAAGAATAGAGATAACGGGGAAGCAAAGGTTAATCCGAACAAATAATCACGGAATAACGAATAAAGTGGTTAGAAGGAGGCTCGGCCTACCATTTGCATATGTAATAGAAAATGATGAAATAATAGCAGACGAAGAAATAAATAAAAGGGAACGGAAGAGTTATCAAGAAATAGATGTAAAACAAAATATGGGGTATGGGAGATATATCCATGAAAATGATTCAAAATAATTATAATGCCAAAATAATCTGGATAACTATGGCGGCAGTGCCGACCAACTTGATTAAACAATAAACAGTAACTTACAATCCGACCGGGCCAAACTTGGCTCTGATACCATAAGGGGGTAAGTTACAGGCTAAGGCCGGTTGGGGCCATGTGCGGAAAATAAACATAAAGGCCGACTGAGGCCATGATATTACAGATATGAAATAGTGCCATCTATTTACAATGCTAAGGGTTGTAAAGAGGAGGCAAAGCTGAACTCTTGGCTGGAAGAGGAGGGAATTTTGGAGTTGCTGAAGTTTCTCCTAAAATTGGACCTCTGAGGTATTCTGGAGCTATTCCTAGAATTGGACCTCTGAGGTATTCTGGAGCTATTCCTAGAATTGGACCTGCTGATGAATGGAGATGAGGCTGCCTTATATAGACTGGAGGGAGCCTTGGATGCTGCTGGAGATTGCTGAAATTCCGGAGGGTAAATTGCTTTTACTGAGGTGAAAGCTGTTTCCACCGAAAGCAATAGTAATTCGGAATGATTGTGTTTGTGAACAGTAAAGCTTTCACTGTTCATGCTCCAGTGCTTTGTCCCCTTGCTTTTCTTGGATACTGTTGAAATAGTAACCGGATTGTGATCCTGAGTTGCTGAGTCAGGATGCTTTTAATCGCCGTCCGCATTATACCCGCTGTAAGGATCTTGGGAATCTTGAAAAGGGTCAATTGGACTGTGGTTGACTGACCCTTCAGAGGCAGTAGGAGAGATCTGTTCTTCTGACTCTAGCTGCTGGGAATGGGCTATGAGTTGCTGGGCTAGTTCCTTTAATTCTTTGCTGGACTTTCCGGCAAACTGGACAGAATCTAAGCTAGACTGAGATCTTGTCCTGTGAGCAATGGGTTTCTGAACTGGGGGAGGATAATCCTTGTAAACTTGGCTGATGATTGGATTAATCCTGAGACTGTCCCACCATTTAACTGAGAATTCTCGGTTTAAGAGGTTGCTGTCAATTGTGTATTTCCACATGCTGATCCAATGGACTTTGTACCTCTGGGAGAAGACCAGGATTATTGGGAACTGGGATCTGTGTTTAGAGGAGCTGCACCTTGAGTCAAAGTACCTTAAAGCATCTTGTAATGGTTCTGGAAAGATTTGAGGGATGGATCCAAACATTTCCCACCACTTTAGGAACCAGGAGGGGGTTTGGCTGTTAAAATCTTTGCTGAACATTAAGAACCAAGAATGGTTAAATTTCTGGTTCTGGAAGAAGAGTACTTTTTCAAAGGCATCCATGTAGTCATAATAACTGTAATGGAGTATTGAGCCTGATGGAGATCTGTAGTTTTTGAGGATCCTTAACGAGAGAAGTATGCTGTCCCCATTCTTTACTTCTGATGTAACTGGTGATGATGAATTTGTGATAGAGGACTATTTGGGGGTCCCCTTTGCCGTAGATGTTTTCTATCGCAGCGTACTTTTCTGGGTGAGGATGCTCTTATAGAACTGGATATTTTTCTCTGGATGTTTGGGTAAGAAATGCCGGTTTGGTGGCAAAACTTCCATGGCTAGGGCTAAGGGATCTGTTATATGAGTCAGTGGGGTTCAATATAAGAGATATGCCTGGGTAAAGGTCTTTTTGACATAAGAGGACTGTCCTTCTCTTTGGGTTGGATAGGAAGAAGGCCTCTGAGTTTGGATATGGCTAACATGTTCTTCTATCTGATAAGGGTTGGTTGCTTTGGGTGCTGGGGAGGCTAAGGCTGAGCTGTAGCTGGGCTGACCATACGGTGGCCTTTCATAATTTGGTTTTGGGATTGATGAAACCAAATAACGATTGGCAATGCTTGATGGTGAAGCAGGGTTATTCTGCCTAGGGCTTCTTGCTTGAGATATTGGGACAATTTGGCTGGGGGTGATTGGGACAATCTTTCCTGTGGTTTGTGATTGGCTGGAACCAACAGGGTTTTGCTGTTTAGAGGTTTTAGGGGGTTGGGGTTGTACGGGTTTCTTTCCGGACATCTTGGCTGTGACTCTGCAAAAATTCACGGGTTAGGAAATCAGGGATACTGTTCTGGCTTCCTTCAATGAATTCTATATCAAAGTCAAAAACTGAAAGGATGGCTTGCCATCGTGCAAAAATCTGTTTTGATGCAATGTTTTGAACATCTTTTTCTAAAACATGTTTTGCATTTACAATCAATCCCGATTAGAAACTTTTGATTTAAAAGATCACTTTGAAATTTTGAAATGCATAGTACTATGGATAATATTTCTTTCTTAATAGTACTATAATTGATCTGAGTGGGAGTCCAAATTCCTGAATGGAAACAGACTATCTGTTCAGGGGTATTGGGATTGATACGCTGGAGGAGGATGCCACCATAACCTATGTTTGAAGCATCAGTCTGGACAATCTTGAATGAGTTGTCAGAAGGAATTCCTAAACAAGGAAGGGTTCTGACATATTGTTTGATATGCTGGACAACTGTGGTATGAGCTGGAGTCCATGGGGAAGGATTGGTTCGGAGTCTATCAAAAAGGAGTTTGCATTGTTGCCTGAGATTTTGATAGAAATCTGAAATGTAATTGAGAGAACCTAGAAATCTCTGAAGCTGGGTTTTATCTAGGATTTCATCCGGAAACTTATCCGCAAACTGGATGGCTCTGTCTATGGGTTTGATAACACCATGATGGATATCAAATCCTAAGAAACGAACTCTAGTTTGGAAAAGTTTGATCTTGGAGGCTGAAACTACAAGACCATTGTGTTTGATGGTATGGAGGAATGCTTTTAAGTGCTTCTGATGTTGTGCCAAAGATTCTGAAAAAATGAGTACATCATCAATGTAAACAATGGCATGACTGGAGAATGGATTAAAAATCTCATTCATGATATTTTGGAATTCAGAAGGTGCATTTTTGAGACCGAAAGGCATCACATTCCATTCGTAATGACCAAAGGGTGTGGTGAAGGCTGTTTTATACCTATCAGGCTCTCTGATTTGTATTTGCCAAAATCCACTCTTCATATCAAACTTGCTGAAAACAACAGCTTTGCTAAGCCTGTTGACTAAGTCTTTTTTGTTGGGAATTGGGTATCTAACCCATTCTAAGACTTTGTTGAGGGGCTTGTAGTTGATAACTAACCTAGGGACACCTCTTTCTATCTCAGCATTTTTCTGTACGTAAAAGGCTGGACAAGACCATGGTGATCTAGATTTCCTTATGATCCCTTTCTTAAGGAGGTCCTCTATCTCAGCTCTACAAGTATTCATGAGTTCATGATTCATCTGGATGGGTCGAGCTTTGGTAGGGATATCTTTTTCATTGAAATCTTTGACATATGGGAGAGCTACCTCGTGTCTCTTTCTATGCCAAAAAGCTGTGGGTAGATCAGAGCAGACTTCCTGCTTAAGTTTTTCCTCAAACTTTCTGATCTCTTCTTGGAGGGTTTTACAAGTTAGTTGGTCCTCAACTCTCTTGTATCTTATTTCCTCCTGAAGATACTTGAGATGTATGGACTTGGCACAAATCTGGTTTAATGTTTTGGAGACTGCATTAGCTTGGATGGTGCTAATGTTTCTAGGCACTGGTCCATTAATAAACCTAAACTTGATGGTTTGGCCAAAGGGTTGGGTAGTGATTCCTTTACTATCTACTGTGAAAGGGTAAAGGATGCAGAGGAAAGGATTTCCTAAAATGACATTGTCTGTCATATTTTTGACAAGAACAAATGTGGTTTTGAAACACATGTTATCTTGGCAAACATGGGCTTTAGGAAGTTTGAATTCAATCTGCATTTTTCCGCCACTTGCGGATGTCAATCGTTCCCTAGACTTTTTGAAATACTTGGAGGGAATGATTCCTTCTTGGATGCAGTTGAGATCAGCACCTGAATCAATTAAGGCTATGACCTCGAATTCAAAGTCTTTGCTGATGACAATCCTGACTTTGGAATGCCATTTATGGAAATTAATCCTAGTGATAGCATCTAAAACCAATTCTTTGCTGGGTTTATAGATGAGATCAGCTGAAGGGTTAATTGTATGATTATCTTCATTATCTGAGGGATTTTCTTTATTGCTTCGATGAGAAGCGTATCCTAAGAGTTGAGTTTGGAGGGTCTTAAGACTTTGCCTTAAGGTCCTAATTTCACACCCGGTTTCCTTGGATTCTCTATGAAGGTCGTTGATATTAACTTCCTTCTTGGGCTTGGTAGACCTATCTTGGGATTGGTCCAAATCTACCTTGGGTTGATGATTACTGGGTTCAGCTTTACTTGGTTCCTGAACCAAAGGCTGGTGGGTTAGGCTAGGCTCCTGAGGCTTGGCAATGGGGTCACCTATTCTTAGGTGAGAGGTTCTGGAGCTACAATCTCTTTTGAAATGGTCGCGCTTGCCACAACTATGGCATTTTCCAGGCTTATTCTTCTTTGTTTCCTTATAAGCTTTGGAAATGGGTCGATGAGCTCTTCTAGCCTGTCTTTCAGGTCTTTTTAACCTTAGGCGTCTCCATTTCGCTTCTAGGGTTTCATCTTCTGTTTCAGAGGAGGAACTACTAGAGGCTGAACGGGTTTTTAACACCTTAAGCTGACTTGTACATTTTGGTAAAGGAACGGCTGGTTTCTTTGCCAGCTCTTCAAGTTTCTGGGCAACTATTTCTAAGGCTGATTTGTCCTCAGGGTAACTGAAGTTGGTTGCAGGAGACTTGACAAGAGGCTGCTTAGGGATTGGATTGCTAACCGTATTTTTAACTGGGTTGGGTTCAACTGGGATCCATGTTCTGGTGAGAACACAAAACTGCTTTTGCTGGCCAAAATACCTTTCGAAGTAAATGAAAAAGGGGACATTACGGGATATTTCCCTCATGAATGCCGTCCATGAATCAAATACTTTTTCCTTTTGATCTCTGGTATAGTTGGCTTTGTAGGCTTTTCTTTTAGTCCTGTTTTCCTCAGAACTAAACTCCTTTCCTAATTCTTCTAGGTCAGGAACGAATTCTCTGTTTAACACTAAGATATTCAGAGATTCCTCTTGCTGATCTGGAGGCTGTTCCATATCAGTTCCAGATGGGGATGGGGGGGATTGTTCATGATCGTCATCCTCATTGACAATCGAATCCTGTTTGGCTGTGTAGCAAGGTGTGGTGAGTTGGGAATTGGTTCTAACTCCCTGAAGCTGAACACCTAAATCTCTTCTGGACCTAGGAAAAGGTGATCCTAAAGGTCTGGTTGAGCTACACTGGGATGCAGATCTATCTCTAAGGTAGATAGGTGACTGCCTATGGGGCTGCTGTAGATCGATTGGAGATCTAAACCGGGATGTGTCAGATCGCCTATGGAATATCCCTAAAGTTTCTACCAGCCAATTCTATAAGTCTTCATGGTCTCTGAAAACAGCTTTCAGAACAGACTACCATGTCAAGACCATAGAACAAGTCTATGGAATCAACAAGGAGTACGAAACGTGCTACTTGTTATCACCATCAGCTATCCAGAATCATAAAGACAAAGGACATAACTTCCTACACATAGGATTAGTCCAAGTTGGAGTGAAACCACTCACCAGAAGAGGTTTGAGGTTTCTGATGGCAGAGTCATATGGATGTTTTCCAAAAACATAGATCCTATCTGTAGAACCTATAAGCTGGTAATCTTTCCATAGATCCTGGCTGATTTCTAGTATTTGATCGTTGAAGTAGTTTCTCCACCGTTCTGCTAGGTTCTCAGGGTATCTGTATGACACATATGTGTACCCTTTAAACCAAGGGTCCTGGTAAGTAAAACCATTAATTAGGACAAGATGCTTTGATGGATGAATTTCCATCCAATTTTCTTTGTCCCATCGTGGTAATGTGCTCCAACACCTGATAGAAATAACTGGGCTGTTATCTCTCTTGACATCTCCTATGTCTAGATCTAGATCGGATAGCTCATAAGACTCCGAATTAATTGCTCCTACGTCTGCTGGGATGTCTGGAATGGATGTGGGTTGAGAACATCTACTACTGGTGGAAGAGTAACTTCTAAACAACCTATTCATGATTCTGGGGTTATAAGTTTAAACCAACGATTACAACCTAGTCACCTTTATCCTCAAACTTCTTACAGGCTAAGGCCGGTTGGGGCCATGTGCGGAAAATAAACATAAAGGCCGACTGAGGCCATGATATTACAAATATGAAATAGTGCCATCTGTTTACAATGCTAAGGGTTGTAAAGAGGAGGCAAAGCTGAACTCTTGGCTGGAAGAGGAGGGAATTTTGGAGTTGCTGAAGTTTCTCCTAAAATTGGACCTCTGAGGTATTCTGGAGCTATTCCTAGAATTGGACCTGCTTCAGAATGGAGGAATGGCTTCCTTAAATAGGCTGGAGGAGGCCTTGGATGCTGCTGGATGATTGCTGAAAATCCGGAGGGTAAATTGCTTTTACTGAGGTGAAAGTTAATTCCACCGAAAGCAACAGCAACTCTTGATGATTGTGTCTGTGAACAGTAAAACTTTCACTGTTCATGCTATAGTGATTTGTCCCCTTGCTTTTCGGATTTGGTCACTGTTGAAATAGTAACCTGTCGGGAATCTTGGGTGCGGGTGCTGTTCATGATGCTGATTTTGAATAGTAACCGGATTGCTACTTTATCCCGAGTTGCCGAGTCGGGATGCTTTAGTCGCATTGGGAGCAAATCGATGGATATTCATCATAAGGATCCCATGGGGAATCATCACAATTGTGCTCGTGAAAAATGGCATAATGATTGCGAGACTACAGTAGAGGAGGGGTCCACTTTCTTTGGCTGGACCAATTTTCTCGAGATTTCTGATGGCAAGATCATATGGCCTTTTCCCAAAAACATAGATCCTTTCTGTAGAACCTACAAAATGGTAATCTTTTAATAGATCTTGGCTGATATCCAGAATTTGACTGTGGAAGTAGTTCCTCCATCGTTCTGCTAGGGCATCAGGATATTTGTATGATACATGCGTGTACCCTTCAAACCAAGGGTCCTGGTAAGTAAAACCATTAATGAGAACAAGATGCTTTGAGGGATGTACTTCCATGCAATCCTCTTTGTCCCATTTTGGTAATGTACTCCAACACCGGATAGAAGTAACTGGATCATTTACTAGGCCATTGTCTTTCTTGACTGCATCTTGGATGATCTGGGGTAGCTGGCTGATTTGATTATGACTTGTTACCTTCATCAGTCTGATGAAACCTGATTCAAACATTTGAGATAGCCATGCAGGGTCTCCTTCATCTTCATACATTCCATCTTCATAATTGACAGAAAGTCCTGGAAAGGGATGCTTGTTTTCATATACTCTGGAGCTGCTTCCAAAGTACTCTTCCCATTCGGCCTGTACTAGAACGTTATCCATGTCATCCGAATCATCTGGATTAGGAATAGTGGATGTGACTAGTATTTTGAAATGTTCGTACCAAAGATCTCTGCTTTCACTCATAATCTTGCTTGTCAGAATATGACTTTGTAAATCTGAAGGTAAGTTGGCAGTGGCACTTCTTAGAGTCGTTCTAGTCTTAAGACTGAACTTAGCATAATCAGTACCCATAATAGTCACTTTATCCATTGAATGGATATCCTCTTTGCCAAAGAGTTGACTGGTTAGGTTTTCCTGTAGTGTGATAGCCCTTTTACTACTGGAATATGTCATCGTTGAGAGGACAAATTCCTGAAGGGATGTTGCTCCTCTATGGCTGGTAGAGGAAGCTCCTTCATGCTTTACAAAAGACTGTCCCACTGGTAGTCTTTTGTCTTGAGGATAGTCCCTTGCGGGTGCTTTCCCCTTGCCCTTCTTCTCAACTGAAGAAGTCATCTTCCACTTACTAGTGGTATTAAATATTGCTCTTTCTTTATCCTGCGAAAAAAGGTTTGGGTCATTTGAAACTTTTAAATAATTGCTAAAAACCTTTTTGCTTTCAAAAGTTGGATGCAGGGATGCAAATATTTTCATGATGAATGCATAATGACAATTGATTGGAGTCAAAGGGATGATCAATTGTTTTGGCTGAATCAAGATGCTGGGCTTGATTACTGGATGGAAGGATGGTGATAGTACTGAGAGTTTTTGATATAGAAGCTTTCTGGAGGGAGCAAATCTCCCAAGGTTCAGGACTTCTCATAAATTCGAATTTGACAGACTGACCGAAAGGATGGGCTGTGATTCCTTCAGTATCTGTGATGAAAGGATACAATAAACACAAGAAAGGGTTTCCTAGGATCACTCTATCTGTCATGTTCTTGACAAGGACAAATTTTGTCATAAAGGATATGCCACCTTGGCAAACCTCAGCTTGTGGAATATTGAAATCAATTTGCATTCTCCCGCCACTTGCGGATGTTAATCTCTCCTTAGACCTTTTAAAGTATTTGGAGGGAATGATGCCTTCTTGAATGCAATTAAGATCAGCACCTGAATCTATTAAGGCTATGACCTCAAATTCGAAATCATTGCTAATGACAATCCTGACTTTGGAATGCCATTTATGGAAGTTAATCCTACCGATGGTTTCTAAGAACAAACCTTTGCCGGGTTCCCTGGATAAGGTCAGCTGTAGGGTTAACTGTTTGATCAACTTCTTCATCGAGGGATTTTCCTCATTGCTTTGATGAGAAGTGCTTTCCAACGATTGGATCCTTCGATTAAGGAGATCATAATCGACCCTAAGAATGGTTAATTCTTGCTTTAGGATTTTGACTTCTGATTTGGTTTCCTTAATTTCTTTCTGAAGGTCGTTGACTGTAACTTCCTTCTTGGACTGGGTAAACCTGTTGTAAATTTGCTCTAAATCTACCTTAGGTTGCTGGATTTTAAGGGCAGGCTTGCTGGTTTCCCTAACTAAGGTCTGATGGAAAAGGGTAAGCTTTTGAGCTTTGATGACAGGATCTTCTATAGCCTCTATGAGGTCTAAAAGAAGTTCTTCTTGCCTGTTCAACACATTGATGGTTTTGTTCCTACAACAACCATCTTTGCATGGTGTGGGTTCATCCGGGCCACTAGAGGTACTGGTACTAGAGGAGTCAGAGGATGACCTGTATATCTGCCTAAGCTCACTGTCACTAGCACTGCTGAATGACTCGCTGTCAGAGCGGTCAAGTTCTAGTAACTTGAAGATCTCATTTTTGCTGGGTTGGTCACTAATGAGGGTGTTGATAAGGGATTTGGCTTTAGCTCTACACTCACTCTTGAAATGACCTTTCTTTCCACAGTTGTAGCATTTGCTGGATGCTTGTGGAATGGGTTCCTTGGGCTTTCCTTTCTTATAGAAATCATCAGTCTTGTACTTCTGTTTTCTATAATACTTGGTTGCTTTCTTCCTATAGGATTTCTCAAAGGGTTCCTTTCCTTTGTGCTTGGATTTCCTCTTGGAAGGTTTGACAGAGGGTAAGCCATACTGTGTACAGAAATGCCCTATTTCGTACTTGGCTTTGTTCTTGTTGATGTGGCTTTGGATTTTGAGATCTCTGCACATCTTCATTCCTTCACTTCGAATGGTGCTAGAGATGTCTCCATAGGTTAGGTTATCATAATCTATGACACCTAAAGAACTGCAGAGGGTTTCTTTTACCTTCAAGAAGAGAGTTGGTAAACCGTTGATGAACTTCTCCTTCCAAAACGGAGAGTTACAATCTCTTCTGTGCATGACCCTAGTGGTAAAAACATCTTCATACCACTTGTAATCTCCTAGGGTTTTACACCTAAGGTTACTCAGCTGCTCGTAAATCCTAGCTGTGATATTGCTGGGTTTACCTATGAAGTGTTTCATGATGGTATAAATGAGGGTATTGACTCCATCAGGAATTCCTTGCTCAATTTCATTGATGATGGGGTTTCCTTCCTCATCTTTCTGAATTGCATACTTGATGTCTTCTTTAGACACTTCAGTAAGACAATTGTTCCACCATTGCTGGAGTTTACCTGTGAATCCTAATGCCATCATTTCTATGACTTCTTTATGGGGACGGCCTTCGTCCAAGTAGTTGTTGGCTACCATAGTCATATGCTGGATTTTGTTTAAGATTTCTGTTCGATAAACCATCTATGTTCCATTCATAGAGTCTACCGAGAAGATGCGAGAATTGGTTACTCACATTCCTTTCCTCATACCGGAGGTCAGGGGGTGATGGTCTGGGGTACCAATTCTTGGCTGTGCTGGTTGGATCAGGATGGTAAAGCCGTTTTACCTCCAAATCCTGAAGCGGTTTTCTAGCTGTTCAAACTCCTGGTCGAGGTTTGGCTAGAACTGCTAGATGCTGATTGGATATCTAGAACTTTAAGCGATGAAGGGGTGGCTGGTTCCCTCTTCACAAGCTCATCCAATTTACGTGACTATCTTTAAGGTGACTTATCCTTAGGATAACCGAGGTACATTGTGTCTGGTTGTGGGTAACTTGACTAGAGGCTTTTCTAAAGTTTGGATCGGCTTACTAGAGCTTCCTGGTTGGAAGATAACTTTGTTTTCGATCCTATCTTCTATTCTGTCAAGTTGTTTTCCTATGACATTTAGACACTGGTTGGTATAGTTGTTCTGCTCAATGACCTTCTCAACAGGTTGGTGCCTATCTGTGGTGGCTTTGAAAGGAGAGGCTATTATCTCCGTTCTGCGATGGTTGAAGGTTATGGCTTCTAGGGGTGGATGGCTAGACCTTACAACTTCCTTGGTTGCATTGGGTCCTTCTATGGTCCAGGCTCTGGTGAGGACGCAAAATTGCTTGTGTTGGCCAAAATACCTTTCGAAGTATATGAAAAAGGGGACATTACGGGATATTTCCCTCATGAATGCCGTCCATGCTTCAAATACTTTTTCTTTTTGATCTCTGGTATAATTGGCTTTGTAGGCTTCTCTTTTAGTCCTGTTTTCCTCAGAACTAAACTCCTTTCCTAATTCTTCTAGGTCAGGAACGAATTCTCTATCTAACACCAAGATATTCAGAGATTCCTCTTGCGATCCGGAGGCATTCCATATCGGTTCCGGATGGGGATGGGGGGATTGTTCATGATCGTCATCCTCATTGACAATCGAATCCTGTTTGGGCGTGTAGCAAGGTGTGGTGAGTTGGGAATTGGTTCTAACTCCACGAAGCCGAACACCTAAATCTCTTCTGGACCTAGGAGAAGGTGATCCTAAAGGTACGGTTGAGCTACACTGGGATGCAGATCTATCTCTAAGGTAGATAGGTGACTGCCTATGGGGCTGCTGTAGATCGATTGGAGATCTAAACCGGGATGTGTCCAAAGGTTGCCTACACTCATAGTCTAGAGGAGTGCTAAGCCTAGATCTGTCGAAACTTAACCTAACCGTGCCATCGGCTAGTTGTTGGACAAATTCTAGATGCGGATTCTCGGGCCGGGTTTTGGATCCGTAGAGCATGATTTTCATTTTCTAACATCCAATTGGCCGGGAAAGTAATTTCGGACCATTTGAGGGTTACGGGAACCTTAACTTTGGCGCTAGGGTCGGTGGTCTGGATGAGGGTTGTCTCACCCTTTTGTCTCCTATCAAGTGCTCCGACATTCATGTTCGTTCTCATGCACTTGTAGTAAACTCTATATATCAAGGCGATCTGACTAGTTCCCTGTGTCATAAGGGTTCCATGGGTCTTGATATTGAGTGTGAGGGCTTTGATAAGCTGTCTTGTCATGGAGAAAGATGCTAAAATGCGGGAAACAGTTAAAATGAATGGGTCCGTTACTAAGACTGGTTTCTATGGTTCCTAGGAGGCTGTCATCAAATCGACGTGACGAGCATCTCTAAGGGCCATGAGGATTGAGCTGTTCAAACCTCTTCGGTGAGTGGTTTCACTCCTATTTGGACTAAGCCTATGTGCAGGAAGTTATGTCCTTTGTCTTTATGATTCTGGATAGCTGAAGGGGATAACAAGTAGCACGTTTCGTACTCCTTGTTGATTCCATAGACTTGTTCTATGGTCTTGACATGGTAGTCTGTTCTGAAAGCTGTTTTCAAAGACCATGAAGACTTATAGAATTGGCTGGTGGAAACTTTAGGGATATTCCAATCTCCTATGTCTAGATCTAGATCGGATAGCTCATAAGACTCCGAATTAATTGCTCCTACGTCTGCTGGGATATCAGGAATGGATGTGGGTTGAGAACATCTACTGGTGGAAGAGAAACTTCTAAACAACTTATTCATGATTAAGGGTTACAAGTTTAAATCAACAATCACAACCTAGTCACCTTTTATCTTCAAACTTCGGATCTAACCTTTATATAAGAAGCAAAAGTATACAACTATGGGATAGACACCTGATCTGTGAACTCCTTTCCGCCGGACTCTCCTCCAAAATGGGGACCACCCTAACACGCCTTCTCACGGCTTCAACGGGCTGACCAAACCAAACCTAGGAAGATTTTCGGCCTCTTTAAAGAACAGAGAACACCACAGACTTTGGTAACAAATCTCACGGGTATATAAATCTGCAACAATCTTTAGGGCTAAACACAGCAATAGGAAGAATAGAGATAACAGGGAAGCAAAGGTTAATCTGAACAAATAATCACAGAATAACGAATAAAGTGGTTAGAAGGAGGCTCAGCCTACCATTTGCAGATGTAATAGAAAATGATGAAATAATAGCAGACGAAGAAATAAATAAAAGGGAACGGAAGAGTTATCAAGAAATAGATGTAAAACAAAATATGGGGTATGGGAGATATATCCATGAAAATGATTCAAAAATAATTATAATGCCAAAATAATCTGGATAACTATGGCGGCAGTGCCGACCAACTTGATTAAACAATAAACAGTAACTTACAATCCGACCGGGCCAAACTTGGCTCTGATACCATAAGGGGGTAAGTTACAGGCTAAGGCCGGTTGGGGCCATGTGCGGAAAATAAACATAAAGGCCGACTGAGGCCATGATATTACAGATATGAAATAGTGCCATCTATTTACAATGCTAAGGGTTGTAAAGAGGAGGCAAAGCTGAACTCTTGGCTGGAAGAGGAGGGAATTTTGGAGTTGCTGAAGTTTCTCCTAAAATTGGACCTCTGAGGTATTCTGGAGCTATTCCTAGAATTGGACCTGCCTCTGAATGGAGATGAGGCTGCCTTATATATACTGGAGGGAGCCTTGGATGCTGCTGGAAGATTGCTGAAATCACGGAGAGTAAATTGCTTTTCCTGAGGTGAAAGTTATTTCCACCGAAAGCAATAGTAATTCTTAATGATTGCTACAGTGATCTGTCCCCTTGCTTTTCCTGATTTGGTTACTGTTGGAATAGTAACCTGTCGGGGAATCTGCTGGGTGCTGGTACTGTTGATAAGGCGGGTACTGGTCAAATCAGTGGCTGGTGCTGATTTTGAATAGTAACCGTACGGAAACCTTATCCTGAGTTGTGAGTCAGGATGCTTTAGTCAGTATCAGGAGCATCTGATGGATATCCATCATAAGGATCCCATGGGGAATCGTTATCAAAATTGTGCTCGTGATATCTGGCATAATGGTTGCAAAGTCCACAATACATTAATGGCTCATAAACTGGTTCTTTTGTGATGAACCGGTTGAGATTCATGTATCCAACCCTTTGGAGATTTGGAATGGCAGTAGAGTAGGGTTTGTTGGTGAAAACAGTAATTCTTCCTGTGTTACCAACATGATGGTAGTCTTCCCATAAATCTTGTACTTTATCCAGGATTTCATTGGTGGAATTTGCTTTCCAACATTCTACAAGAGTGTATGGATAACTATAGGATAAGTGAGAATCTCCTTCATACCAGGGCCCTTGATGGGACTGGCCATTAATTAGGACTAGATGAGTGGATGGTCGGTTGTCATCCAGTTGTTTCTTTCCCATTGTGGGATTGTGCTCCAGCATCTGATGGAAACAAAAGGACTTTTGATTTTCTTCACAACCTGTCGGATAATTTGGGGAAACTGGCTGATCTGGTCATGGCTTGATAACTTGATCATTTTTATGAAGCCGTACTCAAACATTTTTGATAACCAGCTGGGGTCCTTGTCAGGTTCTACTTCAAAGTTTATGAGGAGTCCTGGAAAAGGAGAATGTTGCTCATAGACCCTGAGACTGTTCCCGAAATGCTTTTCCCACTCATTCTGTATTGGGTTATCACCTGTGTCTCCTAAATTTGCATATGGATAAGGAGTGGTGATCAATACCCTGAAATGTTCAAACCATTCGTTAGAAGATTCGAACATTGCCTTGGATCCTAGAATACTGGTTTGTATCTCAGGAAGCAAGTTGGCAACCACACTTCTTAAGATAGACTGAGTCTTAAGACTGAGTCTAGCATAATCTGTGCCCATAATAGTCTTTTTATCCATGGAATGGATATCCTCTTTGCCAAAGAGTTGACTAGGGAGTGATAGATTTCCTGCCTCAAGGTTCACTAGGTGGATTTCCATTGCTTTGAGGGTTTTTTGGAAAAGTCTATTGCTGTTTTGGGTAAAGGCCATCTGAAGGTTATCAAGGATAAATTTGATGGAGGCTGGTAAATTTGTATAGGCTCCATTTTTGAAATGATATTTCCTGGATAAGACTTCCTGCAAGATAATAGCCATATTACTACTGGAATATGTCACCTTTGCAGGGACAAATTCCTGAAGGGATATTGATCCTCCATGGCTGGTAGAGGATGCGCCTTCATGCTTTACAAAAGACTGTCCCGCTGGTAGTCTTTTGTCTTGAGGATAGTCCCTTGCGGGAACTTTCCCCTTGCCCTTCTTCTCTGCTGAAGAAGTCATCTTCCACTCACTAGTGGTATTAAATATTGCTCTCTTTTTCTCCTGCCAAGAAAGGTTTGGATCATTTGAGATTCTCAAATAATTGTTAAAAAACCTTTTGCTTTTAAAACTGATGGATGCAGAGATGCAAATATTTTCATGATGGATGTATGCTGACAATTGATTGGAGTCAAAAAGATGATCAATTGTTTTGGCTGAATCAAGATGCTGGGCTTGATTATGAGATGGAAGGATGGTGATAGCGCTGAGAGTTTTTGATATAGAAGCTTTCTGGAGGGAGCAAACTTCCCAAGGTTCAGGGCTTCTAATGAACTCAAATTTGACAGACTGGCCAAAAGGATGGGCTGTGATACCTTCGGTATCTGTGGTGAAAGGATACAATAAACACAAGAAAGGGTTTCCTAGGATGACTCTATCTGTCATGTTTTTGACAAGGACAAATTTCGTCATAAAGGATATGCCGCCTTGACAAACCTCAACTTGTGGGATAAAGAAATCAATTTGCATTCTTCCGCCACTTGCGGATGTTAACCTCTCCTTAGACTTCTTGAAGTATCTGGAGGGAATGATTCCTTCTTGAATGCAATTAAGATCAGCACCTGAATCAATTAAGGCAATGACTTCAAATTCGAATTCTTTGCTAATGACAATCCTGACTTTGGAGTGCCATTTATGGAAGTTAATCCTACTGATGGTTTCTAAGAACAACTCTCTTTGCATGGTAAAGGTTCATCCGGGCCACTAGAGGTACCGGTACTAGAGGAATCGAGGATGACCTGTAAATCTGCCTAAGCTCACCGTCACTAGCAACTTGAATGACTTCTTTGTACGAGCGGTCAAGTTCTAGTAACTTGAAGATCTCTTTTTGCTGGGTTGGTCGCTAATGAGGGTATTGATAAGGGATTTGGCCTTAGCTCTACACTCATTCTTGAAATGACCTTTCTTTCCACAGTTGTAGCATTTGCTGGATGCTTGTGGAATGGGTTCCTTGGACTTTCCTTTCTTATAGAAATCATCAGTCTTGTACTTCTGTTTTCTATAATACTTGGTTGCTTTCTTCCTATAGGATTTCTCAAAGGGTTCCTTTCCTTTGTGCTTGGATTTCCTCTTGGAAGGTTTGACCGAGGGTAAGCCATACCGTGTACGAAATGCCCTATTTCGTACTTGGCTTTGTTCTTGTTGATGTGGCTTTGGATTTTGAGATCTCTGCACATCTTCATTCCTTCACTTCGAATGGTGCTAGAGATGTCTCCATATGTTAGGTTATCATAATCTATGACACCTAAAGTACTGCAGAGGGTTTCCTTAACCTTCTGGCTGAAGAGAGTTGGTAAACCGTTGATGAACTTCTCCTTCCAAAACGGAGAGTTACAATCTCTTCTGTGCATGACCCTAGTGGTAAAAACATCTTCATACCACTTGTAATCTCCTAGGGTTTTACACCTAAGGTTACTCAGCTGTTCATAAATCCTAGCTGTGATGTTGCTGGGTTTACCTATGAAGTGTTTCATGATGGTATAAATGAGGGTATTGACTCCATCAGGAATTCCTTGCTCAATTTCATTGATGATGGGGTTTCCTTCCTCATCTTTCTGAATTGCATACTTAATGTCCTCTTTAGACACTTCGGTAAGACAATTGTTCCACCATTGCCGGAGTTTACTGTAAATCCTAATGCCATCATTTCTATGACTTCTCTATGGGGACGGCCTTCGTCCGGGTAATTGTTGGCTACCATAGTCATATGCTGGATTTTGTTTAGGATTTCTGTTCGATAAACCGTCTATGTTCCATTCATAGAGTCTACCGGATGATACAGAGAATTGGTTACTCACATTCCTTTCCTCATACCGGAGGTCAGGGGGTGATGGTCTAGGGTACCAATTCTTGGCTGAGCTGGTTGGATCAAGATGGTAAAGCCGTTTTACCTCCAAATCCTGAAACTGGGTTTCTAGTTGTTCTAACTCCTGGTCAGAGGTTTGGCTAGAACTGCTAGAGGCTGATTGGATATCTAGAACATTCATTGATGAAGGGGTGGCTGGTTCCTTCTTAACTAGTTCTTCTAGCTTTTGGGCCACTATCTCTAAGGCTGTCTTATCCTTAGGATAACTAAGGCTGGTGTGTCTGGTTGTGGGTAACTTGACTAAGGGCTTTTCTAAGGTTTGGATCGGCTTACTAGAGCTTCCTGGTTGGAGGATAACTTTGTTTTCGATCCTATCTTCTATTCTGTCAAGCTGTTTTCCTATGACATTTAGACACTGGTTGGTATAGTTGTTTTGCTCAATAACCTTGTCAACAGGCTGATGTCTATCTATGGTGGCCTTGAAGGGAGAGGCTATTATTTCTGTCCTTCGATGGTTGAAGGTTATGGCTTCTAGGGGTGGATGACTAGACCTTACAATTTCTTTGGTTGCATTGGGTCCTTCTATGGTCCGGGCTGCGGTGAGGACACAAAGCGCTTGCCGGCCAAAATACCTTTCGAAGTAGATGAAAAAGGGGACATTACGGGATATTTCCCTCATGAATGCCGTCCATGCTTCAAATACTTTTTCTTTTTGATCTCTGGTATAATTGGCTTTGTAGGCTTCTCTTTTAGTCCTGTTTTCCTCAGAACTAAACTCCTTTCCTAATTCTTCTAGGTCAGGAACGAATTCTCTGTTTAACACTAAGATATTCGAGAGATTCCTCTTGCCGATCTGGAGGCTGTTCCATATCGGTTCCGGATGGGGATGGGGGGATTGTTCATGATCGTCATCCTCATTGACAATCGAATCTGTTTGGCTGTGTAGCAAGGTGTGGTGAGTTGGGAATTGGTTCTAACTCCCTGAAGCCGAACACCTAAATCTCTTGGACCTAGGAAAAGGTGATCCTAAAGGTACGGTTGAGCTACACCGGATGCGGATCTATCTCTAAGGTAGATAGGTGACTGCCTATGGGGCTGCTTGTAGATCGATTGGAGATCTAAACCGGGATGTGTCCAAAGGTTGCCTACACTCATAGTCTAGAGGAGTGCTAAGCCTAGATCTGTCGTTACTTCACCTAACTGTGCCGTCGGCTAGTTGTTGGACAAATTCTAGATCTGGATTTAAATTTGGGTTTTGGATCTGTAGAGCATGATTTTCATTTTCTAACATCCAATTGGCTGGGAAAGTAATTTCGGACCATTTGAGGGTTACGGGAACCTTAACTTTGGCGCTAGGGTCGGTGGTACGGATGAGGGTTGTCTCACCCTTCGCCTCCGATCAAGTGCCCCAACATTCATGTTCGTTCTCATGCACTTGTAGTAAACTCTATATATCAAGGCGATCGACTAGTTCCCTGTGTCATAAGGGTTCCATGGGTCTTGATATTGAGTGTGAGGGCTTTGATAAGCTGTCTTGTCATGGAGAAAGATGCGAAATGCGGGAAACAGTTAAAATGAATGGGTCCGTTACTAAGGCGGTTTCTATGGTTCCTAGGAGGCTGTCATCAAATCCGACGTGACGAGCATCTCTAAGGGCCATGAGGATTGAGCTGTTCAAACCTCTTCGGTGAGTGGTTTCACTCCTATTTGGACTAATCCTATGTGAAGGAAGTTATGTCCTTTGTCTTTATGACTGGATAGGCGAGGGTGATAACAAGTAGCACGTTTCGTACTCCTTGTTGATTCCATAGACTTGTTCTATGGTCTTGACATGGTAGTACGTTCGAAAAGCCGTTTTCAAAGACCATGAAGACTTATAGAATTGGCTGGTAGAAACCTTTGGGATATTCCAATCTCCTATGTCTAGATCTAAATCAGATAGCTCATAAGTCTCCGAATTAATTGCTCCTACGTCTGCTGGGATATCAGGAATGGATGTGGGTTGAGAACATCTACTGGTGGAAGAGAAACTTCTAAACAACTTATTCATGATTCTGGGGTTACAAGTTTAAATCAACAATCACAACCTAGTCACCTTTTATCTTCAAACTTCTGGATCTAACCTTTATATAAGAAGCAAAAGTATACAACTATGGGATAGACACCTGATCTGTGAACTCCTTTCCGCCGGACTCTCCTCCAAAATGGGGACCACCCTAACACGCCTTCTCTCGGCTTCAACGGGCTGACCAAACCAAACCTAGGAAGATTTTCGGCCTCTTTAAAGAACGAGAGAACACCACGGACTTTGGTAACAAATCTCACGGGTATATAAATCTGCAACAATCTTTAGGGCTAAACACGGCAATAGGAAGAATAGAGATAACGGGGAAGCAAAGGTTAATGCGAACAAATAATCACGGAATAACGAATAAAGTGGTTAGAAGGAGGCTCGGCCTACCATTTGCGAATGTAATAGAAAATGATGAAATAATAGCGAGACGAAGAAATAAATAAAAGGGAACGGAAGAGTTATCAAGAAATAGATGTAAAACAAAATATGGGGTATGGGAGATATATCCATGAAAATGATTCAAAATAATTATAATGCCAAAATAATCTGGATAACTATGGCGGCGGTGCCGACCAACTTGATTAAACAATAAACGGTAACTTACAATCCGACCGGGCCAAACTTGGCTCGATACCATAAGGGGGTAAGTTACGAGGCTAAGGCCGGTTGGGGCCATGTGCGGAAAATAAACATAAAGGCCGGCGAGGCCATGACATTACAAATATGAAATAGTGCCATCTGTTTACAATGCTAAGGGTTGTAAAGAGGAGGCAAAGGCTGAACTCTTGGGCTGGAAGAGGAGGGAATTTTGGAGTTGAAGTTTCTCCTAAAATTGGACCTGCGAGGTATTCTGGAGCTATTCCTAGAATTGGACCTGCTGAAAGGCTGGAGTCTTGCTTCCCTTAAATAGGTGGAGGGAGTATTGGATCTTTCTTTGGATGATTGCTGAAATTGCGGAGAGTAAATTGCTTTTGCGAGGTGAAAGCTGTTTCCACCGAAAGCAATAGTATCTCGGAATGATTGTGTACGTGAACGGTAAAAACTTTCACCGTTCATGCTACGGTGTTTTGTCCCCTTGCTTTTCCGGGTTTGGTTCTTGTAGAAATAGTAACCTGTTGGGGAATCTGTGGGTCTTTGATCTTGTTGGTAATGCCGATCTTGTTCAAATCGGTGGTGGTGCTGATTTTGAATAGTAACCGTCTTGAAATCTTATCCTGATTTGCTTGAGTCGGGATGCTTTAGTCGATATCGGGAGCATCGATGGATATCCATCATAAGGATCCCATGGAGAGTTGTCATCAAAATTGTGCTCGTGATAAGCGGCATAATGGTTGCAAAGCCCACAATACATTAATGGCTCATAAACTTGGTTCCTTTGTGATGAACCGGTTGAGATTCATGTATCCAACCCTTTGGAGATTTGGAATGGCGGTAGAGTAGGGTTTGTTGGTGAAAACGGTAATTCTTCTGTGTTACCAACATGATGGTAGTCTTCCCATAAATCTTGCACTTTATCAAGGATTTCATTGGTGGAATTTGCTTTCCAACATTCTACAAGAGTGTATGGATAACTATAGGATAAGTGAGAATCTCCTTCATACCGGGGCCCTTGATGGGAATGGCCATTAATTAGGACTAGATGAGTGGATGGTTGGAGTGTCATCCGGTTGTTTCTTTCCCATTGTGGGATTGTGCTCCAGCATCTGATAGAAACAAAAGGACTTTTGATTTTCTTCACAACCTGTTGGATAATTTGGGGAAAAATGGCTGATCTGGTCATGGCTTGATAACTTGATCATTTTTATGAAGCCATATTCAAACATTTTTGATAACCGAGTGGGGTCCTTGTCGGGTTCTACTTCAAAGTTTATGAGGAGTCTGGAAAAGGAGAATGTTGCTCGTAGACCACGAGGCTTGTTCCCGAAATGCTTTTCCCACTCATTCTGTATTGGGTTATCACCTGTGTCTCCTAAATTTGCATATGGATAAGGAGTGGTGATCAACACCCTGAAATGCTCAAACCATTCGCCGAGAAGATTCGAACATTGCCTTGGATCCTAGAATACTGGTTCGTATCTCGGGAAGCAAGTTGGCAACGGCACTTCTTAAGATAGTACGAGTCTTAAGACTTAGTCTAGCATAATCTGTGCCCATAATAGTCTTTTTATCCATGGAATGGATATCCTCCTTGCCAAAGAGTTGACTAGGGAATGATAGATTTTCTGCCTCAAGGTTCACTAGGTGGATTTCCATTGCTTTGAGGGTTTTTTGGAAAAGTCTATTGCTGTTTTGGGTAAAGGCCATCTGTAGGTTATCAAGGATGAATTTAATGGAGGCTGGTAAATTTGTATAGGCTCCATTTTTGAAATGATATTTCTGGATAAGACTTCCTGCAAGATAATAGCCATATTACCACCGGAATATGTCACCTTTGCGGGGACAAATTCTGAAGGGATATCGATCCTCTATGGCTGGTAGAGGATGCGCCTTCATGCTTTACAAAAGGCGTCCCCGGTAGTCTTTTGTCTTGAGGATGGTCCCTTGCGGGTACCTTCCCCTTGCCCTTCTTCTCTGTGAAGAAGTCATCTTCCACTCACTAGTGGTGTTAAATATTGCTCTCTTTTTCTCCTGCCAAGAAAGGTTTAAATCATTTGAGATTTTCAAATAATTGTTAAAAACCCTTTTTCTTTTAAAATTGATGGATGCGAGAGATGCAAATATCTTCATGATGGATGTATGATGACAATTGATTGGAATCAAAGGGATGATCAATTGTTTTGGCTGAATCAAGATCTTTGGGCTTGATTATGAGATGGAAGGATGGTGATAGTGCGAGAGTTTTTGATATAGAAGCTTTTTGGAGGGAGCAAACTTCCCAAGGTTCTGGGCTTCTCATAAACTCAAATTTGACAGTCTGACCAAAAGGATGGGCTGTGATTCCTTCAGTATTAGTGATGAAAGGATATAACAAACACAAGAAAGGGTTTCCTAGGATGACTCTATCTGTCATGTTTTTGACAAGGACAAATTTTGTCATAAAGGATATGCCACCTTGGCAAACCTCAGCTTGTGGGATATTGAAATCAATTTGCATTCTCTCGCCACTTGCGGAAGTTAATCTCTCCTTAGACCTTTTAAAGTATTTGGAGGGAATGATGCCTTCTTGAATGCAATTAAGATCGGCACACGAATCTATTAAGGCTATGACCTCAAATTCGAAATCATTGCTAATGACAATCCTGACTTTGGAATGCCATTTATGGAAGTTAATCCCTGCGATGGTTTCTAAGAACAAACCTTTCTTTGGGTTCTGGATAAGGTCAGTTTGTAGGGTTAACTTGTTTGATCAACTTCTTCATCGAGGGATTTTCCTCATTGCTTTGATGAGAAGTGCTTTCCAACAGTTGGATCCTTCGATTAAGGAGATCATAATCGACCCTAAGAATGGTTAATTCTTGCTTAAGGATTTTGACTTCTGATTTGGTTTCCTTAATTTCTTTCTGAAGGTCGTTGACTGTAACTTCCTTCTTGGACAGTGTAAACCTATTGTAAATTTGCTCTAAGTCTACCTTAGGTTGCTGGATTTTAAGGGCAGGCTTGCTGGTTTCCCTAACTAAGGTCTGATGGAAAAGGGTAAGCTTCTGGGCTTTGATTATAGGGTCTTCTATAGCCTCTATGAGGTCTAAAAGAAGTTCTTCTTGTCACATTTAACACATTGATGGTTTTGTTTCTGCAACAACCATCTTTGCATGGCGTGGGTTCATCCGGGCCACTAGAGGTATCGGTACTAGAGGAATCGAGAGGATGACTGTATAATTGCTTCGGCTCACCGTTACTAGCACTTGCTAAAAGACTCGGCTTGTCGGAGCGGTCAAGTTCTAGTAACTTGAAGATCTCATCTTTTCTGGGTTGGTCATTAATGAGGGCATTGATAAGGGATTTGGCTTTAGCTCTACACTCATTCTTGAAATGACCTTTCTTTCCACAGTTGTAGCACACTTTGATGCTTGTGGAATAGGTTCCTTGGATTTTCCTTTCTTATAGAAATCATCGGTCTTGTGCTATTGTTTTCTAAAATACTTGGTTGCTTACTTCCTATAGGATTTCTCAAAGGATTCCTTTCCTTTGTGCTTGGATTTCCTCTTGGAAGGTTTGACGTAAGGTAAGCCATGCGAGTACGAAATGTCCTATTTCGTACTTGGAGTTATTCTTGTTGATATGGCTTTGGATTTTGAGGTCTCTGCACATCTTCATTCCTTCACTTCTAATAGTGCTAGAGATGTCTCCATAGGTTAGGTTATCATAATCTATGACACCTAAGGGGCTGCAAAGGGTTTCTTTAACCTTTTGATGAAGAGGGTTGGTAAACCATTAATAAATTTCTCCTTCCAAAATGGAGAATTACAATCTCTTCTGTGCATGACTGCGGTGGTAAAAACGTCTTCATACCACTTGTAATCTCCTAGGGTTTTACACCTAAGGTTGCTCACTGCTCATAAATCCTAGGCTGTGATATTGCCTTTGGGTTTTCCTATGAAGTGTTTCATGATTGTATAAATCGGGGTATTGACACCGTCGGGAATCCCTTGTTCTATTTCATTGATGATGGGGTTTCCTTCCTCATCCTTCGGATGGCGTACTTGATGTCTTCTTTAGACACTTCGGTAAGGCAATTGTTCCACCATTGCTGGAGTTTGCCTGTAAATCCTAATGCCATCATTTCAATGACTTCTTTATGGGGACGGCCTTCGTCCAGGTAGTTGTTGGCTACCATAGTCATATGCTGGATTTTGTTTAGGATTTCCTGTTCTGATAAACCATCTATGTTCCATTCATAGAGTCTACCAGAAGATACTGAGAATTGGTTGCTAACATTTCTTTCCTCATACCGGAGGTCAGGGGGTGAAGATCTCGGATACCAATTCTTGGGTGAGCTAGTTGGATCGGGATGGTAAAGCCGTTTTACATCTAAATCCTGAAACTGGTTTTCTAATTGTTCCATCTCTTGGTCAGAGGTTTGGCTAGAACTGCTAGAGGCTGATTGGATATCTAGAACATTCATTGATGAAGGGGTGGCTGGTTCCTTCTTAACTAGTTCTTCTAGCTTTTGGGCCACTATCTCTAAGGCTGTCTTATCCTTAGGATAACTAAGGCTGGTGTGTCTGGTTGTGGGTAACTTGACTAAGGGCTTTTCTAAGGTTTGGATCGGCTTACTAGAGCTTCCTGGTTGGAGGATAACTTTGTTTTCGATCCTATCTTCTATTCTGTCAAGCTGTTTTCCTATGACATTTAGACACTGGTTGGTATAGTTGTTTTGCTCAATAACCTTGTCAACGGTGATGTCTATCTATGGTGGCCTTGAAGGGAGAGGCTATTATTTCGTCCTTCGATGGTTGAAGGTTATGGCTTCTAGGGGTGGATGACTAGACCTTACAATTTCTTTGGTTGCATTGGGTCCTTCTATGGTCCAGGCTCTGGTGAGGACACAAAACTGCTTGTGCCGGCCAAAATACCTTTCGAAGTAGATGAAAAAGGGGACATTACGGGATATTTCCCTCATGAATGCCGTCCATGCTTCAAATACTTTTTCTTTTTGATCTCTGGTATAATTGGCTTTGTAGGCTTCTCTTTTAGTCCTGTTTTCCTCAGAACTAAACTCCTTTCCTAATTCTTCTAGGTCAGGAACGATTTCTCTGTTTAACACTAAAATATTCAGAGATTCCTCTTGCTGATCTGGAGGCTGTTCCATATCAGTTCCAGATGGGGATGGGGGGGATTGCTCAAGATCGTCTTCCTCATTGACAATCGAATCCTGTTTGGCTGTGTAGCAAGGTGTGGTGAGTTGGGAATTGGTTCTAACTCCCTGAAGCTGAACACCTAAATCTCTTCTGGACCTAGGAGAAGGTGATCCTAAAGGTCTGGTTGAGCTACACTGGGATGCAGATCTATCTCTAAGGTAGATAGGTGACTGCCTATGGGGCTGCTGTAGATCGATTGGAGATCTAAACCGGGATGTGTCCAAAGGTTGCCTACACTCATAGTCTAGAGGAGTGCTAAGCCTAGATCTGTCGAAACTTAACCTAACCGTGCCATCGGCTAGTTGTTGGACAAATTCTAGATCTGGATTCTGGGCTGGGTTTTGGATCTGTAGAGCATGATTTTCATTTTCTAACATCCAATTGGCTGGGAAAGTAATTTCAGACCATTTGAGGGTTCTGGGAACCTTAACTTTGGCGCTAGGGTCGGTGGTACGGATGAGGGTTGTCTCACCCTTTTGCCTCCTATCAAGTGCTCCGACATTCATGTTCGTTCTCATGCACTTGTAGTAAACTCTATATATCAAGGCGATCTGACTAGTTCCCTGTGTCATAAGGGTTCCATGGGTCTTGATATTGAGTGTGAGGGCTTTGATAACTGTCTTGTCATGGAGAAAGATGCTAAAATGCGGGAAACAGTTAAAATGAATGGGTCCGTTACTAAGGCGGTTTCTATGGTTCCTAGGAGGCTGTCATCAAATCGACGTGACGAGCATCTCTAAGGGCCATGAGGATTGAGCTGTTCAAACCTCTTACGGTGAGTGGTTTCACTCCTATTTGGACTAATCCTATGTGTAGGAAGTTATGTCCTTTGTCTTTATGATTACGGATAGGCGAGGGTGATAACAAGTAGCACGTTTCGTACTCCTTGTTGATTCCATAGACTTGTTCTATGGTCTTGACATGGTAGTCTGTTGAAAGCCGTTTTCAAAGACCATGAAGACTTATAGAATTGGCTGGTGGCTACTTTTGGGATATTCCAATCTCCTATGTCTAAATCTAGATCGGATAGCTCATAAGACTCCGAATTAATTGCTCCTACGTCTGTGGGATGTCGGGAATGGATGTGGGTTGAGAACATCTACTACCGGTGGAAGAGTAACTTCTAAACAACCTATTCATGATTACGGGTTTACAAGTTTAAATCAACAATCACAACCTAGTCACCTTTATCCTCAAACTTCGGATCAAACCTTTAGATCGAAGCAAAAGTATACAACTATGGGATAGACACACGATCCGTGAACTCCTTTCCGCCGGACTCTCCTCCAAAATGGGGACCACCCTAACACGCCTTCTCTCGGCTTCAACGGGCTGACCAAACCAAACCTAGGAAGATTTTCGGCCTCTTTAAAGAACGAGAGAACACCACGGACTTTGGTAACAAATCTCACGGGTATATAAATCTGCAACAATCTTTAGGGATAAACACGAGAGATAGGAAGAATAGAGATAACGGGGAAGCAAAGGTTAATTTGAACAAATAATCACGGAATAACAAATAGAATGGTTAGAAGGAGGCTCGGCCTACCATTTGCGAATGTAATAGAAAATGATGAAATAATAGCGAGACGAAGAAATAAATAAAACCGATCGGAAGAGTTATCAAGACATAGATGTAAAACAAAATATGTGGTATGGGAGATATATCCATGAAAATGATTCAAAATAATTATAATGCCAAAATAATCTGGATAACTATGGCGGCGGTGCCGACCAACTTGATTAAACAATAAACGGTAACTTACAATCCGACCGGGCCAAACTTGGCTCGATACCATAAGGGGGTAAGTTACGAGGCTAAGGCCGGTTGGGGCCATGTGCGGAAAATAAACATAAAGGCCGACCGAGGCCATGATATTACAAATATAAAATAGTGCCATCTGTTTACAATGCTAAGGGTTGTAAAGAGGAGGCAAAGCTGAACTCTTGGGCTGGAAGAGGAGGGAATTTTGGAGTTGCGGAAGTTTCTCCTAAAATTGGACCTCTGAGGTATTCCTGGAGCTATTCCTAGAATTGGACCTGTGAAGACCGGAGTCTTGCTTCCCTTAAATAGGCCGGAGGGAGCATTGGATGCCGCCGGATGATTGCTGAAATTGCGGAGAGTAAATTGCTTTTGCGAGGTGAAAGCTGTTTCCACCGAAAGCAATAGTATCTCGTAATGATTGTGTACGTGAACGGTAAAAACTTTCACTGTTCATGCTACAGTGTTTTGTCCCCTTGCTTTTCCGGGTTTGGTTACTGTAGAAATAGTAACCTGTTGGGGAATCTGCTGGGTGCTGGTACTGTTGGTAATGCCGGTACTGTTCAAATCAGTGGCTGGTGCTGATTTTGAATAGTAACCGTACTGAAATCTTATCCTGATTTGCTTGAGTCAGGATGCTTTAGTCGCATCGGGAGCATCTGATGGATATCCATCATAAGGATCCCATGGAGAGTTGTCATCAAAATTGTGCTCGTGATAACTGGCATAATGGTTGCAAAGCCCACAATACATTAATGGCTCATAAACTGGTTCCTTTGTGATGAACCGGTTGAGATTCATGTATCCAACCCTTTGGAGATTTGGAATGGCAGTAGAGTAGGGTTTGTTGGTGAAAACAGTAATTCTTCCTGTGTTACCAACATGATGGTAGTCTTCCCATAAATCTTGCACTTTATCAAGGATTTCATTGGTGGAATTTGCTTTCCAACATTCTACAAGAGTGTATGGATAACTATAGGATAAGTGAGAATCTCCTTCATACCGGGGCCCTTGATGGGAATGGCCATTAATTAGGACTAGATGAGTGGATGGTTGGACTCGTCATCCGGTTGTTTCTTTCCCATTGTGGGATTGTGCTCCGGCATCGATAGAAACAAAAGGACTTTTGATTTTCTTCACAACCTGTTGGATAATTTGGGGAAAGCTGGCTGATCTGGTCATGGCTTGATAACTTGATCATTTTTATGAAGCCATATTCGAATATTTTTGATAACCAGTGGGGTCCTTGTCGGGTTCTACTTCAAAGTTTATGAGGAGTCCTGGAAAAGGAGAATGTTGCTCGTAGACCACGAGACTGTTCCCGAAATGCTTTTCCCACTCATTCTGTATTGGGTTATCACCGTGTCTCCTAAATTTGCATATGGATAAGGAGTGGTGATCAACACCCCGAAATGCTCAAACCATTCGCCGTAAGATTCGAACATTGCCTTGGATCCTAGAATACCGGTTTGTATCTCAGGAAGCAAGTTGGCAACAGCACTTCTTAAGATAGTCTGAGTCTTAAGACTTAGTCTAGCATAATCTGTGCCCATAATAGTCTTTTTATCCATGGAATGGATATCCTCCTTGCCAAAGAGTTGACTAGGGAATGATAGATTTTCTGCCTCAAGGTTCACTAGGTGGATTTCCATTGCTTTGAGGGTTTTTTGGAAAAGTTTATTGCTGTTTTGGGTAAAGGCCATCTGTAGGTTATCAAGGATGAATTTAATGGAGGCCGGTAAATTTGTATAGGCTCCATTTTTGAAATGATATTTCCTGGATAAGACTTCCTGCAAGATAATAGCCATATTACCACTGGAATATGTCACCTTTGCAGGGACAAATTCCTGAAGGGATATCGATCCTCTATGGCTGGTAGAGGATGCGCCTTCATGCTTTACAAAAGACTGTCCCGCTGGTAGTCTTTTGTCTTGAGGATGGTCCCTTGCGGGTACCTTCCCCTTGCCCTTCTTCTCTGCCGAAGAAGTCATCTTCCACTCACTAGTGGTGTTAAATATTGCTCTCTTTTTCTCCCTGCCAAGAAAGGTTTAAATCATTTGAGATTTTCAAATAATTGTTAAAAACCCTTTTTCTTTTAAAATTGATGGATGCAGAGATGCAAATATCTTCATGATGGATGTATGATGACAATTGATTGGAATCAAAGGGATGATCAATTGTTTTGGCTGAATCAAGATGCTGGGCTTGATTATGAGATGGAAGGATGGTGATAGTACTGAGAGTTTTTGATATAGAAGCTTTTTGGAGGGAGCAAACTTCCCAAGGTTCGGGCTTCTCATAAACTCAAATTTGACGATCGACCAAAAGGATGGGCTGTGATTCCTTCGGTATCGTTGATGAAAGGATATAACAAACACAAGAAAGGGTTTCCTAGGATGACTCTATCTGTCATGTTTTTGACAAGGACAAATTTTGTCATAAAGGATATGCCATCTTGGCAAACCTCAGCTTGTGGGATATTGAAATCAATTTGCATTCTCTCGCCACTTGCGGAAGTTAATCTCTCCTTAGACCTTTTAAAGTATTTGGAGGGAATGATGCCTTCTTGAATGCAATTAAGATCAGCACTCGAATCTATTAAGGCTATGACCTCAAATTCGAAATCATTGCTAATGACAAACCAGACTTTGGAATGCCATTTATGGAAGTTAATCCTACCGATGGTTTCTAAGAACAAACCTTTGCCTGGGTTCCTGGATAAGGTCACCGTAGGGTTAACTGTTTGATCAACTTCTTCATCTGAGGGATTTTCCTCATTGCTTTGATGAGAAGTGCTTTCCAACAGTTGGATCCTTCGATTAAGGAGATCATAATCGACCCTAAGAATGGTTAATTCTTGCTTAAGGATTTTGACTTCTGATTTGGTTTCCTTAATTTCTTTCTGAAGGTCGTTGACTGTGACTTCCTTCTTGGACAGTGTAAACCTATTGTAAATTTGCTCTAAGTCTACCTTAGGTTGCTGGATTTTAAGGGCAGGCTTGCTGGTTTCCCTAACTAAGGTTTGATGGAAAAGGGTAAGCTTCTGGGCTTTGATTATAGGGTCTTCTATAGCCTCTATGAGGTCTAAAAGAAGTTCTTCTTGTCTGTTTAACACATTGATGGTTATTAATGAAATAGTGCCATCAATGTGTTAAACATAACCTTGCGGTTGAGATCAATGAGGGAAATATCCCGTAATGTCCCCTTTTTCTTATACTTCGAAAGGTATTTTGGCCGGCACAAGCAGTTTTGTGTCCTCACCAGAGCCTGGACCATAGAAGGACCCAATGCAACCAAAGAAATTGTAAGGTCTAGTCATCCACCCCTAGAAGCCATAACCTTCAACCATCGTAGAACGGAGATAATAGCCTCTCCCTTCAAAGCCACCACAGATAGGCACCAACCAGTTGACAAGGTTATCGAGCAAAATAACTATACCAACCAGTGTCTAATTGTCATAGGAAAACAGCTTGACAGAATAGAAGACAAGGTCGAAAACAAAGTTATCCTCCAGCCAGGAAACTCTAGTAAACCGATCCAAGCTTTAGAAAAGCCTCTAGTCAAGTTACCCACAACCAGACACAACAGCCTCAGTTATCCTAAGGATAAGTCAGCCTTAAAGATAGTCAGCCAGAAATTGGATGAGCTTGTGAAGAGGGAACCAGCCACCCCTTCATCAGTTAAAGTTCTAGATATCCAATCAGCATCTAGCAGTTCTAGCCAAACCTCTGACCAGGAGTTTGAACAGCTAGAAAACCAGTTTCAGGATTTGGAGGTAAAACGGCTTTACCATCCTGATCCAACCGGCCTTAGCCATGTAACTTACCCCCTTATGGTATCAGAGCCAAGTTTGGCCCGGTCGGATTGTAAGTTACTGTTTATTGTTTAATCAAGTTGGTCGGCACTGCCGCCATAGTTATCCAGATTATTTTGGCATTATAATTATTTTGAATCATTTTCATGGATATATCTCCCATACCCCATATTTTGTTTTACATCTATTTCTTGATAACTCTTCCGTTCCCTTTTATTTATTTCTTCGTCTGCTATTATTTCATCATTTTCTATTACATCTGCAAATGGTAGGCTGAGCCTCCTTCTAACCACTTTATTCGTTATTCTGTGATTATTTGTTCAGATTAACCTTTGCTTCCCTGTTATCTCTATTCTTCCTATTGCTGTGTTTAGCCCTAAAGATTGTTGCAGATTTATATACCCGTGAGATTTGTTACCAAAGTCTGTGGTGTTCTCTGTTCTTTAAAGAGGCCGAAAATCTTCCTAGGTTTGGTTTGGTCAGCCCGTTGAAGCCGAGAGAAGGCGTGTTAGGGTGGTCCCCATTTTGGAGGAGAGTCCGGCGGAAAGGAGTTCACGGATCATGTGTCTATCCCATAGTTGTATACTTTTGCTTCTTATATAAAGGTTAGATCCAGAAGTTTGAAGATAAAAGGTGACTAGGTTGTGATTGTTGATTTAAACTTGTAACCCCAGAATCATGAATAAGTTGTTTAGAAGTTTCTCTTCCACCAGCAGTAGATGTTCTCAACCCACATCCATTCCTGATATCCCAGCAGACGTAGGAGCAATTAATTCGGAGACTTATGAGCTATCTGATTTAGATCTAGACATAGGAGATTGGAATATCCCAAAGGTTTCTACCAGCCAATTCTATAAGTCTTCATGGTCTTTGAAAACAGCTTTCAGAACAGACTACCATGTCAAGACCATAGAACAAGTCTATGGAATCAACAAGGAGTACGAAACGTGCTACTTGTTATCACCCTCAGCTATCCAGAGTCATAAAGACAAAGGACATAACTTCCTTCACATAGGATTAGTCCAAATAGGAGTGAAACCACTCACCAGAAGAGGTTTGAACAGCTCAATCCTCATGGCCCTTAGAGATGCTCGTCACGTCAGATTTGATGACAGCCTCCTAGGAACCATAGAAACCAGTCTTAGTAACGGACCCATTCATTTTAACTGTTTCCCAGATTTCAGCATCTTTCTCCATGACAGTACAGTTATCAAAGCCCTCACACTCAATATCAAGACCCATGGAACCCTTATGACACAGGGAACTAGTCAGATCGCTTTGATATATAGAGTTTACTACAAGTGCATGAGAACGAACATGAATGTTGGAGCACTTGATAGAAGACAAAAGGGCGAGACAACCCTCATCCAGACCACTGACCCTAGCGCCAAAGTTAAGGTTCCCAGAACCCTCAAATGGTCTGAAATTACTTTCCCAGCCAATTGGATGTTAGAGAATGAAAATCATGCTCTACAGATCCAAAACCCAAATTTTAATCCAGATCTAGAATTTGTCCAACAACTAGCCGACGGCACGGTTAGGTTAAGTTTCGACAGATCTAGGCTTAGCACTCCTCTAGACTATGAGTGTAGGCAACCTTTGGACACATCCCGGTTTAGATCTCCAATCGATCTACAGCAGCCCCATAGGCAGCCACCTATCTACCTTAGAGATAGATCTGCATCCCAGTGTAGCTCAACCAGACCTTTAGGATCACCTTTTCCTAGGTCCAGAAGAGATTTAGGTGTTCAGCTTCAGGGAGTTAGAACCAATTCCCAACTCACCACACCTTGCTACACAGCCAAACAGGATTCGATTGTCAATGAGGATGACGATCATGAACAATCCCCCCCATCCCCATCTGGAACCGATATGGAACAGCCTCCGCATCGGCAAGAGGAATCTCTCGAATATTTTAGTGTTAAACAGAGAATTCGTTCCCGACCTAGAAGAATTAGGAAAGGAGTTTAGTTCGAGGAAAACAGACTAAAAGAGAAGCCTACAAAGCCAATTATACCGTAGATCAAAAAGAAAAAGTATTTGAAGCATGGACGGCATTCATGAGGGAAATATCCCGTAATGTCCCCTTTTTCTTATACTTCGAAAGGTATTTTGGCCGGCACAAGCGCTTTGTGTCCTCACCGCAGCCCGGACCATAGAAGGACCCAATGCAACCAAAGAAATTGTAAGGTCTAGTCATCCACCCCTAGAAGCCATAACCTTCAACCATCGTAGAACGGAGATAATAGCCTCTCCCTTCAAAGCCACCACAGATAGGCACCAACCAGTTGACAAGGTTATCGAGCAAAATAACTATACCAACCAAAGTTCTAATTGTCATAGGAAAACAGCTTGACAGAATAGAAGACAAGGTCGAAAACAAAGTTATCCTCCAGCCAGGAAACTCTAGTAAACCGATCCAAGCTTTAGAAAAGCCTCTAGTCAAGTTACCCACAACCAGACACAACAGCCTCAGTTATCCTAAGGATAAGTCACCTTAAAGATAGTCGGCCGTAAATTGGATGAGCTTGTGAAGAGGGAACCAGCCACCCCTTCATCAGTTAAAGTTCTAGATATCCAATCAGCATCTAGCAGTTCTAGCCAAACCTCTGACCAGGAGTTTGAACAGCTAGAAAACCAGTTTCAGGATTTGGAGGTAAAACGGCTTTACCATCCTGATCCAACCGGCCTTAGCCATGTAACTTACCCCCTTATGGTATCAGAGCCAAGTTTGGCCCGGTCGGATTGTAAGTTACTGTTTATTGTTTAATCAAGTTGGTCGGCACTGCCGCCATAGTTATCCAGATTATGAAGATGAAACAGATGAAGATGACAGAGATCCTACTTGGCTCTCACAAATGTTTGAATACGGTTTCATCAGGCTTATAAAAATAACAAGTCATGACCAAATCAGTCAACTACCCCAGATCATCCAAGATGCTGTCAAGAGAGATAACAGCCCAGTTATTTCTATCAGGTGTTGGAGCACATTACCACGATGGGACAAAGAAAATTGGATGGAAATTCATCCATCAAAGCATCTTGTCCACCTAACCGTGCCATCGGCTAGTTGTTGGACAAATTCTAGATCTGGATTCTGGGCTGGGTTTTGGATCTGTAGAGCATGATTTTCATTTTCTAACATCCAATTGGCTGGGAAAGTAATTTCAGACCATTTGAGGGTTCTGGGAACCTTAACTTTGGCGCTAGGGTCAGTGGTCTGGATGAGGGTTGTCTCACCATGCAAAGATGGTTGTTGTAGGAACAAAACCATCAATGTGTTGAACAGGCAAGAAGAACTTCTTTTAGACCTCATAGAGGCTATAGAAGATCCTGTCATCAAAGCTCAAAAGCTAGAAGAACTAGTTAAGAAGGAACCAGCCACCCCTTCATCAATGAATGTTCTAGATATCCAATCAGCCTCTAGCAGTTCTAGCCAAACCTCTGACCAGGAGTTAGAACAACTAGAAACCCAGTTTCAGGATTTGGAGGTAAAACGGCTTTACCATCTTGATCCAACCAGCTCAGCCAAGAATTGGTACCCTAGACCATCACCCCCTGACCTCCGGTATGAGGAAAGGAATGTGAGTAACCAATTCTCTGTATCATCTGGTAGACTCTATGAATGGAACATAGACGGTTTATCAGAACAGGAAATCCTAAACAAAATCCAGCATATGACTATGGTAGCCAACAATTACCTGGACGAAGGCCGTCCCCATAGAGAAGTCATAGAAATGATGGCATTAGGATTTACGGGTAAACTCCGGCAATGGTGGAACAATTGTCTTACCGAAGTGTCTAAAGAGGACATTAAGTATGCAATTCGAAAGATGAGGAAGGAAACCCCATCATCAATGAAATTGAGCAAGGAATTCCTGATGGAGTCAATACCCTCATTTATACCATCATGAAACACTTCATAGGTAAACCCAGCAATATCACAGCTAGGATTTATGAGCAGCTGAGCAACCTTAGGTGTAAAACCCTAGGAGATTACAAGTGGTATGAAGACGTTTTTACCACCGAGTCATGCACGAAGAGATTGTAATTCTCCATTTTGGAAGGAGAAGTTCATCAACGGTTTACCAACTCTCTTCAGCCAGAAGGTTAAGGAAACCCTCTGCAGTACTTTAGGTGTCATAGATTATGATAACCTAACATATGGAGACATCTCTAGCACCATTCGAAGTGAAGGAATGAAGATGTGCAGAGATCTCAAAATCCAAAGCCACATCAACAAGAACAAAGCCAAGTACGAAATAGGGCATTTCGTACACGGTATGGCTTACCCTCGGTCAAACCTTCCAAGAGGAAATCCAAGCACAAAGGAAAGGAACCCTTTGAGAAATCCTATAGGAAGAAAGCAACCAAGTATTATAGAAAACGAAGTACAAGACCGATGATTTCTATAAGAAAGGAAAGCCCAAGGAACCCATTCCACAAGCATCCAGCAAATGCTACAACTGTGGAAAGAAAGGTCATTTCAAGAGTGAGTGTAGAGCTAAAGCCAAATCCCTTATCAACACCCTCATTAGTGACCAACCCAGCAAAAATGAGATCTTCAAGTTACTAGAACTTGACCGCTCTCGACGACGAGTCATTCAGCAGTGCTAGTGACAGTGAGCTTAGGCAGATATACAGGTCATCCTCTGACTCCTCTAGTACCAGTACCTCTAGTGGCCCGGATGAACCCACACCATGCAAAGATGGTTGTTGTAGGAACAAAACCATCAATGTGTTGAACAGGCAAGAAGAACTTCTTTTAGACCTCATAGAGGCTATAGAAGATCCTGTCATCAAAGCTCAAAAGCTTACCCTTTTCCATCGTACCTTAGTTAGGGAAACCGGCAAGCCTGCCCTTAAAATCCAGCAACCTAAGGTAGATTTAGAGCAAATTTACAACGGAGTTTACCCAGTCCAAGAAGGAAGTTACAGTCAACGACCTTCAGAAAGAAATTAAGGAAACCAAATCAGAAGTCAAAATCCTAAAGCAAGAATTAACCATTCTTAGGGTCGATTATGATCTCCTTAATCGAAGGATCCAACTGTTGGAAAGCACTTCTCATCAAAGCAATGAGGAAAATCCCTCAGATGAAGAAGTTGATCAAACAGTTAACCCTACAGCTGACCTTATCCAGGAACCCAGCAAAGGTTTGTTCTTAGAAACCATCAGTAGGATTAACTTCCATAAATGGCATTCCAAAGTCAGGATTGTCATTAGCAATGATTTCGAATTTGAGGTCATAGCCTTAATAGATTCAGGTGCTGATCTTAATTGCATTCAAGAAGGCATCATTCCCTCCAAATACTTTAAAAGGTCTAAGGAGAGATTAACATCCGCAAGTGGCGGGAGAATGCAAATTGATTTCAATATTCCACAAGCTGAGGTTTGCCAAGGTGGCATATCCTTTATGACAAAATTTGTCCTTGTCAAGAACATGACAGATAGAGTGATCCTAGGAAACCCTTTCTTGTGTTTATTGTATCCTTTCATCACAGTATCGAAGGAATCACAGCCCATCCTTTCGGTCGGTCTGTCAAATTCGAATTTATGAGAAGTCCGTAACCTTGGGAGATTTGCTCCCTCCGAAGCTTCTATATCAAAAACTCTCGCACTATCACCATCCTTCCATCCAAGAATCAAGCCCAGCATCTTGATTCAGCCAAAACAATTGATCATCCCTTTGACTCCAATCAATTGTCATTATGCATTCATCATGAAAATATTTGCATCCCTGCATCCAACAGTTTTGAAAGCAAAAAGGTTTTTAGCAATTATTTAAAAGTTTCAAATGACCCAAACCTTTTTTCGCAGGATAAAGAAAGAGCAATATTTAATACCACTAGTAAGTGGAAGATGACTTCTTCAGTTGAGAAGAAGGGCAAGGGGAAAGCACCCGCAAGGGACTATCCTCAAGACAAAAGACTACCAGTGGGACAGTCTTTTGTAAAGCATGAAGGAGCTTCCTCTACCAGCCATAGAGGAGCAACATCCCTTCAGGAATTTGTCCTCTCAACGATGACATATTCCAGTAGTAAAAGGGCTATCACACTACAGGAAAACCTAACCAGTCAACTCTTTGGCAAAGAGGATATCCATTCAATGTATAATGTTAATTTTTTGGTTACTTTTTATGCTATGTTCAGTATTAATACTAGAACGACTCTAAGAAGTGCCACTGCCAACTTACCTTCAGATTTACAAAGTCATATTCTGACAAGCAAGATTATGAGTGAAAGCAGAGATCTTTGGTACGAACATTTCAAAATACTAGTCACATCCACTATTCCTAATCCAGATGATTCGGATGACATGGATAACGTTCTAGTACAGGCCGAATGGGAAGAGTACTTTGGAAGCGGCTCCGCAGTATATGAAAACAAGCATCCCTTTCCAGGACTTTCTGTCAATTATGAAGATGGAATGTATGAAGATGAAGGAGACCCTGCATGGCTATCTCAAATGTTTGAATCGGGTTTCATCGACCGATGAAGGTAACAAGTCATAATCAAATCGGCCGGCTACCCCGGATCATCCAAGATGCAGTCAAGAAAGACAATGGCCTAGTAAATGATCCAGTTACTTCTATCCGGTGTTGGAGTACATTACCAAAATGGGACAAAGAGGATTGCATGGAAGTACATCCCTCAAAGCATCTTGTTCTCATTAATGGTTTTACTTACCAGGACCCTTGGTTTGAAGGGTACACGCATGTATCATACAAATATCCTGATGCCCTAGCAGAACGATGGAGGAACTACTTCCACAGTCAAATTCTGGATATCAGCCAAGATCTATTAAAAGATTACCATTTTGTAGGTTCTACAGAAAGGATCTATGTTTTTGGGAAAAGGCCATATGATCTTGCCATCAGAAATCTCGAGAAAATTGGTCCAGCCAAAGAAAGTGGACCCCTCCTCTACTGTAGTCTCTGCAATCATTATGCCATTTTTCACGAGCACAATTGTGATGATTCCCCATGGGATCCTTATGATGAATATCCATCAGTTGCTCCTGGTACTGACTAAAGCATCCTGACTCAGCAACTCAGGATAAAGTAGCAATCCGGTTACTATTCAAAATCAGCATCATGAACGGTACCCGCACCCCACAGATTCCCCGACAGGTTACTATTTCAACAGTGACCAAATCCGAAAAGCAAGGGGACAAATCACTATAGCATGAACAGTGAAAGTTTTACTGTTCACAGACACAATCATCAAGAGTTGCTGTTGCTTTCGGTGGAATTAACTTTCACCTCAGTAAAAGCAATTTACCCTCCGGATTTTCAGCAATCATCCAGCAGCATCCAAGGCCTCCTCCAGCCTATTTAAGGAAGCCATTCCTCCATTCTGAAGCAGGTCCAATTCTAGGAATAGCTCCAGAATACCTCAGAGGTCCAATTCTAGGAATAGCTCCAGAATACCTCAGAGGTCCAATTTTAGGAGAAACTTCAGCAACTCCAAAATTCCCTCCTCTTCCAGCCAAGAGTTCAGCTTTGCCTCCTCTTTACAACCCTTAGCATTGTAAACAGATGGCACTATTTCATATTTGTAATGTCATGGCCTCAGTCGGCCTTTATGTTTATTTTCCGCACATGGCCCCAACCGGCCTTAGCCTGTAACTTACCCCCTTATGGTATCAGAGCCAAGTTTGGCCCGGTCGGATTGTAAGTTACTGTTTATTGTTTAATCAAGTTGGTCGGCACTGCCGCCATAGTTATCCAGATTATTTTTGATCATTATAATTATTTTGAATCATTTTCATGGATATATCTCCCATACCCCATATTTTGTTTTACATCTATTTCTTGATAACTCTTCCGTTCCCTTTTATTTATTTCTTCGTCTGCTATTATTTCATCATTTTCTATTACATCTGCAAATGGTAGGCTGAGCCTCCTTCTAACCATTCTATTTGTTATTCTGTGATTATTTGTTCAAATTAACCTTTGCTTCCCTGTTATCTCTATTCTTCCTATCTCTGTGTTTATCCCTAAAGATTGTTGCAGATTTATATACCTGTGAGATTTGTTACCAAAGTCTGTGGTGTTCTCTGTTCTTTAAAGAGGCCGAAAATCTTCCTAGGTTTGGTTTGGTCAGCCCGTTGAAGCCGAGAGAAGGCGTGTTAGGGTGGTCCCCATTTTGGAGGAGAGTCCGGCGGAAAGGAGTTCACAGATCAGGTGTCTATCCCATAGTTGTATACTTTTGCTTCTGATCTAAAGGTTTGATCCAGAAGTTTGAGGATAAAGGTGACTAGGTTGTGATTGTTGATTTAAACTTGTAAACCCAGAATCATGAATAGGTTGTTTAGAAGTTACTCTTCCACCAGTAGTAGATGTTCTCAACCCACATCCATTCCTGACATCCCAGCAGACGTAGGAGCAATTAATTCGGAGTCTTATGAGCTATCCGATCTAGATCTAGACATAGGAGATTGGAATATCCCTAAAGTTTCCACCAGCCAATTCTATAAGTCTTCATGGTCTTTGAAAACAGCTTTCAGAACAGACTACCATGTCAAGACCATAGAACAAGTCTATGGAATCAACAAGGAGTACGAAACGTGCTACTTGTTATCCCCTTCAGCTATCCAGAATCATAAAGACAAAGGACATAACTTCCTGCACATAGGATTAGTCCAAATAGGAGTGAAACCACTCACCAGAAGAGGTTTGAACAGCTCAATCCTCATGGCCCTTAGAGATGCTCGTCACGTCAGATTTGATGACAGCCTCCTAGGAACCATAGAAACCCGTCTTAGTAACGGACCCATTCATTTTAACTGTTTCCCGCATTTTAGCATCTTTCTCCATGACGGTACGGTTATCAAAGCCCTCACACTCAATATCAAGACCCATGGAACCCTTATGACACAGGGAACTAGTCAGATCGCCTTGATATATAGAGTTTACTACAAGTGCATGAGAACGAACATGAATGTCGGAGCACTTGATAGGAGACAAAAGGGTGAGACAACCCTCATCCAGACCACTGACCCTAGCGCCAAAGTTAAGGTTCCCAGAACCCTCAAATGGTCTGAAATTACTTTCCCAGCCAATTGGATGTTAGAAAATGAAAATCATGCTCTACGTATCCAAAACCCAGCCCGTAATCCAGATCTAGAATTTGTCCAACAACTAGCCGATGGCACGGTTAGGTTAAGCTTCGACAGATCTAGGCTTAGCACTCCTCTAGACTATGAGTGTAGGCAACCTTTGGACACATCCCGGTTTAGATCTCCAATCGATCTACAGCAGCCCCATAGGCAGTCACCTATCTACCTTAGAGATAGATCTGCATCCCAGTGTAGCTCAACCAGACCTTTAGGATCACCTTTTCCTAGGTCCAGAAGAGATTTAGGTGTTCAGCTTCAGGGAGTTAGAACCAATTCCCAACTCACCACACCTTGCTACACAGCCAAACAGGATTCGATTGTCAATGAGGATGACGATCATGAACAATCCCCCCCATCCCCATCTGGAACTGATATGGAACAGCCTCCCGATCAGCAAGAGGAATCTCTCGAATATCTTAGTGTTAAACAGAATTCGTTCCCGACCTAGAAGAATTAGGAAAGGAGTTTAGTTCGAGGAAAACAGACTAAAATAGAATCCTACAAAGGAAATTATACCAGAGATCAAATAGATAAAGTATTTGAAGCATGGACGGCATTCATGAGGGAAATATCCCGTAATGTCCCCTTTTTCATCTACTTCGAAAGGTATTTTGGCCGGCACAAGCAGCTTTGTGTCCTCACCGCAGCTGGACCATAGAAGGACCCAATGCAACCAAAGAAATTGTAAGGTCTAGTCATCCACCCCTAGAAGCCATAACCTTCAACCATCGAAGGACAGAAATAATAGCCTCTCCCTTCAAGGCCACCATAGATAGACATCAGCCTGTTGACAAGGTTATTGAGCAAAACAACTATACCAACCAGTGTCTAAATGTCATAGGAAAACAGCTTGACAGAATAGAAGATAGGATCGAAAACAAAGTTATCCTCCAACCAGGAAGCTCTAGTAAGCCGATCCAAACCTTAGAAAAGCCCTTAGTCAAGTTACCCACAACCAGACACACCAGCCTTAGTTATCCTAAGGATAAGACAGCCTTAGAGACCGCTCTGACAGCGAGTCATTCAGCAGTGCTAGTGACAGTGAGCTTAGGCAGATATACAGGTCATCCTCTGACTCCTCTAGTACCAGTACCTCTAGTGGCCCGGATGAACCCACACCATGCAAAGATGGTTGTTGTAGGAACAAAACCATCAATGTGTTGAGGCTGCCTTATATAGACTGGAGGGAGCCTTGGATGCTGCTGGAGATTGCTGAAATTCCGGAGGGTAAATTGCTTTTACTGAGGTGAAAGCTGTTTCCACCGAAAGCAATAGTAATTCGGAATGATTGTGTTTGTGAACAGTAAAGCTTTCACTGTTCATGCTCCAGTGCTTTGTCCCCTTGCTTTTCTTGGATACTGTTGAAATAGTAACCGGATTGTGATCCTGAGTTGCTGAGTCAGGATGCTTTTAATCGCTGTCCAGATTATACCCGCTGTAAGGATCTTGGGAATCTTGAAAAGGGTCAATTGGACTGTGGTTGACTGACCCTTCAGAGGCAGTAGGAGAGATCTGTTCTTCTGACTCTAGCTGCTGGGAATGGGCTATGAGTTGCTGGGCTAGTTCCTTTAATTCTTTGCTGGACTTTCCGGCAACCGGACGTAATCTAAGCTAGACCGAGATCTTGTCCCGTGAGCAATGGGTTTCGAACCGGGGAGGATAATCCTTGTAAACTTGGCTGATGATTGGATTAATCCTGAGACTGTCCCACCATTTAACTGAGAATTCTCGGTTTAAGAGGTTGCTGTCAATTGTGTATTTCCACATGCTGATCCAATGGACTTTGTACCTCTGGGAGAAGACCAGGATTATTGGGAACTGGGATCTGTGTTTAGAGGAGCTGCACCTTGAGTCAAAGTACCTTAAAGCATCTTGTAATGGTTCTGGAAAGATTTGAGGGATGGATCCAAACATTTCCCACCACTTTAGGAACCAGGAGGGGGTTTGGCTGTTAAAATCTTTGCTGAACATTAAGAACCAAGAATGGTTAAATTTCTGGTTCTGGAAGAAGAGTACTTTTTCAAAGGCATCCATGTAGTCATAATAACTGTAATGGAGTATTGAGCCTGATGGAGATCTGTAGTTTTTGAGGATCCTTAACAGAGAAGGATGCTGTCCCCATTCTTTACTACTGATGAAACTGGTGATGATGAATTTGTGATAGAGGACTATTTGGGGGTCCCCTTTGCTGTAGATGTTTTCTATCAGAGCAGACTTTTCCTGGGTGAGGATGCTCTTATAGAACTGGATATTTTTCTCTGGATGTTTGGGTAAGAAATGCCAGTTTGGTGGCAAAACTTCCATGGCTAGGGCTAAGGGATCTGTTATATGAGTCAGGTGGGGTTCAATATAAGAGATATGCTGGGTAAAGGTCTTTTTGACATAAGAGGACTGTCCTTCTCTTTGGGTTGGATAGGAAGAAGGCCTCTGAGTTTGGATATGGCTAACATGTTCTTCTATCTGATAAGGGTTGGTTGCTTTGGGTGCTGGGGAGGCTAAGGCTGAGCTGTAGCTGGTCTGGCCGTATGGTGGCCTTTCATAATTTGGTTTTGGGATTGATGAAACCAAATAACGATTGGCCATGCTTGATGGTGAAGCAGGGTTATTCTGCCTAGGGCTTCTTGCTTGAGATATTGGGACAATTTGGCTGGGGGTGATTGGGACAATCTTTCCTGTGGTTTGTGATTGGCTGGAACCAACAGGGTTTTGCTGTTTAGAGGTTTTAGGGGGTTGGGGTTGTACGGGTTTCTTTCCGGACATCTTGGCTGTGACTCTGCAAAAATTCACGGGTTAGGAAATCAGGGATACTGTTTTGGCTTCCTTCAATGAATTCTATATCAAAGTCAAAAACTGAAAGGATGGCTTGCCATCGTGCAAAAATCTGTTTTGATGCAATGTTTTGAACATCTTTTTCTAAAACATGTTTTGCAGATTTACAATCAATCCTGATTAGAAACTTTTGATTTAAAAGATCACTTTGAAATTTTGAAATGCATAGTACTATGGATAATATTTCTTTCTTAATAGTACTATAATTGATCTGAGTGGGAGTCCAAATTCCTGAATGGAAACAGACTATCTGTTCAGGGGTATTGGGATTGATACGCTGGAGGAGGATGCCACCATAACCTATGTTTGAAGCATCAGTCTGGACAATCTTGAATGAGTTGTCAGAAGGAATTCCTAAACAAGGAAGGGTTCTGACATATTGTTTGATATCTTTGGACAAGCCGTGGTATGAGCTGGAGTCCATGGGGAAGCATTGGTTCGGCGTCTATCAAAACGGAGTTTGCATTGTTGCCTGAGATTTTGATAGAAATCTGAAATGTAATTGAGAGAACCTAGAAATCTCTGAAGCTGGGTTTTATCTAGGATTTCATCCGGAAACTTATCCGCAAACTGGATGGCTCTGTCTATGGGTTTGATAACACCATGATGGATATCAAATCCTAAGAAACGAACTCTAGTTTGGAAAAGTTTGATCTTGGAGGCTGAAACTACAAGACCATTGTGTTTGATGGTATGGAGGAATGCTTTTAAGTGCTTCTGATGTTGTGCCAAAGATTCTGAAAAAATGAGTACATCATCAATGTAAACAATGGCATGACTGGAGAATGGATTAAAAATCTCATTCATGATATTTTGGAATTCAGAAGGTGCATTTTTGAGACCGAAAGGCATCACATTCCATTCGTAATGACCAAAGGGTGTGGTGAAGGCTGTTTTATACCTATCAGGCTCTCTGATTTGTATTTGCCAAAATCCACTCTTCATATCAAACTTGCTGAAAACAACAGCTTTGCTAAGCCTCGTTGACTAAGTCTTTTTTGTTGGGAATTGGGTATCTAACCCATTCTAAGACTTTGTTGAGGGGCTTGTAGTTGATAACTAACCTAGGGACACCTCTTTCTATCTCGGCATTTTTACGTACGTAAAAGGCCGGACAAGACCATGGTGATCTAGATTTCCTTATGATCCCTTTCTTAAGGAGGTCCTCTATCTCGGCTCTACAAGTATTCATGAGTTCATGATTCATCTGGATGGGTCGAGCTTTGGTAGGGATATCTTTTTCATTGAAATCTTTGACATATGGGAGAGCTACCTCGTGTCTCTTTCTATGCCAAAAAGCTGTGGGTAGATCAGAGCAGACTTCCTGCTTAAGTTTTTCCTCAAACTTTCTGATCTCTTCTTGGAGGGTTTTACAAGTTAGTTGGTCCTCAACTCTCTTGTATCTTATTTCCTCCTGAAGATACTTGAGATGTATGGACTTGGCACAAATCTGGTTTAATGTTTTGGAGATCGCATTAGCTTGGATGGTGCTAATGTTTCTAGGCACCGGTCCATTAATAAACCTAAACTTGATGGTTTGGCCAAAGGGTTGGGTAGTGATTCCTTTACTATCTACCGTGAAAGGGTAAAGGATGCAGAGGAAAGGATTTCCTAAAATGACATTGTCTGTCATATTTTTGACAAGAACAAATGTGGTTTTGAAACACATGTTATCTTGGCAAACATGGGCTTTAGGAAGTTTGAATTCAATCTGCATTTTTCCGCCACTTGCGGATGTCAATCGTTCCCTAGACTTTTTGAAATACTTGGAGGGAATGATTCCTTCTTGGATGCGGTTGAGATCGGCACTGAATCAATTAAGGCTATGACCTCGAATTCAAAGTCTTTGCCGATGACAATCCCGACTTTGGAATGCCATTTATGGAAATTAATCCTAGTGATAGCATCTAAAACCAATTCTTTGCCGGGTTTATAGATGAGATCAGCCGAAGGGTTAATTGTATGATTATCTTCATTATCGAGGGATTTTCTTTATTGCTTCGATGAGAAGCGTATCCTAAGAGTTGAGTTTGGAGGGTCTTAAGACTTTGCCTTAAGGTCCTAATTTCACACCCGGTTTCCTTGGATTCTCTATGAAGGTCGTTGATATTAACTTCCTTCTTGGGCTTGGTAGACCTATCTTGGGATTGGTCCAAATCTACCTTGTGTTGATGATTACTGGGTTCGGCTTTACTTGGTTCCCGAACCAACGGCTGGTGGGCTCGGCTAGGCTCCTGAGGCTTGGCAATGGGGTCACCTATTCTTAGGTGAGAGGTTCTGGAGCTACAATCTCTTTTGAAATGGTCGCGCTTGCCACAACTATGGCATTTTCCAGGCTTATTCTTCTTTGTTTCCTTATAAGCTTTGGAAATGGGTCGATGAGCTCTTCTAGCCTCGTCTTTCAGGTCTTTTTAACCTTAGGCGTCTCCATTTCGCTTCTAGGGTTTCATCTTCTGTTTCGAGAGGAGGAACTACTAGAGGCCGAACGGGTTTTTAACACCTTAAGCCGACTTGTACATTTTGGTAAAGGAACGGCTGGTTTCTTTGCCGGCTCTTCAAGTTTCGGGCAACTATTTCTAAGGCTGATTTGTCCTCGGGGTAACCGAAGTTGGTTGCAGGAGACTTGACAAGAGGCTGCTTAGGGATTGGATTGCTAACCGTATTTTTAACTGGGTTGGGTTCAACTGGGATCCATGTTCTGGTGAGAACACAAAAGCGCTTTTCTTGGCCAAAATACCTTTCGAAGTAAATGAAAAAGGGGACATTACGGGATATTTCCCTCATGAATGCCGTCCATGAATCAAATACTTTTTCCTTTTGATCTCTCGGTATAGTTGGCTTTGTAGGCTTTTCTTTTAGTCCTGTTTTCCTCGAACTAAACTCCTTTCCTAATTCTTCTAGGTCGGGAACGAATTCTCTGTTTAACACTAAGATATTCGAGAGATTCCTCTTGCCGATCCGGAGGCCGTTCCATATCGGTTCCTGATGGGGATGGGGGGGATTGTTCATGATCGTCATCCTCATTGACAATCGAATCCTGTTTGGCTGTGTAGCAAGGTGTGGTGAGTTGGGAATTGGTTCTAACTCCCTGAAGCTGAACACCTAAATCTCTTCTGGACCTAGGAAAAGGTGATCCTAAAGGTCTGGTTGAGCTACACTGGGATGCAGATCTATCTCTAAGGTAGATAGGTGACTGCCTATGGGGCTGCTGTAGATCGATTGGAGATCTAAACCGGGATGTGTCCAAAGGTTGCCTACACTCATAGTCTAGAGGAGTGCTAAGCCTAGATCTGTCGAAACTTAACCTAACCGTGCCATCGGCTAGTTGTTGGACAAATTCTAGATCTGGATTCTGGGCTGGGTTTTGGATCTGTAGAGCATGATTTTCATTTTCTAACATCCAATTGGCTGGGAAAGTAATTTCAGACCATTTGAGGGTTCTGGGAACCTTAACTTTGGCGCTAGGATCAGTGGTCTGGATGAGGGTTGTCTCGCCCTTTTGTCTCCTATCAAGTGCTCCGACATTCATGTTCGTTCTCATGCACTTGTAGTAAACTCTATATATCAAGGCGATCTGACTAGTTCCCTGTGTCATAAGGGTTCCATGGGTCTTGATATTGAGTGTGAGGGCTTTGATAACTGTACTGTCATGGAGAAAGATGCTAAAATCTGGGAAACAGTTAAAATGAATGGGTCCGTTACTAAGGGGGTAAGTTGCATGGTAAAGGTTCATCCGGGCCACTAGAGGTACTGGTACTAGAGGAATCTGAGGATGACCTGTAAATCTGCCTAAGCTCACTGTCACTAGCACTGCTGAATGACTTGCTGTCTGAGCGGTCAAGTTCTAGTAACTTGAAGATCTCTTTTTTGCTGGGTTGGTCGCTAATGAGGGTATTGATAAGGGATTTGGCCTTAGCTCTACACTCATTCTTGAAATGACCTTTCTTTCCACAGTTGTAGCATTTGCTGGATGCTTGTGGAATGGGTTCCTTGGACTTTCCTTTCTTATAGAAATCATCAGTCTTGTACTTCTGTTTTCTATAATACTTGGTTGCTTTCTTCCTATAGGATTTCTCAAAGGGTTCCTTTCCTTTGTGCTTGGATTTCCTCTTGGAAGGTTTGACTGAGGGTAAGCCATACTGTGTACAGAAATGCCCTATTTCGTACTTGGCTTTGTTCTTGTTGATGTGCCTTTGGATTTTGAGATCTCTGCACATCTTCATTCCTTCACTTCGAATGGTGCTAGAGATGTCTCCATATGTTAGGTTATCATAATCTATGACACCTAAAGTACTGCAGAGGGTTTCCTTAACCTTCTGGCTGAAGAGAGTTGGTAAACCGTTGATGAACTTCTCCTTCCAAAACGGAGAGTTACAATCTCTTCTGTGCATGACCCTAGTGGTAAAAACATCTTCATACCACTTGTAATCTCCTAGGGTTTTACACCTAAGGTTACTCAGCTGTTCATAAATCCTAGCTGTGATGTTGCTGGGTTTACCTATGAAGTGTTTCATGATGGTATAAATGAGGGTATTGACTCCATCAGGAATTCCTTGCTCAATTTCATGATGGCATTATACTTGATTAATCCAATCATCAGCCAAGTTTACAAGGATTATCCTCCCCCAGTTCAGAAACCCATTGCTCACAGGACAAGATCTCAGTCTAGCTTAGATTCTGTCCAGTTTGCCGGAAAGTCCAGCAAAGAATTAAAGGAACTAGCCCAGCAACTCATAGCCCATTCCCAGCAGCTAGAGTCAGAAGAACAGATCTCTCCTACTGCCTCTGAAGGGTCAGTCAACCACAGTCCAATTGACCCTTTTCAAGATTCCCAAGATCCTTACAGCGGGTATAATCTGGACAGCGATTAAAAGCATCCTGACTCAGCAACTCAGGATCACAATCCGGTTACTATTTCAACAGTATCCAAGAAAAGCAAGGGGACAAAGCACTGGAGCATGAACAGTGAAAGCTTTACTGTTCACAAACACAATCATTCCGAATTACTATTGCTTTCGGTGGAAACAGCTTTCACCTCGCAAAAGCAATTTACCCTCCGGAATTTCAGCAATCTCCAGCAGCATCCAAGGCTCCCTCCAGTCTATATAAGGCAGCCTCATCTCCATTCATCAGTAGGTCCAATTCTAGGAATAGCTCCAGAATACCTCAGAGGTCCAATTTTAGGAGAAACTTCAGCAACTCCAAAATTCCCTCCTCTTCCAGCCAAGAGTTCAGCTTTGCCTCCTCTTTACAACCCTTAGCATTGTAAATAGATGGCACTATTTCATATCTGTAATATCATGGCCTCAGTCGGCCTTTATGTTTATTTTCCGCACATGGCCCCAACCGGCCTTAGCCTGTAACTTACCCCCTTATGGTATCAGAGCCAAGAATAGCTCCATAATGACAAACCTAGTCATCTACTACTGAGGTATTGCATTGTAAACAGATGGCACTATTTCATATTTGTAATATCATGGCCTCAGTCGGCCTTTATGTTTATTTTCCGCACATGGCCCCAACCGGCCTTAGCCTGTAACTTACCCCCCTTTTGGTATCAGAGCCAAGTTTGGCCCGGTCGGATTGTAAGTTACTGTTTATCATATAATCAAGTTGGTCGGCACTGCCGCCATAGTTATCCAGATTATTTTTGATCATTATAATTATTTTGAATTATTTTCATGGATATATCTCCCATACCCCATATTTTGTTTTACATCTATTTCATGATAACTCTTCCGTTCCCTTTTATTTATTTCTTCGTCTGCTATTATTTCATCATTTTCTATTACATCTGCAAATGGTAGGCTGAGCCTCCTTCTAACCATTCTATTTGTTATTCTGTGATTATTTGTTCAAATTAACCTTTGCTTCCCTGTTATCTCTATTCTTCCTATCTCTGTGTTTATCCCTAAAGATTGTTGCAGATTTATATACCTGTGAGATTTGTTACCAAAGTCTGTGGTGTTCTCTGTTCTTTAAAGAGGCCGAAAATCTTCCTAGGTTTGGTTTGGTCAGCCCGTTGAAGCCGAGAGAAGGCGTGTTAGGGTGGTCCCCATTTTGGAGGAGAGTCCGGCGGAAAGGAGTTCACAGATCAGGTGTCTATCCCATAGTTGTATACTTTTGCTTCTTATATAAAGGTTAGATCCAGAAGTTTGAGGATAAAAGATAACTAGGTTGTAATTGTTGATTTAAACTTGTAACCTCAGAATCATGAATAAGTTGTTTAGAAGTTTCTCTTCCACCAGCAGTAGATGTTCTCAACCCACATCCATTCCTGATATCCCAGCAGACGTAGGAGCAATTAATTCGGAGACTTATGAGCTATCTGATTTAGATCTAGACATAGGAGATTGGAATATCCCAAAGGTTTCTACCAGCCAATTCTATAAGTCTTCATGGTCTTTGAAAACAGCTTTCGTAACGTACTACCATGTCAAGACCATAGAACAAGTCTATGGAATCAACAAGGAGTACGAAACGTGCTACTTGTTATCACCCTCGGCTATCCGTAGTCATAAAGACAAAGGACATAACTTCCTTCACATAGGATTAGTCCAAATAGGAGTGAAACCACTCACCGAAGAGGTTTGAACAGCTCAATCCTCATGGCCCTTAGAGATGCTCGTCACGTCGGATTTGATGACGGCCTCCTAGGAACCATAGAAACCGATCTTAGTAACGGACCCATTCATTTTAACTGTTTCCCGCATTTCAGCATCTTTCTCCATGACAAGACAGTTATCAAAGCCCTCACACTCAATATCAAGACCCATGGAACCCTTATGACACGGGGAACTAGTCGGATCGCTTTGATATATAGAGTTTACTACAAGTGCATGAGAACGAACATGAATGTTGGAGCACTTGATAGAAGACAAAAGGGCGAGACAACCCTCATCCGGACCACCGACCCTAGCGCCAAAGTTAAGGTTCCCAGAAGCCTCACATGGTCTGAAAGTACTTTCCCCGCCAATTGGATGTTAGAGAATGAAAATCATGCTCTACGGATCCAAAACCCGGCCCGAATCCGGATCTAGAATTTGTCCAACAACAAGCCGACGGCACGGATAGGTTAAGTTTCTACAGATCAAGGCTAATCACTCCTCTAGACTATTAGTGTAGTCAACCTTTGGAAACATCCCGGTTAAGATCTCCAATCGATCAACAGCAGCCCCATAGCCAGCCACCTATCTACCTTAGAGATAGATCTGGATCCCAGTTTAGCTCAACCAGACCTTTAGGATCACCTTTTCCTAGGTCCAGAAGAGATTTAGGTGTTCGGCTTCGGGGAGTTAGAACCAATTCCCAACTCACCACACCTTGCTACACGGCCAAACAGGATTCGATTGTCAATGAGGATGACGATCATGAACAATCCCCCCATCCCCATCCGGAACCGATATGGAACGGCCTCCGGATCGGCAAGAGGAATCTCTGAATATTTTAGTGTTAAACGGAGAATTCGTTCCTGACCTAGAAGAATTAGGAAAGGAGTTTAGTTCGAGGAAAACGGGACTAAAAGAGAAGCCTACAAAGCCAATTATACCGAGAGATCAAAAAGAAAAAGTATTTGAAGCATGGACGGCATTCATGAGGGAAATATCCCGTAATGTCCCCTTTTTCTTATACTTCGAAAGGTATTTTGGCCGGCACAAGCAGTTTTGTGTCCTCACCGGAGCCTGGACCATAGAAGGACCCAATGCAACCAAAGAAATTGTAAGGTCTAGTCATCCACCCCTAGAAGCCATAACCTTCAACCATCGTAGAACGGAGATAATAGCCTCTCCCTTCAAAGCCACCACAGATAGGCACCAACCAGTTGACAAGGTTATCGAGCAAAATAACTATACCAACCAGTGTCTAATTGTCATAGGAAAACAGCTTGACAGAATAGAAGACAAGGTCGAAAACAAAGTTATCCTCCAGCCAGGAAACTCTAGTAAACCGATCCAAGCTTTAGAAAAGCCTCTAGTCAAGTTACCCACAACCAGACACAACAGCCTCAGTTATCCTAAGGATAAGTCAGCCTTAAAGATAGTCAGCCAGAAATTGGATGAGCTTGTGAAGAGGGAACCAGCCACCCCTTCATCAGTTAAAGTTCTAGATATCCAATCAGCATCTAGCAGTTCTAGCCAAACCTCTGACCAGGAGTTTGAACAGCTAGAAAACCAGTTTCAGGATTTGGAGGTAAAACGGCTTTACCATCCTGATCCAACCAGCTCAGCCAAGAATTGGTACCCCAGACCATCACCCCCTGACCTCCGGTATGAGGAAAGAAATGTTAGCAACCAATTCTCAGTATCTTCTGGTAGACTCTATGAATGGAACATAGATGGTTTATCAGAACAGGAAATCCTAAACAAAATCCAGCATATGACTATGGTAGCCAACAACTACCTGGACGAAGGCCGTCCCCATAAAGAAGTCATTGAAATGATGGCATTAGGATTTACAGGCAAACTCCAGCAATGGTGGAACAATTGCCTTACTGAAGTGTCTAAAGAAGACATCAAGTACGCCATCCAGAAGGATGAGGAAGGAAACCCCATCATCAATGAAATAGAACAAGGGATTCCTGACGGTGTCAATACCCTGATTTATACAATCATGAAACACTTCATAGGAAAACCCAGCAATATCACAGCTAGGATTTATGAGCAGCTGAGCAACCTTAGGTGTAAAACCCTAGGAGATTACAAGTGGTATGAAGACGCTTTTACCACTAGAGTCATGCACGAAGAGATTGTAATTCTCCATTTTGGAAGGAGAAATTTATTAATGGTTTACCAACCCTCTTCGATCAAAAGGTTAAAGAAACCCTTTGCAGCCCCTTAGGTGTCATAGATTATGATCACCTAACCTATGTAGACATCTCTAGCACTATTAGTAGAGAAAGAATGACGATCTGCAGACCTCAAAATCCAAAGCCATATCAACAAGAATAAAGCCAAGTACGAAATAGGACATTTCTGTACTCAGTATGGCTTACCCTCTGTCAAACCTTCCAAGAGGAAACCCAAGCACAAAGGAAAGGAATCCTTTGAGAAATCCTATAGGAAGAATGCAACCAAGTATTATAGAAAACAGAAGTACAAGACTGATGATTTCTATAAGAAAGGAAAATCCAAGGAACCTATTCCACAAGCATCGGGCGGGTGCTACAACTGTGGAAAGAAAGGTCATTTCAAGAATGAGTGTAGAGCTAAAGCCAAATCCCTTATCAATGCCCTCATTAATGACCAACCCAGAAAAGATGAGATCTTCAAGTTACTAGAACTTGACCGCTCTGACAGCGAGTCTTTTAGCAGTGCTAGTAACGGTGAGTGAAGCAATTATACGGGTCATCCTCTCGATTCCTCTAGTACCGATACCTCTAGTGGCCCGGATGAACCCACGCCATGCAAAGATGGTTGTTGCAGAAACAAAACCATCAATGTGTTAAACGAGACAAGAAGAACTTCTTTTAGACCTCATAGAGGCTATAGAAGACCCTATAATCAAAGCCCAGAAGCTTACCCTTTTCCATCAAACCTTAGTTAGGGAAACCAGCAAGCCTGCCCTTAAAATCCAGCAACCTAAGGTAGACTTAGAGCAAATTTACAATAGGTTTACACTGTCCAAGAAGGAAGTCACGATCAACGACCTTCGAGAAAGAAATTAAGGAAACCAAATCAGAAGTCAAAATCCTTAAGCAAGAATTAACCATTCTTAGGGTCGATTATGATCTCCTTAATCGAAGGATCCAACTGTTGGAAAGCACTTCTCATCAAAGCAATGAGGAAAATCCCTCAGATGAAGAAGTTGATCAAACAGTTAACCCTACAACTGACCTTATCCAGGAACCCAGCAAAGGTTTGTTCTTAGAAACCATCAGTAGGATTAACTTCCATAAATGGCATTCCAAAGTCGGGATTGTCATTAGCAATGATTTCGAATTTGAGGTCATAGCCTTAATAGATTCGAGTGCTGATCTTAATTGCATTCAAGAAGGCATCATTCCCTCCAAATACTTTAAAAGGTCTAAGGAGAGATTAACTTCCGCAAGTGGCGAGAGAATGCAAATTGATTTCAATATCCCACAAGCTGAGGTTTGCCAAGGTGGCATATCCTTTATGACAAAATTTGTCCTTGTCAAAAACATGACGGATAGAGTCATCCTAGGAAACCCTTTCTTGTGTTTGTTATATCCTTTCATCACTGATACTGAAGGAATCACATCCCATCCTTTTGGTCAGAATGTAAAATTTGAGTTTATGAGAATCCCAGAACCTTGGGAAGTTTGCTCCCTCCAAAAAGCTTCTATATCAAAAACTCTCGGTACTATCACCATCCTTCCATCTCATAATCAAGCCCAGCATCTTGATTCAGCCAAAACAATTGATCATCCCTTTGATTCCAATCAATTGTCATCATACATCCATCATGAAGATATTTGCATCTCTGCATCCATCAATTTTAAAAGAAAAAGGGTTTTTAACAATTATTTGAAAATCTCAAATGATTTAAACCTTTCTTGGCAGGACAAAAAGAGAGCAATATTTAACACCACTAGTGAGTGGAAGATGACTTCTTCGGCGAGAGAAGAAGGGCAAGGGGAAGGTACCCGCAAGGGACCATCCTCAAGACAAAAGACTACCAGCGGGACGAGTCTTTTGTAAAGCATGAAGGCGCATCCTCTACCGGCCATAGAGGATCGATATCCCTTCAGGAATTTGTCCCTGCAAAGGTGACATATTCCGGTGGTAATATGGCTATTATCTTGCGGGAAGTCTTATCCAGGAAATATCATTTCAAAAATGGAGCCTATACAAATTTACCGGCCTCCATTAAATTCATCCTTGATAACCTACGGATGGCCTTTACCCAAAACGGCAATAGACTTTTCCAAAAAACCCTCAAAGCAATGGAAATCCACCTAGTGAACCTTGAGGCGAGAAAATCTATCATTCCCTAGTCAACTCTTTGGCAAGGAGGATATCCATTCCATGGATAAAAAGACTATTATGGGCACAGATTATGCTAGACTAAGTCTTAAGACTCGGACTATCTTAAGAAGTGTTTGCCAACTTGCTTCCCGAGATACAAACCGGTATTCTAGGATCCAAGGCAATGTTCGAATCTTCTGGCGAATGGTTTGAGCATTTCGGGGTGTTGATCACCACTCCTTATCCATATGCAAATTTAGGAGACACGGGTGATAACCCAATACGGAATGAGTGGGAAAAGCATTTCGGGAACGGTCTCGGGGTCTACGAGCAACATTCTCCTTTTCCGGGACTCCTCATAAACTTTGAAGTAGAACGACAAGGACCCCGGTGGTTATCAAAAATATTCGAATATGGCTTCATAAAAATGATCAAGTTATCAAGCCATGACCGGATCAGCCGGTTCCCCAAATTATCCAACGGAGTTGTGAAGAAAATCAAAAGTCCTTTTGTTTCTATCGGATGCCGGAGCACAATCCCACAATGGGAAAGAAACAACCGGATGACGGTCCAACCATCCACTCATCTAGTCCTAATTAATGGCCATTCCCATCAAGGGCCCTGGTATGAAGGAGATTCTCACTTATCCTATAGTTATCCATACACTCTTGTAGAATGTTGGAAAGCAAATTCCACCAATGAAATCCTTGATAAAGTGCAAGATTTATGGGAAGACTACCATCATGTTGGTAACACGGGAAGAATTACGTTTTCACCAACAAACCCTACTCTACCGCCATTCCAAATCTCCAAAGGGTTGGATACATGAATCTCAACCGGTTCATCACAAAGGAACCGGTTTATGAGCCATTAATGTATTGTGGGCTTTGCAACCATTATGCCGGTTATCACGAGCACAATTTTGATGACAACTCTCCATGGGATCCTTATGATGGATATCCATCGGATGCTCCCGATGCGACTAAAGCATCCCGACTCAAGCAAATCGGGATAAGATTTCAAGACGGTTACTATTCAAAATCGGCACCGGCCATCGATTTGAACGATGCGGCATTACCAACGATACCGGCACCCGGCGAGATTCCCCAACGGGTTACTATTTCTACGGTAACCACACCCGGAAAAGCAAGGGGACAAAACACTGTAGCATGAACAGTGAAAGTTTTTACTGTTCACAGACACAATCATTCTGAGATACTATTGCTTTCGGTGGAAACAGCTTTCACCTCAGTAAAAGCAATTTACTCTCCGCAATTTCAGCAATCATCCAGCAGCATCCAATGCTCCCTCCAGCCTATTTAAGGGAAGCAAGACTCCAGTCTTCAGCAGGTCCAATTCTAGGAATAGCTCCAGAATACCTCAGAGGTCCAATTTTAGGAGAAACTTCAGCAACTCCAAAATTCCCTCCTCTTCCAGCCAAGAGTTCAGCTTTGCCTCCTCTTTACAACCCTTAGCATTGTAAATAGATGGCACTATTTCATATCTGTAATATCATGGCCTCAGTCGGCCTTTATGTTTATTTTCCGCACATGGCCCCAACCGGCCTTAGCCTGTAACTTACCCCCTTATGCTCAATTTCATTGATGATGGGGTTTCCTTCCTCATCTTTCTGAATTGCATACTTGATGTCTTCTTTAGACACTTCAGTAAGACAATTGTTCCACCATTGCTGGAGTTTACCTGTGAATCCTAATGCCATCATTTCTATGACTTCTTTATGGGGACGGCCTTCGTCCAAGTAGTTGTTGGCTACCATAGTCATATGCTGGATTTTGTTTAAGATTTCCTGTTCTGATAAACCATCTATGTTCCATTCATAGAGTCTACCAGAAGATACTGAGAATTGGTTACTCACATTCCTTTCCTCATACCGGAGGTCAGGGGGTGATGGTCTGGGGTACCAATTCTTGGCTGATAGACTTGTTCTATGGTCTTGACATGGTAGTCTGTTCTGAAAGCTGTTTTCAAAGACCATGAAGACTTATAGAATTGGCTGGTGGCTACTTTTGGGATATTCCAATCTCCTATGTCTAAATCTAGATCGGATAGCTCATAAGACTCCGAATTAATTGCTCCTACGTCTGCTGGGATGTCAGGAATGGATGTGGGTTGAGAACATCTACTACTGGTGGAAGAGTAACTTCTAAACAACCTATTCATGATTCTGGGTTTACAAGTTTAAATCAACAATCACAACCTAGTCACCTTTATCCTCAAACTTCTGGATCAAACCTTTAGATCAGAAGCAAAAGTATACAACTATGGGATAGACACCTGATCTGTGAACTCCTTTCCGCCGGACTCTCCTCCAAAATGGGGACCACCCTAACACGCCTTCTCTCGGCTTCAACGGGCTGACCAAACCAAACCTAGGAAGATTTTCGGCCTCTTTAAAGAACAGAGAACACCACAGACTTTGGTAACAAATCTCACAGGTATATAAATCTGCAACAATCTTTAGGGATAAACACGAGAGATAGGAAGAATAGAGATAACGGGGAAGCAAAGGTTAATTTGAACAAATAATCACGGAATAACAAATAGAATGGTTAGAAGGAGGCTCAGCCTACCATTTGCAGATGTAATAGAAAATGATGAAATAATAGCAGACGAAGAAATAAATAAAAGGGAACGGAAGAGTTATCAAGAAATAGATGTAAAACAAAATATGGGGTATGGGAGATATATCCATGAAAATGATTCAAAATAATTATAATGCCAAAATAATCTGGATAACTATGGCGGCAGTGCCGACCAACTTGATTAAACAATAAACAGTAACTTACAATCCGACCGGGCCAAACTTGGCTCTGATACCATAAGGGGGTAAGTTACAGGCTAAGGCCGGTTGGGGCCATGTGCGGAAAATAAACATAAAGGCCGACTGAGGCCATGACATTACAAATATGAAATAGTGCCATCTGTTTACAATGCTAAGGGTTGTAAAGAGGAGGCAAAGCTGAACTCTTGGCTGGAAGAGGAGGGAATTTTGGAGTTGCTGAAGTTTCTCCTAAAATTGGACCTCTGAGGTATTCTGGAGCTATTCCTAGAATTGGACCTGCTGAAGACTGGAGTCTTGCTTCCCTTAAATAGGCTGGAGGGAGCATTGGATGCTGCTGGATGATTGCTGAAATTGCGGAGAGTAAATTGCTTTTACTGAGGTGAAAGCTGTTTCCACCGAAAGCAATAGTATCTCAGAATGATTGTGTCTGTGAACAGTAAAAACTTTCACTGTTCATGCTACAGTGTTTTGTCCCTTTGCTTTTCCGGGTTTGGTTACTGTAGAAATAGTAACTTTGGGGAATCTATTTGAGTCTTTGCCGTTGGTAATGCCGGTACTGTTCAAATCAGTGGCTGGTGCTGATTTTGAATAGTAACCGTACTGAAATCTTATCCTGATTTGCTTGAGTCAGGATGCTTTAGTCAGTATCAGGAGCATCTGATGGATATCCATCATAAGGATCCCATGGAGAGTTGTCATCAAAATTGTGCTCGTGATAACTGGCATAATGGTTGCAAAGCCCACAATACATTAATGGCTCATAAACAGTTTCCTTTGTGATGAACCGGTTGAGATTCATGTATCCAACCCTTTGGAGATTTGGAATGGCAGTAGAGTAGGGTTTGTTGGTGAAAACAGTAATTCTTCCTGTGTTACCAACATGATGGTAGTCTTCCCATAAATCTTGCACTTTATCAAGGATTTCATTGGTGGAATTTGCTTTCCAACATTCTACAAGAGTGTATGGATAACTATAGGATAAGTGAGAATCTCCTTCATACCAGGGCCCTTGATGGGAATGGCCATTAATTAGGACTAGATGAGTGGATGGTTGGACTGTCATCCAGTTGTTTCTTTCCCATTGTGGGATTGTGCTCCAGCATCTGATAGAAACAAAAGGACTTTTGATTTTCTTCACAACCTGTTGGATAATTTGGGGAAACTGGCTGATCTGGTCATGGCTTGATAACTTGATCATTTTTATGAAGCCATATTCGAATATTTTTGATAACCAGCTGGGGTCCTTGTCAGGTTCTACTTCAAAGTTTATGAGGAGTCCTGGAAAAGGAGAATGTTGCTCGTAGACCCTGAGACTGTTCCCGAAATGCTTTTCCCACTCATTCTGTATTGGGTTATCACCTGTGTCTCCTAAATTTGCATATGGATAAGGAGTGGTGATCAACACCCTGAAATGCTCAAACCATTCGCCAGAAGATTCGAACATTGCCTTGGATCCTAGAATACTGGTTTGTATCTCAGGAAGCAAGTTGGCAACAGCACTTCTTAAGATAGTCTGAGTCTTAAGACTTAGTCTAGCATAATCTGTGCCCATAATAGTCTTTTTATCCATGGAATGGATATCCTCCTTGCCAAAGAGTTGACTAGGGAATGATAGATTTTCTGCCTCAAGGTTCACTAGGTGGATTTCCATTGCTTTGAGGGTTTTTTGGAAAAGTCTATTGCTGTTTTGGGTAAAGGCCATCTGTAGGTTATCAAGGATGAATTTAATGGAGGCTGGTAAATTTGTATAGGCTCCATTTTTGAAATGATATTTCCTGGATAAGACTTCCTGCAAGATAATAGCCATATTACCACTGGAATATGTCACCTTTGCAGGGACAAATTCCTGAAGGGATATCGATCCTCTATGGCTGGTAGAGGATGCGCCTTCATGCTTTACAAAAGACTGTCCCGCTGGTAGTCTTTTGTCTTGAGGATGGTCCCTTGCGGGTACCTTCCCCTTGCCCTTCTTCTCTGCTGAAGAAGTCATCTTCCACTCACTAGTGGTGTTAAATATTGCTCTCTTTTTCTCCTGCCAAGAAAGGTTTAAATCATTTGAGATTTTCAAATAATTGTTAAAAACCCTTTTTCTTTTAAAATTGATGGATGCAGAGATGCAAATATCTTCATGATGGATGTATGATGACAATTGATTGGAATCAAAGGGATGATCAATTGTTTTGGCTGAATCAAGATGCAGGCTTGATTATGAGATGGAAGGATGGTGATAGTACCGAGAGTTTTTGATATAGAAGCTTTTTGGAGGGAGCAAACTTCCCAAGGTTCTGGGCTTCTCATAAACTCAAATTTGACGATCGACCAAAAGGATGGGCTGTGATTCCTTCATATCAGTGATGAAAGGATATAACAAACACAAGAAAGGGTTTCCTAGGATGACTCTATCTGTCATGTTTTTGACAAGGACAAATTTTGTCATAAAGGATATGCCACCTTGGCAAACCTCAGCTTGTGGGATATTGAAATCAATTTGCATTCTCTCGCCACTTGCGGAAGTTAATCTCTCCTTAGACCTTTTAAAGTATTTGGAGGGAATGATGCCTTCTTGAATGCAATTAAGATCAAGACTCGAATCTATTAAGGCTATGACCTCAAATTCGAAATCATTGCTAATGACAATCCTGACTTTGGAATGCCATTTATGGAAGTTAATCCTACTGATGGTTTCTAAGAACAAACCTTTGCTGGGTTCCTGGATAAGGTCAGCTGTAGGGTTAACTGTTTGATCAACTTCTTCATCTGAGGGATTTTCCTCATTGCTTTGATGAGAAGTGCTTTCCAACAGTTGGATCCTTCGATTAAGGAGATCATAATCGACCCTAAGAATGGTTAATTCTTGCTTAAGGATTTTGACTTCTGATTTGGTTTCCTTAATTTCTTTCTGAAGGTCGTTGACTGTGACTTCCTTCTTGGACAGTGTAAACCTATTGTAAATTTGCTCTAAGTCTACCTTAGGTTGCTGGATTTTAAGGGCAGGCTTGCTGGTTTCCCTAACTAAGGTTTGATGGAAAAGGGTAAGCTTCTGGGCTTTGATTATAGGGTCTTCTATAGCCTCTATGAGGTCTAAAAGAAGTTCTTCTTGTCTGTTTAACACATTGATGGTTTTGTTTCTGCAACAACCATCTTTGCATGGCGTGGGTTCATCCGGGCCACTAGAGGTATCGGTACTAGAGGAATCAGAGGATGACCTGTATAATTGCTTCAGCTCACTGTTACTAGCACTGCTAAAAGACTCGCTGTCAGAGCGGTCAAGTTCTAGTAACTTGAAGATCTCATCTTTTCTGGGTTGGTCAATAATGAGGGCATTGATAAGGGATTTGGCTTTAGCTCTACACTCATTCTTGAAATGACCTTTCTTTCCACAGTTGTAGCACCTGCCTGATGCTTGTGGAATAGGTTCCTTGGATTTTCCTTTCTTATAGAAATCATCAGTCTTGTGCTTTTGTTTTCTATAATACTTGGTTGCTTTCTTCCTATAGGATTTCTCAAAGGATTCCTTTCCTTTGTGCTTGGATTTCCTCTTGGAAGGTTTGACAGAAGGTAAGCCATACTGAGTACAGAAATGTCCTATTTCGTACTTGGCCTTATTCTTGTTGATATGGCTTTGGATTTTGAGGTCTCTGCACATCTTCATTCCTTCACTTCTAATAGTGCTAGAGATGTCTCCATAGGTTAGGTTATCATAATCTATGACACCTAAGGGGCTGCAAAGGGTTTCTTTAACCTTTTGACTGAAGAGGGTTGGTAAACCATTAATAAATTTCTCCTTCCAAAATGGAGAATTACAATCTCTTCTGTGCATGACTCTGGTGGTAAAAACGTCTTCATACCACTTGTAATCTCCTAGGGTTTTACACCTAAGGTTGCTCAGCTGCTCATAAATCCTAGCTGTGATATTGCTGGGTTTTCCTATGAAGTGTTTCATGATTGTATAAATCAGGGTATTGACACCGTCAGGAATCCCTTGTTCTATTTCATTGATGATGGGGTTTCCTTCCTCATCCTTCTGGATGGCGTACTTGATGTCTTCTTTAGACACTTCAGTAAGGCAATTGTTCCACCATTGCTGGAGTTTGCCTGTAAATCCTAATGCCATCATTTCAATGACTTCTTTATGGGGACGGCCTTCGTCCAGGTAGTTGTTGGCTACCATAGTCATATGCTGGATTTTGTTTAGGATTTCCTGTTCTGATAAACCATCTATGTTCCATTCATAGAGTCTACCAGAAGATACTGAGAATTGGTTGCTAACATTTCTTTCCTCATACCGGAGGTCAGGGGGTGAAGATCTCGGATACCAATTCTTGGGTGAGCTAGTTGGATCGGGATGGTAAAGCCGTTTTACATCTAAATCCTGAAACTGGTTTTCTAATTGTTCCATCTCTTGGTCAGAGGTTTGGCTAGAACTGCTAGAGGCTGATTGGATATCTAGAACATTCATTGATGAAGGGGTGGCTGGTTCCTTCTTAACTAGTTCTTCTAGCTTTTGGGCCACTATCTCTAAGGCTGTCTTATCCTTAGGATAACTAAGGCTGGTGTGTCTGGTTGTGGGTAACTTGACTAAGGGCTTTTCTAAGGTTTGGATCGGCTTACTAGAGCTTCCTGGTTGGAGGATAACTTTGTTTTCGATCCTATCTTCTATTCGTCAAGCTGTTTTCCTATGACATTTAGACACTGGTTGGTATAGTTGTTTTGCTCAATAACCTTGTCAACAGGCTGATGTCTATCTATGGTGGCCTTGAAGGGAGAGGCTATTATTTCTGTCCTTCGATGGTTGAAGGTTATGGCTTCTAGGGGTGGATGACTAGACCTTACAATTTCTTTGGTTGCATTGGGTCCTTCTATGGTCCAGGCTCTGGTGAGGACACAAAACTGCTTGTGCCGGCCAAAATACCTTTCGAAGTAGATGAAAAAGGGGACATTACGGGATATTTCCCTCATGAATGCCGTCCATGCTTCAAATACTTTTTCTTTTTGATCTCTGGTATAATTGGCTTTGTAGGCTTCTCTTTTAGTCCTGTTTTCCTCAGAACTAAACTCCTTTCCTAATTCTTCTAGGTCAGGAACGATTTCTCTGTTTAACACTAAAATATTCAGAGATTCCTCTTGCTGATCTGGAGGCTGTTCCATATCAGTTCCAGATGGGGATGGGGGGGATTGCTCAAGATCGTCTTCCTCATTGACAATCGAATCCTGTTTGGCTGTGTAGCAAGGTGTGGTGAGTTGGGAATTGGTTCTAACTCCCTGAAGCTGAACACCTAAATCTCTTCTGGACCTAGGAGAAGGTGATCCTAAAGGTCTGGTTGAGCTACACTGGGATGCAGATCTATCTCTAAGGTAGATAGGTGACTGCCTATGGGGCTGCTGTAGATCGATTGGAGATCTAAACCGGGATGTGTCCAAAGGTTGCCTACACTCATAGTCTAGAGGAGTGCTAAGCCTAGATCTGTCGAAACTTAACCTAACCGTGCCATCGGCTAGTTGTTGGACAAATTCTAGATCTGGATTCTGGGCTGGGTTTTGGATCTGTAGAGCATGATTTTCATTTTCTAACATCCAATTGGCTGGGAAAGTAATTTCAGACCATTTGAGGGTTCTGGGAACCTTAACTTTGGCGCTAGGGTCAGTGGTCTGGATGAGGGTTGTCTCACCCTTTTGTCTCCTATCAAGTGCTCCGACATTCATGTTCGTTCTCATGCACTTGTAGTAAACTCTATATATCAAGGCGATCTGACTAGTTCCCTGTGTCATAAGGGTTCCATGGGTCTTGATATTGAGTGTGAGGGCTTTGATAACTGTACTGTCATGGAGAAAGATGCTAAAATCTGGGAAACAGTTAAAATGAATGGGTCCGTTACTAAGACTGGTTTCTATGGTTCCTAGGAGGCTGTCATCAAATCTGACGTGACGAGCATCTCTAAGGGCCATGAGGATTGAGCTGTTCAAACCTCTTCTGGTGAGTGGTTTCACTCCTATTTGGACTAATCCTATGTGTAGGAAGTTATGTCCTTTGTCTTTATGATTCTGGATAGCTGAGGGTGATAACAAGTAGCACGTTTCGTACTCCTTGTTGATTCCATAGACTTGTTCTATGGTCTTGACATGGTAGTCCGTTCGAAAGCTGTTTTCAAAGACCATGAAGACTTATAGAATTGGCTGGTGGCTACTTTTGGGATATTCCAATCTCCTATGTCTAAATCTAGATCGGATAGCTCATAAGACTCCGAATTAATTGCTCCTACGTCTGCTGGGATGTCAGGAATGGATGTGGGTTGAGAACATCTACTACCGGTGGAAGAGTAACTTCTAAACAACCTATTCATGATTCTGGGTTTACAAGTTTAAATCAACAATCACAACCTAGTCACCTTTATCCTCAAACTTCGGATCAAACCTTTAGATCAGAAGCAAAAGTATACAACTATGGGATAGACACCTGATCTGTGAACTCCATTACGCCGGACTCTCCTCCAAAATGGGGACCACCCAAACACGCCTTCTCTCGGCTTCAACGGGCTGACCAAACAAAAACTAGGAAGATTTTCGGCCTCTTTAAAGAACGAGAGAACACCACGGACTTTGGTAACAAATCTCACAGTATATAAATCTGCAACAAATTTTAGTTATAAACACAGAGATAGGAAGAATAGAGATAACAGGGAAGCAAAGGTTAATTTGAACAAATAATCACAGAATAACAAATAGAATGGTTAGAAGGAGGCTCAGCCTACCATTTGCAGATGTAATAGAAAATGATGAAATAATAGCAGACGAAGAAATAAATAAAAGGGAACGGAAGAGTTATCAAGAAATAGATGTAAAACAAAATATGGGGTATGGGAGATATATCCATGAAAATGATTCAAAATAATTATAATGCCAAAATAATCTGGATAACTATGGCGGCAGTGCCGACCAACTTGATTAAACAATAAACAGTAACTTACAATCCGACCGGGCCAAACTTGGCTCTGATACCATAAGGGGGTAAGTTACAGGCTAAGGCCGGTTGGGGCCATGTGCGGAAAATAAACATAAAGGCCGACTGAGGCCATGATATTACAGATATGAAATAGTGCCATCTATTTACAATGCTAAGGGTTGTAAAGAGGAGGCAAAGCTGAACTCTTGGCTGGAAGAGGAGGGAATTTTGGAGTTGCTGAAGTTTCTCCTAAAATTGGACCTCTGAGGTATTCTGGAGCTATTCCTAGAATTGGACCTGCTGAAGACTGGAGTCTTGCTTCCCTTAAATAGGCTGGAGGGAGCATTGGATGCTGCTGGATGATTGCTGAAATTGCGGAGAGTAAATTGCTTTTACTGAGGTGAAAGCTGTTTCCACCGAAAGCAATAGTATCTCAGAATGATTGTGTCTGTGAACAGTAAAAACTTTCACTGTTCATGCTACAGTGTTTTGTCCCCTTGCTTTTCCGGGTTTGGTTACTGTAGAAATAGTAACCTGTTGGGGAATCTATTTGGAGTCTTTGTCTTGTTGGTAATGCCGGTACTGTTCAAATCAGTGGCTGGTGCTGATTTTGAATAGTAACCGTACTGAAATCTTATCCTGATTTGCTTGAGTCAGGATGCTTTAGTCAGTATCAGGAGCATCTGATGGATATCCATCATAAGGATCCCATGGAGAGTTGTCATCAAAATTGTGCTCGTGATAACTGGCATAATGGTTGCAAAGCCCACAATACATTAATGGCTCATAAACTGGTTCCTTTGTGATGAACCGGTTGAGATTCATGTATCCAACCCTTTGGAGATTTGGAATGGCAGTAGAGTAGGGTTTGTTGGTGAAAACAGTAATTCTTCCTGTGTTACCAACATGATGGTAGTCTTCCCATAAATCTTGCACTTTATCAAGGATTTCATTGGTGGAATTTGCTTTCCAACATTCTACAAGAGTGTATGGATAACTATAGGATAAGTGAGAATCTCCTTCATACCAGGGCCCTTGATGGGAATGGCCATTAATTAGGACTAGATGAGTGGATGGTTGGACTGTCATCCAGTTGTTTCTTTCCCATTGTGGGATTGTGCTCCAGCATCTGATAGAAACAAAAGGACTTTTGATTTTCTTCACAACCTGTTGGATAATTTGGGGAAACTGGCTGATCTGGTCATGGCTTGATAACTTGATCATTTTTATGAAGCCATATTCGAATATTTTTGATAACCAGCTGGGGTCCTTGTCAGGTTCTACTTCAAAGTTTATGAGGAGTCCTGGAAAAGGAGAATGTTGCTCGTAGACCACGAGGCTTTCCCGAAATGCTTTTCCCACTCATTCTGTATTGGGTTATCACCTGTGTCTCCTAAATTTGCATATGGATAAGGAGTGGTGATCAACACCCTGAAATGCTCAAACCATTCGCCAGAAGATTCGAACATTGCCTTGGATCCTAGAATACTGGTTTGTATCTCAGGAAGCAAGTTGGCAACAGCACTTCTTAAGATAGTCTGAGTCTTAAGACTTAGTCTAGCATAATCTGTGCCCATAATAGTCTTTTTATCCATGGAATGGATATCCTCCTTGCCAAAGAGTTGACTAGGGAATGATAGATTTTCTGCCTCAAGGTTCACTAGGTGGATTTCCATTGCTTTGAGGGTTTTTTGGAAAAGTTTATTGCTGTTTTGGGTAAAGGCCATCTGTAGGTTATCAAGGATGAATTTAATGGAGGCTGGTAAATTTGTATAGGCTCCATTTTTGAAATGATATTTCCTGGATAAGACTTCCTGCAAGATAATAGCCATATTACCACTGGAATATGTCACCTTTGCAGGGACAAATTCCTGAAGGGATATCGATCCTCTATGGCTGGTAGAGGATGCGCCTTCATGCTTTACAAAAGACTGTCCCGCTGGTAGTCTTTTGTCTTGAGGATGGTCCCTTGCGGGTACCTTCCCCTTGCCCTTCTTCTCTCAAGAAGAAGTCATATTCCACACAATATTGGAGTTAAAAATTTCTATCTTTTTCTCATGACAAGAAAGCTTTAAATCTTTTGTGATTTTATAATAATTGTTAAAAACCCTTTTTCTTTTAAAATTGATGGATGCAGAGATGCAAATATCTTCATGATGGATGTATGATGACAATTGATTGGAATCAAAGGGATGATCAATTGTTTTGGCTGAATCAAGATGCTGGGCTTGATTATGAGATGGAAGGATGGTGATAGTACTGAGAGTTTTTGATATAGAAGCTTTTTGGAGGGAGCAAACTTCCCAAGGTTCTGGGCTTCTCATAAACTCAAATTTGACGATCGACCAAAAGGATGGGCTGTGATTCCTTCAGTATCAGTGATGAAAGGATATAACAAACACAAGAAAGGGTTTCCTAGGATGACTCTATCTGTCATGTTTTTGACAAGGACAAATTTTGTCATAAAGGATATGCCATCTTGGCAAACCTCAGCTTGTGGGATATTGAAATCAATTTGCATTCTCTCGCCACTTGCGGAAGTTAATCTCTCCTTAGACCTTTTAAAGTATTTGGAGGGAATGATGCCTTCTTGAATGCAATTAAGATCGGCACTTGAATCTATTAAGGCTATGACCTCAAATTCGAAATCATTGCTAATGACAATCCTGACTTTGGAATGCCATTTATGGAAGTTAATCCTACTGATGGTTTCTAAGAACAAACCTTTGCTGGGTTCCTGGATAAGGTCAGCTGTAGGGTTAACTGTTTGATCAACTTCTTCATCTGAGGGATTTTCCTCATTGCTTTGATGAGAAGTGCTTTCCAACAGTTGGATCCTTCGATTAAGGAGATCATAATCGACCCTAAGAATGGTTAATTCTTGCTTAAGGATTTTGACTTCTGATTTGGTTTCCTTAATTTCTTTCTGAAGGTCGTTGACTGTGACTTCCTTCTTGGACAGTGTAAACCTATTGTAAATTTGCTCTAAGTCTACCTTAGGTTGCTGGATTTTAAGGGCAGGCTTGCTGGTTTCCCTAACTAAGGTTTGATGGAAAAGGGTAAGCTTCTGGGCTTTGATTATAGGGTCTTCTATAGCCTCTATGAGGTCTAAAAGAAGTTCTTCTTGTCTGTTTAACACATTGATGGTTTTGTTTCTGCAACAACCATCTTTGCATGGCGTGGGTTCATCCGGGCCACTAGAGGTATCGGTACTAGAGGAATCAGAGGATGACCTGTATAATTGCTTCAGCTCACTGTTACTAGCACTGCTAAAAGACTCGCTGTCAGAGCGGTCAAGTTCTAGTAACTTGAAGATCTCATCTTTTCTGGGTTGGTCAATAATGAGGGCATTGATAAGGGATTTGGCTTTAGCTCTACACTCATTCTTGAAATGACCTTTCTTTCCACAGTTGTAGCACCTTTGATGCTTGTGGAATAGGTTCCTTGGATTTTCCTTTCTTATAGAAATCATCGGTCTTGTGCTTTTGTTTTCTATAATACTTGGTTGCTTTCTTCCTATAGGATTTCTCAAAGGATTCCTTTCCTTTGTGCTTGGATTTCCTCTTGGAAGGTTTGACGGAAGGTAAGCCATGCGAGTACAGAAATGTCCTATTTCGTACTTGGCCTTATTCTTGTTGATATGGCTTTGGATTTTGAGGTCTCTGCACATCTTCATTCCTTCACTTCTAATAGTGCTAGAGATGTCTCCATAGGTTAGGTTATCATAATCTATGACACCTAAGGGGCTGCAAAGGGTTTCTTTAACCTTTTGACTGAAGAGGGTTGGTAAACCATTAATAAATTTCTCCTTCCAAAATGGAGAATTACAATCTCTTCTGTGCATGACTGCGGTGGTAAAAACGTCTTCATACCACTTGTAATCTCCTAGGGTTTTACACCTAAGGTTGCTCACCGCTCATAAATCCTAGCTGTGATATTGCTGGGTTTTCCTATGAAGTGTTTCATGATTGTATAAATCAGGGTATTGACACCGTCAGGAATCCCTTGTTCTATTTCATTGATGATGGGGTTTCCTTCCTCATCCTTCTGGATGGCGTACTTGATGTCTTCTTTAGACACTTCAGTAAGGCAATTGTTCCACCATTGCTGGAGTTTGCCTGTAAATCCTAATGCCATCATTTCAATGACTTCTTTATGGGGACGGCCTTCGTCCGGGTAGTTGTTGGCTACCATAGTCATATGCCGGATTTTGTTTAGGATTTCCTGTTCTGATAAACCATCTATGTTCCATTCATAGAGTCTACCAGAAGATACTGAGAATTGGTTGCTAACATTTCTTTCCTCATACCGGAGGTCAGGGGGTGAAGATCTCGGATACCAATTCTTGGGTGAGCTAGTTGGATCGGGATGGTAAAGCCGTTTTACATCTAAATCCTGAAACTGGTTTTCTAATTGTTCCATCTCTTGGTCAGAGGTTTGGCTAGAACTGCTAGAGGCTGATTGGATATCTAGAACATTCATTGATGAAGGGGTGGCTGGTTCCTTCTTAACTAGTTCTTCTAGCTTTTGGGCCACTATCTCTAAGGCTGTCTTATCCTTAGGATAACTAAGGCTGGTGTGTCTGGTTGTGGGTAACTTGACTAAGGGCTTTTCTAAGGTTTGGATCGGCTTACTAGAGCTTCCTGGTTGGAGGATAACTTTGTTTTCGATCCTATCTTCTATTCTGTCAAGCTGTTTTCCTATGACATTTAGACACTGGTTGGTATAGTTGTTTTGCTCAATAACCTTGTCAACAGGCTGATGTCTATCTATGGTGGCCTTGAAGGGAGAGGCTATTATTTCTGTCCTTCGATGGTTGAAGGTTATGGCTTCTAGGGGTGGATGACTAGACCTTACAATTTCTTTGGTTGCATTGGGTCCTTCTATGGTCCAGGCTCTGGTGAGGACACAAAACTGCTTGTGCCGGCCAAAATACCTTTCGAAGTAGATGAAAAAGGGGACATTACGGGATATTTCCCTCATGAATGCCGTCCATGCTTCAAATACTTTTTCTTTTTGATCTCTGGTATAATTGGCTTTGTAGGCTTCTCTTTTAGTCCTGTTTTCCTCAGAACTAAACTCCTTTCCTAATTCTTCTAGGTCAGGAACGAATTCTCTGTTTAACACTAAGATATTCAGAGATTCCTCTTGCCGATCCGGAGGCTGTTCCATATCGGTTCCGGATGGGGATGGGGTGGATTGTTCATGATCGTCATCCTCATTGACAATCGAATCCTGTTTGGCTGTGTAGCAAGGTGTGGTGAGTTGGGAATTGGTTCTAACTCCCTGAAGCTGAACACCTAAATCTCTTCTGGACCTAGGAAAAGGTGATCCTAAAGGTCTGGTTGAGCTACACTGGGATGCAGATCTATCTCTAAGGTAGATAGGTGACTGCCTATGGGGTTGCTGTAGATCGATTGGAGATCTAAACCGGGATGTGTCCAAAGGCTGCCTACACTCATAGTCTAGAGGAGTGCTAAGCCTAGATCTGTCGAAACTTAACCTAACCGTGCCGTCGGCTAGTTGTTGGACAAATTCTAGATCTGGATTCTGGGCTGGGTTTTGGATCTGTAGAGCATGATTTTCATTTTCTAACATCCAATTGGCTGGGAAAGTAATTTCGGACCATTTGAGGGTTACGGGAACCTTAACTTTGGCGCTAGGGTCAGTGGTCTGGATGAGGGTTGTCTCGCCCTTTTGTCTCCTATCAAGTGCTCCGACATTCATGTTCGTTCTCATGCACTTGTAGTAAACTCTATATATCAAGGCGATCTGACTAGTTCCCTGTGTCATAAGGGTTCCATGGGTCTTGATATTGAGTGTGAGGGCTTTGATAAGCATCTTGTCATGGAGAAAGATGCTGAAATGCGGGAAACAGTTAAAATGAATGGGTCCGTTACTAAGACTGGTTTCTATGGTTCCTAGGAGGCTGTCATCAAATCCGACGTGACGAGCATCTCTAAGGGCCATGAGGATTGAGCCGTTCAAACCTCTTCGGTGAGTGGTTTCACTCCTATTTGGACTAATCCTATGTGAAGGAAGTTATGTCCTTTGTCTTTATGACTCTGGATAGCTGAGGGTGATAACAAGTAGCACGTTTCGTACTCCTTGTTGATTCCATAGACTTGTTCTATGGTCTTGACATGGTAGTACGTTCGAAAGCCGTTTTCAAAGACCATGAAGACTTATAGAATTGGCTGGTGGAAACTTTAGGGATATTCCAATCTCCTATGTCTAGATCTAGATCGGATAGCTCATAAGACTCCGAATTAATTGCTCCTACGTCCGCTCGGGATGTCAGGAATGGATGTGGGTTGAGAACATCTACTACTGGTGGAAGAGTAACTTCTAAACAACCTATTCATGATTCTGGGTTTACAAGTTTAAATCAACAATCACAACCTAGTCACCTTTATCCTCAAACTTCTGGATCAAACCTTTAGATCAGAAGCAAAAGTATACAACTATGGGATAGACACCTGATCTGTGAACTCCTTTCCGCCGGACTCTCCTCCAAAATGGGGACCACCCTAACACGCCTTCTCTCGGCTTCAACGGGCTGACCAAACCAAACCTAGGAAGATTTTCGGCCTCTTTAAAGAACAGAGAACACCACAGACTTTGGTAACAATTCTCACAGGTATATAAATCTGCAACAATCTTTAGGGTTAAACACAGAAATAGGAAGAATAGAGATAACAGGGAGGCAAAGGTTAATTTGAACAAATAATCACAGAATAACAAATAGAATGGTTAGAAGGAGGCTCAGCCTACCATTTGCAGATGTAATAGAAAATGATGAAATAATAGCAGACGAAGAAATAAATAAAAGGGAACGGAAGAGTTATCAAGAAATAGATGTAAAACAAAATATGGGGTATGGGAGATATATCCATGAAAATAATTCAAAATAATTATAATGATCAAAAATAATCTGGATAACTATGGCGGCAGTGCCGACCAACTTGATTATATGATAAACAGTAACTTACAATCCGACCGGGCCAAACTTGGCTCTTATACCATAAGTAACAGCTTGTGTTGAGGATGGAGATGAGGGTAAGTTAAATCTTGATTCCTTCTTGGATGCAGTTGAGATCAGCACCTGAATCAATTAAGGCTATGACCTCGAATTCAAAGTCTTTGCTGATGACAATCCTGACTTTGGAATGCCATTTATGGAAATTAATCCTAGTGATAGCATCTAAAACCAATTCTTTGCTGGGTTTATAGATGAGATCAGCTGAAGGGTTAATTGTATGATTAACTTCAGTTACCCTGAGGACAAATCAGCCTTAGAAATAGTTGCCCAGAAACTTGAAGAGCTGGCAAAGAAACCAGCCGTTCCTTTACCAAAATGTACAAGTCAGCTTAAGGTGTTAAAAACCCGTTCAGCCTCTAGTAGTTCCTCCTCTGAAACAGAAGATGAAACCCTAGAAGCGAAATGGAGACGCCTAAGGTTAAAAAGACCTGAAAGACAGGCTAGAAGAGCTCATCGACCCATTTCCAAAGCTTATAAGGAAACAAAGAAGAATAAGCCTGGAAAATGCCATAGTTGTGGCAAGCGCGACCATTTCAAAAGAGATTGTAGCTCCAGAACCTCTCACCTAAGAATAGGTGACCCCATTGCCAAGCCTCAGGAGCCTAGCCTAACCCACTGCCTTTGGTTCGGGAACCAAGTAAAGCTGAACCCAGTAATCATCAACCCAAGGTAGATTTGGACCAATCCCAAGATAGGTCTACCAAGCCCAAGAAGGAAGTTAATATCAACGACCTTCATAGAGAATCCAAGGAAACCGGGTGTGAAATTAGGACCTTAAGGCAAAGTCTTAAGACCCTCCAAACTCAACTCTTAGGATACGCTTCTCATCGAAGCAATAAAGAAAATCCCTCGGATAATGAAGATAATCATACAATTAACCCTTCAGCTGATCTCATCTATAAACCCAGCAAAGAATTGGTTTTAGATGCTATCACTAGGATTAATTTCCATAAATGGCATTCCAAAGTCAGGATTGTCATCAGCAAAGACTTTGAATTCGAGGTCATAGCCTTAATTGATTCAGGTGCTGATCTCAACTGCATCCAAGAAGGAATCATTCCCTCCAAGTATTTCAAAAAGTCTAGGGAACGATTGACATCCGCAAGTGGCGGAAAAATGCGATTGAATTCAAACTTCCTAAAGCCCATGTTTGCCAAGATAACATGTGTTTCAAAACCACATTTGTTCTTGTCAAAAATATGACAGACAATGTCATTTTAGGAAATCCTTTCCTCTGCATCCTTTACCCTTTCACGGTAGATAGTAAAGGAATCACTACCCAACCCTTTGGCCAAACCATCAAGTTTAGGTTTATTAATGGACCGGTGCCTAGAAACATTAGCACCATCCAAGCTAATGCGATCTCCAAAACATTAAACCAGATTTGTGCCAAGTCCATACATCTCAAGTATCTTCGGGAGGAAATAAGATACAAGAGAGTTGAGGACCAACTAACTTGTAAAACCCTCCAAGAAGAGATCGAAAGTTTGAGGAAAAACTTAAGCGGGAAGTCTGCTCTGATCTACCCACAGCTTTTTGGCATAGAAAGAGACACGAGGTAGCTCTCCCATATGTCAAAGATTTCAATGAAAAAGATATCCCTACCAAAGCTCGACCCATCCAGATGAATCATGAGCTCATGAATACTTGTAGAGCCTGAGATAGAGGACCTCCTTAAGAAAGGGATCATAAGGAAATCTAGATCACCATGGTCTTGTCCGGCCTTTTACGTACGGAAAAATGCCGAGATAGAAAGAGGTGTCCCTAGGTTAGTTATCAACTACAAGCCCCTCAACAAAGTCTTAGAATGGGTTAGATACCCAATTCCCAACAAAAAAGACTTAGTCAACGAGGCTTAGCAAAGCTGTTGTTTTCGGCAAGTTTGATATGAAGAGTGGATTTTGGCAAATACAAATCAGAGAGCCTGATAGGTATAAAACAGCCTTCACCACACCCTTTGGTCATTACGAATGGAATGTGATGCCTTTCGGTCTCAAAAATGCACCTTCTGAATTCCAAAATATCATGAATGAGATTTTTAATCCATTCTCCGGTCATGCCATTGTTTACATTGATGATGTACTCATTTTTTCGAATCTTTGGCACAACATCAGAAGCACTTATAAGCTTTCCTCCATACCATCAAACACAATGGTCTTGTAGTTTCAGCCTCCAAGATCAAACTTTTCCAAACTAGAGTTCGTTTCTTAGGATTTGATATCCATCATGGTGTTATCAAACCCATAGACGAAGCCATCCGGTTTGCGGATAAGTTTCCGGATGAAATCCTAGATAAAACCCGGCTTCGAGAGATTTCTAGGTTCTCTCAATTACATTTCAGATTTCTATCAAAATCTCGGGCAACAATGCAAACTCCTTTTTGATAGACTCCGAACCAATCCTTCCCCATGGACTCCGGCTCATACCACGGTTGTCCAAAGCATATCAAACAATATGTCGAACCCTTCCTTGTTTAGGAATTCCTTCGACAACTCATTCAAGATTGTCCGGACCGATGCTTCAAACATAGGTTATGGTGGCATCCTCCTCCGGCGTATCAATCCCAATACCCCGAACGGATAGTCCGTTTCCATTCGGGAATTTGGACTCCCACTCGGATCAATTATAGTACTATTAAGAAAGAAATATTATCCATAGTACTATGCATTTCAAAATTTCAAAGTGATCTTTTAAATCAAAAGTTTCTAATCGGGATTGATTGTAAATGCGCAAAACATGTTTTAGAAAAAGATGTTCAAAACATTGCATCAAAACAGATTTTTGCACGATGGCAAGCCATCCTTTCGCTTTTGACTTTGATATAGAATTCATTGAAGGAAGCCAAAACAGTATCCCCGATTTCCTAACCCGTGAATTTTTGCGAGTCACGGCCAAGATGTCCGGAAAGAAACCCGTACAACCCCAACCCCCTAAAACCTCTAAACGGCAAAACCTGTTGGTTCCAACAATCACAAACCACAGGAAAGATTGTCCCAATCACCCCCAGCCAAATTGTCCCAATATCTCAAGCAAGAAGCCCTAGGCGAGAATAACCCTGCTTCACCATCAAGCATGGCCAATCGTTATTTGGTTTCATCAATCCCAAAACCAAATTATGAAAGGCCACCATACGGCCGGACCGGCTACGGCTCGGCCTTAGCCTCCCCGGCACCCAAAGCAACCAACCCTTATCGGATAGAAGAACATGTTAGCCATATCCAAACTCGCAGGCCTTCTTCCTATCCAACCCAAAGAGAAGGACAGTCCTCTTATGTCAAAAAGACCTTTACCCGGCATATCTCTTATATTGAACCCCACGACTCATATAACGGATCCCTTAGCCCTAGCCATGGAAGTTTTGCCACCAAACCGGCATTTCTTACCCAAACATCCAGAGAAAAATATCCAGTTCTATAAGAGCATCCTCACCCAGAAAAGTCCGCTCGATAGAAAACATCTACAGCAAAGGGGACCCCCAAATAGTCCTCTATCACAAATTCATCATCACCGGTTTCATCGGTAGTAAAGAATGGGGACAGCATCCTTCTCGTTAAGGATCCTCAAAAACTACGAGATCTCCATCGGGCTCAATACTCCATTACAGTTATTATGACTACATGGATGCCTTTGAAAAAGTACTCTTCTTCCAGAACCGTAAATTTAACCATTCTTGGTTCTTAATGTTCAAAGCAAAGATTTTAACGACCAAACCCCCTCCCGGTTCCTAAAGTGGTGGGAAATGTTTGGATCCATCCCTCAAATCTTTCCAGAACCATTACAAGATGCTTTAAGGTACTTTGACTCAAGGTGCAGCTCCTCTAAACACGGATCCCGGTTCCCAATAATCCTGGTCTTCTCCGCAGGTACAAAGTCCATTGGATCGGCATGTGGAAATACACAATTGACAAGAACCTCTTAAACCGAGAATTCTCGGTTAAATGGTGGGACGGTCTCGGGATTAATCCAATCATCGGCCAAGTTTACAAGGATTATCCTCCCCCGGTTCGAAACCCATTGCTCACGGGACAAGATCTCGGTCTAGCTTAGATTCTGTCCGGTTGCGGAAAGTCCAGCAAAGAATTAAAGGAACTAGCCCAAGAACTCATAGCCCATTCCCGGCGGCTAGAGTCGGAAGAACAGATCTCTCCTACCGCCTCTCGAAGGGTCGATCAACCACGGTCCAATTGACCCTTTTCAAGATTCCCAAGATCCTTACGGCGGGTATAATCTGGACAGCGATTAAAAGCATCCTGACTCAGCAACTCAGGATCACAATCCGGTTACTATTTCAACAGTATCCAAGAAAAGCAAGGGGACAAAGCACTGGAGCATGAACAGTGAAAGCTTTACTGTTCACAAACACAATCATTCCGAATTACTATTGCTTTCGGTGGAAACAGCTTTCACCTCAGTAAAAGCAATTTACCCTCCGGAATTTCAGCAATCTCCAGCAGCATCCAAGGCTCCCTCCAGTCTATATAAGGCAGCCTCATCTCCATTCATCAGCAGGTCCAATTCTAGGAATAGCTCCAGAATACCTCAGAGGTCCAATTCTAGGAATAGCTCCAGAATACCTCAGAGGTCCAATTCTAGGAATAGCTCCAGAATACCTCAGAGGTCCAATTTTAGGAGAAACTTCAGCAACTCCAAAATTCCCTCCTCTTCCAGCCAAGAGTTCAGCTTTGCCTCCTCTTTACAACCCTTAGCATTGTAAACAGATGGCACTATTTTATATTTGTAATATCATGGCCTCAGTCGGCCTTTATGTTTATTTTCCGCACATGGCCCCAACCGGCCTTAGCCTGTAACTTACCCCCTTATGGTATCAGAGCCAAATTTGGCCCGGTCGGATTGTAAGTTACTGTTTATTGTTTAATCAAGTTGGTCGGCACTGCCGCCATAGTTATCCAGATTATTTTGGCATTATAATTATTTTGAATCATTTTCATGGATATATCTCCCATACCCCATATTTTGTTTTACATCTATTTCTTGATAACTCTTCCGTTCCCTTTTATTTATTTCTTCGTCTGCTATTATTTCATCATTTTCTATTACATCTGCAAATGGTAGGCTGAGCCTCCTTCTAACCATTCTATTTGTTATTCTGTGATTATTTGTTCAAATTAACCTTTGCCTCCCTGTTATCTCTATTCTTCCTATTTCTGTGTTTAGCCCTAAAGATTGTTGCAGATTTATATACCTGTGAGAATTGTTACCAAAGTCTGTGGTGTTCTCTGTTCTTTAAAGAGGCCGAAAATCTTCCGAGGTTGGGTTTGGGCTGCCCGTTGAAGCCGAGAGCCGGCGTGGTAGGGTGGTCCCCATTGTGGAGGAGAGTCCGGCGGAAAGGAGTTCACAGCTCAGGTGTCTATCCCATAGTTGTATACTTTTGCTTCGATCTAAAGGTTTGATCCCGAAGTTTGAGGATAAAGGTGACTAGGTTGTGATTGTTGATTTAAACTTGTAAACCCGAGAATCATGAATAGGTTGTTTAGAAGTTACTCTTCCACCGGTAGTAGATGTTCTCAACCCACATCCATTCACGACATCCCAGCGGACGTAGGAGCAAATAATTCGGAGTCTTATGCCCTAGCCGCACGAGATCTAGACATAGGAGATTGGAATATCCCTAAAGTTTCGACCGGCCAATTCTATAAGTCTTCATGGTCTTTGAAAACGGCTTTCGAACGGACTACCATGTCAAGACCATAGAACAAGTCTATGGAATCAACAAGGAGTACGAAACGTGCTACTTGTTATCCCCTTCGGCTATCCGTAATCATAAAGACAAAGGACATAACTTCCCGCACATAGGATTAGTCCAAATAGGAGTGAAACCACTCACCTAAGAGGTTTGAACGGCTCAATCCTCATGGCCCTTAGAGATGCTCGTCACGTCGGATTTGATGACGGCCTCCTAGGAACCATAGAAACCAGTCTTAGTAACGGACCCATTCATTTTAAGCTGTTTCCCGGATTTTAGCATCTTTCTCCATGACGGTACGGTTATCAAAGCCCTCACACTCAATATCAAGACCCATGGAACCCTTATGACACGGGGAACTAGTCGGATCGCCTTGATATATAGAGTTTACTACAAGTGCATGAGAACGAACATGAATGTCGGAGCACTTGATAGGAGACAAAAGGGTGAGACAACCCTCATCCAGACCACTGACCCTAGCGCCAAAGTTAAGGTTCCCAGAACCCTCAAATGGTCTGAAATTACTTTCCCAGCCAATTGGATGTTAGAAAATGAAAATCATGCTCTACGGATCCAAAACCCGGCCAGAATCCGGATCTAGAATTTGTCCAACAACTAGCCGATGGCACGGTTAGGTTAAGTTTCGACGGATCTAGGCTTAGCACTCCTCTAGACTATGAGTGTAGGCAACCTTTGGACACATCCCGGTTTAGATCTCCAATCGATCTACGGCAGCCCCATAGGCGATCACCTATCTACCTTAGAGATAGATGCGCATCCCGGTGTAGCTCAACCGGACCTTTAGGATCACCTTCTCCTAGGTCCGGAAGAGATTTAGGTGTTCGGCTTCGGGGAGTTAGAACCAATTCCCAACTCACCACACCTTGCTACACAGCCAAACAGGATTCGATTGTCAATGAGGAAGACGATCTTGAGCAATCCCCCCCATCCCCATCTGGAACTGATATGGAACAGCCTCCAGATCAGCAAGAGGAATCTCTGAATATTTTAGTGTTAAACAGAGAAATCGTTCCTGACCTAGAAGAATTAGGAAAGGAGTTTAGTTCTGAGGAAAACAGGACTAAAAGAGAAGCCTACAAAGCCAATTATACCAGAGATCAAGAAGAAAAAGTATTTGAAGCATGGACGGCATTCATGAGGGAAATATCCCGTAATGTCCCCTTTTTCATCTACTTCGAAAGGTATTTTGGCCGGCACAAGCAGTTTTGTGTCCTCACCGAGCTGGACCATAGAAGGACACAATGCAACCTAAGAAAGTGTATGGTCTTGTCATCCACCCCTAGAAGCCATAACCTTCAACCATCGAAGGACGAAATAATAGCCTCTCCCTTCAAGGCCACCATAGATAGACATCGGCACATTGACAAGGTTATTGAGCAAAACAACTATACCAACCGGTGTCTAAATGTCATAGGAAAACGGCTTGACGAGAATAGAAGATAGGATCGAAAACAAAGTTATCCTCCAACCAGGAAGCTCTAGTAAGCCGATCCAAACCTTAGAAAAGCCCTTAGTCAAGTTACCCACAACCGGACACACCGGCCTTAGTTATCCTAAGGATAAGACGGCCTTAGAGATAGTGGCCCAAAAGCTAGAAGCACTAGTTTCGAAGGAACCAGCCACCCCTTCATCAATCAATGGTCTAGATATCCAATCAGCCTCTAGCAGTTCTAGCCAAACCTCGACCAAGAGATGGAACAATTAGAAAACCGGTTTCAGGATTTAGATGTAAAACGGCTTTACCATCCCGATCCAACTAGCTCACCCAAGAATTGGTATCCGAGATCTTCACCCCCTGACCTCCGGTATGAGGAAAGAAATGTTAGCAACCAATTCTCAGTATCTTCTGGTAGACTCTATGAATGGAACATAGATGGTTTATCAGAACAGGAAATCCTAAACAAAATCCAGCATATGACTATGGTAGCCAACAACTACCTGGACGAAGGCCGTCCCCATAAAGAAGTCATTGAAATGATGGCATTAGGATTTACAGGCAAACTCCAGCAATGGTGGAACAATTGCCTTACTGAAGTGTCTAAAGAAGACATCAAGTACGCCATCCAGAAGGATGAGGAAGGAAACCCCATCATCAATGAAATAGAACAAGGGATTCCTGACGGTGTCAATACCCTGATTTATACAATCATGAAACACTTCATCATTTCTATGACTTCTCTATGGGGACGGCCTTCGTCCAGGTAATTGTTGGCTACCATAGTCATATGCTGGATTTTGTTTAGGATTTCCTGTTCTGATAAACCGTCTATGTTCCATTCATAGAGTCTACCAGATGATACAGAGAATTGGTTACTCACATTCCTTTCCTCATACCGAGGTCGTGGGTGATGGTCTAGGGTACCAATTCTTGGCCGAGCCGGTTGGATCAAGATGGTAAAGCCGTTTTACCTCCAAATCCCGAAACCGGGTTTCTAGTTGTTCTAACTCCCGGTCGAGGTTTGGCTAGAACTGCTAGAGGCCGATTGGATATCTAGAACATTCATTGATGAAGGGGTGGCTGGTTCCTTCTTAACTAGTTCTTCTAGCTTTTGGGCCACTATCTCTAAGGCCGTCTTATCCTTAGGATAACTAAGGCCGGTGTGTCCGGTTGTGGGTAACTTGACTAAGGGCTTTTCTAAGGTTTGGATCGGCTTACTAGAGCTTCCCGGTTGGAGGATAACTTTGTTTTCGATCCTATCTTCTATTCCGTCAAGCCGTTTTCCTATGACATTTAGACACCGGTTGGTATAGTTGTTTTGCTCAATAACCTTGTCAACAGCCGATGTCTATCTATGGTGGCCTTGAAGGGAGAGGCTATTATTTCGTCCTTCGATGGTTGAAGGTTATGGCTTCTAGGGGTGGATGACTAGACCTTACAATTTCTTTGGTTGCATTGGGTCCTTCTATGGTCCAGCTCGGTGAGGACACAAAACCGCTTGTGCCGGCCAAAATACCTTTCGAAGTAGATGAAAAAGGGGACATTACGGGATATTTCCCTCATGAATGCCGTCCATGCTTCAAATACTTTTTCTTTTTGATCTCTCGGTATAATTGGCTTTGTAGGCTTCTCTTTTAGTCCTCGTTTTCCTCGAACTAAACTCCTTTCCTAATTCTTCTAGGTCGGGAACGATTTCTCCGTTTAACACTAAAATATTCGCAGATTCCTCTTGCCGATCCGGAGGCCGTTCCATATCGGGCCCGGATGGGGACGGGGGGATTGCTCAAGATCGTCTTCCTCATTGACAATCGAATCCCGTTTGGCCGTGTAGCAAGGTGTGGTGAGTTGGGAATTGGTTCTAACTCCCCGAAGCCGAACACCTAAATCTCTTCGGACCTAGGAGAAGGTGATCCTAAAGGTCCGGTTGAGCTACACCGGGATGCGCATCTATCTCTAAGGTAGATAGGTGATCGCCTATGGGCCGCCGTAGATCGATTGGAGATCTAAACCGGATGTGTCCAAAGGTTGCCTACACTCATAGTCTAGAGGAGTGCTAAGCCTAGATCTGTCGAAACTTAACCTAACCGTGCCATCGGCTAGTTGTTGGACAAATTCTAGATCCGGATTCGGGCCGGGTTTTGGATCCGTAGAGCATGATTTTCATTTTCTAACATCCAATTGGCCGGGAAAGTAATTTCGTACCATTTGAGGGTTCTCGGGAACCTTAACTTTGGCGCTAGGGTCGCGGGTCCGGATGAGGGTTGTCTCACCCTTTTGTCTCCTATCAAGTGCTCCGACATTCATGTTCGTTCTCATGCACTTGTAGTAAACTCTATATATCAAGGCGATCCGACTAGTTCCCCGTGTCATAAGGGTTCCATGGGTCTTGATATTGAGTGTGAGGGCTTTGATAATCGTACCGTCATGGAGAAAGATGCTAAAATCTGGGAAACAGCTTAAAATGAATGGGTCCGTTACTAAGATCGGTTTCTATGGTTCCTAGGAGGCCGTCATCAAATCCGACGTGACGAGCATCTCTAAGGGCCATGAGGATTGAGCCGTTCAAACCTCTTCTCGTGAGTGGTTTCACTCCTATTTGGACTAATCCTATGTGCAGGAAGTTATGTCCTTTGTCTTTATGATTCCGGATAGCCGAAGGGGATAACAAGTAGCACGTTTCGTACTCCTTGTTGATTCCATAGACTTGTTCTATGGTCTTGACATGGTAGTCCGTTCCGAAAGCCGTTTTCAAAGACCATGAAGACTTATAGAATTGGTCGGTGGAAACTTTAGGGATATTCCAATCTCCTATGTCTAGATCTAGATCGGATAGCTCATAAGACTCCGAATTAATTGCTCCTACGTCCGCCGGGATGTCGTGAATGGATGTGGGTTGAGAACATCTACTACCGGTGGAAGAGTAACTTCTAAACAACCTATTCATGATTCTCGGGTTTACAAGTTTAAATCAACAATCACAACCTAGTCACCTTTATCCTCAAACTTCGGATCAAACCTTTAGATCGAAGCAAAAGTATACAACTATGGGATAGACACCTGATCTGTGAACTCCTTTCCGCCGGACTCTCCTCCAAAATGGGGACCACCCTAACACGCCTTCTCTCGGCTTCAACGGGCTGACCAAACCAAACCTAGGAAGATTTTCGGCCTCTTTAAAGAACAGAGAACACCACAGACTTTGGTAACAATTCTCACAGGTATATAAATCTGCAACAATCTTTAGGGCTAAACACAGAAATAGGAAGAATAGAGATAACAGGGAGGCAAAGGTTAATTTGAACAAATAATCACAGAATAACAAATAGAATGGTTAGAAGGAGGCTCAGCCTACCATTTGCAGATGTAATAGAAAATGATGAAATAATAGCAGACGAAGAAATAAATAAAAGGGAACGGAAGAGTTATCAAGAAATAGATGTAAAACAAAATATGGGGTATGGGAGATATATCAAGACTGATGATTTCTATAATACTTGGGTGCTTTCTTCCTATAGGGTTTCTCAAAGGATTCCTTTCCTTTGTGCTTGGATTTCCTCTTGGAAGGTTTAACTGAGGGTAAGCCATACTGTGTACAGAAATGTCCTATTTCGTACTTGGCTTTGTTCTTGTTGATATGGCTTTGGATTTTGAGATCCCTGCACATCTTCATTCCTTCACTTCGAATGGTGCTAGAGATGTCTCCATAGGTTAGGTTATCATAATCTATGACACCTAATGGGCTGCAAAGGGTTTCCTTAACCTTCTGGCTGAAGAGGGTTGGTAAACCATTAATGAATTTCTCCTTCCAAAATGGAGAATTACAATCTCTTCTGTGCATGACCCTAGTGGTAAATACATCTTCATACCACTTGTAATCTCCTAGGGTTTTACACCTAAGGTTACTCAGCTGCTCATAAATCCTAGCCGTGATGTTGCCGGGTTTACCTATGAAGTGTTTCATGATGGTATAAATGAGGGTATTGACTCCATCAGAATTCCTTGCTCAATTTCATTGATGATGGGGTTTCCTTCCTCATCTTTCGAATTGCATACTTGATGTCTTCTTTAGACACTTCGGCAAGACAATTGTTCCACCATTGCCGGAGTTTACCTGTGAATCCTAATGCCATCATTTCTATGACTTCTTTATGGGGACGGCCTTCGTCCAAGTAGTTGTTGGCTACCATAGTCATATGCCGGATTTTGTTTAAGATTTCCTGTTCGATAAACCATCTATGTTCCATTCATAGAGTCTACCGAAGATACCGAGAATTGGTTACTCACATTCCTTTCCTCATACCGAGGTCGGGGGTGATGGTCTCGGGGTACCAATTCTTGGCCGAGCTGGTTGGATCGGGATGGTAAAGCCGTTTTACCTCCAAATCCCGAAACCGGTTTTCTAGCCGTTCAAACTCCCGGTCGAGGTTTGGCTAGAACTCGCTAGATGCCGATTGGATATCTAGAACTTTAACCGATGAAGGGGTGGCCGGTTCCCTCTTCACAAGCTCATCCAATTTCGGCCGACTATCTTTAAGGCCGACTTATCCTTAGGATAACCGAGGCCGTTGTGTCCGGTTGTGGGTAACTTGACTAGAGGCTTTTCTAAAGCTTGGATCGGTTTACTAGAGTTTCCCGGCCGGAGGATAACTTTGTTTTCGACCTTGTCTTCTATTCTCGTCAAGCCGTTTTCCTATGACAATTAGACACCGGTTGGTATAGTTATTTTGCTCGATAACCTTGTCAACCGGTTGGTGCCTATCTCGTGGTGGCTTTGAAGGGAGAGGCTATTATCTCCGTTCTACGATGGTTGAAGGTTATGGCTTCTAGGGGTGGATGACTAGACCTTACAATTTCTTTGGTTGCATTGGGTCCTTCTATGGTCCAGGCTCGGTGAGGACACAAAACTGCTTGTGCCGGCCAAAATACCTTTCGAAGTATAAGAAAAAGGGGACATTACGGGATATTTCCCTCATGAATGCCGTCCATGCTTCAAATACTTTTTCTTTTTGATCTCTGGTATAGTTGGCTTTGTAGGCTTTTCTTTTAGTCCCGTTTTCCTCGAACTAAACTCCTTTCCTAATTCTTCTAGGTCGGGAACGAATTCTCGTTTAACACTAAGATATTCGCAGATTCCTCTTGCCGATCCGGAGGCCGTTCCATATCGGTTCCGGATGGGGATGGGGGGATTGTTCATGATCGTCATCCTCATTGACAATCGAATCCCGTTTGGCCGTGTAGCAAGGTGTGGTGAGTTGGGAATTGGTTCTAACTCCCCGAAGCCGAACACCTAAATCTCTTCCGGACCTAGGAAAAGGTGATCCTAAAGGTCCGGTTGAGCTACACCGGGATGCGCATCTATCTCTAAGGTAGATAGGTGACCGCCTATGGGGCTGCCGTAGATCGATTGGAGATCTAAACCGGGATGTGTCCAAAGGTTGCCTACACTCATAGTCTAGAGGAGTGCTAAGCCTAGATCCGTCGAAACTTAACCTAACCGTGCCATCGGCTAGTTGTTGGACAAATTCTAGATCCGGATTCTCGGGCCGGGTTTTGGATCCGTAGAGCATGATTTTCATTTTCTAACATCCAATTGGCCGGGAAAGTAATTTCGTACCATTTGAGGGTTCCGGGAACCTTAACTTTGGCGCTAGGGTCGGTGGTCCGGATGAGGGTTGTCTCACCCTTTTGCCTCCTATCAAGTGCTCCGACATTCATGTTCGTTCTCATGCACTTGTAGTAAACTCTATATATCAAGGCGATCCGACTAGTTCCCCGTGTCATACGGGTTCCATGGGTCTTGAGATTGAGTGTGAGGGCTTTGATAACTGTACTGTCATGGAGAAAGATGCTAAAATGCGGGAAACGCTTAAAATGAATGGGTCCGTTACTAAGACCGGTTTCTATGGTTCCTAGGAGGCCGTCATCAAATCCGACGTGACGAGCATCTCTAAGGGCCATGAGGATTGAGCCGTTCAAACCTCTTCGGTGAGTGGTTTCACTCCTATTTGGACTAATCCTATGTGTAGGAAGTTATGTCCTTTGTCTTTATGATTCTGGATAGCCGAGGGTGATAACAAGTAGCACGTTTCGTACTCCTTGTTGATTCCATAGACTTGTTCTATGGTCTTGACATGGTAGTCCGTTCGAAAGCCGTTTTCAAAGACCATGAAGACTTATAGAATTGGCTGGTGGCTACTTTTGGGATATTCCAATCTCCTATGTCTAAATCTAGATCGGATAGCTCATAAGACTCCGAATTAATTGCTCCTACGTCCGCCGGGATGTCGTGAATGGATGTGGGTTGAGAACATCTACTACCGGTGGAAGAGTAACTTCTAAACAACCTATTCATGATTCTCGGGTTTACAAGTTTAAATCAACAATCACAACCTAGTCACCTTTATCCTCAAACTTCGGATCAAACCTTTAGATCGAAGCAAAAGTATACAACTATGGGATAGACACCCGATCCGTGAACTCCTTTCCGCCGGACTCTCCTCCAAAATGGGGACCACCCTAACACGCCTTCTCTCGGCTTCAACGGGCTGACCAAACCAAACCTAGGAAGATTTTCGGCCTCTTTAAAGAACGAGAGAACACCACGTACTTTGGTAACAAATCTCACAGTATATAAATCTGCAACAATCTTTAGGGATAAACACAGAGATAGGAAGAATAGAGATAACAGGGAAGCAAAGGTTAATTTGAACAAATAATCACGTAATAACAAATAGAATGGTTAGAAGGAGGCTCACCTACCATTTGCGGATGTAATAGAAAATGATGAAATAATAGCAGACGAAGAAATAAATAAAAGGGAACGGAAGAGTTATCAAGAAATAGATGTAAAACAAAATATGGGGTATGGGAGATATATCCATGAAAATGATTCAAAATAATTATAATGCCAAAATAATCTGGATAACTATGGCGGCGGTGCCGACCAACTTGATTAAACAATAAACAAGAACTTACAATCCGACCGGGCCAAACTTGGCTCGATACCATAAGGGGTAAGTTACGTGCTAAGGCCGGTTGGGGCCATGTGCGGAAAATAAACATAAAGGCCGACTGAGGCCATGACATTACAAATATGAAATAGTGCCATCTGTTTACAATGCTAAGGGTTGTAAAGAGGAGGCAAAGCTGAACTCTTGGCTGGAAGAGGAGGGAATTTTGGAGTTGCTGAAGTTTCTCCTAAAATTGGACCTCTGAGGTATTCTGGAGCTATTCCTAGAATTGGACCTCCGAGGTATTCTGGAGCTATTCCTAGAATTGGACCTGCTGATGAATGGAGATGAGGCTGCCTTATATAGACTGGAGGGAGCCTTGGATGCTGCTGGAGATTGCTGAAATTCCGGAGGGTAAATTGCTTTTACTGAGGTGAAAGCTGTTTCCACCGAAAGCAATAGTAATTCGGAATGATTGTGTTTGTGAACAGTAAAGCTTTCACTGTTCATGCTCCAGTGCTTTGTCCCCTTGCTTTTCTTGGATACTGTTGAAATAGTAACCGGATTGTGATCCTGAGTTGCTGAGTCAGGATGCTTTTAATCGCTAGAGATAACAGGGAAGCAAAGGTTAATTTGAACAAATAATCACAGAATAACAAATAGAATGGTTAGAAGGAGGCTCAGCCTACCATTTGCAGATGTAATAGAAAATGATGAAATAATAGCAGACGAAGAAATAAATAAAAGGGAACGGAAGAGTTATCAAGAAATAGATGTAAAACAAAATATGGGGTATGGGAGATATATCCATGAAAATGATTCAAAATAATTATAATGCCAAAATAATCTGGATAACTATGGCGGCAGTGCCGACCAACTTGATTAAACAATAAACAGTAACTTACAATCCGACCGGGCCAAACTTAGCTCTGATACCATAAGGGGGTAAGTTACAGGCTAAGGCCGGTTGGGGCCATGTGCGGAAAATAAACATAAAGGCCGACTGAGGCCATGACATTACAAATATGAAATAGTGCCATCTGTTTACAATGCTAAGGGTTGTAAAGAGGAGGCAAAGCCGAACTCTTGGCCGGAAGAGGAGGGAATTTTGGAGTTGCCGAAGTTTCTCCTAAAATTGGACCTCCGAGGTATTCTGGAGCTATTCCTAGAATTGGACCTCTCGAGGTATTCGGAGCTATTCCTAGAATTGGACCTCCGAGGTATTCTCGGAGCTATTCCTAGAATTGGACCCGCCGAAGACCGGAGTCTTGCTTCCCTTAAATAGGCCGGAGGGAGCATTGGATGCCGGCCGAAGACCGCCGAAAATCCGGAGAGTAAATTGCTTTTACCGAGGTGAAAGCCGTTTCCACCGAAAGCAATAGTATCCCTTGATGATTGTGTCTCGTGAACAAGAAACTTTCACCGTTCATGCTACGTTGCTTTGTCCCTTTGCTTTTCCCGTTGAGGAATCTGCCGGGTGCCGGTACCGTTGATAAGGCGGGTACCGGTCAAATCGATGGCCGGTGCCGATTTTGAATAGTAACCGTACGGAAACCTTATCCCGAGTTGTGAGTCGGATGCTTTAGTCGCATCGTGAGCATCCGATGGATATCCATCATAAGGATCCCATGGGGAATCGTCATCAAAATTGTGCTCGTGATATCCGGCATAATGGTTGCAAAGTCCACAATACATCAATGGCTCATAAACCGGTTCTTTTGTGATGAACCCGTTGAGATTCATGTAATCAACCCTTTGGAGATTTGGAATAGCAAAGAGTAGGGTTTGTTGGTGAAAACGAAATTCTTCCCGTGTTACCAACATGATGGTAGTCTTCCCATAAGTCTTGTACCTTATCAAGGATTTTATTGGTGGAATGTCCTTTCCAAAGCATTCTACAAGAGTGTAGGGATAACTATAAGATAAGTGAGAATCTCCTTCATACTGTGGCCCTTGATGGGTATGGCCATTAATGAGGACCGGATGAGTGGATGGTTGGACCGTCATCCAGCTTGTTTCTTTCCCATTGTGGGATTGTGCTCCGGATCCGATAGAAACAAAAGGACTTTTGATTTGCTTCACAACCTGTTGGATGATTTGGGGAAATTGGTTGATCTGGTCATGGCTTGATAGTTTGATCATTTTTATGAAGCCATATTCAAACATTTTAGATAACCAAATCGGGTCTTTGTCGTTCTACTTCAAAGTTTATGAGGAGTCCCGGAAAAGGAGAATGTTGCTCATAGACTCGAGACCGTTCCCGAAATGCTTTTCCCACTCAATCCGTGATGGGTTATCACCCGTATCTCCTAAATTTACATATGGATCAGGAGTGGTGATCAACACCCCGAAATGCTCAAACCATTCGTCGAAGATTCGAACATTGCCTTGGATCCTAGAATACAAGTTTGTATCTCAGAAGCAAGTTGGCAACAAAGACTTCTTAAGATAGATCGAGTCTTAAGACCGAGCCTAGCATAATCGGTGCTCATGATAGTCTTTTTATCCATGGAATGGATATCCTCTTTGCCGTAGAGTTGACTGTTTAAGACTTCATTCATAGCCTCAAGGTTAACTAGGTGAATTTCTAATGCTTTGAGGGTTTTTCGAAAAAGGTCTTGATTTTCTCTCGGTGTAGGCAAATTGAAGGTTATCAAGAAGGCATTTAATGGAGTAGGGTAGGTCTCGTGTATATTCCATTATTGAATTGTAATGCTCGGATAAAACTTCCCGTAAAACAATAGCCATATCACCACCGGAATATGTCACCGTTGAAGGGACAAATTCCCGAAGGGATGTTGCTTCTCTATGGCCGTTAGAGGAAGCGCCTTCATGCTTTACAAAAGACCGTCCCGCCGGTAGTCTTTTGTCTTGAGGATAGTCCCTTGCAAGTGCTTTCCCCTTGCCCTTCTTCTCTACCGAAGAAGTCATCTTCCACTTACTAGTGGTATTAAATATTGCTTTCTCTTTATCCTGCGAAGAAAGGTTTGGATCATCCGAGATTTTCAAATAATTAAAAAACATTTTGTTTTTAAAACCGATGGATGTAGAGATGCAAATATATTCATTATGAATGCATGATGACAATTGATTGGAGTCAAAGGAATGATCAATTGTTTTGGCTGAATCAAGTTGCCGGGCTTGATTACCGGATGGAAGGATGGTGATGGTACCGAGAGTTTTTGATATAGAAGCTCGGAGGGAGCAAACTTCCCAAGGTTCGGGCTTCTCATAAACTCAAATTTGATAGACCGACCAAAAGGATGGGCCGTGATTCCTTCGCATTCGTGATGAAGGGATATAATAAACACAAGAAAGGGTTTCCTAGGATGACTCTATCCGTCATGTTCTTGACAAGGACAAATTTTGTCATAAAGGATATGCCGCCTTGGCAAACCTCACTTGTGGGATATTGAAATCAATTTGCATTCTCCCGCCACTTGCGGATGTTAATCTCTCCTTAGACCTTTTGAAGTATCTGGAGGGAATGATTCCTTCTTGAATGCAATTAAGATCAGCACTCGAATCTATTAAGGCTATGACCTCAAATTCGAAATCATTGCTAATGACAATCCCGACTTTGGAATGCCATTTATGGAAGTTAATCCTACCGATGGTTTCTAAGAACAAACCTTTGCCGGGTTCCCGGATAAGGTCACCGTAGGGTTAACCGTTTGATCAACTTCTTCATCCGAGGGATTTTCCTCATTGCTTTGATGAGAAGTGCTTTCCAACAGCTTGGATCCTTCGATTAAGGAGATCATAATCGACCCTAAGAATGGTTAATTCTTGCTTTAGGATTTTGACTTCGATTTGGTTTCCTTAATTTCTTTCGAAGGTCGTTGACCGTGACTTCCTTCTTGACCGGGTAAACCCGTTGTAAATTTGCTCTAAATCTACCTTAGGTTGCTGGATTTTAAGGGCAGTGCTTGCCGGTTTCCTTAACTAAGGTCTCGATGGAAAAGGGTAAGCTTTTGAGCTTTGATGACAGGATCTTCTATAGCCTCTATGAGGTCTAAAAGAAGTTCTTCTTGCTCGTTCAACACATTGATGGTTTTGTTCCTACAACAACCATCTTTGCATGGTGTGGGTTCATCCGGGCCACTAGAGGTACCGGTACTAGAGGAGTCGAGGATGACCCGTATATCCGCCTAAGCTCACCGTCACTAGCACCGCCGAATGACTCGTCGTCGAGCGGTCAAGTTCTAGTAACTTGAAGATCTCATTTTTGCCGGGTTGGTCACTAATGAGGGTGTTGATAAGGGATTTGGCTTTAGCTCTACACTCACTCTTGAAATGACCTTTCTTTCCACAGCTGTAGCATTTGCCGGATGCTTGTGGAATGAATTCCTTGGATTTTCCTTTCTTATAGAAATCATCAGCCTTGTACTTCGTTTTCTATAATACTTGGGTGCTTTCTTCCTATAGGGTTTCTCAAAGGATTCCTTTCCTTTGTGCTTGGATTTCCTCTTGGAAGGTTTAACCGAGGGTAAGCCATACCGTGTACGTAAATGTCCTATTTCGTACTTGGCTTTGTTCTTGTTGATATGGCTTTGGATTTTGAGATCCCCGCACATCTTCATTCCTTCACTTCGAATGGTGCTAGAGATGTCTCCATAGGTTAGGTTATCATAATCTATGACACCTAATGGGCTGCAAAGGGTTTCCTTAACCTTCTGGTCAAGAGGGTTGGTAAACCATTAATGAATTTCTCCTTCCAAAATGGAGAATTACAATCTCTTCGTGCATGACCCTAGTGGTAAATACATCTTCATACCACTTGTAATCTCCTAGGGTTTTACACCTAAGGTTACTCACTGCTCATAAATCCTAGCCGTGATGTTGCCGGGTTTACCTATGAAGTGTTTCATGATGGTATAAATGAGGGTATTGACTCCATCAGAATTCCTTGCTCAATTTCATTGATGATGGGGTTTCCTTCCTCATCTTTCGAATTGCATACTTGATGTCTTCTTTAGACACTTCAAGAAGACAATTGTTCCACCATTGCCGGAGTTTACCCGTGAATCCTAATGCCATCATTTCTATGACTTCTTTATGGGGACGGCCTTCGTCCAAGTAGTTGTTGGCTACCATAGTCATATGCCGGATTTTGTTTAAGATTTCCCGTTCGATAAACCATCTATGTTCCATTCATAGAGTCTACCGTAAGATACCGAGAATTGGTTACTCACATTCCTTTCCTCATACCGGAGGTCGTGGGTGATGGTCTCGGGGTACCAATTCTTGGCCGAGCCGGTTGGATCAGATGGTAAAGCCGTTTTACCTCCAAATCCCGAAACCGGTTTTCTAGCCGTTCAAACTCCCGGTCGAGGTTTGGCTAGAACTGCTAGATGCTGATTGGATATCTAGAACTTTAACTGATGAAGGGGTGGCTGGTTCCCTCTTCACAAGCTCATCCAATTTCTGGCTGACTATCTTTAAGGCTGACTTATCCTTAGGATAACTGAGGCTGTTGTGTCTGGTTGTGGGTAACTTGACTAGAGGCTTTTCTAAAGCTTGGATCGGTTTACTAGAGTTTCCTGGCTGGAGGATAACTTTGTTTTCGACCTTGTCTTCTATTCTGTCAAGCTGTTTTCCTATGACAATTAGACACTGGTTGGTATAGTTGTTTTGCTCAATAACCTTGTCAACAGGCTGATGTCTATCTATGGTGGCCTTGAAGGGAGAGGCTATTATTTCTGTCCTTCGATGGTTGAAGGTTATGGCTTCTAGGGGTGGATGACTAGACCTTACAATTTCTTTGGTTGCATTGGGTCCTTCTATGGTCCAGGCTCTGGTGAGGACACAAAACTGCTTGTGCCGGCCAAAATACCTTTCGAAGTAGATGAAAAAGGGGACATTACGGGATATTTCCCTCATGAATGCCGTCCATGCTTCAAATACTTTTTCTTTTTGATCTCTGGTATAATTGGCTTTGTAGGCTTCTCTTTTAGTCCTGTTTTCCTCAGAACTAAACTCCTTTCCTAATTCTTCTAGGTCAGGAACGATTTCTCTGTTTAACACTAAGATATTCAGAGATTCCTCTTGCTGATCTGGAGGCTGTTCCATATCAGTTCCAGATGGGGATGGGGGGGATTGTTCATGATCGTCATCCTCATTGACAATCGAATCCTGTTTGGCTGTGTAGCAAGGTGTGGTGAGTTGGGAATTGGTTCTAACTCCCTGAATGGAGCATTAGGTCTTGATAACAAGCTATCATCTGTTCTGTAGTCGCTCTAACTTCCTTTAGAAGCTCCAACTGTAGGCGCATTTCCTCTTCGTTCCTTCCTTCATTGCGGTGGGTTACTGATGCGAACCTCAATCGACACGCTTTAAGACCCAACAAAAATATTGGAATATTTACCCAGATTGTAAGTTACTGTTTATCATATAATCAAGTTGGTCGGCACTGCCGCCATAGTTATCCAGATTATTTTTGATCATTATAATTATTTTGAATTATTTTCATGGATATATCTCCCATACCCCATATTTTGTTTTACATCTATTTCATGATAACTCTTCCGTTCCCTTTTATTTATTTCTTCGTCTGCTATTATTTCATCATTTTCTATTACATCTGCAAATGGTAGGCTGAGCCTCCTTCTAACCATTCTATTTGTTATTCTGTGATTATTTGTTCAAATTAACCTTTGCTTCCCTGTTATCTCTATTCTTCCTATCTCTGTGTTTATCCCTAAAGATTGTTGCAGATTTATATACCTGTGAGATTTGTTACCAAAGTCCGTGGTGTTCTCTCGTTCTTTAAAGAGGCCGAAAATCTTCCTAGGTTTGGTTTGGTCAGCCCGTTGAAGCCGAGAGAAGGCGTGTTAGGGTGGTCCCCATTTTGGAGGAGAGTCCGGCGGAAAGGAGTTCACGGATCGTGTGTCTATCCCATAGTTGTATACTTTTGCTTCGATCTAAAGGTTTGATCCGAAGTTTGAGGATAAAGGTGACTAGGTTGTGATTGTTGATTTAAACTTGTAAACCCGTAATCATGAATAGGTTGTTTAGAAGTTACTCTTCCACCGCAGTAGATGTTCTCAACCCACATCCATTCCTGACATCCCAGCAGACGTAGGAGCTATTAATTCGGAGTCTTATGAGCTATCCGATCTAGATCTAGACATAGGAGATTGGAATATCCCTAAAGTTTCTACCAGCCAATTCTATAAGTCTTCATGGTCTCGAAAACAAATTTTCGTAACGTACTACCATGTCAAGACCATAGAACAAGTCTATGGAATCAACAAGGAGTACGAAACGTGCTACTTGTTATCACCATCACTATCCGTAATCATAAAGACAAAGGACATAACTTCCTACACATAGGATTAGTCCAAGTTGGAGTGAAACCACTCACCAAGAGGTTTGAATGTTTCAATCCTCATGGCCCTTAGAGATGCTCGTCACGTCGCATTTGATGACAGCCTCCTAGGAACCATAGAAACCAGCCTTAGTAACGGACCCATTCATTTTAACTGTTTCCCGCATTTTTCAATCTATCTCCATGACAAAACAGCTTATCAAAGCCCTCACCCTCAATATCAAGACACATGGAACCCTCATGACCTGTGGAACCAGTCGATAGCCTTGATATACAGAGTTTACTACAAGTGCATGAGAACGAACATGAATGTTGGAGCACTTGATAGGAGACAAAAGGGCGAGACAACCCTCATCCGTACCACCGATCCTAGCGCCAAAGTTAAGGTTCCCGTAACCCTCAAATGGTCCGAAATTACCTTCCCAGCCAATTGGATGTTAGAGAATGAAAATCATGCTCTACAAATCCAAAACCCAGCCGTAATCCGCATCTAGAATTTGTCCAACAACTAGCCGACGGCACGGTTAGGTTAAGTTTCGACAGATCTAGGCTTAGCACTCCTCTAGATTATGAGTGTAGGCAACCTCTCGGACATATCCCGGCTTAGATCTCCAATCGATCTACAGCAGCCCCATAGGCAACACCTATCTACCTTAGAGATAGATCCGCATCCCAAGTAGCTCAACCGTACCTTTAGGATCACCTTTTCCTAGGTCTAGAAGAGATTTAGGTGTTCAACTCCAGGGAGTTAGAACTAATTCCCAACTCACCACACCTTGCTACACAACAAACAGATTCGATTGTCAATGAGGAAGACGATCGTGAACAATCCCCCCATCCCCATCCGGAACCGATATGGAACAGCCTCCGCATCGCAAGAGGAATCTCTCGAATATCTTGGTGTTAAACAGAGAATTCGCTCCCGACCTAGAAGAGTTAGGCAAGGAGTTTAGTTCGAGGAAAACAGACTAAAAGAGAAGCCTACAAAGCCAACTATACCGTAGATCAAAAAGAAAAAGTATTTGAAGCATGGACGGCATTCATGAGGGAAATATCCCGTAATGTCCCCTTTTTCATATACTTCGAGAGATATTTTGGCCAAGACAAACAGCTTCGTGTCCTCACCGTAACATGGACCATAGAAGGACCCAATGCAACTAAGGAAGTTGTTAGGTCTAGTCATCCACCCCTAGAAGCCATAACCTTCAACCATCGGAGAACGGAGATAATAGCCTCTCCCTTCAAAGCCACCACAGATAGGCACCAACCAGTTGACAAGGTTATCGAGCAAAATAACTATACCAACCAAAGGTCTAAATGTCATAGGAAAACAAATTGACAGAATAGAAGACAAGGTCGAAAACAAAGTTATCCTCCAGCCAGAAACTCTAGTAAACCGATCCAAGCTTTAGAAAAGCCTCTAGTCAAGTTACCCACAACCGTACACAACAAATTTCGCTATCCTAAGGATAAGTCACCTTAGAGATAGTCACCGTAAATTGGATGAGCTTGTGAAGAGGGAACCAGCCACCCCTTCATCGCTAAAGTTCTAGATATCCAATCAGCATCTAGCAGCTCTAGCCAAACCTCCGACCAGAGTTTGAACAATAGAAAACCAGCTTCGTGATTTGGAGGTAAAACGGCTTTACCATCCCGATCCAACCAGCTCACCAAGAATTGGTACCCCGTACCATCACCCCCCGACCTCCGTATGAGGAAAGGAATGTGAGTAACCAATTCTCGCATCTTCTCGGTAGACTCTATGAATGGAACATAGATGGTTTATCGAACAGAAATCTTAAACAAAATCCAAGATATGACTATGGTAGCCAACAACTACTTGGACGAAGGCCGTCCCCATAAAGAAGTCATAGAAATGATGGCATTAGGATTCACAGTAAACTCCAAGAATGGTGGAACAATTGTCTTACCGAAGTGTCTAAAGAAGACATCAAGTATGCAATTCGTAAAGATGAGGAAGGAAACCCCATCATCAATGAAATTGAGCAAGGAATTCCCGATGGAGTCAATACCCTCATTTATACCATCATGAAACACTTCATAGGTAAACCCAAAGAACATCACAACCTAGGATTTATGAGCAAATGAGTAACCTTAGGTGTAAAACCCTAGGAGATTACAAGTGGTATGAAGATGTATTTACCACTAGGGTCATGCACAGAGATTGTAATTCTCCATTTTGGAAGGAGAAATTCATTAATGGTTTACCAACCCTCTTCAAATTTTAAGGTTAAGGAAACCCTTTGCAGCCCATTAGGTGTCATAGATTATGATAACCTAACCTATGGAGACATCTCTAGCACCATTCGAAGTGAAGGAATGAAGATGTGCGGGGATCTCAAAATCCAAAGCCATATCAACAAGAACAAAGCCAAGTACGAAATAGGACATTTCTGCACACGTATGGCTTACCCTCGCTAAACCTTCCAAGAGGAAATCCAAGCACAAAGGAAAGGAATCCTTTGAGAAATCCTATAGGAAGAAAGCAACCAAGTATTATAGAAAACAAGTACAAGACCGATGATTTCTATAAGAAAGGAAAATCCAAGGAACCCATTCCACAAGCATCCGCAAATGCTACAACCGTGGAAAGAAAGGTCATTTCAAGAATGAGTGTAGAGCTAAGGCCAAATCCCTTATCAACACCCTCATTAGTGACCAACCCAGCAAAAATGAGATCTTCAAGTTACTAGAACTTGACCGCTCCGACAAGCCGAGTCATTCACAGTTGCTAGTGACAAAGTGAGCTTAGACAGCTTATACAGTCATCCTCAGTCCCTCTAGTACCGCACTCTAGTGGCCCGGATGAACCCACACCTTGCAAAGATGGTTGTTGCAGGAACAAAACCATCAGTGTTCTCAACAAGCAAGAAGAACTTCTCTTAGACCTCATAGAGGCTATAGAAGATCCTATTATCAAAGCCCAAAAGCTTACACTTTTCCATCGTGCCTTAGTTAAGGAAACTAGCAAGCCCGCCCTTAAAACCAAAGAACCCAAAGTAGATTTAGAGCAAATCTACAACAGGTTTACCTACCCAAGAAGGAAGTTACTGTCAACGACCTTCAAAGAGAAATTAAGGAAACCAAATCAGAAGTTAGAACCCTAAAGCAAGAATTAACCATTCTTAGGGTTGATTATGATCTCCTTAATCGAAGAATCCAACTGTTGGAAAGCACTTCTCATCAAAGCAATGAGGAAAATCCCTCAGATGAAGAAGTTGATCAAACAGTTAACCCTACACTCGACCTTATCCAGAACCCAAAGAAAGGTTTGTTCTTAGAAACCATCAAGTAGGATTAACTTCCATAAATGGCATTCCAAAGTCGTGATTGTCATTAGCAATGATTTCGAATTTGAGGTCATAGCCTTAATTGATTCAAAGCCGATCTTAATTGCATTCAAGAAGGAATCATTCCCTCCAGATACTTCAAAAGGTCTAAGGAGAGATTAACATCCGCAAGTGGCGGGAGAATGCAAATTGATTTCAATATCCCACAAGCTGAGGTTTGCCAAGGCGGCATATCCTTTATGACAAAATTTGTCCTTGTCAAGAACATGACAGACAGAGTCATCCTAGGAAACCCTTTCTTGTGTTTATTATATCCCTTCATCACAGACACCGAAGGAATCACAGCCCATCCTTTTGGTCACTTATCAAATTTGAGTTTATGAGAAGCCCGTAACCTTGGGAAGTTTGCTCCCTCCGTAAAAGCTTCTATATCAAAAACTCTCGCACCATCACCATCCTTCCATCCAAGAATCAAGCCCAAGAACTTGATTCAGCCAAAACAATTGATCATTCCTTTGACTCCAATCAATTGTCATCATGCATTCATAATGAATATATTTGCATCTCTACATCCATCAGCTTTTAAAAACAAAAGCTTTTTTAATTATTTGAAAATCTCGTATGATCCAAACCTTTCTTCGCAGGATAAAGAGAAAGCAATATTTAATACCACTAGTAAGTGGAAGATGACTTCTTCACAGAGAAGAAGGGCAAGGGGAAAGCACCCGCAAGGGACTATCCTCAAGACAAAAGACTACCAATGGGACAGCCTTTTGTAAAGCATGAAGGCGCTTCCTCTAACAACATAGAGAAGCAACATCCCTTCAGAATTTGTCCCTTCAATGTTGACATATTCCAAAGGTGATATGGCTATTGTTTTACAGAAGTTTTATCCAGAGCATTACAATTCAATAATGGAATATACACGTACCTACCCTACTCCATTAAATGCCTTCTTGATAACCTTCAATTTGCCTACACCAGAGAAAATCAAGACCTTTTTCAAAAAACCCTCAAAGCATTAGAAATTCACCTAGTTAACCTTGAGGCTATGAATGAAGTCTTAAACAAATAACTCTCTCGGCAAAGAGGATATCCATTCCATGGATAAAAAGACTATCATGAGCACCGATTATGCTAGGCTCAGCCTTAAGACTCCGCCCATCTTAAGAAGTGTCGTTGCCAACTTGCTTCCCGAGATACAAACTTGTATTCTAGGATCCAAGGCAATGTTCGAATCTTCTCGACGAATGGTTTGAGCATTTCGTGGTGTTGATCACCACTCCCGATCCATATGTAAATTTAGGAGATACGGGTGATAACCCATCACAGATTGAGTGGGAAAAGCATTTCGGGAATGGCCTCGCAGTCTATGAGCAACATTCTCCTTTTCCAGACTCCTCATAAACTTTGAAGTAGAACCCGACAAAGACCCCACTCGGTTATCTAAAATGTTTGAATATGGCTTCATAAAAATGATCAAACTATCAAGCCATGACCAGATCAACCAATTTCCCCAAATCATCCAACAGGTTGTGAAGCAAATCAAAAGTCCTTTTGTTTCTATCGATGCCGGAGCACAATCCCACAATGGGAAAGAAACAACCGGATGACACCAACCATCCACTCATCCGGTCCTCATTAATGGCCATACCCATCAAGGGCCCCGGTATGAAGGAGATTCTCACTTATCTTATAGTTATCCCTACACTCTTGTAGAATGCCGGAAAGGACATTCCACCAATAAAATCCTTGATAAGGTACAAGACTTACGGGAAGACTACCATCATGTTGGTAACACAGAAGAATTTCGTTTTCACCAACAAACCCTACTCGTCGCTATTCCAAATCTCCAAAGGGTTGATTACATGAATCTCAACAGTTCATCACAAAAGAACCAGCTTATGAGCCATTGATGTATTGTGGACTTTGCAACCATTATGCCGTATATCACGAGCACAATTTTGATGACGATTCCCCATGGGATCCTTATGATGGATATCCATCGTATGCTCCCGATATCGACTAAAGCATCCCGACTCAAGCAACTCGTGATAAGATTTCAAGACGGTTACTATTCAAAGTCAAGACCAGCCACCGATATGAACAAGACTCCGCTTTATCAACAGACAAGACTCAAAGAAATTTTCCCCGACAGTTACTATTTCAAAGTTGACCGAATCAGAAAAGCAAGGGGGACAAATCATCGTAGCATGAACAGCAAAAGCAATTTACCGTTCACAAACAATCATTCCGAGATACTATTGCTTTCGGTGGAAACAGCTTTCACCTCGCAAAAGCAATTTACTCTCCGTAATTTCAGCAATCATCCAAAGAAGCATCCAATGCTCCCTCCAAAGCCTATTTAAGGGAAGCAAGACTCCGCCTTCAACAGTCCAATTCTAGGAATAGCTCCAGAATACCTCGCAGGTCCAATTTTAGGAGAAACTTCAAGAACTCCAAAATTCCCTCCTCTTCCACCAAGAGTTCAGCTTTGCCTCCTCTTTACAACCCTTAGCATTGTAAACAGATGGCACTATTTCATATTTGTAATATCATGGCCTCAGTCGGCCTTTATGTTTATTTTCCGCACATGGCCCCAACCGGCCTTAGCCTGTAACTTACCCCCTTATGGTATCGGGACCGCACCTACCACCGATATGAACAAGACCCGCATTATCAACAAGACCAAGACTCATAGATTTCCCGACAGGTTACTATTCCAACAGTAACCAAATCAGGAAAAGCAAGGGGACAGATCACTGTAGCAATCATTAAGAGTTACTATTGCTTTCGGTGGAAATAACTTTCACCTCAGGAAAAGCAATTTACTCTCCGTGATTTCAGCAATCTTCCAGCAGCATCCAAGGCTCCCTCCAGTATATATAAGGCAGCCTCATCTCCATTCATAGGCAGGTCCAATTCTAGGAATAGCTCCAGAATACCTCAGAGGTCCAATTCTAGGAATAGCTCCAGATCTAGAATTTGTCCAACAACTAGCCGATGGCACGGTTAGGTTAAGTTTCGACAGATCTAGGCTTAGCACTCCTCTAGACTATGAGTGTAGGCAACCTTTGGACACATCCCGGTTTAGATCTCCAATCGATCTACAGCAGCCCCATAGGCAGTCACCTATCTACCTTAGAGATAGATCTGCATCCCAGTGTAGCTCAACCAGACCTTTAGGATCACCTTCTCCTAGGTCCAGAAGAGATTTAGGTGTTCAGCTTCAGGGAGTTAGAACCAATTCCCAACTCACCACACCTTGCTACACAACAAACAGATTCGATTGTCAATGAGGAAGACGATCTTGAGCAATCCCCCCATCCCCATCCGGAACCGATATGGAACAGCCTCCGCATCAGCAAGAGGAATCTCTCGAATATCTTAGTGTTAAACAGAGAATTCGTTCCCGACCTAGAAGAATTAGGAAAGGAGTTTAGTTCGAGGAAAACAGACTAAAAGAAAAGCCTACAAAGCCAACTATACCGTAGATCAAAAGGAAAAAGTATTTGATTCATGGACGGCATTCATGAGGGAAATATCCCGTAATGTCCCCTTTTTCATTTACTTCGAAAGGTATTTTGGCCAGCAAAAGCGCTTTGTGTTCTCACCGTAACATGGATCCCGCTGAACCCAACCCAGCTTAAAAATACGGTTAGCAATCCAATCCCTAAGCAGCCTCTTGTCAAGTCTCCCGCAACCAACTTCGCTTACCCCGAGGACAAATCACCTTAGAAATAGTTGCCCGTAAACTTGAAGAGCCGGCAAAGAAACCAGCCGTTCCTTTACCAAAATGTACAAGTCACCTTAAGGTGTTAAAAACCCGTTCAGCCTCTAGTAGTTCCTCCTCTCGAAACAAGATGAAACCCTAGAAGCGAAATGGAGACGCCTAAGGTTAAAAAGACCTGAAAGACAAAGCTAGAAGAGCTCATCGACCCATTTCCAAAGCTTATAAGGAAACAAAGAAGAATAAGCCTGGAAAATGCCATAGTTGTGGCAAGCGCGACCATTTCAAAAGAGATTGTAGCTCCCGTAACCTCTCACCTAAGAATAGGTGACCCCATTGCCAAGCCTCAGAGCCTAGCCTAACCCACCAGCCTTTGGTTCAGAACCAAGTAAAGCCGAACCCGCAATCATCAACCCAAGGTAGATTTGGACCAATCCCAAGATAGGTCTACCAAGCCCAAGAAGGAAGTTAATATCAACGACCTTCATAGAGAATCCAAGGAAACCGGGTGTGAAATTAGGACCTTAAGGCAAAGTCTTAAGACCCTCCAAACTCAACTCTTAGGATACGCTTCTCATCGAAGCAATAAAGAAAATCCCTCGTATAATGAAGATAATCATACAATTAACCCTTCACTCGATCTCATCTATAAACCCAGCAAAGAATTGGTTTTAGATGCTATCACTAGGATTAATTTCCATAAATGGCATTCCAAAGTCGTGATTGTCATCAAGAAAGACTTTGAATTCGAGGTCATAGCCTTAATTGATTCAGTGCCGATCTCAATCGCATCCAAGAAGGAATCATTCCCTCCAAGTATTTCAAAAAGTCTAGTGGAACGATTGACATCCGCAAGTGGCGGAAAAATGCAGATTGAATTCAAACTTCCTAAAGCCCATGTTTGCCAAGATAACATGTGTTTCAAAACCACATTTGTTCTTGTCAAAAATATGACAGACAATGTCATTTTAGGAAATCCTTTCCTCTCGCATCCTTTACCCTTTCACAAGAGATAGTAAAGGAATCACTACCCAACCCTTTGGCCAAACCATCAAGTTTAGGTTTATTAATGGACCGTTGCCTAGAAACATTAGCACCATCCAAGCTAATGCAGCCTCCAAAACATTAAACCAGATTTGTGCCAAGTCCATACATCTCAAGTATCTTCAGAGGAAATAAGATACAAGAGAGTTGAGGACCAACTAACTTGTAAAACCCTCCAAGAAGAGATCGAAAGTTTGAGGAAAACTTAAGCAGAAGTCTCGCTCCGATCTACCCACGCCTTTTGGCATAGAAAGAGACACGAGGTAGCTCTCCCATATGTCAAAGATTTCAATGAAAAAGATATCCCTACCAAAGCTCGACCCATCCAGATGAATCATGAACTCATGAATACTTGTAGAGCCGAGATAGAGGACCTCCTTAAGAAAGGGATCATAAGGAAATCTAGATCACCATGGTCTTGTCCAGCCTTTTACGTACGTAAAAATGCCGAGATAGAAAGAGGTGTCCCTAGGTTAGTTATCAACTACAAGCCCCTCAACAAAGTCTTAGAATGGGTTAGATACCCAATTCCCAACAAAAAAGACTTAGTCAACAAAGCTTAGCAAAGCCGTTGTTTTCAAAGAAGTTTGATATGAAGAGTGGATTTTGGCAAATACAAATCGAGAGCCCGATAGGTATAAAACAGCCTTCACCACACCCTTTGGTCATTACGAATGGAATGTGATGCCTTTCGGTCTCAAAATGCACCTTCGAATTCCAAAATATCATGAATGAGATTTTTAATCCATTCTCCAAATATGCCATTGTTTACATTGATGATGTACTCATTTTTTCGTAATCTTTGGCACAACATCGAAGCACTTAAAAGCATTCCTCCATACCATCAAACACAATGGTCTTGTAGTTTCAAATTTCTCCAAGATCAAACTTTTCCAAACTAGAGTTCGTTTCTTAGGATTTGATATCCATCATGGTGTTATCAAACCCATAGACAGAGCCATCCAAATATGATAAGTTTCCGGATGAAATCCTAGATAAAACCCAAATTTTCAGAGATTTCTAGGTTCTCTCAATTACATTTCGATTTCTATCAAAATCTCGTGCAACAATGCAAACTCCTTTTTGATAGACTCCGAACCAATCCTTCCCCATGGACTCCATTTCATACCACAGCTTGTCCAAAGATATCAAACAATATGTCGAACCCTTCCTTGTTTAGGAATTCCTTCGACAACTCATTCAAGATTGTCCAGATCGATGCTTCAAACATAGGTTATGGTGGCATCCTCCTCCAGCCGTATCAATCCCAATACCCCCGAACAGATAGTCCGTTTCCATTCAGAATTTGGACTCCCACTCGCATCAATTATAGTACTATTAAGAAAGAAATATTATCCATAGTACTATGCATTTCAAAATTTCAAAGTGATCTTTTAAATCAAAAGTTTCTAATCAGATTGATTGTAAATCCGCAAAACATGTTTTAGAAAAAGATGTTCAAAACATTGCATCAAAACAGATTTTTGCACGATGGCAAGCCATCCTTTCAGCTTTTGACTTTGATATAGAATTCATTGAAGGAAGCCAAAACAAGATCCCCGATTTCCTAACCCGTGAATTTTTGCAGAGTCACAGCCCAAGATGTCCGAAAGAAACCCGTACAACCCCAACCCCCTAAAACCTCTAAACAAAGAAACCCCGTTGGTTCCAAACAATCACAAACCACAGAAAGATTGTCCCAATCACCCCCAGCCAAATTGTCCCAATATCTCAAGCAAGAAGCCCTAGGCAGAATAACCCCGCTTCACCATCAAGCATGGCCAATCGTTATTTGGTTTCATCAATCCCAAAACCAAATTATGAAAGGCCACCATACGGCCGTACCAAATACAAATTTCACCTTAGCCTCCCCAAGACCCAAAGCAACCAACCCTTATCGATAGAAGAACATGTTAGCCATATCCAAACTCGCAGGCCTTCTTCCTATCCAACCCAAAGAGAAGGACAAATCCTCTTATGTCAAAAAGACCTTTACCCAAGATATCTCTTATATTGAACCCCACCCGACTCATATAACAGATCCCTTAGCCCTAGCCATGGAAGTTTTGCCACCAAACCGGCATTTCTTACCCAAACATCCAGAGAAAAATATCCAGCTCTATAAGAGCATCCTCACCCAGAAAAGTCCGCTCCGATAGAAAACATCTACAAAGAAAGGGACCCCCAAATAGTCCTCTATCACAAATTCATCATCACCAGCTTCATCGCAGTAAAGAATGGGGACAAAGATCCTTCTCTCGTTAAGGATCCTCAAAAACTACAGATCTCCATCGTGCTCAATACTCCATTACAGCTTATTATGACTACATGGATGCCTTTGAAAAGTACTCTTCTTCCGTAACCGTAAATTTAACCATTCTTGGTTCTTAATGTTCAAGAAAGATTTTAACAAACAAACCCCCTCCCGGTTCCTAAAGTGGTGGGAAATGTTTGGATCCATCCCTCAAATCTTTCCGTAACCATTACAAGATGCTTTAAGGTACTTTGACTCAAGGTGCAGCTCCTCTAAACACAGATCCCAGCTTCCCAATAATCCCGGTCTTCTCCCGCAGGTACAAAGTCCATTGGATCAAGATGTGGAAATACACAATTGACAAGAACCTCTTAAACCGAGAATTCTCGCTAAATGGTGGGACAAGCCTCAGATTAATCCAATCATCACCAAGTTTACAAGGATTATCCTCCCCGCTCGTAAACCCATTGCTCACAGGACAAGATCTCGCCCTAGCTTAGATTCGTCCCGCTTGCCGGAAAGTCCAAAGCAAAGAATTAAAGGAACTAGCCCAAGAACTCATAGCCCATTCCCAAGCCTAGAGTCGAAGAACAGATCTCTCCTACCGCCTCTCGAAGGGTCACCAACCACAAATTCCAATTGACCCTTTTCAAGATTCCCAAGATCCTTACAATGGGTATAACTGACAATGATTAAAAGCATCCCGACTCAAAGAACTCAGATCACAATCCGGTTACTATTTCAACAAGATCCAAGAAAAGCAAGGGGACAAAGCACCGGAGCATGAACAAGGAAAGCTTTACCGTTCACAAACACAATCATTCCGAATTACTATTGCTTTCGGTGGAAACAAATTTTCACCTCGCAAAAGCAATTTACCCTCCGGAATTTCAGCAATCTCCAAGCAGCATCCAAGGCTCCCTCCAAGCCTATATAAGGCAGCCTCATCTCCATTCATCGCCAGGTCCAATTCTAGGAATAGCTCCGGAATACCTCGCAGGTCCAATTTTAGGAGAAACTTCAAAGAACTCCAAAATTCCCTCCTCTTCCAGCCAAGAGTTCACTTTGCCTCCTCTTTACAACCCTTAGCATTGTAAACAGATGGCACTATTTCATATCTCGTAATATCATGGCCTCGCCGGCCTTTATGTTTATTTTCCGCACATGGCCCCAACCGGCCTTAGCCTCGTAACTTACCCCTTATGGTATCGTAGCCAAGTTTGGCCCGGCCGGATTGTAAGTTACCGTTTATCATATAATCAAGTTGGTCGGCACCGCCGCCATAGTTATCCAGATTATTTTTGATCATTATAATTATTTTGAATTATTTTCATGGATATATCTCCCATACCCCATATTTTGTTTTACATCTATTTCATGATAACTCTTCCGTTCCCTTTTATTTATTTCTTCGTCTCTGCTATTATTTCATCATTTTCTATTACATCTCGCAAATGGTAGGCCGAGCCTCCTTCTAACCATTCTATTTGTTATTCCGTGATTATTTGTTCAAATTAACCTTTGCTTCCCCGTTATCTCTATTCTTCCTATCTCTCGTGTTTATCCCTAAAGATTGTTGCAGATTTATATACCCGTGAGATTTGTTACCAAAGTCCGTGGTGTTCTCTCGTTCTTTAAAGAGGCCGAAAATCTTCCTAGGTTTGGTTTGGTCAGCCCGTTGAAGCCGAGAGAAGGCGTGTTAGGGTGGTCCCCATTTTGGAGGAGAGTCCGGCGGAAAGGAGTTCACAGCATCGTGTGTCTATCCCATAGTTGTATACTTTTGCTTCGATCTAAAGGTTTGATCCGTAAGTTTGAGGATAAAGGTGACTAGGTTGTGATTGTTGATTTAAACTTGTAAACCCGTAATCATGAATAGGTTGTTTAGAAGTTACTCTTCCACCAAGAGTAGATGTTCTCAACCCACATCCATTCCAGACATCCCAGCAGACGTAGGAGCAATTAATTCGGAGTCTTATGAGCTATCCGATCTAGATTTAGAAATATGAGATTGGAATATCCCAAAAGTAGCCACCAGCCAATTCTATAAGTCTTCATGGTCTTTGAAAACAGCTTTCGTAACGTACTACCATGTCAAGAACATAGAACAAGTCTATGGAATCAACAAGGAGTACGAATCTTGCTACTTGTTATCACCCTCAGCTATCCATAATCATAAAGACAAAGGACATAACTTCCTACACATAGTATTAGTCCAAATAGGAGTGAAACCACTCACCGTAAGAGGTTTGAACAGCCTCAATCCTCATGGCCCTTAGAGATGCTCGTCACGTCGATTTGATGACAGCCTCCTAGGAACCATAGAAACCAAGCCTTAGTAACGGACCCATTCATTTTAACTGCTTTCCCGCATTTTAGCATTTTTCTCCATGACAAGACAGCTTATCAAAGCCCTCACACTCAATATCAAGACCCATGGAACCCTTATGACACAGGGAACTAGTCGATCGCTTTGATATATAGAGTTTACTACAAGTGCATGAGAACGAACATGAATGTTGGAGCACTTGATAGAAGACAAAAGGGCGAGACAACCCTCATCCGTACCACCGACCCTAGCGCCAAAGTTAAGGTTCCCGTAACCCTCAAATGGTCTCGAAATTACTTTCCCACCAATTGGATGTTAGAGAATGAAAATCATGCTCTACGTATCCAAAACCCAGCCCGTAATCCGCATCTAGAATTTGTCCAACAACTAGCCGACGGCACGGTTAGGTTAAGTTTCGACAGATCTAGGCTTAGCACTCCTCTAGACTATGAGTGTAGGCAACCTTTGGACACATCCCGGTTTAGATCTCCAATCGATCTACAAGCAGCCCCATAGGCAGCCACCTATCTACCTTAGAGATAGATCTCGCATCCCAAGTAGCTCAACCGTACCTTTAGGATCACCTTTTCCTAGGTCCAAGAGATTTAGGTGTTCGGCTTCGTGGAGTTAGAACCAATTCCCAACTCACCACACCTTGCTACACAGCCAAACAGGATTCGATTGTCAATGAGGATGACGATCATGAACAATCCCCCCATCCCCATCCGGAACCGATATGGAATGCCTCCGCATCAGCAAGAGGAATCTCTCGAATATTTTAGTGTTAAACAGAGAATTCGTTCCCGACCTAGAAGAATTAGGAAAGGAGTTTAGTTCGAGGAAAACAGACTAAAAGAGAAGCCTACAAAGCCAATTATACCGTAGATCAAAAAGAAAAAGTATTTGAAGCATGGACGGCATTCATGAGGGAAATATCCCGTAATGTCCCCTTTTTCTTATACTTCGAAAGGTATTTTGGCCGGCACAAGCAGCTTTGTGTCCTCACCGCAGCCCGGACCATAGAAGGACCCAATGCAACCAAAGAAATTGTAAGGTCTAGTCATCCACCCCTAGAAGCCATAACCTTCAACCATCGTAGAACGGAGATAATAGCCTCTCCCTTCAAAGCCACCATAGATAGGCACCAACCGTTGACAAGGTTATCGAGCAAAATAACTATACCAACCAAAGGTCTAATTGTCATAGGAAAACAAATTGACGTAATAGAAGACAAGGTCGAAAACAAAGTTATCCTCCAACCAGAAACTCTAGTAAACCGATCCAAGCTTTAGAAAAGCCTCTAGTCAAGTTACCCACAACCAGACACACCGGCCTTAGTTATCCTAAGGATAAGTCAGCCTTAAAGATAGTGGCCCAAAAGCTAGATGAACTAGTTAAGAAGGAACCAGCCACCCCTTCATCAATGAATGTTCTAGATATCCAATCAGCCTCTAGCAGTTCTAGCCAAACCTCCGACCAAGAGATGGAACAATTAGAAAACCAGCTTCGTGATTTAGATGTAAAACGGCTTTACCATCCCGATCCAACTAGCTCACCCAAGAATTGGTATCCGAGATCTTCACCCCCGACCTCCGGTATGAGGAAAGAAATGTTAGCAACCAATTCTCGGCATCTTCTCGGTAGACTCTATGAATGGAACATAGATGGTTTATCGAACAGAAATCCTAAACAAAATCCAAGATATGACTATGGTAGCCAACAACTACTTGGACGAAGGCCGTCCCCATAAAGAAGTCATTGAAATGATGGCATTAGGATTTACAGTAAACTCCAGCAATGGTGGAACAATTGCCTTACCGAAGTGTCTAAAGAAGACATCAAGTACGCCATCCGAAGGATGAGGAAGGAAACCCCATCATCAATGAAATAGAACAAGGGATTCCTGACGGTGTCAATACCCTGATTTATACAATCATGAAACACTTCATAGGAAAACCCAGCAATATCACAGCTAGGATTTATGAGCAGCTGAGCAACCTTAGGTGTAAAACCCTAGGAGATTACAAGTGGTATGAAGACGTTTTTACCACTAGAGTCATGCACAGAAGAGATTGTAATTCTCCATTTTGGAAGGAGAAATTTATTAATGGTTTACCAACCCTCTTCAGTCAAAAGGTTAAAGAAACCCTTTGCAGCCCCTTAGGTGTCATAGATTATGATAACCTAACCTATGGAGACATCTCTAGCACTATTAGAAGTGAAGGAATGAAGATGTGCAGAGACCTCAAAATCCAAAGCCATATCAACAAGAATAAGGCCAAGTACGAAATAGGACATTTCTGTACTCAGTATGGCTTACCTTCTGTCAAACCTTCCAAGAGGAAATCCAAGCACAAAGGAAAGGAATCCTTTGAGAAATCCTATAGGAAGAAAGCAACCAAGTATTATAGAAAACAAAAGCACAAGACTGATGATTTCTATAAGAAAGGAAAATCCAAGGAATTCATTCCACAAGCATCTGGCAAATGCTACAACTGTGGAAAGAAAGGTCATTTCAAGAGTGAGTGTAGAGCTAAAGCCAAATCCCTTATCAACACCCTCATTAGTGACCAACCCAGCAAAAATGAGATCTTCAAGTTACTAGAACTTGACCGCTCCGACAATGAGTCTTTTAGCAAAGTGCTAGTAACAACAGCTTAGGCAGCAATTATACAGGTCATCCTCTCGATTCCTCTAGTACCGATACCTCTAGTGGCCCGGATGAACCCACGCCATGCAAAGATGGTTGTTGTAGAAACAAAACCATCAATGTGTTAAACAGACAAGAAGAACTTCTTTTAGACCTCATAGAGGCTATAGAAGACCCTATAATCAAAGCCCAAAAGCTTACCCTTTTCCATCAAACCTTAGTTAAGGAAACCAGCAAGCCTCGCCCTTAAAATCCAGCAACCTAAGGTAGACTTAGAGCAAATTTACAATAGGTTTACACTGTCCAAGAAGGAAGTCACAGTCAACGACCTTCGTAAAGAAATTAAGGAAACCAAATCGAAGTCAAAATCCTTAAGCAAGAATTAACCATTCTTAGGGTCGATTATGATCTCCTTAATCGAAGGATCCAACTGTTGGAAAGCACTTCTCATCAAAGCAATGAGGAAAATCCCTCGGATGAAGAAGTTGATCAAACAAGTTAACCCTACAGCTGACCTTATCCAGAACCCGCAAAGGTTTGTTCTTAGAAACCATCAGTAGGATTAACTTCCATAAATGGCATTCCAAAGTCGGGATTGTCATTAGCAATGATTTCGAATTTGAGGTCATAGCCTTAATAGATTCAGTGCTGATCTTAATTGCATTCAAGAAGGCATCATTCCCTCCAAATACATTAAAATGTCAAAGTAGACATTAACTACCGCAAGTGGCTAGACAATGAAAATAGATTTCAATAACCCACAAGCTGAGGATAGCCAAGATGTCATAACCTATATCACAAAATTAGTCCTACACAAAAACATGACAGATAGAGTCATCATAGGAAACACTTACTAGTGTTTGTTATATCCTTTCATCACCGATATCGAAGGAATCACAGCCCATCCTTTTGGTCGACTATCAAATTTGAGTTTATGAGAAGCCCGTAACCTTGGGAAGTTTGCTCCCTCCAAAAAGCTTCTATATCAAAAACTCTCGCACTATCACCATCCTTCCATCTCTTTATATAGCCAAGCTTCTTGATTCATCCATTACAATTGATCATCCCTTTGATTCCAATCAATTGTCATCATACATCCATCATGAAGATATTTGCATCTCTACATCCATCAATTTTAAAAGAAAAAGGGTTTTTAACAATTATTTGAAAATCTCAAATGATTTAAACCTTTCTTGGCAGGAGAAAGAGAGAGCAATATTTAACACCACTAGTGAGTGGAAGATGACTTCTTCAGTAGAGAAGAAGGGCAAGGGGAAGGTACCCGCAAGGGACCATCCTCAAGACAAAAGACTACCAGCGGGACGGTCTTTTGTAAAGCATGAAGGCGCATCCTCTACCAACCATAGAGGATCGATATCCCTTCGTGAATTTGTCCCTGCAAAGGTGACATATTCCGGTGGTAATATGGCTATTATCTTGCAGGAAGTCTTATCCAGAAATATCATTTCAAAAATGGAGCCTATACAAATTTACCACTACTCCATTAAATTCATCCTTGATAACCTACAGATGGCCTTTACCCAAAACAGCAATAAACTTTTCCAAAAAACCCTCAAAGCAATGGAAATCCACCTAGTGAACCTTGAGGCAGAAAATCTATCATTCCCTAGTCAACTCTTTGGCAAGGAGGATATCCATTCCATGGATAAAAAGACTATTATGGGCACAGATTATGCTAGACTAAGTCTTAAGACTCAGACTATCTTAAGAAGTGCTGTTGCCAACTTGCTTCCTGAGATACAAACCAGTATTCTAGGATCCAAGGCAATGTTCGAATCTTCTCGGCGAATGGTTTGAGCATTTCGGGGTGTTGATCACCACTCCTTATCCATATGCAAATTTAGGAGACACAGGTGATAACCCAATACGTAATGAGTGGGAAAAGCATTTCGGGAACAAGCCTCGGGGTCTATGAGCAACATTCTCCTTTTCCAGACTCCTCATAAACTTTGAAGTAGAACCCGACAAGGACCCCAGCGGTTATCAAAAATGTTTGAGTACGGCTTCATAAAAATGATCAAGTTATCAAGCCATGACCGGATCAGCCAATTTCCCCAAATTATCCGACAGGTTGTGAAGAAAATCAAAAGTCCTTTTGTTTCCATCGATGCCGGAGCACAATCCCACAATGGGAAAGAAACAACCGGATGACAGTCCGACCATCCACTCATCTAGTCCTAATTAATGGCCATTCCCATCAAGGGCCCTGGTATGAAGGAGATTCTCACTTATCCTATAGTTATCCATACACTCTTGTAGAATGTTGGAAAGCAAATTCCACCAATGAAATCCTGGATAAAGTACAAGATTTATGGGAAGACTACCATCATGTTGGTAACACAGAAGAATTACCGTTTTCACCAACAAACCCTACTCTACTGCCATTCCAAATCTCCAAAGGGTTGGATACATGAATCTCAACCGGTTCATCACAAAAGAACCAGTTTATGAGCCATTAATGTATTGTGGACTTTGCAACCATTATGCCAGATATCACGAGCACAATTTTGATAACGATTCCCCATGGGATCCTTATGATGGATATCCATCAGATGCTCCTGATACTGACTAAAGCATCCTGACTCACAACTCAGGATAAGGTTTCCGTACGGTTACTATTCAAAATCAGCACCAGCCACTGATTTGACCAGTACCCGCCTTATCAACAGTACCAGCACCCAGCAGATTCCTCAACAGGAAAAGCAAAGGGACAAAGCACTGTAGCATGAACAGTGAAAGTTTTACTGTTCACAGACACAATCATCAAGGGATACTATTGCTTTCGGTGGAAACAGCTTTCACCTCAGTAAAAGCAATTTACCCTCCGGAATTTCAGCAATCTCCAGCAGCATCCAAGGCTCCCTCCAGTCTATATAAGGCAGCCTCATCTCCATTCATCAGCAGGTCCAATTCTAGGAATAGCTCCAGAATACCTCAGAGGTCCAATTTTAGGAGAAACTTCAGCAACTCCAAAATTCCCTCCTCTTCCAGCCAAGAGTTCAGCTTTGCCTCCTCTTTACAACCCTTAGCATTGTAAACAGATGGCACTATTTTATATTTGTAATATCATGGCCTCAGTCGGCCTTTATGTTTATTTTCCGCACATGGCCCCAACCGGCCTTAGCCTGTAACTTACCCCCTTATGGTATCAGAGCCAAGTTTGGCCCGGTCGGATTGTAAGTTACTGTTTATTGTTTAATCAAGTTGGTCGGCACTGCCGCCATAGTTATCCAGATTATTTTGGCATTATAATTATTTTGAATCATTTTCATGGATATATCTCCCATACCCCATATTTTGTTTTACATCTATTTCTTGATAACTCTTCCGTTCCCTTTTATTTATTTCTTCGTCTGCTATTATTTCATCATTTTCTATTACATCTGCAAATGGTAGGCTGAGCCTCCTTCTAACCATTCTATTTGTTATTCTGTGATTATTTGTTCAAATTAACCTTTGCTTCCCTGTTATCTCTATTCTTCCTATCTCTGTGTTTATCCCTAAAGATTGTTGCAGATTTATATACCTGTGAGATTTGTTACCAAAGTCTGTGGTGTTCTCTGTTCTTTAAAGAGGCCGAAAATCTTCCTAGGTTTGGTTTGGTCAGCCCGTTGAAGCCGAGAGAAGGCGTGTTAGGGTGGTCCCCATTTTGGAGGAGAGTCCGGCGGAAAGGAGTTCACAGATCAGGTGTCTATCCCATAGTTGTATACTTTTGCTTCTGATCTAAAGGTTTGATCCAGAAGTTTGAGGATAAAGGTGACTAGGTTGTGATTGTTGATTTAAACTTGTAAACCCAGAATCATGAATAGGTTGTTTAGAAGTTACTCTTCCACCAGTAGTAGATGTTCTCAACCCACATCCATTCCAGACATCCCAGCAGACGTAGGAGCAATTAATTCGGAGTCTTATGAGCTATCCGATCTAGATCTAGACATAGGAGATTGGAATATCCCTAAAGTTTCTACCAGCCAATTCTATAAGTCTTCATGGTCTCTGAAAACAGCTTTCGAACGTACTACCATGTCAAGACCATAGAACAAGTCTATGGAATCAACAAGGAGTACGAAACGTGCTACTTGTTATCACCCTCAGCTATCCAGAATCATAAAGACAAAGGACATAACTTCCTACACATAGGATTAGTCCAAATAGGATTGAAACCACTCACCAGAAGAGGTTTGAACAGCTCAATCCTCATGGCCCTTAGAGATGCTCGTCACGTCAGATTTGATGACAGCCTCCTAGGAACCATAGAAACCAGTCTTAGTAACGGACCCATTCATTTTAACTGTTTCCCAGATTTTAGCATCTTTCTCCATGACAGTACAGTTATCAAAGCCCTCACACTCAATATCAAGACCCATGGAACCCTTATGACACAGGGAACTAGTCAGATCGCCTTGATATATAGAGTTTACTACAAGTGCATGAGAACGAACATGAATGTTGGAGCACTTGATAGGAGACAGAAGGGTGAAACAACCCTCATCCAGACCACTGACCCCAGAGCTAAAGTTAGGGTACCTAGAACCCTCAAATGGTCAGATGTCACTTTCCCAGCCAATTGGATGTTAGAGAATGAGAATCATGCTCTACAGATCCAAGACCCAGCTCAGAATCCAGATCTAGAATTTGTCCAGCAACTAGCCGATGGCACGGTTAGGTTAAGTTTGGACAGATCTAGGCTTAGCACTCCTCTAGACTATGAGTGTAGGCAACCTTTGGACACATCCCGGTTTAGATCTCCAATCGATCTACAGCAGCCCCATAGGCAGTCACCTATCTACCTTAGAGATAGATCTGCATCCCAGTGTAGCTCAACCAGACCTTTAGGATCACCTTTTCCTAGGTCCAGAAGAGATTTAGGTGTTCGGCTTCGGGGAGTTAGAACCAATTCCCAACTCACCACACCTTGCTACACGGCCAAACAGATTCGATTGTCAATGAGGATGACGATCATGAACAATCCCCCCATCCCCATCCGGAACTCGATATGGAATGCCTCCGCATCGGCAAGAGGAATCTCTCGAATATCTTAGTGTTAAACAGAGAATTCGTTCCCGACCTAGAAGAATTAGGAAAGGAGTTTAGTTCTGAGGAAAACAGGACTAAAAGAGCAGCCTACAAAGCCAACTATACCGAAGAGCAAAAGGAAAAAGTATTTGATTCATGGACGGCATTCATGAGGGAAATATCCCGTAATGTCCCCTTTTTCATTTACTTCGAAAAGTATTTTGGCCAGCACAAGCAGTTCTGTGTTCTCACCAGAACATGGATCCCAGTTGAACCCAACCCAGTTAAAAATACGGTTAGCAATCCAATCCCTAAGCAGCCTCTTGTCAAGTCTCCCGCAACCAACTTCGCTACCCCGAGGACAAATCAGCCTTAGAAATAGTTGCCCGTAAACTTGAAGAGCCGGCAAAGAAACCAGCCGTTCCTTTACCAAAATGTACAAGTCGCCTTAAGGTGTTAAAAACCCGTTCAGCCTCTAGTAGTTCCTCCTCTCGAAACAAGATGAAACCCTAGAAGCGAAATGGAGACGCCTAAGGTTAAAAAGACCCGAAAGACAAGCTAGAAGAGCTCATCGACCCATTTCCAAAGCTTATAAGGAAACAAAGAAGAATAAGCCCGGAAAATGCCATAGTTGTGGCAAGCGCGACCATTTCAAAAGAGATTGTAGCTCCGTAACCTCTCACCTAAGAATAGGTGACCCCATTGCCAAGCCTCAGGAGCCTAGCCTAACCCACCGGCCTTTGGTTCAGAACCAAGTAAAGCCGAACCCGCAATCATCAACCCAAGGTAGATTTGGACCAATCCCAAGATAGGTCTACCAAGCCCAAGAAGGAAGTTAATATCAACGACCTTCATAGAGAATCCAAGGAAACCGGGTGTGAAATTAGGACCTTAAGGCAAAGTCTTAAGACCCTCCAAACTCAACTCTTAGGATACGCTTCTCATCGAAGCAATAAAGAAAATCCCTCGATAATGAAGATAATCATACAATTAACCCTTCAGCTGATCTCATCTATAAACCCAAAGCAAAGAATTGGTTTTAGATGCTATCACTAGGATTAATTTCCATAAATGGCATTCCAAAGTCGGGATTGTCATCGCAAAGACTTTGAATTCGAGGTCATAGCCTTAATTGATTCAGTGCCGATCTCAACCGCATCCAAGAAGGAATCATTCCCTCCAAGTATTTCAAAAAGTCTAGGGAACGATTGACATCCGCAAGTGGCGGAAAAATGCAGATTGAATTCAAACTTCCTAAAGCCCATGTTTGCCAAGATAACATGTGTTTCAAAACCACATTTGTTCTTGTCAAAAATATGACAGACAATGTCATTTTAGGAAATCCTTTCCTCTCGCATCCTTTACCCTTTCACGGTAGATAGTAAAGGAATCACTACCCAACCCTTTGGCCAAACCATCAAGTTTAGGTTTATTAATGGACCAGTGCCTAGAAACATTAGCACCATACAAGCTAATGCAGTCTCCAAAACATTAAAACAGATTTGTGCCAAGTAAATAAATCTCAAGTATCTTCAGGAGGAAATAAGATACAAGAGAGTTGAGGACCAACTAACTTGTAAAACCCTCCAAGAAGAGATCAGAAAGTTTGAGGCAATCCTTAAGCAGCAAGTCTGCTCTCATCTCCCCACAGCTATTTGGCCTAGAAAGAGACACGCGGGAGCTCTCCCATATGTCAAAGATTTCAATGAAAAAGATATCCCTACCAAAGCTCGACCCATCCGGATGAATCATGAACTCATGAATACTTGTAGAGCCGAGATAGAGGACCTCCTTAAGAAAGTGATCATAAGTTAATATTGATCACCATGGTCTTGTCCGGCCTTTTACGTACAGAAAAATGCTGAGATAGAAAGAGGTGTCCCTAGGTTAGTTATCAACTACAAGCCCCTCAACAAAGTCTTAGAATGGGTTAGATACCCAATTCCCAACAAAAAAGACTTAGTCAACAGGCTTAGCAAAGCTGTTGTTTTCAGCAAGTTTGATATGAAGAGTGGATTTTGGCAAATACAAATCAGAGAGCCTGATAGGTATAAAACAGCCTTCACCACACCCTTTGGTCATTACGAATGGAATGTGATGCCTTTCGGTCTCAAAAATGCACCTTCTGAATTCCAAAATATCATGAATGAGATTTTTAATCCATTCTCCAGTCATGCCATTGTTTACATTGATGATGTACTCATTTTTTCAGAATCTTTGGCACAACATCAGAAGCACTTAAAAGCATTCCTCCATACCATCAAACACAATGGTCTTGTAGTTTCGGCCTCCAAGATCAAACTTTTCCAAACTAGAGTTCGTTTCTTAGGATTTGATATCCATCATGGTGTTATCAAACCCATAGACAGAGCCATCCGGTTTGCGGATAAGTTTCCGGATGAAATCTTAGATAAAAACCAGCTTCATAGATTTCTAGGTTCTCTCAATTACATTTCAGATTTCTATCAAAATCTCGTGCAACAATGCAAACTCCTTTTTGATAGACTCCGAACCAATCCTTCCCCATGGACTCCAGCTCATACCACGGTTGTCCAAGATATCAAACAATATGTCGAACCCTTCCTTGTTTAGGAATTCCTTCGACAACTCATTCAAGATTGTCCAGACCGATGCTTCAAACATAGGTTATGGTGGCATCCTCCTCCAGCGTATCAATCCCAATACCCCCGAACGGATAGTCCGTTTCCATTCAGGAATTTGGACTCCCACTCGTATCAATTATAGTACTATTAAGAAAGAAATATTATCCATAGTACTATGCATTTCAAAATTTCAAAGTGATCTTTTAAATCAAAAGTTTCTAATCAGGATTGATTGTAAATCTGCAAAACATGTTTTAGAAAAAGATGTTCAAAACATTGCATCAAAACAGATTTTTGCACGATGGCAAGCCATCCTTTCAGTTTTTGACTTTGATATAGAATTCATTGAAGGAAGCCAAAACAGTATCCCTGATTTCCTAACCCGTGAATTTTTGCAGAGTCACAGCCAAGATGTCCGGAAAGAAACCCGTACAACCCCAACCCCCTAAAACCTCTAAACAGCAAAACCCTGTTGGTTCCAGCCAATCACAAACCACAGGAAAGATTGTCCCAATCACCCCCAGCCAAATTGTCCCAATATCTCAAGCAAGAAGCCCTAGGCAGAATAACCCCGCTTCACCATCAAGCATGGCCAATCGTTATTTGGTTTCATCAATCCCAAAACCAAATTATGAAAGGCCACCATACGGCCGTACCGGCTACGGCTCGGCCTTAGCCTCCCCGGCACCCAAAGCAACCAACCCTTATCGGATAGAAGAACATGTTAGCCATATCCAAACTCGAGAGGCCTTCTTCCTATCCAAACCAAAGAGAAGGACAGTTCTCTTATGTCAAAAAGACCTTTACCCAGCTTATATCTTATATTGAACCCCACCCGACTCATATAACGGATCCCTTAGCCCTAGCCATGGAAGTTTTGCCACCAAACCGGCATTTCTTACCCAAACATCCAGAGAAAAATATCCAGTTCTATAAGAGCATCCTCACCCAGGAAAAGTCCGCTCCGATAGAAAACATCTACAAGAAAGGGGACCCCCAAATAGTCCTCTATCACAAATTCATCATCACCAGTTTCATCGGTAGTAAAGAATGGGGACGGCATCCTTCTCGTTAAGGATCCTCAAAAACTACAGATCTCCATCGGGCTCAATACTCCATTACAGTTATTATGACTACATGGATGCCTTTGAAAAAGTACTCTTCTTCCAGAACCGAAATTTAACCATTCTTGGTTCTTAATGTTCAAGAAAGATTTTAACGACCAAACCCCCTCCCGGTTCCTAAAGTGGTAGGAAATGTTTGGATAAATCCCTCAAATCTTTCCAGAACCATTACAAGATGCTTTAAGGTACTTTGACTCAAGGTGCAGCTCCTCTAAACACAGATCCCAGTTCCCAATAATCCTGGTCTTCTCCCAGAGGTACAAAGTCCATTGGATCAGCATGTGGAAATACACAATTGACAGCAACCTCTTAAACCGAGAATTCTCAGTTAAATGGTGGGACAGTCTCAGGATTAATCCAATCATCAGCCAAGTTTACAAGGATTATCCTCCCCCAGTTCAGAAACCCATTGCTCACATGACAAGATCTCAGTCTAGCTTAGATTCTGTCCAGTTTGCCGGAAAGTCCAGCAAAGAATTAAAGGAACTAGCCCAGCAACTCATAGCCCATTCCCAGCAGCTAGAGTCAGAAGAACAGATCTCTCCTACTGCCTCTGAAGGGTCAGTCAACCACAGTCCAATTGACCCTTTTCAAGATTCCCAAGATCCTTACAGCGGGTATAATCTGGACAGCGATTAAAAGCATCCTGACTCAGCAACTCAGGATCACAATCCGGTTACTATTTCAACAGTATCCAAGAAAAGCAAGGGGACAAAGCACTGGAGCATGAACAGTGAAAGCTTTACTGTTCACAAACACAATCATTCCGAATTACTATTGCTTTCGGTGGAAACAGCTTTCACCTCAGTAAAAGCAATTTACCCTCCGGAATTTCAGCAATCTCCAGCAGCATCCAAGGCTCCCTCCAGTCTATATAAGGCAGCCTCATCTCCATTCATCAGCAGGTCCAATTCTAGGAATAGCTCCAGAATACCTCAGAGGTCCAATTCTAGGAATAGCTCCAGAATACCTCAGAGGTCCAATTTTAGGAGAAACTTCAGCAACTCCAAAATTCCCTCCTCTTCCAGCCAAGAGTTCAGCTTTGCCTCCTCTTTACAACCCTTAGCATTGTAAACAGATGGCACTATTTCATATTTGTAATGTCATGGCCTCAGTCGGCCTTTATGTTTATTTTCCGCACATGGCCCCAACCGGCCTTAGCCTGTAACTTACCCCCTTATGGCATAAGGGGGTAAGTTACAGGCTAAGGCCGGTTGGGGCCATGTGCGGAAAATAAACATAAAGGCCGACTGAGGCCATGACATTACAGATATGAAATAGTGCCATCTATTTACAATGCTAAGGGTTGTAAAGAGGAGGCAAAGCTGAACTCTTGGCTGGAAGAGGAGGGAATTTTGGAGTTGCTGAAGTTTCTCCTAAAATTGGACCTCTGAGGTATTCTGGAGCTATTCCTAGAATTGGACCTGCTTCAGAATGGAGGAATGGCTTCCTTAAATAGGCTGGAGGAGGCCTTGGATGCTGCTGGATGATTGCTGAAAATCCGGAGGGTAATTTGCTTTTTCTGATGTGAATGTTATTTCCACCGAAAGCAACAGCAACTCTTGATGATTGTGTCCGTGAACGATAAAACTTTCACTGTTCATGCTATAGTGATTTGTCCCCTTGCTTTTCGGATTTGGTCACCGTTGAAATAGTAACCTGTCGGGAATCTGCCGGGTGCGGGTACCGTTCATGATGCTGATTTTGAATAGTAACCGGATTGCTACTTTATCCTGAGTTGCCGAGTCGGGATGCTTTAGTCGCACCGGAGCAACCGATGGATATTCATCATAAGGATCCCATGGGGAATCATCACAATTGTGCTCGTGAAAAATGGCATAATGATTGCAGAGACTACAGTAGAGGAGGGGTCCACTTTCTTTGGCTGGACCAATTTTCTCGAGATTTCTGATGGCAAGATCATATGGCCTTTTCCCAAAAACATAGATCCTTTCTGTAGAACCTACAAAATGGTAATCTTTTAATAGATCTTGGCTGATATCCAGAATTTGACTGTGGAAGTAGTTCCTCCATCGTTCTGCTAGGGCATCAGGATATTTGTATGATACATGCGTGTACCCTTCAAACCAAGGGTCCTGGTAAGTAAAACCATTAATGAGAACAAGATGCTTTGAGGGATGTACTTCCATGCAATCCTCTTTGTCCCATTTTGGTAATGTACTCCAACACGGATAGAAGTAACTTGGATCATTTACTAGGCCATTGTCTTTCTTGACCGCATCTTGGATGATCTGGGTAGGCCGGCTGATTTGATTATGACTTGTTACCTTCATCGGTACGATGAAACCCGATTCAAACATTTGAGATAGCCATGCAGGGTCTCCTTCATCTTCATACATTCCATCTTCATAATTGACGGAAAGTCCTGGAAAGGGATGCTTGTTTTCATATACTGCGGAGCTGCTTCCAAAGTACTCTTCCCATTCGGCCTGTACTAGAACGTTATCCATGTCATCCGAATCATCTGGATTAGGAATAGTGGATGTGACTAGTATTTTGAAATGTTCGTACCAAAGATCTCTGCTTTCACTCATAATCTTGCTTGTCAGAATATGACTTTGTAAATCTGAAGGTAAGTTGGCAGTGGCACTTCTTAGAGTCGTTCTAGTCTTAAGACTGAACTTAGCATAATCAGTAACCATAATAGTCACATTATACCTTGAATTGATATACTCTTTGCCAAAGAGTTGGTAGTTAGGTTTTCCTGTAGTGTGATAGCCCTTTTACTACTGGAATATGTCATCGTTGAGAGGACAAATTCCTGAAGGGATGTTGCTCCTCTATGGCTGGTAGAGGAAGCTCCTTCATGCTTTACAAAAGACTGTCCCACTGGTAGTCTTTTGTCTTGAGGATAGTCCCTTGCGGGTGCTTTCCCCTTGCCCTTCTTCTCAACTGAAGAAGTCATCTTCCACTTACTAGTGGTATTAAATATTGCTCTTTCTTTATCCTGCGAAAAAAGGTTTGGGTCATTTGAAACTTTTAAATAATTGCTAAAAACCTTTTTGCTTTCAAAACTGTTGGATGCAGGGATGCAAATATTTTCATGATGAATGCATAATGACAATTGATTGGAGTCAAAGGGATGATCAATTGTTTTGGCTGAATCAAGATGCTGGGCTTGATTACTGGATGGAAGGATGGTGATAGTACTGAGAGTTTTTGATATAGAAGCTTTCTGGAGGGAGCAAATCTCCCAAGGTTCTCGGACTTCTCATAAATTCGAATTTGACGGTGGACCGAAAGGATGGGCTGTGATTCCTTCGATATCTGTGATGAAAGGATACAATAAACACAAGAAAGGGTTTCCTAGGATCACTCTATCTGTCATGTTCTTGACAAGGACAAATTTTGTCATAAAGGATATGCCACCTTGGCAAACCTCGGCTTGTGGAATATTGAAATCAATTTGCATTCTCCCGCCACTTGCGGATGTTAATCTCTCCTTAGACCTTTTAAAGTATTTGGAGGGAATGATGCCTTCTTGAATGCAATTAAGATCAGCACCTGAATCTATTAAGGCTATGACCTCAAATTCGAAATCATTGCTAATGACAATCCTGACTTTGGAATGCCATTTATGGAAGTTAATCCTACGATGGTTTCTAAGAACAAACCTTTGCGGGTTCCTGGATAAGGTCAGATGTAGGGTTAACTGTTTGATCAACTTCTTCATCTGAGGGATTTTCCTCATTGCTTTGATGAGAAGTGCTTTCCAACAGTTGGATCCTTCGATTAAGGAGATCATAATCGACCCTAAGAATGGTTAATTCTTGCTTTAGGATTTTGACTTCTGATTTGGTTTCCTTAATTTCTTTCTGAAGGTCGTTGACTGTAACTTCCTTCTTGGACTGGGTAAACCTGTTGTAAATTTGCTCTAAATCTACCTTAGGTTGCTGGATTTTAAGGGCAGGCTTGCTGGTTTCCCTAACTAAGGTCTGATGGAAAAGGGTAAGCTTTTGAGCTTTGATGACAGGATCTTCTATAGCCTCTATGAGGTCTAAAAGAAGTTCTTCTTGCCTGTTCAACACATTGATGGTTTTGTTCCTACAACAACCATCTTTGCATGGTGTGGGTTCATCCGGGCCACTAGAGGTACTGGTACTAGAGGAGTCAGAGGATGACCTGTATATCTGCCTAAGCTCACCGTCACTAGCACCGCCGAATGACTCGGCTTGTCGGAGCGGTCAAGTTCTAGTAACTAGAAGACCTCCTTTTTGCTGGGCAGGTCACTACTGAGGGTGTTGATCAGGGATTTGGCTTTAGCTCTACACTCACTCTTGAAATGACCTTTCTTTCCACGGTTGTAGCATTTCTTTGGATGCTTGTGGAATGGGTTCCTTGGGCTTTCCTTTCTTATAGAAATCATCAGTCTTGTACTTCTGTTTTCTATAATACTTGGTTGCTTTCTTCCTATAGGATTTCTCAAAGGGTTCCTTTCCTTTGTGCTTGGATTTCCTCTTGGAAGGTTTGGTGAGGGTAAGCCATACTGTGTACAGAAATGCCCTATTTCGTACTTGGCTTTGTTCTTGTTGATGTGGCTTTGGATTTTGAGATCTCTGCACATCTTCATTCCTTCACTTCGAATGGTGCTAGAGATGTCTCCATATGTTAGGTTATCATAATCTATGACACCTAAAGTACTGCAGAGGGTTTCCTTAACCTTCTGGCTGAAGAGAGTTGGTAAACCGTTGATGAACTTCTCCTTCCAAAATGGAGAATTACAATCTCTTCTGTGCATGACTCTGGTGGTAAAAACGTCTTCATACCACTTGTAATCTCCTAGGGTTTTACACCTAAGGTTGCTCAGCTGCTCATAAATCCTAGCTGTGATATTGCTGGGTTTTCCTATGAAGTGTTTCATGATTGTATAAATCAGGGTATTGACACCGTCAGGAATCCCTTGTTCTATTTCATTGATGATGGGGTTTCCTTCCTCATCCTTCTGGATGGCGTACTTGATGTCTTCTTTAGACACTTCAGTAAGGCAATTGTTCCACCATTGCTGGAGTTTGCCTGTAAATCCTAATGCCATCATTTCAATGACTTCTTTATGGGGACGGCCTTCGTCCAGGTAGTTGTTGGCTACCATAGTCATATGCTGGATTTTGTTTAGGATTTCCTGTTCTGATAAACCATCTATGTTCCATTCATAGAGTCTACCAGAAGATACTGAGAATTGGTTGCTAACATTTCTTTCCTCATACCGGAGGTCAGGGGGTGAAGATCTCGGATACCAATTCTTGGGTGAGCTAGTTGGATCGGGATGGTAAAGCCGTTTTACATCTAAATCCTGAAACTGGTTTTCTAATTGTTCCATCTCTTGGTCAGAGGTTTGGCTAGAACTGCTAGAGGCTGATTGGATATCTAGAACATTCATTGATGAAGGGGTGGCTGGTTCCTTCTTAACTAGTTCTTCTAGCTTTTGGGCCACTATCTCTAAGGCTGTCTTATCCTTAGGATAACTAAGGCTGGTGTGTCTGGTTGTGGGTAACTTGACTAAGGGCTTTTCTAAGGTTTGGATCGGCTTACTAGAGCTTCCTGGTTGGAGGATAACTTTGTTTTCGATCCTATCTTCTATTCTGTCAAGCTGTTTTCCTATGACATTTAGACACTGGTTGGTATAGTTGTTTTGCTCAATAACCTTGTCAACAGGCTGATGTCTATCTATGGTGGCCTTGAAGGGAGAGGCTATTATTTCTGTCCTTCGATGGTTGAAGGTTATGGCTTCTAGGGGTGGATGACTAGACCTTACAATTTCTTTGGTTGCATTGGGTCCTTCTATGGTCCAGGCTCTGGTGAGGACACAAAACTGCTTGCTGGCCAAAATACCTTTCGAAGTAGATGAAAAAGGGGACATTACGGGATATTTCCCTCATGAATGCCGTCCATGCTTCAAATACTTTTTCTTTTTGATCTCTGGTATAATTGGCTTTGTAGGCTTCTCTTTTAGTCCTGTTTTCCTCAGAACTAAACTCCTTTCCTAATTCTTCTAGGTCAGGAACGAATTCTCTGTTTAACACTAAGATATTCGAGAGATTCCTCTTGCTGATCTGGAGGCTGTTCCATATCAGTTCCAGATGGGGATGGGGGGGATTGTTCATGATCGTCATCCTCATTGACAATCGAATCCTGTTTGGCTGTGTAGCAAGGTGTGGTGAGTTGGGAATTGGTTCTAACTCCCTGAAGCTGAACACCTAAATCTCTTCTGGACCTAGGAAAAGGTGATCCTAAAGGTCTGGTTGAGCTACACTGGGATGCAGATCTATCTCTAAGGTAGATAGGTGACTGCCTATGGGGCTGCTGTAGATCGATTGGAGATCTAAACCGGGATGTGTCCAAAGGTTGCCTACACTCATAGTCTAGAGGAGTGCTAAGCCTAGATCTGTCGAAACTTAACCTAACCGTGCCGTCGGCTAGTTGTTGGACAAATTCTAGATCTGGATTCTGGGCTGGGTTTTGGATCTGTAGAGCATGATTTTCATTTTCTAACATCCAATTGGCTGGGAAAGTAATTTCAGACCATTTGAGGGTTCTGGGAACCTTAACTTTGGCGCTAGGATCAGTGGTCTGGATGAGGGTTGTCTCGCCCTTTTGTCTCCTATCAAGTGCTCCGACATTCATGTTCGTTCTCATGCACTTGTAGTAAACTCTATATATCAAGGCGATCTGACTAGTTCCCTGTGTCATAAGGGTTCCATGGGTCTTGATATTGAGTGTGAGGGCTTTGATAACTGTACTGTCATGGAGAAAGATGCTAAAATCTGGGAAACAGTTAAAATGAATGGGTCCGTTACTAAGACTGGTTTCTATGGTTCCTAGGAGGCTGTCATCAAATCTGACGTGACGAGCATCTCTAAGGGCCATGAGGATTGAGCTGTTCAAACCTCTTCTGGTGAGTGGTTTCACTCCTATTTGGACTAATCCTATGTGTAGGAAGTTATGTCCTTTGTCTTTATGATTCTGGATAGCTGAGGGTGATAACAAGTAGCACGTTTCGTACTCCTTGTTGATACCATAGACTTGTTCTATGGTCTTGACAATGGTAGTCTGTTCTGAAAGCTGTTTTCAAAGACCATGAAGACTTATAGAATTGGCTGGTGGCTACTTTTGGGATATTCCAATCTCCTATGTCTAAATCTAGATCGGATAGCTCATAAGACTCCGAATTAATTGCTCCTACGTCTGCTGGGATGTCAGGAATGGATGTGGGTTGAGAACATCTACTACTGGTGGAAGAGTAACTTCTAAACAACCTATTCATGATTCTGGGTTTACAAGTTTAAATCAACAATCACAACCTAGTCACCTTTATCCTCAAACTTCTGGATCAAACCTTTAGATCAGAAGCAAAAGTATACAACTATGGGATAGACACACGATCTGTGAACTCCTTTCCGCCGGACTCTCCTCCAAAATGGGGACCACCCTAACACGCCTTCTCTCGGCTTCAACGGGCTGACCAAACCAAACCTAGGAAGATTTTCGGCCTCTTTAAAGAACGAGAGAACACCACGGACTTTGGTAACAAATCTCACAGGTATATAAATCTGCAACAATCTTTGGGGATAAACACGAGAGATAGGAAGAATAGAGATAACGGGGAAGCAAAGGTTAATTTGAACAAATAATCACAGAATCACAAATAGAATGGTTAGAAGGAGGCTCGGCCTACCATTTGCGAATGTAATAGAAAATGATGAAATAATAGCAGACGAAGAAATAAATAAAAGGGAACGGAAGAGTTATCAAGAAATAGATGTAAAACAAAATATGGGGTATGGGAGATATATCCATGAAAATGATTCAAAATAATTATAATGCCAAAATAATCTGGATAACTATGGCGGCAGTGCCGACCAACTTGATTAAACAATAAACTGTAACTTACAATCCGACCGGGCCAAACTTGGCTCTGATACCATAAGGGGGTAAGTTACAGGCTAAGGCCGGTTGGGGCCATGTGCGGAAAATAAACATAAAGGCCGACTGAGGCCATGATATTACAGATATGAAATAGTGCCATCTATTTACAATGCTAAGGGTTGTAAAGAGGAGGCAAAGCTGAACTCTTGGCTGGAAGAGGAGGGAATTTTGGAGTTGCTGAAGTTTCTCCTAAAATTGGACCTCTGAGGGTCCAATTCTAGGAATAGCTCCAGAATACCTCAGAGGTCCAATTTTAGGAGAAACTTCAGCAACTCCAAAATTCCCTCCTCGTCCAGCCAAGAGGTCAGCTTTGCCTCCTCTTTAACCCTTAGCATTGTAAATAGATGGCACTATTTCATATCTGTAATATCATGGCCTCAGTCGGCCTTTATGTTTATTTTCCGCACATGGCCCCAACCGGCCTTAGCCTGATACCATAAGGGGGTAAGTTACAGGCTAAGGCCGGTTGGGGCCATGTGCGGAAAATAAACATAAAGGCCGACTGAGGCCATGATATTACAGATATGAAATAGTGCCATCTATTTACAATGCTAAGGGTTGTAAAGAGGAGGCAAAGCTGAACTCTTGGCTGGAAGAGGAGGGAATTTTGGAGTTGCTGAAGTTTCTCCTAAAATTGGACCTCTGAGGTATTCTGGAGCTATTCCTAGAATTGGACCTCTGAGGTATTCTGGAGCTATTCCTAGAATTGGACCTGCTGAAGACTGGAGTCTTGCTTCCCTTAAATAGGCTGGAGGGAGCATTGGATGCTGCTGGATGATTGCTGAAATTGCGGAGAGTAAATTGCTTTTTTTGCGAGGTGAAAGCTGTTTCCACCGAAAGCAATAGTATCTCAGAATGATTGTGTCTGTGAACAGTAAAAACTTTCACTGTTCATGCTACAGTGTTTTGTCCCCTTGCTTTTGCGGGTTTGGTTACTGTAGAAATCGTAACCTGTTGGGGAATCTATTTGAGTGCCGGTAGTTGGTAATGCGGTCTTGTTCAAATCGGTGGTAGTGCTGATTTTGAATAGTAACCGTACTGAAATCTTATCCTGATTTGCTTGAGTCAGGATGCTTTAGTCAGTATCAGGAGCATCTGATGGATATCCATCATAAGGATCCCATGGAGAGTTGTCATCAAAATTGTGCTCGTGATAACTGGCATAATGGTTGCAAAGCCCACAATACATTAATGGCTCATAAACCGGTTCCTTTGTGATGAACCGGTTGAGATTCATGTATCCAACCCTTTGGAGATTTGGAATGGCAGTAGAGTAGGGTTTGTTGGTGAAAACAGTAATTCTTCCTGTGTTACCAACATGATGTTAGTCTTCCCATAAATCTTGCACTTTATCAAGGATTTCATTGGTGGAATTTGCTTTCCAACATTCTACAAGAGTGTATGGATAACTATAGGATAAGTGAGAATCTCCTTCATACCGGGGCCCTTGATGGGAATGGCCATTAATTAGGACTAGATGAGTGGATGGTTGGACTGTCATCCGGTTGTTTCTTTCCCATTGTGTGTTTGTGCTCCAGCATCTGATAGAAACAATAGGACTTTTGATTTTCTTCACACCCTGTTGGATAATTTGGGGAAACTGGCTGATCTGGTCATGGCTTGATAACTTGATCATTTTTATGAAGCCATATTCAAACATTTTTGATAACCAGTGGGGTCCTTGTCGGGTTCTACTTCAAAGTTTATGAGGAGTCCTGGAAAAGGAGAATGTTGCTCGTAGAACATGAGACTGTTCCCGAAATGCTTTTCCCACTCATTCTGTATTGGGTTATCACCTGTGTCTCCTAAATTTGCATATGGATAAGGAGTGGTGATCAACACCCTGAAATGCTCAAACCATTCGCCGAGAAGATTCGAACATTGCCTTGGATCCTAGAATACTGGTTTGTATCTCAGGAAGCAAGTTGGCAACAGCACTTCTTAAGATAGTCTGAGTCTTAAGACTTAGTCTAGCATAATCTGTGCCCATAATAGTCTTTTTATCCATGGAATGGATATCCTCCTTGCCAAAGAGTTGACTAGGGAATGATAGATTTTCTGCCTCAAGGTTCACTAGGTGGATTTCCATTGCTTTGAGGGTTTTTTGGAAAAGTTTATTGCTGTTTTGGGTAAAGGCCATCTGTAGGTTATCAAGGATGAATTTAATGGAGGCTGGTAAATTTGTATAGGCTCCATTTTTGAAATGATATTTCCTGGATAAGACTTCCTGCAAGATAATAGCCATATTACCACTGGAATATGTCACCTTTGCAGGGACAAATTCCTGAAGGGATATCGATCCTCTATGGCTGGTAGAGGATGCGCCTTCATGCTTTACAAAAGACTGTCCCGCTGGTAGTCTTTTGTCTTGAGGATGGTCCCTTGCGGGTACCTTCCCCTTGCCCTTCTTCTCTGCTGAAGAAGTCATCTTCCACTCACTAGTGGTGTTAAATATTGCTCTCTTTTTCTCCTGCCAAGAAAGGTTTAAATCATTTGAGATTTTCAAATAATTGTTAAAAACCCTTTTTCTTTTAAAATTGATGGATGCAGAGATGCAAATATCTTCATGATGGATGTATGATGACAATTGATTGGAATCAAAGGGATGATCAATTGTTTTGGCTGAATCAAGATGCTGGGCTTGATTATGAGATGGAAGGATGGTGATAGTACTGAGAGTTTTTGATATAGAAGCTTTTTGGAGGGAGCAAACTTCCCAAGGTTCTGGGCTTCTCATAAACTCAAATTTGACAGTCTGACCAAAAGGATGGGCTGTGATTCCTTCAGTATCAGTGATGAAAGGATATAACAAACACAAGAAAGGGTTTCCTAGGATGACTCTATCTGTCATGTTTTTGACAAGGACAAATTTTGTCATAAAGGATATGCCACCTTGGCAAACCTCAGCTTGTGGAATATTGAAATCAATTTGCATTCTCCCGCCACTTGCGGATGTTAATCTCTCCTTAGACCTTTTAAAGTATTTGGAGGGAATGATGCCTTCTTGAATGCAATTAAGATCAGCACCTAAATCTATTAAGGCTATGACCTCAAATTCGAAATCATTGCTAATGACAATCCTGACTTTGGAATGCCATTTATGGAAGTTAATCCTACTGATGGTTTCTAAGAACAAACCTTTGCTGGGTTCCTGGATAAGGTCAGCTGTAGGGTTAACTGTTTGATCAACTTCTTCATCTGAGGGATTTTCCTCATTGCTTTGATGAGAAGTGCTTTCCAACAGTTGGATCCTTCGATTAAGGAGATCATAATCGACCCTAAGAATGGTTAATTCTTGCTTTAGGATTTTGACTTCTGATTTGGTTTCCTTAATTTCTTTCGAAGGTCGTTGACTTGTAACTTCCTTCTTGGGTAGGTAAACCTGTTGTAAATTTGCTCTAAATCTACCTTAGGTTGCTGGATTTTAAGGGCAGGCTTGCTGGTTTCCCTAACTAAGGTCTGATGGAAAAGGGTAAGCTTTTGAGCTTTGATGACAGGATCTTCTATAGCCTCTATGAGGTCTAAAAGAAGTTCTTCTTGCCTGTTCAACACATTGATGGTTTTGTTCCTACAACAACCATCTTTGCATGGTGTGGGTTCATCCGGGCCACTAGAGGTACTGGTACTAGAGGAGTCAGAGGATGACCTGTATATCTGCCTAAGCTCACTGTCACTAGCACTGCTGAATGACTCGCTGTCAGAGCGGTCAAGTTCTAGTAACTTGAAGATCTCATTTTTGCTGGGTTGGTCACTAATGAGGGTGTTGATAAGGGATTTGGCTTTAGCTCTACACTCACTCTTGAAATGACCTTTCTTTCCACAGTTGTAGCATTTGCTGGATGCTTGTGGAATGGGTTCCTTGGGCTTTCCTTTCTTATAGAAATCATCAGTCTTGTACTTCTGTTTTCTATAATACTTGGTTGCTTTCTTCCTATAGGATTTCTCAAAGGGTTCCTTTCCTTTGTGCTTGGATTTCCTCTTGGAAGGTTTGACTGAGGGTAAGCCATACTGTGTACAGAAATGCCCTATTTCGTACTTGGCTTTGTTCTTGTTGATGTGGCTTTGGATTTTGAGATCTCTGCACATCTTCATTCCTTCACTTCGAATGGTGCTAGAGATGTCTCCATATGTTAGGTTATCATAATCTATGACACCTAAAGTACTGCAGAGGGTTTCCTTAACCTTCTGGCTGAAGAGAGTTGGTAAACCGTTGATGAACTTCTCCTTCCAAAATGGAGAATTACAATCTCTTCTGTGCATGACTCTGGTGGTAAAAACGTCTTCATACCACTTGTAATCTCCTAGGGTTTTACACCTAAGGTTGCTCAGCTGCTCATAAATCCTAGCTGTGATATTGCTGGGTTTACCTATGAAGTGTTTCATGATGGTATAAATGAGGGTATTGACTCCATCAGGAATTCCTTGCTCAATTTCATTGATGATGGGGTTTCCTTCCTCATCTTTCTGAATTGCATACTTAATGTCCTCTTTAGACACTTCAGTAAGACAATTGTTCCACCATTGCTGGAGTTTACCTGTAAATCCTAATGCCATCATTTCTATGACTTCTCTATGGGGACGGCCTTCGTCCAGGTAATTGTTGGCTACCATAGTCATATGCTGGATTTTGTTTAGGATTTCCTGTTCTGATAAACCGTCTATGTTCCATTCATAGAGTCTACCAGATGATACAGAGAATTGGTTACTCACATTCCTTTCCTCATACCGGAGGTCAGGGGGTGATGGTCTAGGGTACCAATTCTTGGCTGAGCTGGTTGGATCAAGATGGTAAAGCCGTTTTACCTCCAAATCCTGAAACTGGGTTTCTAGTTGTTCTAACTCCTGGTCAGAGGTTTGGCTAGAACTGCTAGAGGCTGATTGGATATCTAGAACATTCATTGATGAAGGGGTGGCTGGTTCCTTCTTAACTAGTTCTTCTAGCTTTTGGGCCACTATCTCTAAGGCTGTCTTATCCTTAGGATAACTAAGGCCGGTGTGTCCTGGTTGTGGGTAACTTGACTAAGGGCTTTTCTAAGGTTTGGATCGGCTTACTAGAGCTTCCTGGTTGGAGGATAACTTTGTTTTCGATCCTATCTTCTATTCTGTCAAGCTGTTTTCCTATGACATTTAGACACTGGTTGGTATAGTTGTTTTGCTCAATAACCTTGTCAACAGGCTGATGTCTATCTATGGTGGCCTTGAAGGGAGAGGCTATTATTTCTGTCCTTCGATGGTTGAAGGTTATGGCTTCTAGGGGTGGATGACTAGACCTTACAATTTCTTTGGTTGCATTGGGTCCTTCTATGGTCCAGGCTCTGGTGAGGACACAAAGCGCTTGTGCCGGCCAAAATACCTTTCGAAGTAGATGAAAAAGGGGACATTACGGGATATTTCCCTCATGAATGCCGTCCATGCTTCAAATACTTTTTCTTTTTGATCTCTCGGTATAATTGGCTTTGTAGGCTTCTCTTTTAGTCCTGTTTTCCTCGAACTAAACTCCTTTCCTAATTCTTCTAGGTCGGAACGAATTCTCTCGTTTAACACTAAGATATTTAGAGATTCCTCTTGCTGATCTGGAGGCTGTTCCATATCAGTTCCAGATGGGGATGGGGGGGATTGTTCATGATCGTCATCCTCATTGACAATCGAATCCTGTTTGGCTGTGTAGCAAGGTGTGGTGAGTTGGGAATTGGTTCTAACTCCCTGAAGCTGAACACCTAAATCTCTTCTGGACCTAGGAAAAGGTGATCCTAAAGGTCTGGTTGAGCTACACTGGGATGCAGATCTATCTCTAAGGTAGATAGGTGACTGCCTATGGGGCTGCTGTAGATCGATTGGAGATCTAAACCGGGATGTGTCCAAAGGTTGCCTACACTCATAGTCTAGAGGAGTGCTAAGCCTAGATCTGTCGAAACTTAACCTAACCGTGCCATCGGCTAGTTGTTGGACAAATTCTAGATCTGGATTCTGGGCTGGGTTTTGGATCTGTAGAGCATGATTTTCATTTTCTAACATCCAATTGGCTGGGAAAGTAATTTCAGACCATTTGAGGGTTCTGGGAACCTTAACTTTGGCGCTAGGGTCAGTGGTCTGGATGAGGGTTGTCTCACCCTTTTGTCTCCTATCAAGTGCTCCGACATTCATGTTCGTTCTCATGCACTTGTAGTAAACTCTATATATCAAGGCGATCTGACTAGTTCCCTGTGTCATAAGGGTTCCATGGGTCTTGATATTGAGTGTGAGGGCTTTGATAACTGTACTGTCATGGAGAAAGATGCTAAAATCTGGGAAACAGTTAAAATGAATGGGTCCGTTACTAAGACTGGTTTCTATGGTTCCTAGGAGGCTGTCATCAAATCTGACGTGACGAGCATCTCTAAGGGCCATGAGGATTGAGCTGTTCAAACCTCTTCTGGTGAGTGGTTTCACTCCTATTTGGACTAATCCTATGTGCAGGAAGTTATGTCCTTTGTCTTTATGATTCTGGATAGCTGAAGGGGATAACAAGTAGCACGTTTCGTACTCCTTGTTGATTCCATAGACTTGTTCTATGGTCTTGACATGGTAGTCTGTTCTGAAAGCTGTTTTCAAAGACCATGAAGACTTATAGAATTGGCTGGTGGAAACTTTAGGGATATTCCAATCTCCTATGTCTAGATCTAGATCGGATAGCTCATAAGACTCCGAATTAATTGCTCCTACGTCTGCTGGGATGTCAGGAATGGATGTGGGTTGAGAACATCTACTACTGGTGGAAGAGTAACTTCTAAACAACCTATTCATGATTCTGGGTTTACAAGTTTAAATCAACAATCACAACCTAGTCACCTTTATCCTCAAACTTCTGGATCAAACCTTTAGATCAGAAGCAAAAGTATACAACTATGGGATAGACACCTGATCTGTGAACTCCTTTCCGCCGGACTCTCCTCCAAAATGGGGACCACCCTAACACGCCTTCTCTCGGCTTCAACGGGCTGACCAAACCAAACCTAGGAAGATTTTCGGCCTCTTTAAAGAACAGAGAACACCACAGACTTTGGTAACAAATCTCACGGGTATATAAATCTGCAACAATCTTTAGGGCTAAACACAGAAATAGGAAGAATAGAGATAACAGGGAAGCAAAGGTTAATCTGAACAAATAATCACAGAATAACGAATAAAGTGGTTAGAAGGAGGCTCAGCCTACCATTTGCAGATGTAATAGAAAATGATGAAATAATAGCAGACGAAGAAATAAATAAAAGGGAACGGAAGAGTTATCAAGAAATAGATGTAAAACAAAATATGGGGTATGGGAGATATATCCATGAAAATAATTCAAAATAATTATAATGATCAAAAATAATCTGGATAACTATGGCGGCAGTGCCGACCAACTTGATTATATGATAAACAGTAACTTACAATCCGACCGGGCCAAACTTGGCTCTGATACCATAAGGGGGTAAGTTACAGGCTAAGGCCGGTTGGGGCCATGTGCGGAAAATAAACATAAAGGCCGACTGAGGCCATGATATTACAGATATGAAATAGTGCCATCTATTTACAATGCTAAGGGTTGTAAAGAGGAGGCAAAGCTGAACTCTTGGCTGGAAGAGGAGGGAATTTTGGAGTTGCTGAAGTTTCTCCTAAAATTGGACCTCTGAGGTATTCTGGAGCTATTCCTAGAATTGGACCTGCTTCAGAATGGAGGAATGGCTTCCTTAAATAGGCTGGAGGAGGCCTTGGATGCTGCTGGATGATTGCTGAAAATCCGGAGGGTAAATTGCTTTTACTGAGGTGAAAGTTAATTCCACCGAAAGCAACAGCAACTCTTGATGATTGTGTCTGTGAACAGTAAAACTTTCACTGTTCATGCTATAGTGATTTGTCCCCTTGCTTTTCGGATTTGGTCACTGTTGAAATAGTAACCTGTCGGGGAATCTGCTGGGTGCGGGTACTGTTCATGATGCTGATTTTGAATAGTAACCGGATTGCTACTTTATCCTGAGTTGCTGAGTCAGGATGCTTTAGTCAGTACCAGGAGCAACTGATGGATATTCATCATAAGGATCCCATGGGGAATCATCACAATTGTGCTCGTGACAGATGGCATAATGATTGCAGAGACTACAGTAGAGGAGGGGTCCACTTTCTTTGGCTGGACCAATTTTCTCGAGATTTCTGATGGCAAGATCATATGGCCTTTTCCCAAAAACATAGATCCTTTCTGTAGAACCTACAAAATGGTAATCTTTAAATAGATCTTGGCTGATATCCAGAATTTGACTGTGGAAGTAGTTCCTCCATCGTTCTGCTAGGGCATCAGGATATTTGTATGATACATGCGTGTACCCTTCAAACCAAGGGTCCTGGTAAGTAAAACCATTAATGAGAACAAGATGCTTTGAGGGATGTACTTCCATGCAATCCTCTTTGTCCCATTTTGGTAATGTACTCCAACACCTGATAGAAGTAACCGGATCATTTACTAGGCCATTGTCTTTCTTGACTGCATCTTGGATGATCTGGGGTAGCTGGCTGATTTGATTATGACTTGTTACCTTCATCAGTCTGATGAAACCTGATTCAAACATTTGAGATAGCCATGCAGGGTCTCCTTCATCTTCATACATTCCATCTTCATAATTGACAGAAAGTCCTGGAAAGGGATGCTTGTTTTCATATACTCTGGAGCTGCTTCCAAAGTACTCTTCCCATTCGGCCTGTACTAGAACGTTATCCATGTCATCCGAATCATCTGGATTAGGAATAGTGGATGTGACTAGTATTTTGAAATGTTCGTACCAAAGATCTCTGCTTTCACTCATAATCTTGCTTGTCAGAATATGACTTTGTAAATCTGAAGGTAAGTTGGCAGTGGCACTTCTTAGAGTCGTTCTAGTCTTAAGACTGAACTTAGCATAATCAGTACCCATAATAGTCACTTTATCCATTGAATGGATATCCTCTTTGCCAAAGAGTTGACTGGTTAGGTTTTCCTGTAGTGTGATAGCCCTTTTACTACTGGAATATGTCATCGTTGAGAGGACAAATTCCTGAAGGGATGTTGCTCCTCTATGGCTGGTAGAGGAAGCTCCTTCATGCTTTACAAAAGACTGTCCCACTGGTAGTCTTTTGTCTTGAGGATAGTCCCTTGCGGGTGCTTTCCCCTTGCCCTTCTTCTCAACTGAAGAAGTCATCTTCCACTTACTAGTGGTATTAAATATTGCTCTTTCTTTATCCTGCGAAAAAAGGTTTGGGTCATTTGAAACTTTTAAATAATTGCTAAAAACCTTTTTGCTTTCAAAACTGTTGGATGCAGGGATGCAAATATTTTCATGATGAATGCATAATGACAATTGATTGGAGTCAAAGGGATGATCAATTGTTTTGGCTGAATCAAGATGCTGGGCTTGATTACTGGATGGAAGGATGGTGATAGTACTGAGAGTTTTTGATATAGAAGCTTTCTGGAGGGAGCAAATCTCCCAAGGTTCTGGACTTCTCATAAATTCGAATTTGACAGACTGACCGAAAGGATGGGCTGTGATTCCTTCAGTATCTGTGATGAAAGGATACAATAAACACAAGAAAGGGTTTCCTAGGATCACTCTATCTGTCATGTTCTTGACAAGGACAAATTTTGTCATAAAGGATATGCCACCTTGGCAAACCTCAGCTTGTGGAATATTGAAATCAATTTGCATTCTCCCGCCACTTGCGGATGTTAATCTCTCCTTAGACCTTTTAAAGTATTTGGAGGGAATGATGCCTTCTTGAATGCAATTAAGATCAGCACCTGAATCTATTAAGGCTATGACCTCAAATTCGAAATCATTGCTAATGACAATCCTGACTTTGGAATGCCATTTATGGAAGTTAATCCTACTGATGGTTTCTAAGAACAAACCTTTGCTGGGTTCCTGGATAAGGTCAGCTGTAGGGTTAACTGTTTGATCAACTTCTTCATCTGAGGGATTTTCCTCATTGCTTTGATGAGAAGTGCTTTCCAACAGTTGGATCCTTCGATTAAGGAGATCATAATCGACCCTAAGAATGGTTAATTCTTGCTTTAGGATTTTGACTTCTGATTTGGTTTCCTTAATTTCTTTCTGAAGGTCGTTGACTGTAACTTCCTTCTTGGACTGGGTAAACCTGTTGTAAATTTGCTCTAAATCTACCTTAGGTTGCTGGATTTTAAGGGCAGGCTTGCTGGTTTCCCTAACTAAGGTCTGATGGAAAAGGGTAAGCTTTTGAGCTTTGATGACAGGATCTTCTATAGCCTCTATGAGGTCTAAAAGAAGTTCTTCTTGCCTGTTCAACACATTGATGGTTTTGTTCCTACAACAACCATCTTTGCATGGTGTGGGTTCATCCGGGCCACTAGAGGTACTGGTACTAGAGGAGTCAGAGGATGACCTGTATATCTGCCTAAGCTCACTGTCACTAGCACTGCTGAATGACTCGCTGTCAGAGCGGTCAAGTTCTAGTAACTTGAAGATCTCATTTTTGCTGGGTTGGTCACTAATGAGGGTGTTGATAAGGGATTTGGCTTTAGCTCTACACTCACTCTTGAAATGACCTTTCTTTCCACAGTTGTAGCATTTGCTGGATGCTTGTGGAATGGGTTCCTTGGGCTTTCCTTTCTTATAGAAATCATCAGTCTTGTACTTCTGTTTTCTATAATACTTGGTTGCTTTCTTCCTATAGGATTTCTCAAAGGGTTCCTTTCCTTTGTGCTTGGATTTCCTCTTGGAAGGTTTGACTGAGGGTAAGCCATACTGTGTACAGAAATGCCCTATTTCGTACTTGGCTTTGTTCTTGTTGATGTGGCTTTGGATTTTGAGATCTCTGCACATCTTCATTCCTTCACTTCGAATGGTGCTAGAGATGTCTCCATATGTTAGGTTATCATAATCTATGACACCTAAAGTACTGCAGAGGGTTTCCTTAACCTTCTGGCTGAAGAGAGTTGGTAAACCGTTGATGAACTTCTCCTTCCAAAACGGAGAGTTACAATCTCTTCTGTGCATGACCCTAGTGGTAAAAACATCTTCATACCACTTGTAATCTCCTAGGGTTTTACACCTAAGGTTACTCAGCTGCTCATAAATCCTAGCTGTGATGTTGCTGGGTTTACCTATGAAGTGTTTCATGATGGTATAAATGAGGGTATTGACTCCATCAGGAATTCCTTGCTCAATTTCATTGATGATGGGGTTTCCTTCCTCATCTTTCTGAATTGCATACTTGATGTCTTCTTTAGACACTTCAGTAAGACAATTGTTCCACCATTGCTGGAGTTTACCTGTGAATCCTAATGCCATCATTTCTATGACTTCTTTATGGGGACGGCCTTCGTCCAAGTAGTTGTTGGCTACCATAGTCATATGCTGGATTTTGTTTAAGATTTCCTGTTCTGATAAACCATCTATGTTCCATTCATAGAGTCTACCAGAAGATACTGAGAATTGGTTACTCACATTCCTTTCCTCATACCGGAGGTCAGGGGGTGATGGTCTCGGGGTACCAATTCTTGGTGAGCTGGTTGGATCGGGATGGTAAAGCCGTTTTACCTCCAAATCCTGAAACCGGTTTTCTAGCCGTTCAAACTCCTGGTCGAGGTTTGGCTAGAACTGCTAGATGCTGATTGGATATCTAGAACTTTAACCGATGAAGGGGTGGCTGGTTCCCTCTTCACAAGCTCATCCAATTTAAGGTGACTATCTTTAAGGCTGACTTATCCTTAGGATAACTGAGGCTGTTGTGTCTGGTTGTGGGTAACTTGACTAGAGGCTTTTCTAAAGCTTGGATCGGTTTACTAGAGTTTCCTGGCTGGAGGATAACTTTGTTTTCGACCTTGTCTTCTATTCTGTCAAGCTGTTTTCCTATGACAATTAGACACTGGTTGGTATAGTTATTTTGCTCGATAACCTTGTCAACTGGTTGGTGCCTATCTGTGGTGGCTTTGAAGGGAGAGGCTATTATCTCCGTTCTACGATGGTTGAAGGTTATGGCTTCTAGGGGTGGATGACTAGACCTTACAATTTCTTTGGTTGCATTGGGTCCTTCTATGGTCCAGGCTCTGGTGAGGACACAAAACTGCTTGTGCCGGCCAAAATACCTTTCGAAGTATAAGAAAAAGGGGACATTACGGGATATTTCCCTCATGAATGCCGTCCATGCTTCAAATACTTTTTCTTTTTGATCTCTGGTATAATTGGCTTTGTAGGCTTCTCTTTTAGTCCTGTTTTCCTCAGAACTAAACTCCTTTCCTAATTCTTCTAGGTCAGGAACGAATTCTCTGTTTAACACTAAAATATTCAGAGATTCCTCTTGCTGATCTGGAGGCTGTTCCATATCAGTTCCAGATGGGGATGGGGGGGATTGTTCATGATCGTCATCCTCATTGACAATCGAATCCTGTTTGGCTGTGTAGCAAGGTGTGGTGAGTTGGGAATTGGTTCTAACTCCCTGAAGCTGAACACCTAAATCTCTTCTGGACCTAGGAAAAGGTGATCCTAAAGGTCTGGTTGAGCTACACTGGGATGCAGATCTATCTCTAAGGTAGATAGGTGGCTGCCTATGGGGCTGCTGTAGATCGATTGGAGATCTAAACCGGGATGTGTCCAAAGGTTGCCTACACTCATAGTCTAGAGGAGTGCTAAGCCTAGATCTGTCGAAACTTAACCTAACCGTGCCGTCGGCTAGTTGTTGGACAAATTCTAGATCTGGATTCTGGGCTGGGTTTTGGATCTGTAGAGCATGATTTTCATTCTCTAACATCCAATTGGCTGGGAAAGTAATTTCAGACCATTTGAGGGTTCTGGGAACCTTAACTTTGGCGCTAGGGTCAGTGGTCTGGATGAGGGTTGTCTCGCCCTTTTGTCTTCTATCAAGTGCTCCAACATTCATGTTCGTTCTCATGCACTTGTAGTAAACTCTATATATCAAAGCGATCTGACTAGTTCCCTGTGTCATAAGGGTTCCATGGGTCTTGATATTGAGTGTGAGGGCTTTGATAACTGTACTGTCATGGAGAAAGATGCTGAAATCTGGGAAACAGTTAAAATGAATGGGTCCGTTACTAAGACTGGTTTCTATGGTTCCTAGGAGGCTGTCATCAAATCTGACGTGACGAGCATCTCTAAGGGCCATGAGGATTGAGCTGTTCAAACCTCTTCTGGTGAGTGGTTTCACTCCTATTTGGACTAATCCTATGTGAAGGAAGTTATGTCCTTTGTCTTTATGACTCTGGATAGCTGAGGGTGATAACAAGTAGCACGTTTCGTACTCCTTGTTGATTCCATAGACTTGTTCTATGGTCTTGACATGGTAGTCTGTTCTGAAAGCTGTTTTCAAAGACCATGAAGACTTATAGAATTGGCTGGTAGAAACCTTTGGGATATTCCAATCTCCTATGTCTAGATCTAAATCAGATAGCTCATAAGTCTCCGAATTAATTGCTCCTACGTCTGCTGGGATATCAGGAATGGATGTGGGTTGAGAACATCTACTGCTGGTGGAAGAGAAACTTCTAAACAATTTATTCATGATTCTAGGGTTACAAGTTTAAATCAACAATCACAACCTAGTCACCTTTTATCTTCAAACTTCTGGATCTAACCTTTATATAAGAAGCAAAAGTATACAACTATGGGATAGACACCTGATCTGTGAACTCCTTTCCGCCGGACTCTCCTCCAAAATGGGGACCACCCTAACACGCCTTCTCTCGGCTTCAACGGGCTGACCAAACCAAACCTAGGAAGATTTTCGGCCTCTTTAAAGAACAGAGAACACCACAGACTTTGGTAACAAATCTCACGGGTATATAAATCTGCAACAATCTTTAGGGCTAAACACAGCAATAGGAAGAATAGAGATAACAGGGAAGCAAAGGTTAATCTGAACAAATAATCACAGAATAACGAATAAAGTGGTTAGAAGGAGGCTCAGCCTACCATTTGCAGATGTAATAGAAAATGATGAAATAATAGCAGACGAAGAAATAAATAAAAGGGAACGGAAGAGTTATCAAGAAATAGATGTAAAACAAAATATGGGGTATGGGAGATATATCCATGAAAATGATTCAAAAATAATTATAATGCCAAAATAATCTGGATAACTATGGCGGCAGTGCCGACCAACTTGATTATATGATAAACAGTAACTTACAATCCGACCGGGCCAAACTTGGCTCTGATACCATAAGGGGGTAAGTTACAGGCTAAGGCCGGTTGGGGCCATGTGCGGAAAATAAACATAAAGGCCGACTGAGGCCATGATATTACAAATATGAAATAGTGCCATCTATTTACAATGCTAAGGGTTGTAAAGAGGAGGCAAAGCTGAACTCTTGGCTGGAAGAGGAGGGAATTTTGGAGTTGCTGAAGTTTCTCCTAAAATTGGACCTCTGAGGTATTCTGGAGCTATTCCTAGAATTGGACCTCTGAGGTATTCTGGAGCTATTCCTAGAATTGGACCTCTGAGGTATTCTGGAGCTATTCCTAGAATTGGACCTGCTGAAGACTGGAGTCTTGCTTCCCTTAAATAGGCTGGAGGGAGCATTGGATGCTGCTGGATGATTGCTGAAATTGCGGAGAGTAAATTGCTTTTACTGAGGTGAAAGCTGTTTCCACCGAAAGCAATAGTATCTCAGAATGATTGTGTCTGTGAACAGTAAAAACTTTCACTGTTCATGCTACAGTGTTTTGTCCCCTTGCTTTTCCGGGTTTGGTTACTGTAGAAATAGTAACCTGTTGGGGAATCTGCTGGGTGCTGGTACTGTTGGTAATGCCGGTACTGTTCAAATCAGTGGCTGGTGCTGATTTTGAATAGTAACCGTACTGAAATCTTATCCTGATTTGCTTGAGTCAGGATGCTTTAGTCAGTATCAGGAGCATCTGATGGATATCCATCATAAGGATCCCATGGAGAGTTGTCATCAAAATTGTGCTCGTGATAACTGGCATAATGGTTGCAAAGCCCACAATACATTAATGGCTCATAAACCGGTTCCTATGTGAAGAACCGTTTGAGATTCATGAAACAAACCCTTTGTAGATTTGGAATGGCGGTAGAGTAGGGTTTGTTGGTGAAAACGGTAATTCTTCCCGTGTTACCAACATGATGGTAGTCTTCCCATAAATCTTGCACTTTATCAAGGATTTCATTGGTGGAATTTGCTTTCCAACATTCTACAAGAGTGTATGGATAACTATAGGATAAGTGAGAATCTCCTTCATACCAGGGCCCTTGATGGGAATGGCCATTAATTAGGACTAGATGAGTGGATGGTTGGACTGTCATCCAGTTGTTTCTTTCCCATTGTGGGATTGTGCTCCAGCATCTGATAGAAACAAAAGGACTTTTGATTTTCTTCACAACCTGTTGGATAATTTGGGGAAAGCTGGCTGATCTGGTCATGGCTTGATAACTTGATCATTTTTATGAAGCCATATTCGAATATTTTTGATAACCAGTGGGGTCCTTGTCAGGTTCTACTTCAAAGTTTATGAGGAGTCCTGGAAAAGGAGAATGTTGCTCGTAGACCCTGAGACTGTTCCCGAAATGCTTTTCCCACTCATTCTGTATTGGGTTATCACCTGTGTCTCCTAAATTTGCATATGGATAAGGAGTGGTGATCAACACCCTGAAATGCTCAAACCATTCGCCGAAGATTCGAACATTGCCTTGGATCCTAGAATACCGGTTTGTATCTCGGGAAGCAAGTTGGCAACAACTTCTTAAGATAGTCTGAGTCTTAAGACTTAGTCTAGCATAATCTGTGCCCATAATAGTCTTTTTATCCATGGAATGGATATCCTCCTTGCCAAAGAGTTGACTAGGGAATGATAGATTTTCTGCCTCAAGGTTCACTAGGTGGATTTCCATTGCTTTGAGGGTTTTTTGGAAAAGTTTATTGCTGTTTTGGGTAAAGGCCATCTGTAGGTTATCAAGGATGAATTTAATGGAGGCTGGTAAATTTGTATAGGCTCCATTTTTGAAATGATATTTCCTGGATAAGACTTCCTGCAAGATAATAGCCATATTACCACTGGAATATGTCACCTTTGCAGGGACAAATTCCTGAAGGGATATCGATCCTCTATGGCTGGTAGAGGATGCGCCTTCATGCTTTACAAAAGACTGTCCCGCTGGTAGTCTTTTGTCTTGAGGATGGTCCCTTGCGGGTACCTTCCCCTTGCACTTCTTCTCTGATGAAGAAGTCATCTTCCACTCACTAGTGGTGTTAAATATTGCTCTCTTTTTCTCCTGCCAAGAAAGGTTTAAATCATTTGAGATTTTCAAATAATTGTTAAAAACCCTTTTTCTTTTAAAATTGATGGATGCAGAGATGCAAATATCTTCATGATGGATGTATGATGACAATTGATTGGAATCAAAGGGATGATCAATTGTTTTGGCTGAATCAAGATGCTGGGCTTGATTATGAGATGGAAGGATGGTGATAGTACTGAGAGTTTTTGATATAGAAGCTTTTTGGAGGGAGCAAACTTCCCAAGGTTCTGGGCTTCTCATAAACTCAAATTTGACAGTCTGACCAAAAGGATGGGCTGTGATTCCTTCAGTATCAGTGATGAAAGGATATAACAAACACAAGAAAGGGTTTCCTAGGATGACTCTATCTGTCATGTTTTTGACAAGGACAAATTTTGTCATAAAGGATATGCCATCTTGGCAAACCTCAGCTTGTGGGATATTGAAATCAATTTGCATTCTCTCGCCACTTGCGGAAGTTAATCTCTCCTTAGACCTTTTAAAGTATTTGGAGGGAATGATGCCTTCTTGAATGCAATTAAGATCAGCACCTGAATCTATTAAGGCTATGACCTCAAATTCGAAATCATTGCTAATGACAATCCTGACTTTGGAATGCCATTTATGGAAGTTAATCCTACTGATGGTTTCTAAGAACAAACCTTTGCTGGGTTCCTGGATAAGGTCAGCTGTAGGGTTAACTGTTTGATCAACTTCTTCATCTGAGGGATTTTCCTCATTGCTTTGATGAGAAGTGCTTTCCAACAGTTGGATCCTTCGATTAAGGAGATCATAATCGACCCTAAGAATGGTTAATTCTTGCTTAAGGATTTTGACTTCTGATTTGGTTTCCTTAATTTCTTTCTGAAGGTCGTTGACTGTGACTTCCTTCTTGGACAGTGTAAACCTATTGTAAATTTGCTCTAAGTCTACCTTAGGTTGCCGGATTTTAAGGGCGAGGCTTGCCGGTTTCCCTAACTAAGGTTTGATGGAAAAGGGTAAGCTTCGGGCTTTGATTATAGGGTCTTCTATAGCCTCTATGAGGTCTAAAAGAAGTTCTTCTTGTCTGTTTAACACATTGATGGTTTTGTTTCTGCAACAACCATCTTTGCATGGCGTGGGTTCATCCGGGCCACTAGAGGTATCGGTACTAGAGGAATCGTAGGATGACTGTATAATTGCTTCACTCACCGTTACTAGCACTGCTAAAAGACTCGCTGTCGAGCGGTCAAGTTCTAGTAACTTGAAGATCTCATCTTTTCTGGGTTGGTCAATAATGAGGGCATTGATAAGGGATTTGGCTTTAGCTCTACACTCATTCTTGAAATGACCTTTCTTTCCACAGTTGTAGCACCCGCCCGATGCTTGTGGAATAGGTTCCTTGGATTTTCCTTTCTTATAGAAATCATCAGTCTTGTGCTTTTGTTTTCTATAATACTTGGTTGCTTTCTTCCTATAGGATTTCTCAAAGGATTCCTTTCCTTTGTGCTTGGATTTCCTCTTGGAAGGTTTGACGAAGGTAAGCCATACTGAGTACAGAAATGTCCTATTTCGTACTTGGCCTTATTCTTGTTGATATGGCTTTGGATTTTGAGGTCTCTGCACATCTTCATTCCTTCACTTCTAATAGTGCTAGAGATGTCTCCATAGGTTAGGTTATCATAATCTATGACACCTAAGGGGCTGCAAAGGGTTTCTTTAACCTTTTGATCTTGAAGAGGGTTGGTAAACCATTAATAAATTTCTCCTTCCAAAATGGAGAATTACAATCTCTTCTGTGCATGACTCTGGTGGTAAAAACGTCTTCATACCACTTGTAATCTCCTAGGGTTTTACACCTAAGGTTGCTCAGCTGCTCATAAATCCTAGCTGTGATATTGCTGGGTTTTCCTATGAAGTGTTTCATGATTGTATAAATCAGGGTATTGACACCGTCAGGAATCCCTTGTTCTATTTCATTGATGATGGGGTTTCCTTCCTCATCCTTCTGGATGGCGTACTTGATGTCTTCTTTAGACACTTCGCAAGGCAATTGTTCCACCATTGCCGGAGTTTGCCTGTAAATCCTAATGCCATCATTTCAATGACTTCTTTATGGGGACGGCCTTCGTCCGGGTAGTTGTTGGCTACCATAGTCATATGCCGGATTTTGTTTAGGATTTCCGGTTCTGATAAACCATCTATGTTCCATTCATAGAGTCTACCAGAAGATACTGAGAATTGGTTGCTAACATTTCTTTCCTCATACCGGAGGTCAGGGGGTGAAGATCTCGGATACCAATTCTTGGGTGAGCTAGTTGGATCGGGATGGTAAAGCCGTTTTACATCTAAATCCTGAAACCGGTTTTCTAATTGTTCCATCTCTTGGTCGAGGTTGGGCTAGAACTGCTAGAGGCTGATTGGATATCTAGAACATTCATTGATGAAGGGGTGGCTGGTTCCTTCTTAACTAGTTCTTCTAGCTTTTGGGCCACTATCTCTAAGGCTGTCTTATCCTTAGGATAACTAAGGCTGGTGTGTCTGGTTGTGGGTAACTTGACTAAGGGCTTTTCTAAGGTTTGGATCGGCTTACTAGAGCTTCCCTGGTTGGAGGATAACTTTGTTTTCGATCCTATCTTCTATTCTGTCAAGCTGTTTTCCTATGACATTTAGACACTGGTTGGTATAGTTGTTTTGCTCAATAACCTTGTCAACAGGCTGATGTCTATCTATGGTGGCCTTGAAGGGAGAGGCTATTATTTCTGTCCTTCGATGGTTGAAGGTTATGGCTTCTAGGGGTGGATGACTAGACCTTACAATTTCTTTGGTTGCATTGGGTCCTTCTATGGTCCAGGCTCTGGTGAGGACACAAAACTGCTTGTGCCGGCCAAAATACCTTTCGAAGTAGATGAAAAAGGGGACATTACGGGATATTTCCCTCATGAATGCCGTCCATGCTTCAAATACTTTTTCTTTTTGATCTCTGGTATAATTGGCTTTGTAGGCTTCTCTTTTAGTCCTGTTTTCCTCAGAACTAAACTCCTTTCCTAATTCTTCTAGGTCAGCAAGAGGAATCTCTGATTATATATTAAGTGGGATTCATTTGGGTAAACCTAAACCCACAAGCCCAACGGGTTTTAGAAGCCCAATAATGAATTGAAGTCCCAAATTTACCCATATGTCAATATAAAATCTCAAAAAAACCTATGGTATAAGTTTAACGTTTTCAAAAACAAAACCTAAACTATTTAGAAACACAAAGCTCCAGCACGCACCTTTGTCCCGCACCTCCTCAGCCCTCTGTCGAAAACCCAACACCTCTCAGCCCTGTTAATGGTGAGCCATCACTGCCTTTAAACTTTCTTAACTTAAGTTTAATTTAAAAAAAAAAAAAAAAAAAAAAAAAAAAAAAAAAACCTAGTCATAAACCCAGCACCTCAGTCCTACACCTCATCACTCCTCTGTCAAAAAGCCAACACCTCTCAGCCCTCTCAATGATGTTGCCATGAGCCATCGCTGCCTTTAAGCTTTTTGGTAATTTGTTTTGGTAGTTAGTACTTAGTAGTTTATCATTTATTTGTACTTTGATAGCTTGATTCCATATTGTTGTGTTGTGTATATGATTTTGACAAAGCTTTTAAGGTTTTTATTTTTCTATTTTGTTAACTAAATTAAGTAAAATTTGAAAAATTATGAAACAGGATCTTCATTATTTAATTAGCTAGTTTACCTTAGATTGAGAATTCTCTTTTGAATTACATATTGTAAATTTGTAGTTAGCTAGTTTTTATATGCTAACTAGCCTAACTTATTTTAGATTTGAAACTTAGAATTTGGAAAACATTTTCCATATGTGTAGTTAATATTTTGGTACTTAGTTGCTAATTAAACATGTACTGAACTTTTTAGATACATTATGTCAAAAGTTAAATATATTTTGCTTCAGAAGAATGACATAAGAACGATGTAGTGCGTGCAAATTACATTTTATGATGCAATTTTTTTTAATGGATGGATTCATATTCTTAAGTGATTATATAACATAAAAAGTCACTATCAATAGGTTTTTTGCTTAAAATCTGAAAATAGGTAGGATCTTACGATCCACGATCCGATCTTACGATCTCCAATCCTACCTACCTCCCACGATCCTACGTATGATCCCGATTTTGACAACCTTGCTTTCACCCATATTCAAGTAGGGATTATATGAGTCAATTTCTCATTTACGATATAATGGTTTTTGGCAAGTGAACATATGATGCTAATCTTCTCATAGAGGAAATCACATCCCAACTCAGATTATCCTTATAGATAGGCAAGAGCCACTTTTATTTTGACTAAAAAAAATCCACTCAAACACTTTTGCAAAACCCACTGTTTACAACAACAAATTAAATCTTCTAGTTTAAAAACTAGCAAATGACATTTAAAAAGTAACAATGCCAGAGTTTTAAAGAATAACAAATTAAGTCTCAATCTATTTAAATAGAAGAAGACAGTTGTGTTTGAGATTTAATATAAGAAGATTGTGAGTTTTGATCTAGAATTCATTTGGAGATAATTATATTAAACCCTATAATTTAGGACGTAATAAATTAAATACTGTAGTTTTAGAAACAACAAATTAAATCACTAAGTTTTAAAAGATTTAACTAAAAAGCTCTTTAGAATTTTAAGAATTTGGCAAATTACAATGAATAGCTTGTTAAAGTTTTAAAAGTTTTCAAAAGAGTCATGATTTTGTCAACTTTTAATAAATAAATAAAAAAACATTATTCCTAGTATTATTCCGTGTTTTATAATATAGACTTGAATTTGCTTTTACTCCTTTTTTTTATTTTTATTTTTAAAAGGCTAAAAAGAAAAATTGACTCTCTAAGTTTCAGTTTTTGTCATTTTAGTCTTTTAAGTTTCAGTTTTTGTCATTTTAGTCTTTTAAGTTTCAGTTTTGTCATTTTAGTCCTTTAAGTTTTAAATTTTGTCAATTCAGTCCTCCGTTACCCTTCAGTTAAGTGCCGCCGTTAATTAAACCAAAATGATGTCGTTTTTTTTTTTTTTTTTTTAATTTCTTAATTTTACTAAAAAACTATAATTAAAAAAAAAAAAAAAAAAAAAAATCTAAAGGGAACGACGACATTCCCTTACCTCTGAAAATCAAAAACATCATATACCCTATCTAACTATCCCTAACAATCCGACTAGCTAAGAAATTTGGGGGGAGAGAAAAAGAGGGAGAGAGAGAGAGAGAGATTGCAAAATCCAGACCGAGAGAGAAGAGCATGGGGATGGACGATTCGGTGGAAGAGATGAAGTTGCTCGATACAGAGGCGTTGAAAATCATCATATTATCAACGGTGGTGATGGGTCGTAGCGGTAGCGTAATAAGCGCACCAATGACAATGATGGTAGCAACGTACGAACTCAAAAACGCTTCAAATTGGTGGGACCAAATCGACAATTCTCCTCTTTGGCAGGATCCTATTTATCACATCCTCGCCGCTTTCTTCGGCATCGTCTCCTTCGTAGCTTTGGTACTTCTTTTTTTTTTTTTATAAATTTTAAATTTCGCTGCTTAGGTTTTTATTATTTATTTATGAAGAATATTTAATTTTTAATTGGAATTTGGCAATTACGTAAAATTAATTATTATTATTATTATTATTATTATTATTATTATTATTATTATTATGTGGTTTAAGGTTCAATTAATTCGGATACAACTGAGAGTACCAGAATATGCGGCTAGGGAGGACGATGCGATGGGTTCTACTGGCGTTGTCCTTTTTGATCTTTGGATGAAGTCTACGGGGACGTGGAAGCTCTGCGAATGGCTAAGGTGACAGACTGACAGCGGAGGCGGAGGACGCCATGGATTCATCTTCGGCTCCTTTGTCGTCTTGATCGTCGTCATCATGGTCATATATATGTTAATTTCTTAACATATATATTTCTCTCTCTTTCCCCTCTTTCTTTCTCCCCCAAAATTTCTTGGCTAGTCGAGTTGTTTGGGATAGGGTATCGGTGATGTTTTTGGTTTTCAGAGGCAGGGGAACAACGTCTTTCCCATTAGATTTTTTTTTTTTTTTGGTAATTAAATTATTTTAGTAAAATTAAGAAGTTAGAAAAAAAAAAAAACACGAAAACGATGTCGTTTTGGTTTAGTTAACAATAGCACTTAACTAAAGGGTAACAGAGGATTGAATTGACAAAATTTGAAACTTAGAGGACTGAAATGACAAAACTGAAATTTAAAAGACTGAAATGACAAAAGCTGGAACTTAGAGGTTCAGTTTTGCATTTTAGCCAAAAAAAAAGTTTGACTTACTCATCACAATTTTTTATTTTTATTTTATTTATTTCAATTTATTTCTTACTAAAAAACTGAGGCATGTTTCATACTGTTATTTCTAGTGCCCTCACGTAGCTGAGTGATGAACTGTTGACATTGCTAACTAATGGATTATGACAAAGTAATGTTTTGTGCTAAGAACATGTCATATCATTGCCTATATTTATAAAGGGTTCTAATTTTCACACATCCACTAAATTCATTGCCTCAACATCAATCCCTTAACACACACACACTCTCTCTCTTTTTCTCGCTCTCATACAATATTGTAGGCCAAATCCCAAAGGAAAATCGTAGCAACACCATGTGCAAGCAGTTCCCTGATCGCCTAGAGAATAAAGATAGAGATGAATATGTTGAAGAAGCTCTTTCCGATGAATCACAGAGTACTTGTAGTCTCAACCTCAGTGCATGCCAAGAAGGTGGTAATGATCATGACATGGATGCAAACAAGTTCTCAACTTTTGAGCTCAACCCCACCGAGCTGGCTCCAATCATTGATCGATTTCGATACTCTTTTTTCATCTATGTACATGGCAAAAAGATCAAGTATCACAACCTCTACACACGCCTTGCTCGCCTATTGTCTCCTTTTGGACCTTACCAGCTCAATGATCTTGGTCAAGGTTTCTTCTTGTTGAATGTTTCAGAGCTTTCAGATTATTCCATGGTACTTTCCAAGCACCCTTTTTCGATCCCGAATTACTGTGTCACTCTTTTGAATTGGGTTCCAAACTTCAAGCCTTCAGAGACCAATATGAAACATGTAGATGTTTGGATTAAGTTGCCAGAACTTCCAATAGAATACTATGATTTTCTGTCCAGAATTGCAGTATGTATTGGTATTAGACTTCTCAAAATTGACCCCAACACTGAAAAAAGGAAGACATGTAAGTTTGCAAGGTTTTGTGTAACACTTGATCTAAACTGTCCACTTCACGATCATATAAAGATTGGTGTGAAATTGCAAGCAATCGTGTATGAGGGACTTGATTTGGATATGGTGTGTTCTATGTGTAGGCGTTATGGGCATCCGCAGAAGAATTGTCCTCACCACTCTTCTTCAAATTACATCAGTACTAGCTGTGCTCAACTATCTGAACCTCAAAGCAATCTTCAACAGAATGATGAAATCAAGCCTCCAAAGGCCAATGTTTCTGTAAGTTTACACTTCCTTTCTATGTTTTGTTATGAAATGTTGTTATAATATCAGAAGTTGCATATTATTTTTGTATAATTACATCTTAATAATATTAAGTAATATTATACATTCTTAAGTGTGCTATTTTTTTAACAAAAGTTATGCTCATCTTAAGGGAAATTACAATTTTCCACCATAAGCTTTCACCAAATTTATAATATATGGCCCTCTCAAACTATCAATTTATTCAAATAATACCCCAATTTGTGACAATCGTAACAATATATTTCATACTATCTAAATTGAGGTTAATTATAATTAAATGGAAATTGTAGTTTTTCATTATAATTAACCAATAAGGGTAATTTTGTAATTACACTACATATTTCAATTAACTCTCAATTAAGACAAAAAGTGCACATAGATAGTTATTCATTTTTTTTTTTGGTTTCTCACAGTGTTCCTCAAAGTTTTCAATTGGTATGACTTTCTCCCTAAAAAAAACTAGGTTTGACATATCTCCTCACAAATTTTCATTATTTCTTTTAAATTAGGAGGTCAATATATAGAACAAATTGATAATTTGAAAGACATTATATATAAATAGGTGGAATTTTACTAATAAAAAAAGAGTGGATTTTAGGGTGAAAAAATATCCTCTTCGAATATATCTTATACAATATGTCACGCTTTCTACTATATTATTTTTTTAATAATACTATTTGATAATATATACTAAATGAATACAAATTCTCCTCTTTTTTTTTTTTTTTTTTCCTAATAAACCTAAATACAAATTCTCTATATTACCTTTTGTTTTCTCCTTTATATTCCACCAACAAGTATATCATATGTCTGTTTGTTTGTTTTTTTTTTTTTTTTTTCCATATTAAACTTTAATTGTTCTATAAGGAAGGTAAATAAATATATGACAATAAGTGATTGATAGTATATTAAATAAAACACAAAAAGTGTTACAGATAATTTTGTGTACGTTATGTGTTCCAACAAAATCTCTTCTCATCTTAAGGTGATTACGAAATCCAACTCAAGATTGATGCAAAGACAGAATCCCCTACCTAGAGAAGGCACATCCTTGTCTTCAATGAAAGAAGGAACACTAATCCATCCTCGTGAGGACATACCAGCACATTCTATGACAAATTCATTGAACCCTGAAGAAGAAGCTCCCATTAGCCCACTGGAAAAACCTTCAAAACCAAAAGGGTTACCTGAATTCTCTATTGCATCTTCATCCAACACATTGCCTCAAAATTCAAATACAATGGTCGATAAAGCATGCCACACTATACCAACACCACTACATGATGGGAACCAGCCACAGATCTCAGTCTCGGCGACGAACTCTCCTCGGCCTTCTCCAATGGTCATTCCAAGCATCTAGTTGTACTCCACAGCAATACATAAGGCAATAGTATACAAAGAGATAAGCAACAAAACAATAACAAAAGTAAGCACTGAAATTCTTCCTACTCTTTACAACATCAAATCAATGGTTGCGAGTCTTGACATTGTTGTCGCGACTAATGGAACTATTATCATTTGCAGAATCTACTATGCTGGAAGTATAATGGCTTAGATGGCATATTGCTCATCCAAACAATGAAATATCTTAAGCAACTTGAAAACCCCTCCATTGTACTGCTTTTCGGAATAAGAAGAAGTGGTGATGATGCAGTTCAAGCTATCAAAGAAATTGGATTCTCTGGTTCATATCGCATAGACCCGGTTTTGATTGACGATGGAGTATGGCTGTTATGGAACAAAGATGTGACAATTGAAGTATATAGATACAACTCAAACGGAATTTATGCAATAGTACATTTCATTCCTCAACCAAGCAATTACGCTATGCGCTATGGCCAAATCTTCCCTGTCACATGCCCCAAATGCAATATTATAGTCAAGGAGTCTCTCTATGATGCGGCACAAATGTTTTAAACACATTGGGAGGCCTGTTCATATAATTTTTCTATGTGTATCTGATCTAACTAGAGGTACTTTGAAGAAAGATCAATCTACTCTCAAACTTTCAAAATATTAAGTAATATTTATTGCACACACTTGTGCATAGTTAAACAAATAACTGCAATCGTGATTTGAAGTGAAAGTCTATTTCTTTTCCAGTTGTGCATAAATGTGTGCGCATTAATACGCGTGCAACAATATTTGTCCCAAAACATTTTATACGCCTCAAAAAAACATGTCCATAAGACTTGACATTTTCTATTGCTTTTAGTCCTCCTTGACAGCTTATCTACTTTTGTATAAAACACTGCATTTATAGCATTCTAGGCTTTTCAATGATTTAGACCTGAACAATATCCAAAGCTTGATCCGATTTAAGCTTTTTCGGTTCTCAAATTTCTTGTTTTGTTTAGACCCAGATGGTATATTAAATTAACTTATTCAAATATACCAGGAAAATTAGCAACTTTTTCAATTGAACAATTCATGGGATACCTTCTTGAACTGGGCAAAGAATATTGGGTCCTCCTTAACTTCCAGTCACTTTTGCGAGCTTTGCCCAAGGGACCCATCAAAAAGTACATGATAATTTGAATGTGCATTTTAATTTTAGAGCTCTCATGACACAATTAGAACTATCACCTGTTTCAATTTTGCAATTGCATTAGTATTATAGAGTTCGGCTAACAAGTGCGCTTAAGAAATTTTTTAATGAATTATTTAAGGAAGGTTTGTTTTGATACTAATTTTACAATAAATATAAAAGCTAAAAAAACAATAAATTATTTTATTTTATTTATAAAGTTTCTAAAAATATTTTTTAAATTAATTCTCTTTTAACCTTCATTGACTAACTTAACTTGTTCTTTGAATTATAAGTATTAGGTTTTTCTTCAAAATATAAGGGGCAGTTTAGTATTGTTATTTTAATAACGTTGTTTAAGCGTGGTAGAAATATGTGTAAATGAAAAAGTGTTATAAAAATAATTGTTGTATTTTTTAAAAAAAAATTAACATGTCATAAATATCTAAAAAGATATAGAATTTTCCCCCAAAAAAATAAAAATAAAAAGTACTAGTACTAGCTACTACCTAGTTGCAATGTAAGAGGACCACAAATGAATATGTTCACAGACCTAGGGCCCAGTGGAAAGCTTAGTTTGTGTCATTAACTTTAGGCCCACTTTCTGTCAAATCTCTCCTGAGGCCCATTTATTTAACGTCATTGGTCCACATTAAGTTTGTGTCCCGAAAACTTTGTGGCCTATCTCAAATCATCAAAGTGGCCCAACCTTGGGTTTGACCACCCGATCTCCCTAGCGCATTGATCGCTGGAATTTGGATATTTTTCTAAAAGAAAAAGAAAAGTTAACCGTTATTTTGGATATTTTGTTCATTAGTTTATGAAATATTTTTAGAAAAATTTTATAAAAAAATAAATTTTTTTTGAAGATCTTTAATATTTTTAAATAAAAATGGTGTTTAAACTTTTTAAAAATAATTATTTTATCATTGTCCTAAAGATACTAATTAATACTCTTTCTAAAAATATAATCATGCACTATAAAATTCTGTCCAATAAATACAAGTGAATATGGTGGGGTCAATTTGGATTATGTGCTAGAATCAAGTAGAAAATTCAACACCCAATGTGAAATGCTGAATCGTCCAACTTTTAATCGTCAAGCAATGATTTCGAAAATATGAAAGGTATCGAGGGCAATTCAATGAATTGACACTAGACATGAAAAAATAAATAATAATTTACATTTAAATTATGATTTGTATGGTTTATTTTATTACTCATATTACATATTTTTTTTAATTCAAACTTTGCTTTCAATTAATCTTACCCCTTGAAATGACATTCTTGAAACCACCCCTACAAACACCTACCTCTGAGTGAAACCCAACAAGTTCAAAATCATCTAGGTAACTTTATGAGAGGAAACAAAAACAATTCATGGTTGCCATGGCTTGTGTTAAAATTATTTTATCTTACTTGGATACTAGGATTCTTAAAACTTTAATTCGATACTTAAAAAAAAAATTACCAATTAAACTAATTAGAATCCACCTTTAATTCGATACTTGAATTCTTAAAATCAACTTTAATTAGACAAGCTTAATTGAACCATCAAAGTTTAATCCAGTTATTATATGTTACTATACCACCAAGTCTGTTGTGAATAATTCTAAGAATGTCAGTTCATAATCATGAGATTTGAGACCTCCACTAGGCAAAGCTCCGCCTAAATACAATTAAATCTTAGAGATAGTATGGTGATAGTAGGATTGCACCTTAATTTTCATGGCCTAAAGGGTCCATTTCCTAAACTTAGTCTTGCAGATAATTTTTCCAGATATCACTACCCTTATTATTCTTTGTTTACGTAAATACTTGGAACAAAAATTTGCTACAAGATCATATATTTTGAAACGTACAAAATATATATGGGTTACCTTCAAGGCTTCAAGTCATTAATTTATTATATCATAAAGCCGTTTTTTAAGTTCAATAATTTACATTGGCTAAAAGGCTAAGCTATGTTATGCACTATTTTATTTAATATAAAATAAACATCTTATGGAAGACCAGAAATTTCAATCGGGTAATGATGGACTATTATAAATTACAATTCTTAGAAACATTGGTTAAATTTCTCTTTGTTAAGACCATAGCCAACTGATTCATACTAGCATACGTTTGATTCCCATGCCACTTACCAACCACGTATAATTTTTTAGATTTTTTCTTGTTTATCTAACAACGGAAGTAATTGGCCAAAAAGAAAATTGACCCTGACATTGATAGCTATGCCAATCAAATATAAGATAGATATTATCATGAGGCTAGGAAGTACTGAATTGTGCAACAAGTACTCCTTCCCGGTCCCTTCTTAATTTGTTTCTTATTCCTCTTTCAGCAATATTTCCACCTCTCATATAATTGTATTTATCAATTTTTGAATTATAATGGCATTGTTAATCTTGGTAGATATAGACCAATAACCAACTTCATGCTTTACCATCCCCCACATATGTTGTTGCCCCCATAATTCGTCCCTCTAACTTTTTGATGAGCATCTATTCCTCTTACCTTTAATCAAAGGGGCAGTGCCACTTGAGCAAAACTACCAGTCCTCAAATTGTAATATTTTTATGACTTATAATAGTGATATAGTGATGTGCATCATCCATTCAAACTCGTTTTTCTAGTTGATTTGGGTTCATTGAACAATGCCATCTATTTAGATTTATAATAAAATTGATAATATATATAGGACAGTCCCAAAAAAAGAAAAAGAAAAATGTAACTCGATCTTTTTTCTTTTTAGTGTATGCTTTATAGATAGGCATTTTTTTTTTCGATACCAGAGAAACATGCATTGAAACAAAAGGAAACATTACAACAAAAGTTCACTAGGCTTAAACATAGTCTTGGTTTAGCCTACAATGATGAACAAGAAAAGAAGTAGTAATATAAGCCAAATCCATAACATGAGAGGTGACTAAACTATGAACTAAAAGGTGGTTTACAAAGAATCCCTGTAGATTTAACTGCTGAAGATCAAAATATAGGGTCTGTTCAAGCCAAGCAGGCTTCCTAGAGTGGTTGCAAATCTGATCAAGGCCCTTACTGTTACTCAGGATTAAAATTTTGTTGAATCTCAGCTCCTTGGCTTTAAAAATAGCTTCTCTCACAACATCCTGTATGACTAAGTAATGATTCTTCTTCCTAGAACTGCTGCCTCCTGAGAATATGTTGACTCCTCCCTGGTTCAAAGCTTCATAGGCAAAACCACTCCTTTTTGATCTTTTGTTCTTGAAGGTTGCCACTTTTAGGATTACCTGCCAATTCTGATTAGTAAAGTTTTGCACATGTTGGTGTCTGGGTGAAATGCTTAGTTGCCTAACCGTTTGAAAAGCTTCTTGATACCAGTAGATAAAAGATTGAACAATTAGAATTACTTCCATAGGATTGGGCATCTTGTTGGTGTCAGTAGTAACGTTTTCTAAAATAGCAGACTCCACCCAGTGTTTAACTAAACAAAGACCTAGGTTAGAGGTTCTGATCCCTAAATTAGATCCATGCCAAATAGCCCTAGCAAAAGGGCATTGAAGGAAAAAGTGGTTGACTGATTCCTCTTCTTCATTGCACATGAGGCATTTGCTGGTGATTGTGATACCCCTTTTTTTTAGCATCTCAAAGACAGGTAAACTGTCGTGTAAGATTTTCCAAATGAAGTTAAGAACTTTCATAGGCAATTTCACTTTCTACAACAATCTCCATATATATTTTTGGATACCATAGGTTCTTTGGCCTTGTGGGGATGGTGATAGACTCTGTTGAAGCATGAGGCATGCTTTGTTGACTTTGTAATTTGAGAACTTCCATATCAGTTTATCCTTCATGTCAACAAACTTGGAGATAGGAATTTGCAGGATTTCCTCACTAAGTGGGGGCTAGTATAGCTTTTTGATCAAATCCACCTTCCACGAACTAGTATTCTAGTCAATCAACTTTGCAACAGTTCCATAGAGTAAGTTGTTGTCACTTAGAGTCTGATGAGATGTTTGAAACCAATCAGTGTGAGAAAGGGGGATTTGGTGCCCTCTTCCTATAAGCCATCTTACTTGATGTAAGAGAGGAGATTGAGGAACAATAATGTTCTTCCAAGTCCCTGAATGGTGGGGCTTTGGCCTCTATTCCTGTATAGAGGTCTTGGGGAAGTACTTTGCCTTATATGTTTTGGCTAACAAGGAATTGGGATAATGTTGTATCCTCTAGAATTGCTTAGCCACCATTGCTTGGTTAATGAGGTTGAACTTTTAAGTCCAAGCCCTCCCTTATCCCTAGGTTGACATATCTTTTCCTAGTTAAGCAAATGCAATTTCCTATCTCCCAAATTATGATCCCACCAAAATCTTTTGACTATAGCATCTAGTTTGTTACATACTATCTCAAGAATCCTCATATAGGAGAAGGTATATAAAGGTATAGCTTGAAGGACAGAGGAGATCAAGGTGGTTCTGCCAACTTGGGAAAGAAGTTTAGCCTTCCAAACTTGGAGTTTTTGTGAACCCTATCAATGATATCTTGGAAGTCAGCCACTCTTCTCCTTCTAAGTTTGAAATTCATACCCAAATATTTGCTTGGATTCTGAACAAGATTCACCTGAAGGAAGAGAGCAAGGGATTCCTGATCACTTTGAGGGATGTTTGGTGAACAAAAAAGCTTAGATTTGTTAAAGTTGATGCATTGACCCGAAACTAAACAATACCATTGGATAGTATTCTTAAGATTATGAAGGGAAGCCTTGTCATTTTGGAAGAAAAATAAGGAATCATCAGCAAACAGGAGGTGTGTGAATGACACACCACTACTTCCTACTTTAATACCTTTAATATTTCTCTTCTCCTCCTCTTTAGAGAGAGCTAGAGATAGGATGTTGGCTTGAAAAAGAAAAGATAGGGAGATATAGGATCCCCCTGTCTTAGACCTCTAGAAGGGTTAAAAGGCTGAGTTGGACTACCATTGACTAGAAGAGAGTATTAGACTGAGGTGACACACTATAATCCAGCTCACCCAAGAACTACTAAAATTTATTGATAACAAAACAACTTTAAGAAAATTCCAATTAACCCTATCATAGGCTTTGCACATATCAACTTTTATAACTCCAAGTCCTTTTTTCCTACCCTTCTTTTTCCTAAGAATGTCAAAAATCTCATGGGCAATCAAGATGTTGTCTGTGATGTTCCTACCTTGGATAAAAGCATTTTGAAAGGGAGTTACAAGTCTATCCATGAAAGGTTTGAGTCTAGACACCATGATTTTGGATATAATCTTATAAGTGACATTGCATAGTCTAATGGGTCTAAAATGGTTTACCTCATCGGGGAAGTTGATTTTGGTGACGAGAGTGAGATAGGTTTGGATAAGGGACTTAAGAAAAGTACCAAAATGGAAAAAGGTATGAACATAGTTAAGAACATTCTGCCTAACCAAGCTCCAAAACTCCTGGTAAAAGAACGCTGGGATTCCATCAAGTCCAAGAGCCTTTTGAGGGTTAAGTTGATAAACTGTCCAATCTATTTCAGCATCAGTCATAGGTCTATCCAGTTGATGTTGTTGATTTTGATCCAGTTTTGGAATTGGTATAGATTCTAAGTCCTTCATGAGGGATTGAACATCTCTAGCGTCTGATTCATGGTATTACTCCTTAAAGTGTTCTATCAAATGATGCTCTATCTCCACCAAATCCTCCATACAGTTTTTATTAGCTCCCTTCAGATGAATTATTCTATTCCTAGCTCTTCTTTGCTTTACCATGGTTTGAAAATATCTAGTGTTCTTATCACCATGAATAATCCAATTGCTTTGGGCCTTTTGTGCCCACATGAATTCCTCTTGAACCATTAATTTCTCAATCTCACTCCTATGATCTATTTCTACCCTGATATTAGTAGTGTTTGATATTGAATTCAGAAGCTCTTAAAGCTTCCTTTGCTTTTCTTTCAGTTCTTTCTCCATTTTCCCAAATTCAGTTTTATTCCACTCAGTGAACTTACCCCTGATGCTTTTAATATTTTGTTGGAGGTTGTAAGCCCTTGATCCTTGGGTATGAATTGACCAAGAATTTTGAGCTATCTTTTTGCAATCAGCATGAGTAAGCCACATCCTTTCAAATCTAAAAGGCCTTTTCCTAAAAGGTTATCTTAACTTAAAATCTAACAATATTGAACCATGGTCAGATCTCAGGATTGGGTAGTTTCTAAGAGCATAATAAGGGTGAGAATTGATCCACTCCACTGATGCAAAAGCCCTGTCCAATCTTTAAATAATGAATGAATCATCCTCATGTTCATTCATCCAGGTATATTTTTGCCCTTTTGCTTCAAGCTCACAAAGCTCCAACTCAAGGAGAGTTTTCCTGAGAGACTCAGCCCCCTCAATCCTACTATGTTTGAACCCAAATTTATCTTCATGAGATAGGATTTGGTTAAAGTCCCCTATGCATAACCAGTTCTTATGAGTAATACTCCCTACTGACTTTAATTTTGCCTAAACTTCTTCCCTTTTAGAGAGATTTGGATGGCCATAAATAAAAGAGATGGATAAAGGGTTACCTTTAGTGTCAGCAAGATCAACACGTATCAAGTTTTTGGAGTTGTGTTGAATGTTGAGTTTCTGATTTGGCATCCAACCTAGTAACAAACCACCATTAAAGCCCTCCCTAGGAACCTCCCACCATAAAAAAAACCACATCTTTCCAAAATACCTTTTCCTTTGTCTTTGCTTAGTCGAGTTTCCATTAAAAACATGATCTTTGGTTTGAGCTCCCATGCCTTTTTTGGCATTGCAGAACTGCAAAGGGGCTGCCTAGCCCTCTACAGTTCTAGCTTAAGACCCTCATGGTTACTGGGAAGTTGTTGTAGGCCAGCTTCCAAACACCCTGATTGCAAGTCAGTTTCCATGGATTCCTCCTAATCAAAAATAGCATGGTCTTGATCTACTTCTTTGTCAAACATTGCACACAAAAGTCTCTCCATGATGTTCCTTCCTATCTTTCCAATTTCCTTCCTGAGCCTTTTCTTGGAGCTTGGTTTTGGAACCTCCAAGCTTGTTATATCTTCACACTTTTCATTACACCAGAGGGCAGAGTGTTGGCTTGAAGGCATCTGGGTTGTCAAGGATGGTGAGGGCCCTGGCCCAAGTGTAAGCAGCTCAAATGGGCCTATATCCCTTTCATTGGGTCCTATGGCCGTGGGTTGCATGTCACTCATAATCTCATTCCTTTGATCAGAGTGATTTAAACTACTATTTGGATTTCTATTCTGTGAGTCAACTAACTTGGGCCCATTGCTTGAATCCCCCAATTCAAAACAAAATTTCCCTCTATTCACCCTTTGAACTAACGTCTCTATAAAAGAATAAGGTGATTTTGGTGTGCATCCTTTTTCCCAGCCTTAGTTTTGCATGGTTTCTGGTCGACTTTCATTCAGGCTGTCCAGATTGAACATTATAGCTGTTGTATCACTTTCTATGTTTGAATTTGCAAATTGGGGATAAGAACTTTGTCCATTTGTTATAAAAGGCCCACTGTCCTCTATCCAAGTCCATTGGAGATTGGATAATGGAGGTGGTTGCCATGGTGGTCTTTCAAAAAATGAAGCAGTATTTGTGTTGTTACCAATGATAGAATTGTTTTCAGTCAGCAAATCATCTTGTGTAGCATGAGAGGCCTCATTGGTTGTGGATATTCCTGGGTCAATATCCCCTGAAGCAAAAAAATTGACAGGTGTTTGGGGAGCGATTAGGGGGTCACTTGCTGCTAAGGAGACAAAGGAACCATTGGAAGCATGTTGGTGCATTTGGCCAAGATTATTAAGGTTAAGCATGTTGATAGCATTTTGGAGTATGGAAGGGTTAGTGGATAGTGGTTGATTGGGTGGATTTAGGGGTGCATATTGGGAATGTGGGGTACTAGGTGCACTGGGGTCGGGAAAACCATGACTGTGGTTAGAATGATGTGTCTGGGCAGAGGCAGGGGGGATTGGACCAAATCTCACTTGAGCAGTCCATCTTCTCCTACGATTGTGGTAAGCTCATTGGTGAATTGTGGTTGTAGTCCATCGAACCTATACTGAGTCTGGTCCTGAATTCTCAAGCATTGTCTGTATAACATCAATTCAACATCATCCATAACATGGGTACATTGGCCTCTCGTGTGTCCAATAAGGCCACATTTAGTACACAACTTATGGACTCTTTCATACATGCACTATATCCAAACCCTAGAACCATCATCAAGACGGAGCATAAAACTAGCTATTACAGGGAGCCAAGGGTCAATGCGTACCTTAATTCTCATGAAATAGATATTCCTAGGGATTTTGTCTTCCCAATCTATTTTGTCCATTATCTCCATCATCTGACCCATTTTTTCAACAAGCTCTGGATGCTGTTATTCTAAAGGTAGGCCATGTAATTGGACCCAGATAGAGGCAAAATTAATTTGAAGATTGATTATAACCAAGTTTGGTCTCCATTTTTCTAGGACCAAAAGTGCGCCATCCATAGCCCAAGGCCTCTCATTACAGATATGGTTGAGATCTTTTACGAACTCAAAATGAAAGATATAGAAATAAGAATCTCTTCACACCATTGAAACCTCTCCTCGGATTCGCCATGCATTGTTAACTATGTGTTGCAAGTGGTGAACAGAAAAATTGCGATAGTCCAAGATGAACCCAATAGCACATAACTCCCAAAACCCTCGTTGGATAGCAATTTCTTCAAGATCAAGTTCAACAATAGGTCCATGCCTTGCAAAAGGCACTTCACCCTCTTCACTGGACAGGAGATCAAGAACCAATTTTTCCTTGAAGAGATCATCATTGATGTTAGAGTTGCTGCTGTCTGTCCAGCCATATTCCATAGCATGTATATTACTTTCCATTGGATTAGGAAGGTTGTTTGGGTACATGCATTGAAGAATAGTGCAGTACCACTTGCATTGAGTATCTTGGGAACCACAGAGAAACGCAGGGAAGGAATAGAAGTTTTGGAAAGGAAAGTGAAACGACAGAAGGAACAAATAGGAGTTAGGGGAAAAAGGGGATATTTGTTTTGGAAAAGGTTCAAAAAAGGAAAAAAGTAACGAGGACTTGACTCAGAACTACAGAGGACATGAAGCCAACATGCAAGGACTATGGGTTGTGGGTTGAATAATGATAAGAGCAATATAATTAAAAGAAATAACTTGAAAAGATGACTTCACCTACTAAGTCAATCAACATTAAGAAAGACGTGAGTAATAAAGGATAGTGATAAAGGCTTAAACGCCAAAGCCGGCGAACAAAGGTGATATGAAAGGTTAGAAGTGAAACCGGCAAGTAACCTAAGGGGAAAAGCTCTCAAGTTGAGAGAAGATATGTTCTTGTTAGATGTGAAACGCTAAGCTACATATAAACACACAATAAGCTTAGTTTGTCTTTACGTTGTAATAATTTCTCTCTTCTTCAGATAGGCATTTGTTACCGTATGCCTTAAGGGCATAGTTTATGAGGTTGTTAGTGTGGGTACCATTTGCTTGGAAATTAAAATTTTAATCGAAAGGCTTTCTTTTTTGCTTTGCCTAGTTATTGCTAATAATATAGTGACATGGCCAATTTGAATTAAGCAAAATTACCAAACTGTCCTCAACATTTTTTTTAATGAGACAAACGTATTCTTTTGCCATTTCCCTCTATTTTGTATTTCATCTCCTACTAGTACTTACTATTTTCCTCTACCTCACTTTACTAATATCATAGAAAAACCTAGAAAGAAAATGAAGGAAGAGTTCAAGGAATGATCAAGCAATGTCTACAAGAATAGAATGGGACAAGTATCTTGGAGAAAGACCTTCCATCATCCAAGTGGAGGGCTAAGATTGAAGTAGTGGGACTACAAAAAGGAAAAGATCCTCCTTGTACAAAGATTGGATCCCCAAAAAAGGAGTGAAAAGAGACAATACAGTAAACAAAAATCTAATCTTATATTTTATTAAAAGTAAAGGCTCCTTGTTCATTCCGAGGAAGAAGAAATAAAGAAAACTTGCCTTATTACTATATTTAATCCTATACGTTGTTTATTATCAATCTTTCATGAGAAATTACAGTTTCAAGTTTAATTGTTTGTTCAAAAACTCACCTCTATAAATTATTTGTTGTGGATTTGGGTCCAGGCCCAACATCTTTTTGGGCCTTCGGATTTTAGCCCATACAAAATAATATTATACATTCTTGAAAAAATGGAAAATTTTACCATAGAAATAAAAGTATTTCACAAAAAGTGAAATGTGATGTCCCATATTACGTACCATGACACTTTTTAATCCAAAGCAAACTGGTCCTCTCTTGACATTTGAAACTCAAAATAGCAGGTCCTATTTTTAAACTCAAAACAATTTAAAAATTATTATTTATGTCTTGTGTCTCACGACACTAAATCTCTAGCTCCTCTTACCCTCTACTAATCAATAAAGTATTTTATTTCTTTCATTCTGGATTTTATTATTTGTACTATTTAAATAAAATAAATGACGACTTCATGTAAAACCCTAAATTTATAGGGGAAAATATGGTCAGTCAAACCATCATCATGAGAGGCACCAACACGACCCCACCAATTCACACAAGGTTCTTCCAACAAGAAGTTGGTGGACTAAGAGCCTATTTGGAATTCAGTTTTTAGCATTAATTGTTAGTTTTTATGTACAGCTTTTTAAAACCTCATTTTTTCTCGCATTTTTTTTTTTTACTTTTTAAAATTTTTTCAAGGTACAAGTATACTTTAGTATACTTTCAGCAAAACTTTTTCAATAAAAAGCTAAATAAATTGTTCCCAAATGGACACTAAGGGCACAGTCTCTCATACTTACCTTGATAATGCTAGTGGTACAGGACCAAAAAGAACATGCAATGACTCAAGCTCGTGCCATCACATCTACAAATAAAAAATAGTGGCTCCAAAAGGAATTGGTCCTTGTTTTCTACGGGTTTGCAGGACTTTTAGCAAAAGTAGTCATCAACAAACATCTCAAACGCAAACATCCATTGTTGAGTTTGATTTGGGTTTTTTGATTGATGGGTCAATCGGGTTTGGCGATAAGATGATAAAATTTTGTAATGGGTTGTGACTTGTGGTGGTGGTGGTTGTTTGGTGGTGGTTAAGTTTATGTGTGAGACACAAGGTAGTGAAGAAGAGAGAAGAAGAGGGAGAGATGAAATGAGAAATTAATAAAATATTTAGATACAAAGTTATAATAGCTGTGTATATTTGCACGATTACTGTAGAAAAAATGTAAACCTATAGTATTATAAATATACTAATGTGGAGAGTTTTTGAGTAAAAATGTATCAATTTTACACATTTTTCTATATGCCCACTGACGTGAGCGCTATAAAGGCCACATAATCATGTTATGCGAATTTAGTTTATTGTTCAACAAAATAATGACATGTAGCAAAATGAAAATGCGTAAGTAATAGACACAATTGATACTTATGATAAATTCACAATAAATTTCATTATTGGTGAAATAATTAACTATGATCAATATTGATAAACCCACCAATTTTACTTTATAAAACTATGAAATTTATTGATAAATAATTGCTTTGGTAGCATTGCTTAATCATTAAACTTAGCTAGTTGTAGCATGGGGCCAAGTACCCGTAGTCAAAAAGTTATTCACTGTGCAGGCCTAAGCACAAAAAATAAATAAAATTAGTGTTGTGTGGCTTTTTATACTACGTAGCCACATAAGGGGGACAAGTAGAATCTGTCTACTACTTGTAGCTTGATAAATTGTTTCAGAAATTTTTTCTTCTCTTCAGCGCTACACCGCTAAAACTACATCCGAGGATAGTGTAAGGGAGGAAAATCTTTAATGTTCAATGGTCGTGTTTCTTTTCTTTCTGAAATTTTTATGAGTAGTAATTTTTGTTAAAGAGTTTTTTTTTTTTTTTTTTTTTTTTTTTTTATTTGAGAATTTTTGTAAGAGTTTGTTTGGTTGGTAGAGTTGTTTGAGGTTTATTTTTATTATTATTTTTATTTAATAACAACTAAGAGTATTTAAACAGTATCTGATAAGATGACAGTAAGAGATACAGAATCTTTGTTTGAATTGTGTTTTAAGTTAAGGAGGAATGACTGAAGTGTAGTTTGGTCTCGTTGAAACAAATATAAAAAATATAAAAGTTGTCTCTATCCTATGTAAAACCAAAAGAAAAACTATTTTCAAATGCATCGTTATTGTATTCCCAGTTAGAGCCTGTCATTCCTTTAAAATGGTACATTTTCTTGTTAACTTAACGGTGACCCTCAAGTGTCAATTCAATCATTCACTCGTCATCGTTGAATTTTCCTAACTTTACCTTTCTAAGAAAATGTTTTTCCTTTCCGTGCAAGAAAACTCTACAGGACTTATTAAAAGGAAATTTCTGCATTTGTATCTATACAAAAGGCGAGACACTGTAGATGAAAGAAATATACCCCAAGATCTAAATTCTCTCTGGTCTAAAAATCTGTGTCTGAGTCGTTTGTATATATCGAAAAAAATTCTGTGTCTCAGTCTGTTCTGTTCAATCTTTGTTTTCAGATAATTGTCCAACATATGCGTGTATAGAAAGAGACTTAGGTAAGCATGTTGAACTCAAAACTTCCAAGTATAGTGACCAGTATATATATGTATAGTTTGTACTCTCTCGCCTTCCACATATCACTAATAACTTTGTTCTTGACTTTTGCAGGTTTTATATATACAGGTTACGCTTCTGAGTGTACTTGTTGAAGTGCTTGAGGAGGCTTTTGCTCTTTGCTCATCTTATATGCAACCTCGCGGTATGCTTCACTCCACTTTTACTTTGTATTGGTTTAAGTTAAACTACATGTGAATTCTCTAAGTTTATGCTTATTGTCATTAGTACTACAAGCTTCATGGTTGATCATTTGTTTATCATTCCTTATTATTAACTCTTTACCAGATGATGGTATGGTTTGCCTTGCGAATTCTCACATGTCAATTCCCCCCCCCCCCCCCCCCCCCTTTTTTTTCCTCACGATAAATAATTAGGGAATTCAATCTTCAGATCTAAATCTGACCAAAAGAGGTAAATATAAAACATATGATCGTTTGATCTTTGAATTTGAGTATTAGTGGGTTTTTTTTTTTTTTTTTTTCCATGGAATATTACTAGAATCTTTCTTTCTTTCTTTCCTGAAAGAGATCGGAACAACGGGTCAAATCCATGATACAAGGAAGAAGTAGATGCCAATCGGGCTAAAAGTAGGTTTGGCACTAGAATCTCTCTTTTGTTTATTCCCTTTTCGTTTCTCTTTGTTTGGCTTTTATTCGTTACCTTTAGTTACTAAATTCAGTTGGATCATGTAGAAGAGTTAAAAAAGAGAGTGACGAGATAATAGAAAATTGCTCTGTATATGAGATGAATTGAGGAAATTTTCCTTCCCAACTTTGCGACTGAGAGAAGTGTTGAGGAGGGAGAGGTGAGAAGGGCTGGAGAGCCATTTGCAGGTGGAAAGGAAAGGAGGAGCCAGCAGGGTTCAAAAGAGGGAGGAGAGCTTTTGGGGTAGTGGGGTTTTGGAGAGTTAAGGTGGGAGAGGGTAGACTATTGGTTTTTGGATGAAGAGTTTATTGGAGATTTTGTCAGTTTTGGGTGGGAAAGTTGATGAGGATCGAGGGAGTGTTCTTTCTTATGCTTCTAGAGGTGATTCAGGCGGAGTTTTACATGATGAACCCAAAGGTACTTGAAGGCCTTATAGCTCTTTTCTATTTCCAACTTTGCCTATTCCTTTAGGAACAATTTTCTTTCTTTCTTTTTTAATTAAATTTAATTTTTCTCTTAAAAGTTTGTAATAAACACATAGAATGCTTGAGAATTTGGATTGGACTAGCGTGTGAGGCACGTAGATGGTGACCAAATGGTGGCCAGACGACATTGAAGTTGCGGTAGCAGCAATGGCTAGACAATGTGAGGTGCATGAGGCATGTAAGCAAGCACTTTTTATGATAAGATTTCCAACTTTGTGTAGATCATCTATCAGCTGATGAAATTTTGTGGTTTGTCTCAATAAATATGGTGAGTGAAAAATATTTAGGGAAACAATGTCATGCAACAATGGAATCATTGGTAAAGAAGGCAGTTGTATGGGAGGATGTCGAGAATGAGGCAATGTCATGCGGTGATGAAACTGTCAACAAGAAGGGATACTGTTGGAGAGAATGTCAGAGTTGGAGACAGAAAAAGAGGGTTATTAGTTTTCAAAATTTTAAAAAGATATACAAATGTATTCTATTTAGCTCAATTGTAAAATATTTTGTAGAAGATCATTGATTTATTAACTTGATAGTGAAGAAATATAATAGAGACTAGAGAAGATACAACAGATTCAAATATTCTATCGTATCTATAAAAGAAATAAAGGAAAGATGAAAGACAGAAAGAATATAAGATTAATTATTCAATTCAACCCTTATAATTTATAATTTAGTGGCCTAAATGGTTACATTTTTACAATATTATATGTACATCTGGATGCAGCTTTTTGTTGAAAGCTTATTTATTAAAACATTGCGATTCTTTTCTAAAGTTATAAATATATAAGTAAATAAACTAAAAGGCTATAGGCGATAAAAAGTATTAGTTTAAAAACCCATGTTCTCAATGAGCTATAGGTCAAACGAATGACACCTTCTCTTACAAAGTAAAATAGTGGATCTATATCATTGGATGCTCATGGAAGGACATAAAAAGTGTTGAGATAAATGTAATTTTATAAGAAATAAAGGCATTTCAAAAAAAAATTTAACTATAGTAACAAAAAAAAAAAAATTTAACTGAAATATGATTGTAATTCAACTTCATTTCATATGCCATGCCAAATCATAGAATGGAAAATGGCTCTTCTCAATCTAGTGTTAAAATTTTAAATAAATAACTTATCCCTTCTTTTTCCAAGTAATGCACTGATTCATGTTGACCAATTTTTTCTATTTATTTTAAAAATACTAAGGAAAATGCCTTATGTTAGTTCAAATTAAGGCACAAGTGCCAAGAGATTAACGATAGTATTGTACAATTAATTAGTTTTTAGAATCAGACACAAAACTTTTATTCGTACATAAGAAACTCATTAAATAATAAATTTCAATTAAATCAATTGGTAAAGTCTTTTAGCATAAAAAATTTAAGATTTAAAAAATCTCGTTTACACCAAAAAGTTAATGGGTGTCTTGACAGACCCCCAGAGGTATGCAGATCCTGGTTCAGGCCCTGTTATCAATTCATCAGGGGCTTCCCCTGCTGGGCAGGACATGATGTCATATGCTGACAATGTGAATTCAAGTGTCTCTGTTTTTGGAAAGAGGGAGAATCAAGATGCGCAAATGTCACCCTTGCCCAACTTTAACAAAAAAGGAAGGCCTACACCAGTGGGTCTTGATGGAATGCAGCAGCAGCAAATAGGGCCCCATATAGATGGCCTCACTGGTTCTGATATAAACTGGAAGAATTCATTGTTACAGCCACAAGTAATGGCAAGAGGAATTTCGTATGCAAATATGCCTATTCAAAAGTTTACACATCAGGCGTTTGAAGGGACTCTGAATCAGGATGCTGGAACTTATTATTATGATTGTAATAAATAAATTAGTCACCGACATTTTACCCAATGGCGTATAAAAAACTCGGTATGTTAATTTGCATTTATTGCAATCGTTTTCAACCATTTGCGCTGAAATATATAGATGAATCAGTCCAACACAATTATGGCATTTTATATTTTATGTTTATGAAATTCTAAAAAAAAAAAAAACTCTTTTTTAAAACAAATACAATATCTCCAATAATATTCTGTGCATAAAATAAAGTCTAAAAGTTATGTTTCTAATCCTCAAAAAAGAAAAGAAAAAAAAGAGTTTCTCGTCATTTCATTTTAATAAGATTTATGTACTTATGTTACCTAAAGTTTGGAAAATTGTTAACATGATGTCCTTGTAATTCAAACCCGGCCTTTCTCTTCTATCTACATATCTCAGCAAAGAACATCTCCTATTTCATTCCAGAAAAACCGATTAGAAATTTATAACATCTCTTCCTATCTCTCTTTCCAGGAAAAAGTCCGATGGCAGACAGGCACTACTATGTGCATCACCCTGAGAAGACTGATGATGGAAAGAACAAGAAACCTATGACCTCATCCTCCGATGAATCAGAGAGTGCACTTAAACTCAACCTCCGCGCATGCCAGCAAGGTGATGATCATGACATGGATGCAAACAAGTTTTCAACAACGATTGAGGTTGAGATTAACCCCACTGAGTTGGCTCCAATCACTGATCAATTCGGGTACTCTTTTATCATCTATGTCCATGGCAGAAAGATAAGCTATCACAATCTCTACACGCGCCTTGTTCGCCTATTGTATCCTTATGGACCTTACCAGCTCGTTGATCTTGGCCTTGGTTTCTTCTTGTTGAAGATTTCAGAGTATTCGGGCTATATAATGGTTCTTTCTAAATACCCTTTATCGATCCCGAATTACTGTGTCACTTTGTTGCCATGGAAGCCAAACTTTAGGCCTTCAGAGACTATGATTACCCAAGTAGATGTTTGGGTTCAGTTGCCAGAACTTCCAATAGAATACTATGGTTTTCTGTTTAGAATTGCAGCAGCTATTGGTGGTAATCTTTTGAAAATTGACCCCATCACTGAAGGAAGAAAGATGTGTAAGTTTGCAAGGTTTTGTGTTAGAGTTGATCTAACACGTCCACTTCCTGGTCATATAAAGATTGGAGAAATATGGCAGCGAGTTGAGTATGAGGGGTTGGATATGGTATGCTCTCTGTGCAGGCATTATGGGCATTTGAAACATAATTGTCTAGACCAGCTGTTAACTTCTGCTACTATCAATGCTTCTCGAGGTCAAGCCTCTACAAGCAATGAATTGGGGAACTCTGCTGGTCAAAGGAGACTTGCAGATCATACATCAAAGATTGTGATGTCCAAGAGTGCTGACAGTTCCTCAAGTGATGATAATAGTCCTTGGACCCAAGCTCGTCATTTCAAGCAGCATCAAGGAGAGAGTTCAGGATCACAGAGACGACACGTTCAAAATCAGAACAAGGCCACTGAAACTGAAAGTGATCTTGAGATGAGTGATCAATCCAAGCCTAAAGCTTCTGTAAGTTTAAGCTTTTGGAACTTTTTGGTGATTTAAATTTCTTTTTGTGATGTATCGGCACTGTGAATAACAAGTCTAGCCGTCTAGGGACACAAAATTTTTCAAAATTGTTAATATGGTATTTTGCGATTGTTACGTAATAAAATTGGTGCCAGTTATGTATTCAAAAATTTGTAAAAATGTTATATACCTAGCTAGCTAGCATTACTAGTAATGAATGGTCTCTCTCTCTCTTAATTTCTTTCATTTTAATTATAAATTTATGTAATGTTACTTACTATATCAGTTATAAGCGCTTGCATCTGCATACTACTTTTCTGTAATTAGTTTTTGATGATATTAAATATTGTTCATTCATTGTGCTCTATCTTCTGACAAAAGCTCTCTTCATCTTAAGGTGATTGTTGAATCCAGCACAGAATTGATGCAAAGAAAGAATCCTCTACCTAGAGAAGGCACTTCCTTGTCTCCAATAACTGAGGGAACACTAATCCAGCCTCCTAAGGACAAACCACCTCATATTCCAAAGTCATTGAAGTCTGAAAAAGGGTTACCATATGAATTCTCCATTGCAGGTTCGTCCAACTCTTTTCCTCAAGATTCCTCTCAACATCTGTGTCACCAACCTGCACAGACGATGGTCAAAAAAGCATACCACACTATACCAACACAGCCACATGGTAACCAGCCTCAAACCTTGTCCTCCTCAGAGACTGCCTCTCCTCGACCTTCTCCAATGGTAAAGCCATGCATCCAGTTATACTATACAGGGATACATAAGGCAATGGTAAAGAAAGAGATAGGCAACACCCCAATAACAGAATTCAGCACTGAAATTCGCCAAACTCTTTACATCATCAAATCAGAGGTTGCAAGTCTTGACATTGGGGTCTCAAAAACTGCGATGAGAAACCAGCACGCAATAGGTTTTCTGCCAACAGTTAGTGATTTCACCAAGAACCCACTTCAGAATCAGCAAGAAGCAATATACCAGACCTGTGCAGAGACTGTGCCACAAACTCCTTTGCAGAAACTACTATGCTGGAAGTATAATGGGACAGACAATATCACACTCATCCAAACAATGAAATATCTAAAGCAGCATGAAAATCCCTCCATTGTACTTCTTTTTGGAATAAAAAGTAGTGGCAATGATGCAGATCAGGCTATAGAGGAAATTGGGTTCTCTGGTTCATACCTCATAGACCCGTTTCTCTTTGATGATGGAGTGTGGCTGTTATGGAAGAAAGACGTGGTAATTGAAGTAAACTCATCCACCTCACACCTGATTTATGCAACAGTACATTTTCTTCCTCATCCAAGCAATAGGATGCTATGTGGTACGGGAAAATCTTCTGAGGCAAATGCCCCATATGCAAGATGATATACTCAATCACTCTCTCTATCATGGGGCACAAGCTTCTTTTATACTTCAGATGACCTGTTAACAGGTCTTCTGAAGTATACAAGAAGTTTTAAGCAAGACCAATCTACTCCAAGCTCAAGAGTCCATCGGGTTTTTTTAAAATTTCCACATTTTCTTTGCTTCTTTGTTTCTAGCAAGGACCTGAAATCAGTCCTTGTTGGCGTGATTAACATGGAAAGCACCTCCTGCTCTTAAGGTGAGGGGGGTGAGGCAATTTTTTGAGAGTCATGTTAATTACATGAGTATAATATTGTAGTATTTGTAACTCTAGTTATGGGTGAAATACATAAATTTGTGGATGTGAACCTAGTTTTGAATAAATATTAATAAGGTTGTGGATGTAGCCCTAGTTTTGGGTGAACCACGTAAATTTGGTGTTCTTGCATGTGCTTTGATTTTTTCTTTTAATTTTTTTAAAAAAATCTTGTTTGTATTTACAATGTCGTAATTAACTTTCACTTATTCTATAAGTCTAATTACCTTACTTAATAAGAAATTGTTAATTTAATTCGTTTTAATAGTCTTATCGAAATCTAGATGACTATCATTATGAAGTAACTAAAGGGTTCTTTCTTTACTCCGAATGTTTCTCAACTCTTTTTCGGTAACTTGCTTTGGTTGTATATCTATGCCCACCCTTGACTATTTGCTACCAAGTCATTAAATAGAGATTAAATTCTAAGAATGTATTGTAAAACCTTGACTATAAGTTACCAAGTCATTTAAATTAAATAGTTCGTGTCATTAACTTTAGGCCCAGTGTTTTCTCAAAAAAAAAAAAAAAAACTTTAGGCCCACTTTTGTTCCTCAAGAAAAGCATTTCTCCTGAGGCCCATTGACTTGATCTTCTTTTGTGAGTTTGTATACATTGGGTTGTGTCCGATTACTTTGTGGCCGATCTCAAATGGGGCCAACCATATATGGGTTTGACCACCTGACCTCCATAGCGCATTGACGCTAGAATTTGGATATTTTTCTAAAAGTATTAGCATACACTATAAAATTCTGTCCAAAATAATAATACAAGACAATCTAAACTTCTTGCGAAAAAGAGAGTTCAGCTCTCCTAATTAAGGCATGAACAGAAAAATTACCCTGCCTTCTAGTATGAGAGAATAAATAAAATCTAAAAAAACCCAATATAGACTTAATGTCTTTTACAATATGGCCTATGGCTGAGTGAAGCGAATCCTCCCTGAAAAAGGCCTTAACCATAATCTTTGAGTCCCTCTCAAAAATAACTTTTTCAAAACCAAGTTCAAGAGCAAAGTAGACTGCTCCACGTGCTGCTACAATATTGCATCATTAGTGGGAAATTCTGTTAAAAAATAACTTTTTCAAAACCAAGTCAATCTGGATTCTGTTCTAGACTCAAGTAGGAAATTTGTCGCCCATTGAGAAATAATGCTTCATCCAGGTTTCTATCCTCAAGCTACATTTGAAGTCAAATTTTTAGGACATGCACTCAAAAAATGAAGAAATCAAGTAATGATTTCAAAAATAAGAAAGATTATGGATGCAGTTCTGTAAATTGACACTTGACATGAAAAAATAAATTGCAATTTACATTGTATTGTTTATTGTTTACTGTTTATTTGGTTACTTATATTAATTTACATCATTTAATTCAACTTTGCTTTCAATTAATCTTAGCCTTTACCCCTTGAAATGACATTCTTGAATCCACCCCTACAAACACTTGTAGACGACTAAATTTCTAGTTCGAAATAAATCAAACAAGTAAAATGGGTTTACAAATGTGAATTTGTATTGATGAATGTGTGGTACAATTCTCTATGATTACAAAAGAGTGATCTTCTAATTTAATTTCCTTAAAAAACTTGTTTATTAGAATGGTGGTAATGTGATTTTGACTCGAATACCAAATATTCTTCAATTTGGCTGAAGGATGGTTCAAAGACCCTTGAAATGGAATTACAACAGATCTCTAGCTATGAGCTTTTTAGAAATTTTTTGTTCTTCAAGTTCTTCGTGTTCTTCGCATGTTCTTTATCTTCGAAAGTTTGTGGTGGAAATTCTTTGGGACTTTGGAGGCTTGAATCTATAGAGCTTCACTGATTTGTGGTTTCTTGAAGTTTTTAGAAGATTTTTAGCTTGATTCCAATGAACTTTGAGATTTAGGAAGATGATTTGAATGATTTTGCTTCGAATGTTTTTTATATTCCATGTTGAAGTTCCTAAAGTTCCTAAAGGCTTTAGGGCTTGATTCCAGCAAAGCTTCTATGCCTCTTAATTTTCTTTGATACTGCTTGAAGTGTGGATGTCTTGGTGTGTTGGTGTCTTCCAAGATGTCTTCGAAGATGTGTGGAAATGCCTTATGAAGGCTTCTATTCATAGTTTATAGGAGTTTGGGGGTGGGTGAGCGACATATGGCGTAGTTTGGTTGATGACACATGTCATAGCCTGATTGCAAGAGTTTTAAGACTTTTTCTCCAAGACACGTGGCATCATTTGATTGACTGAAATGTCTAAATTTCAAGATGACACATGTCAACAATTGATTGGATCGTTTATGTCATTGCTTACACACATCGATGTGTGACCTATATCATTGCTTACATGTGCCGATGTGTGATTACTCTTTGCATGCTTTTTATGTTTTTTTATTTTTATGACACTTGGCAAATCTCTGTTTGTTTTTTGAATAGTGACAGTAGAAACTAGTAGTAGTACGTGACGCTTTGTAATTGGCCATACGTTGTGGACTCGGTACTATAATGTGTTAGCTTGTAATAGGTCGGGAATTTTCTCTCTCTACAACACCTACCTTAATTTGAGTGAAACTCAACAAATTCAAAATCTCCTAGGTAACATTATGAGAGGAAACAAAAACAATTCATGGTTGCTTGTGTTAACATGTTCTATCATACTTGGATAGTGTGGATTCTTAAAACTTTAATCAGATACTTGAATTCTTAAAACTTTAATTCGACAAATTAACTTAACCCGTTGTAGTTTAATCAAGCTACTGTGTTACATTGTTACTATAACCAGGACTAAGGGCGCCATGCCCCCCTAACTTTCCAGCAATCCCACTCTCCTTTTCTATTTTTGGTAAAAATATATAAATTTATGAGTAAATTTAAATAATAGACCCCCTAGATTTGACTAATACATCATTTTTGTTTTTTTGTTTTAAATTCAAAGTGCATTTAATGTATTTCATAAAAAAAAAAGGAGTTTATAAATTATTAATTATTCCTCTAATTACTCTTATATCATAATATCTCATTGAACCAAAAAATATTTAGGTGACATCCTAAAAATATATAAGTAAGTAATCTTAATAAAAATCTTTTTTATTTATTTTTTTAATGTTTTTAGAAAATTAGAGATATAAACCTTTTCTTTTCCTTTTAGAAGAAACCATAAATGTGGATTATGTTACATGATTATATTTTTGAAACATAAAAATATGGGTTAACTTCAAGGCTTCAAGTATCTATATAATATTTAAAAGTTGAAGTATGTCATTTATTGTTGCTACGCTCCTACTAAGCCACATCAACGTACCAGTTCGGTCTATTTCAGCCAACGTAGGACCAATTCAATCTACTTCGGTTCATTTTTATCCGCTTCATCCACTTAGGATCAATTTGGTCAACTTTGGCTTAATTTGGTCTAATTTGTTCTAGTTTGGTCCACGTCCATCCATTCGGTCCGTTCGATCCAATTCGGTCCACTTTAATGAAAGCTTAAACATTTTTTTGATAAGAAAGCTTAAACATTTTATATCTGAATACTAGACTCTTTAACTGTCCAACAACACAATTATGTCCAACTCCCTCGTAATTTATCCTTTCAGATATTCTATTTCTTTCTTTTTTGGTCTATTCTTCTCTAATAAATTAAAACTCATTGATTGAATTCAACCATAAGTCATGGTCACGTTTCTTCTTCTCAGTAGCATTTAACTAATTCCCATCTTTTCAACTTTCAAATTTAACTCAGCGTTACTACTCTCTTCCCTTTTCTTATCTCAAGCGTAACTGGCTCTTCCACCTTGGAACTTAAAAATTTTAGTTGTACTAAAAAAAAAAAATGTATAATAATAATATTTTGAAGAATAAAGACCACTTCAAAAAATGATAACATCAATCAAAAACACAAAAAATAATAAAATTATATATTAGTAAAACAAGAGGGATGTGAATAGTGAGTTTTAGAAATTATTAAATTTTAGGGAGATAAAATTTAGAGAATAGTGAGTTTTAGTTAGCTCAGCTAGTAAAATATTTGATGATTGTATAAGAGATCTGGGGTTCAATTCCCGCTTACACTAAAAACAGATTGGTGTCTTGGTCTGATAATAAATAGCTATTATTAGGAGCGGACGCCATAGGTTGAAACTCTCTAAAAAAAAAGTTAGAGAATAAATTATATATTATACCACATCTCAAAATAATTATAGGACAAAGTTTGGCTACAAATTTAGTTATAGCCTAAGACTATAACTCTCATTGAAAAAATTAACATTACTATATATTTTAAAAACCTGATCGTTGCATTGTATGTTCTTTATATTTCTAACACATCAAATTTTGTGTCAATTGGATGTTATTACTATTTGATTTATAAACATAATTTTTTATGCATAATATTAGACAACAAAAACTTGAAATTTAAACATTTAATTGATGACATAACTATTGATCTTTTAAAAATTTCAACAAATCACCATAGGCTACAAATTTAATTCAATGACAGATTTGTTAAATGCCAAAGTTTGGCTACAAACTTGGTTGTAGCCAATATTTTTTTATTGAATTTAAATTTTAACAAATCATCATAGGATTACATTTTCTTCTTATATTTTTTATGCTTGCAAAATTTTTGGAAGATCAAAGATCAATAGCTATGTCATCATTCAATTATTTAAATTGAAAGTTTTTGTAATCTAAAATTATGCATAAAAAATAAATTTATGGATGATATAGTAAATAACATTAGATTGACACAAAATTTCCCATGTGTATTAAGAGCATAAAGAACATGCAATTCAATAATTAGATTTTTAAAATATGTAACAATGTTATCTTTTTTAAAGGTAGTTGTAGTAGTCAAACTTTGTCATTTGTTAAAATTCTCATTCAATAAAAAGGGTTAAGTTCTAAAAGTTTAGAACAATTGACAAACTGTGAACACAAACTTGTTTAGATATAGATCTTAGATTTTATAGGTTATATTAGAAAATGCTCAAGGTGTTGCAAGTCAGAATACAAGAATAAGGAAGCTGCAGGTTTAAGAAATTCGAAACATGCCAAATTCGACAGATTAAGACACATATCTTCAAAATTTTAATAAATGCCCAGCAGCCCATTAAGCCTAGTAAGTGATTAGGGTTTCAACTCTATTTCATATAGTATTTAAAGGAAACCCTAAGACAGGTTTTTAAAAGAGAGAGAGAATAGTGCTTCTTATGCCTCCAATTGTAGATCTTGGATTTTTGTACTCCAAAACTCTCTCAAATCTTCTACTAGCAATATTCTTTAAAGAAGCTCAAGATCCAATGATGTAGAAGTTGTTGCCATCACTAGACGTTATATTTGATGATCTAAATCTTTGAGTGGAGATCTCAAAGTCACAAACATGAGAGTTTATATGCAACGTATCCATAATAAAGGAGTCTGTAGATTCGAAACTGCGTGTGGTCATGTGAGTAAGTACTACATAAGGTAGCAGTAGATTTAGGGTTAAGCCTATTGTAAAAACTTCTATTCTATTAGTGAATTGTTGTCTTGTGAATTGTTTAAGTTAAATCCTCCTCAAGTTTTTATCTCGAAACTGGGCAGTTTCATTAGTTTTCCTAAGTCATCATATCATTGTATTCTTTACTTTTCTGCTGTATATGATATAATTTATAATTGTTTAATCTAGATTTGTTTAGTTGAACTAAGTAACAACTTGTTTTTAAATTAGGTTAAATATATTATGTTTTCCATCGGTCTAAAAACTAACAAAAATATATTGAGTGAAATGTAGCTCCAACCTAAAACTAAGTCTATAGTCAAACTTTGTATATAATAATATATTCCATGTCATGTGGGTCTGCAACCGGTTATGTTGATGGATCAAGGGGTATTCGATGTCAATTATGGGCATTGAGAGATGGATTAACCATTGCCAACCAGTTGGGAATTAGTTACTTGGAAGTAGAGCTCAGCCAAGGTTATTGTGGAGATGCTAAATAAGGATGACAACTCTAACAAATTATTTTCTCCTTTGCTCCTTGACTGCAAATCTCTCATAGCAAACCTCACACAGGTTCGGGTAGCTCATATTTTTAGAGAGGCGAACAAATGTGCTGATTTTTTGACCAAGAAAAGATGTTGTAGGAGGGAGGATTTTGTTATTTTTGATGCTTGCCCCTCGGATGAACTAAATAGATTACTTGTTTCTGATAGCAATGGACTGTATTGTTGTAAGTGGGTAGCCACTGTTTTTTACTTTTAAATATCTTATTGAAGACAAGCGTACGTACACTCATCCACATGCAACTACCAGCATTACAATATGATAATGTACTAAATTGTGCAACAAGTACTCCTTCCTCGTACCTTCATTATTTATTTCTTATGCCTCTCTCAGCAATATTCCCATGTCCCATATAATTGCATTTTTTTTCTTTTTTCTTTATTGAATTATAATTGCATTTATTCATCTTGGCAGACAAACTATATAGACATAGACAAATAACAAGCTTAATGTTTTTCCTATCTGTTACTTTTTCTTCATCTTCTATTTTTTTGGGTAGAAATTTGTTTCTTTTTCACTGCATTACAAAATAAGAGATACTCTTCTATTTTCCTAATTCCATTTTATTCCTCATATGTTGTTGCCCATGTATTCCTCTTACCTTTAGTCAAAGGACGGTGCCATTTGTCTAAAACCTACCATCCCTCAACTTGTAATTTTTAGGGAGAGATAGAGATATGCATGCCTATATCATCCATTCAAAATTTTCAGACTATCTTATCCTCTAGGTAATTAAATATTTGTCATTGATCATCTAATAGATCCAATTATTGTTATGATTATTACAAAATTGCTAATTTCTATAGGACAGTCCAATCTGAAAAATGAATCTCTTTTTTCTTTTAAGAGTATGATTTAAATAAGCCTGCCATTCCTTTAAAATGGAACATTTTCTGTTAACCTAGCACTAGCAGTGACCCTCAAGTGTCAATTTTTTATTACTAGCTATTGTGAATCCTTCTTCCCTCTCCATTTCTAAGAAACTGTTTTCTTGCCGTGCAAAAGAACTCCACATATCTTACTGAGGCGTTTTCGTCATGTGTATATAAACTCCGAGACCTAAATTTCTAACTCATTCTCTTCACTTCTCATCATTCTTTGTCTTCAGAGAATTGTCCATATTCGTCTAGATCAAGAGAATTTGGTAAGCATATTAAGCTCAAACTTCTGAGTATGTTGACGAGTATATATATATATACTAGTATATATACAAACTAGTACAAATAATATATACAAACTTCTGAGTATGTTGATGAGTATATATACAAACTAGTACAAAATCAGAAGTTTGAGCTTAATATGCATACCAAATTTTATGCGTATAATGTTATAGTATTTGCAACTCTAGTTTTGGGTGAACCACATAAATTTGTAGATGTAGCCCTGGTTTTGAATAAATATCGAATAAGTTTGTGGATGTAGCTCTAGTTTTGGGTGGACTAAGTAAATTTGGTGTTCTTGTGTGTGTTTTGATCTTTTCTTTTAATTTTTTTCAATCCTTTTTGTATTTAGCATATCTTATTTAAATATCACTTATTCGATAAGTCTAATTACTTTAATAAGAAAATGTTAATTTAATCTGTTTTAATAATCTTATTGAAATCTAGATGTTGCATGTCATTATGAAGTAATTAAACCAGCTGAACACTTTTTAACTGAAAGGTTTTACATATATATGCCATTCACATAGGCTCGTGTTTTTATCAAGCAATCATATTTTATGATAAATGGACTAATCTCCAGTATCATGGCATGAGTTACAAAAGTAATAATGCACTGTCCACCCATATGGTAGTCCTTTTAATTGAAGTTCATCCAACTGTTTCGTATCCTTCTTTGCAAAGTGATTATTAAAATTGTGGTTAAATTATTAAATTCACAATTTTCTAATAATTTAACATTTTGAAATTATTGGTAATTCATCATAGTATCAAACCAAAATATCCTAACTTCAATTCTTGTATCTACTCTACCTCTCCTTTATAAACATAAAAGTCCATGACTCATCACTTATTAACTAAACCAACTGGATGCGTTTTAGCGGAAAGGTTTTACATATTCCATTCACTTAGGCTTGTGTTTTTATCAACCGATCATATTTTATGATAAATGGACTAATCTCCAGTATCATGGCATGACTTACAAAAGTACTAATGCACTGTTCATCCATTTGGTAGTCCTTTTAATTGAAGTTCATCTAACTGTTTCATATACTTCTTTCAAAATGCTTATTAAAATTATGGTTAAATTATTAAATTCACAATTTCCGAACATTTTAAGCCCTAGCTGGTAGAGTAGTTAAAATACACATTTTCAGTATTTAAACAACTTTACACACATTTTCACATACTTTTTCACCCACATGTATTTCAAAAAACTACAAACAATATTACTCAAATTCCTCTACCAAACGGGCCTTAACCTTTTGAAATAATTGGTAATTCATCATAGTATCAAACTAAATAAAAGATCCTAATTTCAATTCTTGTGTCTACTTTACCTCCCATTTATAAATGTTTAAGTCCTTGACTCACTTATTAAGTGAGAGTTTAGCTCTATACCTAATAGAAAGTGTTAGAATTATAATTAGATGACTAAATTCTCCATTTTTTAAGAATTTATATTTTGGAGACAATCAGTAATTTATCAAAACTCCTGCAGAACTGTTTTGTTGTTTAGCCGATTAAGGCCTACATATTACTTATCAAAAAATTATATTCAAAGATGGTTAATCCGAAAGTTTCTCAACTATTTTTGGTAGCTTTCTCTGCTTGTATATCTAAGGCCATTGTTGACTATTTGCCACCAAGTCATATTTAAATATTCAGTTTCAAAATCATACAATATAATGTGAAGGTCCCAACACCAACAAATTAAAACTGAGGCCCGGAAAAGAAAAGCGGCCGACTAATTCATCACTGATAAACAATATTAGTATACTCCTTAATGTTGGGATTTATTAGTCTGCGAGATAGGGCTGATATGAGTTAGGGATGGTTTGATCATTTTCTTAGGGTTTACCATGCGTGATTAATATAGAATGCCATGTGTACTTAAAAAAAAAAAATTAATCGACGCCAGATACATTAATGCTAAAAATAAATGACTTGGTGGATCTAAATCAGATTACTTTGAACTTATTATTATTATTATTATCTTCTTTGACTTTTTTTGTCTTTTATATGTTCATTTTAAATTATATGTTTATAAAATTATAAATAAATACATATTGTGAGGACCTGAGGATTCGAAGACTTAGAGTGTGTTTGGATAGAATTTATTGCTGAAAACTAAAAATTAAAAACTGAAAACACTGTAGCAAAATAATTTTTAAATGTGTAAAAAATACTGTTCATGCCAAAATTACTGTTCATTGGCCTAAAATCACTGTTCATGGCCAATGAACAGTGACAGACACGCTGAAAAAAAAAAGAAAAAAAAGAAAAAGAAGAAGGCTGGACGTGGACGCTGGATCCAAACACATTCTTAAGTAAAAAGACCTGAAGACCCGAGGACATATTGTGAAGCATACGAAGTAGCGTAGAGTAACAGTCAAGAGCCCGAGGATGAAGTGGGATGTTTCGGAAAAATACGAAAGGTAAATTGGTGATGTATTGGATATATTGCAAATATCTGGGTTGAGATAGATAATTATGAGCACTGCATTGAATGTTCTGCACTAAACTTTTTGGCTGCATTGAATAGGGAGTACCAGCTTTATCCGTTGCATTAATGTGGAGGTAACCTGAACAGTACAAGGCACAGAGCAAGAGCTTTTCTCCATTACCGACTACAAGGGAATGGACAAGCGTCAGTAAATGAAGTTGATTAGGTGAGAGATGAAGGGCTGAGATAACAAGGGCAAGGAGTATAAATAAGAGGGTGGAAGCAAAGAGGAGGGGGGCATGAAAAGTGAGGTGATTTGGGCATATAATCAGAGCGCCATGAACTTTATTGTTGGTACATTCTCTACAAATTCATTGTTTTGGGCCTTGAATTATTAAACGTAAACACTATTGGGCTTGTGCATGATTTTTTGTTCTTACAATTGGCGCCATCTGTGGGAACAATAAAGTGTGACGTTCTGGTTTGAAAGTGAATGGAGGAGGCGAATCAGGAAAGGGAAGAATCAGTAGGTTCACAAAGGGGGACCACACTATAAACATGTAACGCAGAGATGGAAAGCAACACACCCCAAGTGTGGTGGTAGAATCGTATCATAGTGATCGAGTGGCTGAACGACGATCACAAACTGAGGGACAAATGTCTCGCGATGACGTGTTGCAGCAAATGCAATCAGAAATAGATTATCTGCGCAAACGCCTAGACCGTAGGAAGCGTGGTAGGAAAAGCCCATCTTATTCGTCCAGTGATAGCTCCGAGGAAAGACGAGGAGGAGATGATCATCAGGGATCTAAGTCTCTCCCTCGTGAGTCTCGTTTGGTTACTTCTTCTGGTGGCAGGGCAAAGAGGGGGGAGGAGACGCGAGGTGGGGATTGGTCATATCAAGGTGCGGGAAATGATGCAATGGGTAAAGCCTTGAGGCAAATCTCTAAATCCCCTTTCGTGGCTCGGATAAATAAGGCAAAGCTCCCCCATAGATTTTCTCAATCTATTTTTACCATTTATAATGGAAGGATTGATCCTGTAGAACACGTCAGCCATTTTAATCAAAAGATGGCAGTTTACTCGAATAATGAAGCGTTGATGTGTAAAATTTTTCCTTCTAGTTTGGGGCCAGTGGTCATGCGATGGTTTGATGCTTTGGAGGAAGGTTCCTTAAAGTCCTTTGAAGAGTTGACAAGGGCATTCGAGGCTCGGTTCATAACATGTAGTAGGGTCCCTAAGCCTTTGGATGCATTACTATCTATGGCAATGAGGGAAGGAGAAACGCTCAAAACTTATTCCGATCGGTATTGGGAAACATATAATGAAATCGATGGAGATGTTGAAGATGTGGCTGTGAAAACTTTTAAGGTGGGGCTCCATACTGAGCACGGATTGAGGAAGTCCTTGATAATGAAAGCAGCTATAGATATGCGCCAGCTTATGGACCACATAGACAAGTATAAGCGAGTTGAGGAGGACCAGATTCAAAGCAAAGGAAAAGCAAAGCTATTTCCGGAGAAGAAAGATCTTCAGGGAATAAGGTATCAAGGCAATTGTCCTAGGTGAGATTTTCCAAGTCATCCATTGCTAGCTGGGACTCCTTTGGTTAATATTGGAGAGGATACAGAACGAACCATATTTTAGGCTGCCTAATAAAATGAGGAGAGATGCATCCTTGAGGAGCCAAAGTCTTCATTATCATTATCATCAAGACAAGGGACATACTACAGAAGAGTGTCGGACGTTGCGGGACCATTTGAACCAATTGGCCAGGGCGGGAAAGCTGAATCATTTCTTGTCTCGGCCGGACGGGCAAGTTGGACATCAAGGTACGAGAATGTATCGTGGTAATACTCCTCGACCAACGTTAGGCACCGTTAATGTCATTTTGGCACAACCGAGGAGAGGAGCTGAGGAGCCTTCTCAGGTCATGTCTGTGCATAGTAGTTTTGGGAATGAAGTCATGGAGGGAAGCAACCAATTGGCTAAAAGGATGAGGTTCTCAGCAACTCCAGTGTTGGGTTTTTCTGAGGAAGATAAGGAAGGAACATGCCAACCCCATGATGATGCGTTGGTAGTAATTATTCGGATCGGGGGATATGACATGAAATGAGTCTTGGTGGATGATGGAAGTGGAGCGGAAATTATGTATCCGGACTTGTTTAATGGTTTGAATTTGAAAAATGAGGATTTGGAGAAGTATGATTCACCATTAATAGGCTTTGATGGGAAGCCGATGATTCCACAGAGGATGATTAGGCTGCCTGTACAGGTGGAGGACGTAGAGGTCCAAGTTAGCTTCATAGTAGTCAGGGTGTATTCACCTTACACAGTTATATTGGCTAGGCCCTGGCTCCATGCAATGGGGGCAGTTTCTTCAACTTTGCACGTAAAGGTGAAGTATCCTATCTGAGGAAGGGTGGGAGTATTACACGGCAGTCAATTGGTAGCCAGGCAGTGTCTGATGTCTGCAAGTGTTAGAACAGGTGAAAATTCAGAAATGGGGGCAACTCAGAAAACTTTATAGCAATTAAAGAAATCTGCTCGGGGGACGGGTATCGATGTGGATGGAGATTCCGCTGAAAAGCTGGACAAGGTATTTATAGGGGAAGATAAGGAGAGATATTTCCAGGTGGGATCCCAATTGCCTGTGTTGGAAAAGGGGGAATTAGTTAAGTTCTTAAAGGATAACATTGATGTTTTTGCCTGGACGACATATGATGTCCCGGGGATTGATCCAGAGTTCATTTGTCATCAGTTGAATGTTAGTCCCGATGTAGTGCCCTGAAAACAGCCTCCTCGGCATGCGTCTTAAGAGCATGCCGAGGCTGTAAAAGAGGAGGTTAACAAGTTAAAGCAAGCTGGGGAAATTAAAGAAATTTTTTATCCTGAATGGCTTGCTAACACTGTTGTGGTTAAAAAGAAGAGCGGGAAGTGGAGAGTTTGTGTCGATTTCACTGATCTGAATAAGGTATGTCCAAAGGACCCTTTCCCTATTCCGAGAATTGATCAATTGGTGGATGCAATTGTTGGACATCCTTGGATGAGTTTTCTAGATTCTTTTCAGGGTTATCATCAGATACCTTTGTCATTGAGTGATCAGGAGAAAACAGCTTTTCATGCTCCTAATGGCAATTACCATTATTGAGTAATGCCTTTTGGTCTCAAGAATGCAGGCTCCATTTATCAAAGAATGGTGATTAGAATGTTTGAATTGCAGTTGGGGCGTAACATGGAAGCATATATTGATGACATGGTAATTAAAAGTAAGAGAGTAGGAGACCATTTGATGGACTTGGAAGAAACCTTCTTGGTCCTTGGAAGGTATAAATTGCGGTTGAATGCTTCCAAGTGTTCTTTTGGAGTAAGTTCAGGAAAGTTTCTTGAGTATATGATAACGCATCGGGGAATTGAAGTTAATCCTGACCAGATTAGGGCTATCTTGGGGTTGCATCCTCCTCAGAATCCTAAGGAGGTGCAGAAGCTGATTGGTATGGCTGCGGCATTGAATCGGTTTATTTTGTGATCTGCAAACAGGTGTCGACATTTTTATCACCTTTTGCATATATGGAGAGATTTTCAATAGACGGATGAGAAACGGTATTTACCTTTGGAAAAGGCTATGCTAGCCAACGTATATGCAACAAGAAAGCTTCCCTATTATTTTCAAGCCCATACGGTAGTTGTACTTACCCAATTGCCTTTGCAAGCTCTCATGAGGAAGTCAAATTACACTAGTCGTGTGGCTAAGTGGGGAACGAGGCTTGGAGCCTATGATGTTAAATATATGCCCCGGAAAGCCATCAAATGACAGGTTTTAGTGGGCAGAATTTACGAAGGTTGGCATTAAGCAGGATGATGTCATGCTAGCCGTGATGTCTATTGGGCCCGGGAATGTTCTCCTTTGGGAAGTTTATACGGATGGGGCATCTAATCGAAAGAGAGCCGGGATTGGAATTGTGTTGATCACCCTTGAGAAGTTAGTCATGGAAAAGTCATTACGGTTAGGGTTTGTAGCCACTAATAATGAGGCTGAGTATGAAGCTCTTTTGGCAGGTGCTCAAATGGTTAGGCATTTAGGAGGAGAAATGGTCAAATTTTATTGTGATTCTAGATTAATTATTGGACAAGTTAATGGAGAATTTGAGGCAGGAGATGAAAAAATATCTCAACAGAGTCAAAGGGGCGTTAGGCATGTTTAAAAGTTTCAAAGTGAGACAAATTTTAAGAGAGCAGAATGCTCATGTTGATTCGTTGGCCATGCTAACCACATCCTTGGGATCGAAGCTGCTGCGGACGGTGATGGTGGAGGATTTAATGAGTTCCAGTCTTGCTGGTGCCCCGGCAGTTGGGATTCACAGCATTCACGTTGGCCCGAGTTGGATGGATCCGATTGTGACCTTCTTAAAATATGGTATGTTACCCAAGGACAAAGTGGAAGCAGAGAAGGTACGGAGAAGTGCTCCCCGTTATTGGCCTTCTGAGGAGCGTAAATTATACAAACGTTCTTACTCGGGCCATATCTACTCTGCGTACATCTGGAAGCTATTGAGCCCTTATTGGAAGAGTTGCATGAGGGAATATGCGGAAGTCATACTGGGGGAAGATCGTTAGCCCACAGGGCCATGACTCAAGGGTATTGGTGGCTAAATATGCAAAAAACCTCCCAGGAGCATGCAAAGAAGTGTGATAAATGTCAAAGGTTTGCACCAAACATTCATCAACCAGGGGGAGTCTAAAATTCATTGTCTAGTCTATGGCCGTTTGCTAAGTGGGGCTTGGATATCGTCGGACCTTTTCCTCGGGCGACTGGTAATAGAAGATGGCTCCTCGTCGGCACGGATTACTTTACTAAGTGGATGGAAGCCGAACCACGAGCTAACATCAGGGATGCAGATGCTAAGAGATTTATTTGGAAGAATATTGTAACTCTCTTTGGAGTCCCGCATACTCTGATCTCCGACAATGGACTTCAGTTTGACAGCAAAGCTTTCGTAGGTATTGTGGGAATCTGGGAATAAGGAATGAGTACTCAACACCGGCTTACCCTCAAGGAAATGGTCAAGCTGAGGCTACAAACAAGGTCATTTTGGCGGGGTTAAAGAAGCGGTTAGATGATTCTAAAGGAAGATGGGTAGAGAAGTTGCCTCATGTATTATCGTCTTATCGCACTATTCCTCGAAGATCAATGGGCGAGACACCCTTTTCAATGACATATGTAATGGAGGCGGTAATCCCGTTGGAGTCAGGCTTCCCCACCTTGAGATCTGACCAGTATAATGTGGAGGGCAATCATGACATGTTATGTGATAGTTTAGATACTATTGAAGAAAGAAGAGAAGTAGCCAGTGTGAAGATGAGCAGTTACCAACAGAAACTCAAGCAAACATATGATAAAGGAGTGAAGCCGAGACCTTTAGTGCCAGGAGATTTGGTTTTGAGAAAAGTGGTGGGAACAGCAAAGAATCATGCCTGGGGTAAGTTAGGGCCCAATTAGGAAGAATCATATAGAATCACGTCTGTAGCAGGTGTGGGGGCTTATCGTTTAGAAGATTTAGATAGAAAAATAGTCCATCGTCCCTGGAATGTAAGCAATTTACAACGTTATTACTATTAAAGGGAGGACCTTCTTTTGTATAAGTTGTAGGCCTATTTGGTTTTATTAGTCTGTGCTTCTTTATTGGCATAACTTACTTCCAAGTGTTAAACTGAACTTAGTCCTTGTTCGGCTCCTCGGGCCACAAGTTTAAGAAAAATTAACATCGTAAGAAAAAGTAAAGTGTTAAACTGAACTTAGTTCTTGTTCGGCTCCTTGGGCCACAAGTCTAAGTAAAATTAACACCATAAGAAAAAGCAAAGTGTTAAGCAGAACTTAGTCCTTGTTCGGCTCCTCAGGCCACAAGTTTAAGGAAAATTAACACCATAAGAAAAAGTAAAGTGCTAAGCTGAACTTAGTCCTTGTCTAGTTCCTCAAGCTGAAAGACTAGGAGAAATTAACACCATACATAAGGCATTCCATCAAAGTAACAAGAATGTGTGCCATAGGTATTATTCTAGCTTACGTTGCAAAGTTGGTGATCGTATTGTGTTGTATGTGTATATGAAAGTTATTATTTTAAGCATTGAGAACTTGCTATCGACAATGAGCAGAAAATTTAATATTTGAATCTCACAATACGTTAGCAGTAAACAACATGAACCATTTATGCTACGATTAATTCCTTGAAATCAGTTTATGTCAAAAAAAAAAAAAAAAAAAAAACAGTTTTAAACTCTAAACAGCTTTTAACAAATTCTTGAGTTCATGTGTCAAGTAGTTGTTTGTTTCTCTTTCTCATTCTTTTTCTTTGGTTCCTTCTCTTTCTTTTTCTTTTTTGTCTGCCCCACCTCCATTGTATCAGCTTCATTTTCTACGTTTACCAATTCGATGCAGGGGAAGGGTTCTCAGTTGCTTCATTGTCCTTGGAGTGAACAGAGGAAGGGTTTGGATCTGGAGTGGTTGTAGATGAGGGAGGAATGGAACTGGAGTCACTAGTTGGCTTGGGAGGAGTAGGTGCCAATTGTAGAGCAGGGGGGGTAATACACTCTATCTGGAGTTCGGAGCTCAGATTCAGCGGACACTCCCGCAACGTCTAAGGCCTGACCCTAGACTTCCAGACAGAATGCACTGGCGACACCCTTAAGTTGAGCTGTAAGGCTGTCAGCAGCTTTCTTCATGCCAGCGTCATATGTTGCTTGCTCGGCATTAGCTTTTTCCTGCTCCTTAGATGCTAATTGCTTTTGCACCTGCTTGAGTTCCACCACAGTTAGGGCCAGTCGGTTTAGGGCTTGCTTCTGGGCTTCAAGGGCAATATTTGCTTGTGTTTCATAACTTTGCAAGGCAGATTCTGCATTCTTGTGAGCTTTTTCCACTTCGGCCAGTTGGATGAGGGTCTCCTTCAGATTTTGTTCTGCTTCATTTTGAGCCTTCACAGCGACTTCCACGTTGTTTTCAGCTTTTCTGGCTAAATCCAAGGAGTGATCCACCCATTTTTCAGCCATGAAAGAAGCCTGAACGGCCTATAATGTACATCAATTACAAAAGTCATATAAGTAATGCGTCTAAGAAATAATAATAATAAAGATAAGATGGTATAGAATTGTGGAATATACCTTAGCTAAATCCTGTTTCAATGACAGGAAGACTTCTTTTTTGCGGAAAGACCGTAGCTCATCCATGTCCTCGGGGAGGCATAGGGCCTTCTCCAAGCACTCAGCCACCAAACTTGAGCTCCCCTTCTTTGGATCTCTTAGGTTGGCATCATCAAGTATGGGGCTGCCTGAACTTAAAGTAAAGCTAGGGCGCCAAGCGGAGACTTTCCTTGGTTGATCGCCACTGGTCTCCTTGGAAGTTCTAGTATGAGCAAGCTTCTTGGAATGGTTTTTTCCCGCCCGAATATCCTTAGAAGAGGGGTCGGGGTTCTCTCCCTCCTCGATCTCAATGATATTCTTACCACCTTGACCCTTTTTCCTTTTTTTGTCCACGGCCTCAAGGGGAGGGGTACGTGTCACTATTGGGGTGATGGGACAGGGAGGTACAGTTATAGGAGGGGAAGAACTTTCGGAATGGGCTTGTAGCAAAGCCAGGAGATCGGGTTCTTTCTCTTGGAAGCCCATGTTACTTGTTGAAGGAAGTTGTGAGTTGTGAGGGGCGTCTTCACGGTAAAAGACTTCAAAGTCCTTATCTGTTACCTTGGGATGACTAGGCTCGGGTGTTGACTCTTTTTCCTCATCCGCGGGAGCAATGGATTGCCTTTGGGAGTAAAGTAGTCTGGCTGCGAAAGGGGCTGGGAGCTGTGCGTCCTGTGTTCCTTCTAGAGGGGGCGTAGGTAGTAAAAAGCCAGGCACCACTATGTCAATACAAGCCAAACGAAGATCCCTGGCCCGGATTACGTTTTTTGGACTCTAAAAACGATTGGTGGAAGGGGTGTAGCCGAGAATGACGTGGGCCGCTCTAAGCTGCCCGTCCCTGTGCAAAAATATTTCCAACCTGAGAATTCTGTTCAGGTCCTAGAGGTTTATAGAGGGTTTGTTTGGAGCAGTGTGGTAGAATAAATACTGTTAGGAAGAGTTAATCAACACAAGATTATAAAAGAAGATAATTGATATTCCTAAGTATCATGTCAGTCCTCGGAAACCCTACCTGGCACCCCATCTTGGGTAGGGCAGTGTAATCCGTCATACCAGTTCCCTGAGGCGATGTGGTAATCCTCGTTTATGCCTTTGCTTGAGTCAGGAAAGCAGGAAATCAGCCTAACAGCTAGGACCCTACACTTCATATAGTATTTGGTTTTTTCTCCTTTTTGGCAGTTGTATTCCCAGTTTACATCATGCCAGGATAAGTTAGTCCCCATGTTGCGGTTTAGGGCATCTACACATCCTAGGATCCTAAGGACATTGGGGCAACATTGGGCCGGGGTAAGTCTATAGCTTATAAGAAAATCTCGGGTTACCCTACCCATGGGAATTTCCATTCCGCCTTCAATAAAAGTGATCATGGGAATTATAACTGACTCGGGTGGCCGGGGTAAAACTAACCATTCTCCTTCCTCATAATGTTGAATATCAACATCGTCAGGAATCCTATATCAGGCCTTAAAAGTGGCCTTTGCCTCATCAGTCTTCACTAACTTAGCATATCTACCCATTAAGCTTTATGATAAGAAGAAGAAAAATAAACAATGAAGGAGAAACAATAGGAGAAGTGACACACCTCTGAAGAATGCTTAAAACTGCTTCTCGAGAGGTCCTTTTCCTTTAATCCTTCAAAACTCCAAAATGAGCCTTAGCTAGCCCCAAATCTTGCTTTTATAAGGGTAAAAAGGCGCGGTAATTTTCCTGCTCATAAATGAAAGAGCAATTTGAGCCGTACAATGTTGATCTAGCCGTAGAACGTGCGGAGACAAGGAGCCGCCTAACACCATAAATGATCCATCATGGACTCCGAGGCGTCAAGAGCGTGTCATAGGCAACGAAAAGACGTTTGTACGTGTGAAAGCAAAATGCATGTAGGAAGTTCATCCGAGGAGTTAAAACTTGGCCATTAATTTGGAGTCAATAGCCTAAGTTTTAAGGGGCTATTGTGAGGACCTGAGGACATATTGTGAAGCATAAGGAGTAGAGTAGAGTAACAGTTAAGAGCCCGAGGATGAAGTGGGATGTTCCGGAAAAATATGAAAGGTAAATTGGTGATGTATTGGATATATTACAAATATTTGGGTTGAGATAGATAACTATGAACGCTGCATTGAATGTTCTGCACCAAGCTTTCTAGCTGCATTGAATAAGGAGTACCAGCTTTATCCGTTGCATTAATGTGGAGGTGACCTGAACAGTACAAGGCACAGAGTAAGAGCTTCTCTCCATTATCGACTACAAGGGAATGGACAAGTGTCAATAAATGAGGTTGATTAGGTGAGAGATGAAGGGCTGAGATAACAAGGGCAAGGAGTATAAATAAGAGAGGTGGAAGCAAAGAGGAGGGGGGCATGAAAAGTGAGGTGATTAGGGCATATAATCAGAGCGCCACGAGCTTTATTGTTGGTACCTTCTCTACAAATTCATTGTTTTGGGCCTTGAATTATTAAACGTAAACACTGTTGGGCTTGTGCAAGATTTTTGGTCCTTACAGGTATCATTTAGATTTCTTTTTAATAAAAAAAGGATAGGTCTTTTGTCTAATGTCTTGTGACACTAGACCAGTTACGATCATGATACGTGTCCATTTTCAAATATGTGTCATGATTGCAGTGGGTTTAGTGCACTGAAAACATTGGATAGAAGCCATGACCAAAAAAAAAAGGTATCATTTAGATTTAATCCCTTTCGTTAATCTATGTTGTTGTGGTAACTGTGACACCTAAAAGCCTACCAGATCACATGTATTAATTTATCCAATTAAATTATGTCAAATAAGTTAATTAGCCCATATATATCACTTAAATAGCCTAAAAGAAACTTTAAAATAATTCTGTAATAGAAAACATAAATTAATAATATTTAAAAAAAAAATCATTTCTAGCCTTTTATTAGCATTCAAAACATTTTCCTAGCATATTTAGCTAATGAGTGAGCTATCATATTTCCTCATCTTTTCACCAAGTTGATAGAATTAAACAGCCTGCAATTCCCTAACATTACACCTAATATCCTCGTAGATTAATGGAGTAATTAATCGTTGGTGTAATACCCTCATTTTTATAATCACCATTATATTAATTTATTATTATTATGGAAAATTTTGAGTACAATACTTAGATGATTTTTCTTAAGTTCTTCTCTTAAATTTACCTACGTGGCAGCTCTTAACTAACAATACACCTCCATCTCATAATAAAAAGGCCACATAACTGAATTTTAAGAAGGGAACTTAAAGACAGTATCTATGTACCATACTTAAGTTTTGTCCTTATTATTATTATTATTATTATTATTATTATTATTATTATTATTATTATTATAGAGTTGGGGTGATGTACATATATGAGATTAATGTCGGTAACATCAGCACGCAACATCAGCATGCACGGTAAGATGGGAGTTGCAATTATACAATAAATTATATATTCTCATACATCTTATGGGTTTACAACTCCTTATTTTAAAAGTTATATCATAGTCTTTTTTTTTTTTTTTTTTTTTTTTTGAGAAACCATATAGTCTTTTTTTGACTTTCAATAATCAATATTAGCTTAATGGCTAAGCTATGTTATTTATACACTTTTTATTTATTTATTTTATATATAATATTTTATGGAAGACCAGCGATTTCAATCAGGTAATGATTTTCCAATAATCTTATATACATTGGTTAATTCATACTAGCATACATTTGAACCCCATGTCACTACCAACCATATAATATTTTAGTTTATTTCCTCGTTAATCTAACTGAGGAAGGAATTGACACCCCCTTAAAAAAAAAAAAAAAAAAAAAAAAAAAAAAAAAAAAAGAGGAAGGAATTGACAGATAAGAAAATTGACCATGACATTGGAAATATTGCCAATTAAATTTAAGAAAGGTATGAGCAGTACAGCATTAAACTATGAAGTACTAAATTGTGCATACATTTATTTCTTATGCCTCTCTCAGCAATATTCCCATCTCTCATATAATTGCATTTGTTCATCTTGGGCCCTTGGCAGACAAACTAGATATAGATAAATAATTCCTTTCTGTATCTTTCTTCTTCTTCTTCTTTTTTAGGTAGAAATCTGTTTCTTTATCAATGCATTACAAAATAAGGGATACTCTTATTTTTTTCCCTAAATCCATTATATTCTTCATATGTTGTTGCGCCTGTATTCCTCTTAACTTAATCAAGGGCTCTGCCGTTTGACCAAAAAAATACCAATCCTCAACTTGTAATATTTTAAAGTCTTACTAATAATTAGGTAGATAGAGAGATATGCATATATATTCCATTCAAACTATCTTTCTTATCTTCTAGTTAATTAAATATTTTTCATTGATCATCTTATAGATTCATTATTGTCATGGTTATATAAGACAGTCGAATCAAAAAATTGAATCTCTTTCTTCTCTTAGTTAAGTGTATGGTTTAGTTTAGAAGCCTAGATAAGCCTGCCATTCCTTTAAAATGGAACACTTGCTGTGAACTTAGAGGTGACCCCCCTCAAGTGTCAATTTTTTATTCACTAGCAATTGTTGAATTCTTCCTTCCTCTCTCTTTCCACGAAACTGTTTTCTTCCTGCGCCTATAAAAGCCGCGGCCCTGTAGATTAATATTCTTTGTGACATACTCTCTAAGCCCTAAATCTCTGTCTCATTCTCTTCTCTTCTCTTCAATCTTTGTCTTCAGAGAATTGTCCCTATATATGCGTCTGTATCAAGAGGATAAGGTAAGCATGTTAAGCTCAAACTTCTAAGAATATTGACGAGTATATATATATGTGTGTGTGTATAATTTGTACTCACCTCCCACATATCACTAATGACTTTGTTCTTGATTTTTGTAGGATCTATACAAGCGCTACTAGGCTTAAGCCCTTGCTCATCTTATCAAACTCTGGGTAAGCTTCACTCTACTTTTTCTTTATATTGGTTTAGATCATACTACGATTGAATTCCTGTTGTCATTAGTATAACAAGAGATTCAAGATTTATATATATTTATCATTCCTTATTTACTTGATGATTGTTTGGATTTGCTTTGGGAATTACTGCTTATACAGATCTCACTTTTTTTTCCCTAATAGTAAATAAGGGAATTCGATCTTTAGATGTCACTAAGCTATATTATTTTCCACTTTGAAATTGATTTGATTTGATTTGATTTATATATATATATATATATATATATATATATATATATATTCAAGGTTAATATTTATTTATCATTCCTTATTTACTTAATGATTGTATGGATTTGCTTTGGGAATTACTGCCTTTTACACATTTTTGTTTTTTTTTTCGTATATCAGGGTGAATTTTAGATGTTACTAAGTTATATGACTTTTGACTTTTGATTTGATTATATATATATTGGGAAGGAGAGAAGAATTAAATTAGATGGATCAAATTAGTGATTAGAGAAGAGAATAAGGGTCAATTAGGCTACAAGCCCGTAGGCACTAGCTAGCATCTCTCTTTTAATTCTTCCATTTTCGTTTCTTTGTGTTTGAATTTTAGAATATTATCTTTAAGTTATTAAAATAAAGTTAGATCATATAGAAGAGTGAGAACGGTAGGGGGGGGGGGGTAAAGTAATAGAAAATTAAGTTGTGTATGAGATGAATTGAGGAAATTTTCGATTTTAATGGAAAGGATGGTTGCAAAAGAGGAGAGCTTTTTAGGGTAGTGGGAGTTCCGAGAGTTGAAGGCGGGAGACGGTAGATTAATGTATTTTTGGATGAGGATTTTATTGGAGATTTGGTCAGTTTTGGGTGGGATAGTTGATGAGGATCAAGTGTGGTTCGAGGGGAGGATCTTTCTTATCCTTCTATCTAGAGGTAAATCAAGAGGAGTTTTACATGATGAACCCAAATGGTACAAGAGGCCTTAGCTCTTTTTCGTTTCCAACTTTACCTATTCCTTTAGAAACAAATTTCTTGCCCTTTTTTTAATTTAATTTTATTTCTTTCATAAAATTTTGTAATAGACACATGAATGCATGAGAAACTGGATTGGACCGGTGTGTGAGGCACATGGATGGTGACCAAAAGGGTAGTCGGACGATGTTAGAGCTGCAGTAGCACCAATGGCTAGACAATGTGAGGTGCATAAGGCATGAAAGCAGGAGCCTTTTTACGATGAGGTTTCCAATGCTATGTAGATCATCTATTAGCTAATGAAACAATGTCATTTATGTCTCAATGAAAATGGTGGGAGAAATAGTGTGGCACAACAATGGATTCATCCGTAAAGAAGGCACTTGTATGAGACAATGTCAAGAATGTGACAATGTTGTGCAGTGATGAAATCATCAATAGGAACGCACGTCAAAGTTTGAGAAATAAAACAAGGGTCATTAACTTTCAAAATATTAAAAAGAAATTAAAATAAAAGAAGAAGATGGATTCCACTTAGTTTAATTGTAAAATATTTCTATTATTATAAAGAGGTTGCCATAGATTCAAATCCTCTACTATTAAAAAAAAGGTAAAAAAGAAAAGAAAAGATGAGTTACAGAAAGAATAGAGGATTAACATATATGATTTATGTCAAAATGCAAAATTCACCCTTTAAATTTCATTACTTTTAATTTCAGTTCTTTAAGTTTGCATTTTGTCATTTCAGTCCCCTAAGTTTAGTCCTCCTTAATTCAGCCTTCCGTTAACATTCCATCCATTTTAGCCGTTAGCCTGCTCAAAACTACATGTTTTGTCCTTAATTTAATATTTAATATATATTTTATTATTTATTTCTTAATTTAAAAAAATGTTAATTAAAAAAATAAGAAATTAAAATAACACTCATCCTCATTTGAAGAACACGAATTGGACAAAAGAACACAGATTGAACCTCGGATAAGTCCAGCTCTTCAATCATCTTCTTCAGTCTACACCAGCTCCAACAACCCTATCCAAAGCCTCATCTTTGACTGTAGTATCCAGATCTAGAACATGCCCATCTCCACCATCTTCATACCCAACAACCCCATCTGGCCATCCCTCCTAAAGGGCTGAAACATATATAGGCATTTTCAAAATCCCCTTTTGAAACTAAAAACCAAACCAAATATACAAAGCACCCACCCCAAATCACTGAACTAACAAGACCACTCTTCAAGGCACATTACATCTAGCTTGCACATGAGAGGTGAAAAGATGGGATAAAAGAGAGAATATAAAGGTCGTGAGTGGGTGGGTTTCAAGTCGTGCTCTTCGGATGGGGAGGGCTGCTATGTTAATTTCTGGGGGTTTTTTTTTGTAATTAATATTTTTATAAAAAAATTAAGAAATAAATAATAAAATAAATATTAAATATTAAGTTAAGACCAAAACGATGTAGTTTGGGGAAATTTAATGGCATGAATTGATGGAATGATAATAGATTGTTAACGGAGGACTGAATTGAGGAGATTGAAATTTAGAGGACTGAAATTATAAATTGCAAACTTAAAGGACTAATATGAAAAGTGATGAAATTAAAGGGTGAATTTTACATTTTAGCCTATAATTTAATTTAACCTACTTACTGTATAAAGTCCTAAATGGTTAATTTATAAAGCAATATACATCCAATGGGATGCAATTTTTTTTCCCCGGGGGGGGGGGGGGGGGGGGGTGTTGAAAGCCTATTTACATATTTGTTGAAACTTAAGGTGAGGCTTCCCTATAAGCTAATGTTATTGGTGCCACATCATATGTAAATATATCAAACTCTTGCAATATCTTACAATCCTACTTATAAATTGTCCCTAATTTGGATTCAAAAAAAAATTGTCCCCTTTTTTTTTTTTTTTGTGTGTTAGTTGCCCCTAATTTAGTTGGCTAAACCTTACCTAAAAAAATTGAATAAAATTTCCAAATTATTAATTTCTTAAAATAATAAAATCAAACATATTTGGAGCATTTCTTCTTGATATTGAAAAATGGAATTATCTAAAAAATTAGAGTTAATGATGGAAGGCATACATAGATTTGCCATCGGTCTTTTGTTGACCCCTGTTACTACCGATCCCATTGATAACTTGCCCACCATTTGTTTTTTTTGTTGACCTCCGTTAGTCGCACACCTTCTCTTTTCTTTTACTAAGCATAGTCACGTATGCTTGTTACCAAGTGGGGAATTAAAGAAATTGAATTTGTGCAAATTTCTGAAGTTTTATGCGTAGGATGGCTGTCATTATATGTCCAAGTAAGCCTTATGCCCTTGGGGTTAAAGGCTTAATCCCATCTACCATTGGTGGGTAGTCAATTTTTGGAAAATTATAAATAAATAAATAAATAAAAGAGAAAGAGAGAGAGAGAAAAAAAAAAAGAAAAAGAAAAAAAAAAGCCATATCTTTCTCTTTTTACATTGAGTTCAGCAACTCAGATCATGGATTTCCTTTTAAATGAGATGATGAGAGAGTTTTGAAAGATTCCTCTCAGTTTTTCCCTAGCTCAAATATTGTACCAAGTTTATGAAGGTTTGCTTTTCTTTTGGTTGCAATTTCCTCCGTATATGAGTCTACGTTGACTTTAATCAACCTACCCATGTGCATTTCCGTACAACTATTGACACGTAAAAAGGGCAATATTCTACTGCCAAAATAGGCTTTTGCCCTTTTCGCAAAAAAAAATCAACATGTTACCCTCTTTTCTAAATCAATTAGGGAAATGCCCCTCTTTTAAAACTTAATTTTCTCAAAATCAAGTTAAGCTCTATAATAATGTTTTAAGGAGCCTATAGTGACATTTCAAATGATCAATAGCAGTGTTTTGTAACTCGAGCTTCACGAAGTCGAGTTATAGGTAAAAAAAAAACATGTAACTCGATTTCATGGAGGTCGAGTTACAAAACGCCGCTATAGGTCTTTAAAACGTCACTATAAGCTCCTTAAAACGTCGCTATAGGGCTCTAGAAATATTTTTTTGAAACTCAATTTTGAGAAAGTCGAGTTTCAAAAGAAGGTTATTTCCCTAATTAGTTTGGGAAATGGGGGGCATTTGCCCTTTTTTTTTGTGCGAAATGGGCATTTGCCCATTTTTGCCAATATTCTTGCAATTGTAAAATTTTTAAAATTTTATATATTTATTTTGAAATAAATTAATTGAATTTTGCTACATCATTTTTTTTTTGAAAAGCACGTCATCAATATTTAAATAAAGCTTTGATTATCAACAATTTAGAATATATTTCAATTTTTAACTACTATGTAGTAAAATAAACTACATTCTAAGGATAATATCTGTACCGCATTCATCGTAATTAAACTTAAGACTCTTACCCCTCGAGGCTTTTTCTTAAAAAAAATAAAAAATAAAAGAAAACTTAAAACTTTTACTCTGTAAGGTCATTCAAGACTAAGTCAGAGTCTTCCCAGATGTTCTTGCTAATTCACACATTATTTCACGTGCCACATGCTACTTAGTTCAAAGCTTAAGTTGGTAATCCCGATTATGCCAACTAAAATAATTAAAAAAGAAATGCATGTTTATGCACACTCAGACTCGGTTCATTTATAATCATAAGAAGGTAGATTTAATGTTTTCCACAAGTGGTCAATCGATGGCAATGGAAGGTCATAAAAATAGTGAAATAAATAGAACTTTATAAGTAAAGACATTTCTTAGTCCAAGAGCAGTTATGGAGCTATTATAATTACAATCAGGTAGTGAAGCCACACGAGTAGTCCCCTTCTAATAATATTTTATTTACCCAAAAAAAAAAAGATATTTCAACTTCATTACCAAGCCAATCAATAGAATAGAACATGGAGATCTAGTACAAAAATCACACAATTGAATGAAAAAATAAAATAAAAATTTATCCCTTCTTTTACGAGTAATACAATGATTCATATTGATCAATTTTTTCTATCCATTGTAAAAATAAATATAGCCTGTGTTCTGGTTCAAGTTAAGGCACAACTAGTTTAAAGTGGCTAGTGCAAGTTGGTATTTTTTTTTTTTTTTGGAGAAATAATTACAACATGCTGCTAACTCCAGCTCGAACTCTTTCCTCCCTAGATCTCCAAGTACTTTATACATGGGAAGGTGCCAATTTAGTTACAAGGCCTTTGAAATGTCTACTTAATCTATACATCACAATGTATCACAATATAATCTATACAAGGCCTTTCAATTCAAGCACTTAGTATAGATTATATATTGCTATTCGGTTGCTCCACAATTGTTATATTACCATTGATGCAAGTAACGAATACATGTTAATTTATTTGCTACCCTCATCATTTGTTGATCATAAATTTATTTTGCTTTACTATTGCATGGACCCATAACAAATATGACTTTAATTTTGTTTAATGACCCATGTGTAAGTGAAGTAATAAAGTAATTTAATAATGTTGTGAAATTGTTGAGAATTTTTATGTTCCTATGAGGACTCTTTATTGTTAGACAAAACATTAGGCACTTATATAAAAAGAAATATTGCTACAGTCTCAAAAATAAATTAGAAGGGGAAGGAAGGATCTCTTATAAGGCACAACCCATTTAAAGTGGCTAGTGCAAGTTGGTATTTGGTATATAACGAACTAAAAAGTCTAAATCTTCCTGTCACTTTGAATTTTTATTTTATAATCTATACATCACAATATATCACAATATATTTTTTATTTCCTAATAAAATAGTTAAAATTTGAATTGAAAATGTAAAACCTAACTTCTCCTTTCCCTTTCCTTCAAAATTCAGGTATATTTACCTCTTTTTTTGTAAAAAGGGTTGCATTAAATAACTCTGGTGTGTTTGCATCAATTGCAATCGTTTTCAATTATTTCGGCTGATATTAATTAATGAATCAAACCTATAAAATAATGCCATTTTATTTTTCGATGTTTTTGAAATTTTGAAAGCCTAATTTTGTCGGGTTTTATAAAAAGAAATACAATATCCTAATATCATTTCTATTTTTAAAATAGTGATTTAAATATGTTTTTGGTCCTCAATTTTTAGGAGTCATTTCATTTTAATAATAAGTTAAGAACTCTCTTTTCTTTTCTTTTTTTAACTGTTCAAAATAAATGAATTTTATTTGACAAAGCAAAGCAAAGCAAATTTACATCTTGGCTCAACATCTCTTCTCTTCCCATTTCTCCTTCCAGGTAAAAGACCAAATGGAAAATCGTAGCAACACCATGTGCAGGAACTACCATGTGCATCACCCGGAGAACACAGATGACGAGTACGCTGAACAAGCTTTTTCAAGAAAGAATGGTCGAAAGACCAAGAAATGTTCTTCCTCCGATGAATCAGAGAGTAGTACACTTAACCTCAACTTCAACCTCCGTGCATGCCAGGAAGGTGATGATCATGACATGGATGCAAACAAGTGCCCAACAACTGTTGAGGTTAAGTTTAGCCCCACCGAGCTGGCTCCAATCATTAATCAATTCCGGTACTCTTTTATCATCTATGCCCATGGCAAAATGATAAGCTGTAAGAACCTCTACACACGCCTTGCCTCCCAATTGTCTCTTTTTGGACCTTACCAGATTTTTGATCAAGGTCTTGGATTCTTCTTGTTGAAACTTTCAAATAGTTTGGATCATACCATGGTAGTTTTCAAGGAACCTTTGTCGATCCCAAATTACTGTGTCTCTCTTTTAAACTGGGCTCCAAACTTCAGGCCATCAGAGACCAATATCACACACGTAGATGTTTGGGTACAGTTGCCAGAACTTCCATTAGAATACTATGCTTTTCTGTCTAGAATAGCATCAACTATTGGTGTTAGACTTCTTAAAATTGACCCCATCACTGAAACAAGAAAGATGTGTAAGTTTGCAAGGTTTTGTGTTAGAGTTGATGTAACACGCCCACTTCCTGCTCTTATCAAGATTGGGGAAATATGGCAGCGAGTTAAATATGAGGGATTGGAAATGGTGTGCTCCCAGTGTAGGTGTTATGGACATGTTCATCGTAACTGTCTAGGCCAGTTAACTTCTGCTACCACCAATGCTTCTCGAGGTCAAGCCTCTACAAGCAATGTTTTGATGAACTCATCTACTGGCCATAGGAAATCAGATGCATCAAAGATTGTGATGTCCGAGAGTGGCAGTACCACAAGTGATGATAGTCCTCGGCATCAAGTTCGTCCTTGCAAGGATCTGCACCAGCACCATCAAAGAGAAATTTCGGGACCACAGCGACTTCCACTTGTTCAGAATCAGAACATAGCAACTGGAACTGAAAGCAATCTTGAGCTGATTGATCAACCCAAGTCTAGAGCTTCTGTAAGTTTAATCTTTCGAAACTTTTTGGTGATTCAAATATCTTGTTGAGATGTTAATGGTCTCACTATTTAGTTTCCCTTTTTATGATAAATTATATAGAGGGATGTTAGGGATATTAATATGATAGAAATTACAAAAAATTGGTTCAAATATTCATTTATTATGTTATTGAAGTTGCATTAATCACATAAATTGGTAATAGCTTTAATACTATTTTTCAACTATATGATGCTGTTTAATATCAATTGTAGGCACTTGCCTATTAGTTTTGCGTAATTGCATTACTTTCTGTGATATTTACTCATCCTTTATTGTGCTATATAACTCTTCTGACAAAAGCTCTACTCATCTTAAGGTGATTGCTGAATCCAACACACGATCGATGCAAAGAATGACTCCCTTACCTGGAGAAGGTACTTCCTTGTCTCCGACAAAGGAAGGAACACAAATCCATCCAGCTCATAAGGACATACCATCTTCTATGACTGAGTCATTGAAGCCTGAAGAAGGGTTTCCAGATGAATTCTCCATTGCAGCTTCGTCTAACACTTTGCCTCAATATTACACTCAACACCTGTGCCACCAACCAGCACATGAAATGGTCAAAAAAGCATTCCACTCTATACCAACACAGCTACATCCGAAGCAGCCACAGACCTCTTCCTCAGTGACTGCCTTGCCTCGACCTTCTCCGATGGGAAAGGAAAGCATTCAGCGAAACTCCAAAGGGATACATCAGCCAAAAGAAAAGGAGATAAGCAACACACCAGTAATGGAAGTCAGCACAGACATTCAGCCTACTCTTTACAGCATCAAACCAGAGGTTGCGAGTCTTGACATTGGTGTCTCAGAAACTGGGATGACAAACCAGCATGTAATAAGATTTCTGCCAAGATGCCCAGCCGATTCAGAAACTGTGTCACAATCTAATTTGGAGAAACTACTATATGTTGGGGCTGAGCCTAACAACATCATTCTCATCCAAACATTGAAATGTCTTCAGCAGCATAAAAATCTCTCCATGGTACTGCTTTTTGGAAAAAGAAGTATTGGCAATGATGTAATTCAGGCTTTAGAAAAAAATAAGCTCACTGGTTCATACTACATAGACTCGGCTGTCTTTGATGATGGAGTATGGCTGTTTTGGAGGAAAGAAGATGTGGAAATTGACGTAAGCACACCCAAGTACTCACACCAGATTAATGCAAGCGTACGTTTCCTTCCTCATCGAAGCAATACAATGCGATGTGGTACGGCCAAATCTTCTGAGTCAAATGCCCCATATGCAAGATGATACTACTCAATCACTCTGATGCTGTGAGAGGGACAAGCTCAAGAGTCCATCGGTTTTTGAAAATTTTTATATTTTCTATTGCTTCTTTGTTTCTAGCAAGGACTTGAAATTCATCCTGTTGGCATGATAATTGTGTCTAGGCAAGGTTTTTGTAGAGAGTTTACATGCAAAAGCACCTCCTGCTCGTAAGCTGAGGGGGGTGAGGAAATTTTAAGGAAATTTTTTGAGAATCATGTTAATTTGATACATATAATATGTAGTACTTGTAAATCTTTTTGCCATCGTCATAATAAATATTGAATAAGTTTGTGGATATAGCCATAGTTTTGGGTGAACCACATAAATTTTGTGTTCTTGTACGTTCTTTGGTATTTTCTTTTTAAATCATGTTTTTATTTAGCATATCTTAATTAACTATAACTTATTCTATAAGTTTGTTTACCTTAATATGAAAACGTTAATTTAATCCGTTTTAATAATCTTGTTGAAATCTAGATGATTATCATTATGAAGTAACTAAATCAACTAGACACTTCTTAAGCTGAAAGGTTTTACATATGCCATTCACTTAGAGGCTTGTGTCTTTGTCAACCGATCCTATTTTATGATAAATGGACTATCTTCAGTTTCATGGCACGACTTACAAGTACTAATGGATTGTTCATTTTAGTAGCAATTCATGCACTGTTCATCCATATGGTGGTCCTTTTTTAATTGCAGTTCATCTAACAGCTTCATAATTCATATACTTGTATGCAAAGAGCTCCTGCGGAACTGTTTCGTTGATTAAAGCCCATCATATAACTTATCATCAACTAATAGTCATTATTAAAGCTTGTTAATCCGAATGTTTCTCAACTCTTTGTGGTAGCTTGCTTTGCTTGTATATCTAAGGCTACCATTGACTATTTGCTTCCAAGTCATATTTAAATATTCAGTTTCGAAATTGCACAATGTTAAGGTCCCCTACACCAACATTAAAACTGAGCTCGTAAAGGATAAGCCGACTAATTCACTGATAAACAACATTAGTATAGTACTCCTTAAAGTTGGGTTTTATTCAGTCTGTGAGATGGAGATGATACGAATTTAGGGACGGACTGATCATTTTCTAAGGTTTTCCCATATGTGAATTAACATTGAATGCCAAGTGTACTTTTGAAAAAAATAAAATTAAAAAAAAAAAGAAAAAGATCCACGTCAGATACAGTAATGCTGAAGGGAAAAAAAAAAAAAAAAAGTCCCCAATGCTCCAATTAAGACGAAGATGTCCTCCATTCTTTGTGGTCATGCCCGTATCTAGTACAAGTATGGGATGGTGATCCGCATTGGAACTTCAGAAGGCATATCAGCTTCGAAAGTTTTCCACAGCTGCTATCTCATGTCCTAGAATCTGGGTGTAATGCTGAACTGACTACAACAAAGTTAATTTTTTTCGAGGGTCATAACCCTTGAAAACAGTATTAAAAGCCCTCCAAAAATATTATTTTGAGGGTTTAATTGACTCTTGATGACCGTTGAAACAAATTTCTTCAAAACAGAAATTTCTACAGCCTTCGTGCCCCTTAGAACCGAAATTTCAACCGCCTACATGACCCTCAAAACAAATGTTTTATCTTTGTTAGAGATCGGCAACCTTCGAAAAATTAAGGGGATAAAAGAAAAATAACCTTTTTTTGAGGGTCTCCCAACCCTCAAAATAAGGTTTTTTTCTTTTAAAAAAAAAATAAAAATAAAAACCCACATAGACTTTAAAGAACCATATATTAAAAAATCTATACTATACCAAAACATAAATATCAAAACAAAATTCAATTAGCTTTCCAAGTTACTAAATTCTTCTTTCTAAAAAAAAAAACTTACTAAATTCTTCATTCTTGAAGTTTATGTAGACATTTTCACATTAACATAAAGGAACTTAGTATTTTAACTAGATAAAGGAGAAAAAAAAAAGAGGAAGAAGAAGAAGAAGAGAAAAGAATTAGTACAAGAACCATGCATGATCAAAATCTTAATCTTAATATTATAATATTTCTATGCAAAATAACCTGATTTACTAATGTTTAAAGGATTCTGTCTTCTCCTGATACTTCTCAAAAACTGATGCATAGCCACCAACTTTCCATTGCATTAAGAACCGCAAGGAAATAGACAAATTAATGAATCATGCACTTGTTAAATGGTTGAGGTGTTTGATTGAAAAATTGTCATACAATGAAGTCCATATTGACATGTGATTTTCAAAATGTAACATATTTCTGAAAAAGCAAATTAAGTAGCATAGTTCAGTTCATGAATTATTACCTTGACCACAGGTGTCTAACACACAAGTACACACAGTTACCCACTATGTTTTGAACTTAATCAACTTGGCTTGAAAGTTTTCTGAGAAATGTGTGAAAGGAAAATCAGAGAAATGCAGAGAAACCAAAAGTTTTCTTAAGTTAGATTTTGATTCAATAAATCCTAGAAAAAAAAAATTCTAATTCAATAAGGGAGAAGGAGCACGGAGAATTGACACATACTATAGGAAAATTGGGCAATACTGCCATGAGCAACACACTTGGCATCTGCACTGAAATTAAAGGAAAACATAAATTTGAAAATGATGGAGAAATTAAGCAGTATCTGATATACATTTTCGAAATTAATGAAATGCCCAAGGACACCACTATCTTGCCTAATACCACAATAGAAAACAAAACTGATATTAGGACTATTATGTGTTCCATTCAAGTGGAATACCACCAAAACTTTTCTTACACTGTTTGGTAAGCTTGAACCAAGACGTAGAAAATTCTGAAGCATGATTTGTAATAAAATTGACATCAAGAGGCAAAAAATTCAAACATTGTATTAGTATTAAACTTCTTGAACTCATTCTCTAGTAGGGAAGGTGTGACATTCAAAGGGAGGCCTTTTTTGTAGATGGAATAACCTTTGGCTGGCCATAAAACGCAAAGTATATATATTAACTAGATTAATACACCCATATAGAGTAAACAACAATAACTAATGGAACAAGTTATAGTGCATCCATCTACTCCATCATGTAAAACATAACAGGAGAGGTCAAAGGTAAAGGAAAAAGGAAGAACATATCACCAAGGCAAAATCGATGAACAATAGCACAACATAATTGCACCTTGCAGAGAACTTGCTCAATTAAACCAAAAACTCAGAAACATAAACAGCATATCCTAGTCATAACAAAGTCCAATAAATTATTAAACAGCCTTAGATTTAGTATGTAAATGAGAATAAACTCATATTTACACCAACAGGATCTAAGAAGTTCTAAATTCAACCAATGAAAGAAGTTATGGCCCATTCATCTGCTCAATCATATCAAGAATAACAGAGAAACAGAAAACAGATCAGCCCAGAATAACATAGATGTATACCTTGATTGCACTTTGCACAACACTTGCCACCTCAAATTCCACAAAGCCAAAACAAAATCCATGTTGTATTGACACATGGAGAATAATTATATGCTCAGGGAACAGCTAACAATGAACAACATAAACTTGATTAACATATGACATACCTTTTGGCTTCTAATTTGAATACCACCATTCTTAATAGGTCCAAACTTTTTGAACTCATTCTCTAGTAGGGAAGGTGTGACATTCAAAGGTGAACTTCTTGAACGCAACGTATACATATTAACTAGATTACACCCATATGAGTAAACAACAACAACCATGATGCAGATCATAATATGAGTTAACTAGCAGAAATAAAAGTCAACAATATCAAACTGCACACCTTCATAATCCTTATTACTACTATTTTGATTAGCATATGTGCTGGAAGCCGGTGTCCCTGATTATGCTCCAACGTCCAACCCTCTCCTTGGCAATGTGTGATAGCAAGTTCTTTATCATAATGCAAGGATGGTTCTGTGCATCAGTTGGGATTTATAGAGAAACATAAATATAATGATCACTAGTTGGGATTAAAATGAGAAACACAATATGACTATAATGTTTGTAGAATCCACATGTTGTATGAGAGAGATTCATAGATCATCTCTTACAATGCGCTGGTTTACAACTATTAGGATAGAGGAGATGTAATCTAAAAACTAAACAGATTTGAACATTTAAACTATGAATCCGGTAAAATTTGGTTTCCAAACCAATGACAATTGTATAGGGCTGTATCTTAATTGCATTTACTAAGAAGAAATCGTCAAGAAGTCTGGTGCCAGAGCATGCCTAAATTGTTCAGAGAAAATATAATATATTCTAAATAAACAGTATTTCATACAGGTATACCAAACCCTTGGTTTTTTTAACTTTATCAGAGTTTTAATGTACTTGAAACAATATAGGTAAATAATGAGACTGCATAGCTAATTAGAAGAGGTTACTTCATGTTTGACAAATATATATATAGCTTACAGCTGTTGTAAGGAGGTCAACATTCCAAGTTGCATAGGTAATGTTCCATTGAAATTGTTTGAGCTAAAACTTCTATAACATTATGGAAAGTTTTACGATTAATATAAGTTCTAATAAATTTATTCGGAAAAGGGTTAACAAAAAGAAATCATAAATAAAGGGAAAAGATTAAACCCACTATCTTTTAACTAAAGTATGCTATGATAAACATTTGAGCAGGGCGATCATATCATAAGAAGTCAACCAATGTAATACGAATAAATACAATATAAACCAAAAGATACAAGTTCTCGCAGTTTCCTTGGACACTATATCTATTGAATGAATCTCAACCACAAGAGAGCTCGATTAATCACAAATCTAAAACCAAAATCAATCCTAGCTTGGCCAAGCCAATTTTATTATTTCCTTTCACATCAGCCTGATAAATTAATTGAATATAGAATTACAAAAAGACTTATTATAATAAAAAAAATTGCAAAAAAGAAGAAAAATAAATGAAAGAGAATAAGACAGGGAGGACCTTAATACTCTGAGAACGAAAATGTGAAATTTTCATACAAAATTTTTCAGTCTTGCTTAGAAATAAATCAGTGAGTGTTTATGTTTTACAGTCTTTTTTCGAGGAGTACTGGGAAATCTATAAATTTTAGAGCGAAAACTCACACTGGTGTGCCCGCCATTTTTTTCAACACTTATTTCAAGGGTTATATGTTGACTTATTTTGAAGGCTCTCAATAAGCCTAGTAATAGTCGCCCGCATGTTACATTTAGTGTTTATTTGGACAAATTTTAATAAACACTCGAAAAACAAGAGTCGAAACAGGCCCACTTTTTTGGTAGTGACTCTTTGCAATGGTTGCTTAGACTACCTGGTTGAGATGCAACAAGGTCAGAATAGCACCATCGGACTTCACGTTGGAAGCGCATCAACGTGCAGTCGAGTCTCTGGTGGAATATCGAGCTGCCCAACCAAGGAAGACACCAATGCCAGTCAGAACATGTTCTAGACGGTCTTCGCCTTGCTAGGGAAGTTTACAAGATAAACTTGGATGGCGCCATGTTTAAGGAGGAAGATAGAACAGGTATTGGGGTGATCATTCGTGACTGCCACGTGTAGGCGCACTGGACTACACCTCAGCAGTGTACCGTGGCAGAGAAAATTGGAGTCGCCACCTAGATTAAGTCTAGGCACCATATTGGGCATTTTGGATCAATCACTTACATACATGGGTCCGCATACCAGATTATGGATCTAAAGTTTGGTTACAACTTGGAAAGGTGTTAGGCACCCAAGACCATCCAATTTGTCAGCTGGCCTCTATTATGTATTGCTAGATTATATTTAATTAAAGAGTTCATTAAGAAAGCTCTAACCCTTAACCTACACATACATCATGCACTTAAGGAAATAACATACACAATATATTAAAGATCACATCACAATATAAAAGGAAACAAATACAACACAATCAAACAAAATAAATTAAATATGGAAGGTTGACAATTAGACAAAACACACAAGGAAAAAATATTAAATAAACCAAACATGGCAAAAAGACTCAAACAAACATTGAAAATAATCAAACACAATTAATTAACCTGAATAAAGTCAAACAAAATCAAAGAACACATGAAAAATGATTAAACAAATAAAAACAATATTTTTACACTAATATGGGTCCGGGGTTGCGCACGCATACTCAACTATGCGTAGGCATGGTTGAACCATACGCGCGCATACTCGTTGGATGCGTACGCATCCTTTAGCACAGATCCAAAAAATTACATTTTTATTGATTTAATCATTCAAAGATATAACATGTGAGATCAAGCAAGCATATTAGAAACCCTAAAAAGTAAACTAACATAAAACAAAAACACAAAGCATCAACATAAATGAACAAACATGAAGCAAATCAAAGAGCAGTAAACTACATCAAATAAACATGATTTTTTTTAGAAATAATTACAATGTGCTGCTAACCCCGTAGCTCGAACCCTTTTCCCCCTAGAGCCCTAAGCACTTTGTGCATGGAGAGGTGCCAATTCAGCTACAAGGCATTTGGCATCAAATAAACATGTTAAACTTACATGAAACTAAAATAACAAACCAAGAACAACAAGAATAGATTATAAACATATCAAAAAGATCATAACATCAATCATACATGATGAGAACACTTATGATAACATCAAACAAAGAACCATGTGAATCCATGTGGCAAAGTGAGAAATCATGGAAATGAGACTCACCTTGCTTTGGAATCACAGATTTGAGATAGTTTAACCAACCCCTTAGTACCTACAACATAAATATCAGATTGAGGGAACAAAAATAATTAAAGAACACAACAATAGTTAGTAATCACAACTCAAGAACAAAAGGTTTTGAAAAGGTTTTAGAAAACAAGTTGGAAAATGAACTTTCTGACTTAGAACTAACTAAAGAGAGTTTTTTTATTTGTAAAAAAACGTGCTTAGGTGTTGTGTTAGGGTTTTGAAAAGAGAAAATAGGGTTTTAGAGAAAATGGAGGCAAAAAAATAGCTCTCTCTAGCTAGCTTTTTGATTGGAGGCATAGATGAGCATTTATAAGTTAAAATTAGGGTTTTCAAGGCTTAATAATGGTCTTTGGACATTCCCAAGAGTCTAGGAACCAGCCCACATCAAAGAATGATGTTTTTTTGAAACGTTGTTTGTAAATCAAGATCACGTTTTCACATAGTAGGTGTGAATACCTAAAATACCCTGAAATATATGCTTTTTATCAATGTACCAAAAACTTTAACCTTCTCATATGTTCTTTCTCTTGTTCTTATCCTTTGATCTTTTCATCAATTGCTTCTCCTATGCCATATGCTCACTGTTGGTTTCAAGTAGCAGTCCCTTTTTCTTCGTATTTGTTACAAAAATCTAAGCATCCATTAGGGTAGATAATCATATCCTCTACATCTGCTATTGAACATAGTGGTTTCTCCTTGCAAATGAGAAGTAGCTTTGAGAGTGAAGCAAAGACAAAAGAAAGTTGTTTGAAAAAGAGATAATAAATAAAAATAAATGAATGAATATGAACTGTAGTGAGCAAGTAATCAGCCATCTGTTGCTGAGGTCCTCATATATTGGGCCTTGTATTGTGTGGTGACAAAAAAAACAATGTTATTGATTTCGTGCCATTTCGGCCGAAACGGTTGGAATATTTCGTACCGATAGGAGAATACCTCACATTCCACCTTGGGTCAAATTTCGGCCGAGACGTGAATTCCAGTCGCTACCAGATTTTGCTTGTTAAAAAAAATCTAAAAAAAAAAAAAAAAACTAAAACCTTTGCACATCCAAGAATACAATTCTCATCTTCTTTGGATTCAGCGGTACATCCATTTTTCCTTATAGCTTCCTTACTTATTTTTGTATTTCAAATGGAATCTTTGCTCATTGAGAAAGAGCTCAATAATGTGGGTTCAAATGGGTTCTATGTTTGATTTTGTATATGATTAACCAACATTGTCTATTCTTCCATGTTTGGTTTTTTGTTTCAAAATAGGTTCCTACAAAATTATTGTTCTTTGCAAAGGGCCAAAATCTTCGTCCAATTGGAGAAAGTGTTGAAGCAATCTTGAAATTTAGGTATGAACCCTTGAATATATCTACCTCACACCCACATTTGTTCATAAGTAGCAAATCCTGGAATGACTTAAGTTAACAGTGCTAATAACAAAAACATAGTGTTTTGCTAATAACATAAACATAGTTTTTTGCTAATAACATAAACATAAACGCATATAATTACTTCCATATATAATATAAAATCTAAAACTTTATAAGTATATAACTTGATTTATTTTTATAAAGATAAAAATTAAATAAATAAACATAACATAAACATAAACACAAAAAAGAGAACAATATGCAGGGAAAGATTAAACTCACTATGATCAATCACAATAGAAGGATCTAGTTCCTTACATTCTCGAAGAGCATACTTCTTCCTTGCAAAGTGCTTGAAATCTTCAGGCCGTTTTTTATCTAGGAAATTAATTGGAACACAAAAAAGAAGTAGAATCATGGCTCTTAAGCAATCCTTGGCAGTGTACAGGAGGAGCTTTTTGTATTGAAATAAGACTGCGATAAGCTATGACATTCAAACTAACTTCACTTCAATCACTAAGCGAGAAGATCGGACATTCAAGTTTACAACTCAACTTTAGTTGGCTACTAACTGTGAAATTGCTAGGTATCTCATTGGAGGTCATAAACATTGACTTTATTTGTTACACATGATTCTCTAATTGGATTACTTTTCACCAAGTATCAATGATAGACATCTCATATGTAAGTAATGTTTAATCCAATCACAAGTCGACACATGTGCTGTGAGAACTTACAACAATATTCTCTAATAGAAACCACATTGAACTAAGCTAGCTGCCGTTAAAGTTACCATTACGAACAACGAAAGCCTAATCCATTATGTTCGGAAGAAAATAAATTTAGCAGACATCTTCAGTATTAATTTCTCCTAACAGTTCGTACTGCAAGCCCAGCAAAATTCCCAAACTAAACCTTTCAGTGATTATTACACCATACAAAAAACCCCTACCCTCAATTGCCAAGGACAAAAAGGAAGATACTAATGATAAAATCAATCTTAGAAACTTGGATAGATTTTAAGTTACCAATTAATAAGGTACCAAAAAACCTCGAAACACACATAAGAAATACCAAGTTAGTTACGTTGTTTGCAGGGTAGCTGTAACTTTTGGCAATTTTTGCTAAATTATTCTCAAAAGAAATCATGGTTCCAGAGCTGAATATATTAATTACCAATATGCACATAATTTTGACCCAAAATATGTATTTCAATTTTTCAAAAATGGGAAAGACTTGATGAAAAATCTAAAACTTTATAGGTTTTATAACTAGAATTATTTTTCTGAAGATAAAAATTTAAATAAATAAACATAAACATAAATACAAAAAAGAGAATAAAATGTAGGGAAAGATTAAACTCATTGTGATTGATCACAAGAGAAGGATCTAGTTCCTTACATTCTTGAAGAACATAATTATTCTTGTGTATGATGGCGCTATTACTTAGAATTTTCAGATGGTGGGCATCAAATAAAACTATTTGGTTTGATTATTTATGTTGGTTTGAACTTTGAAGCACTAATAAAATAGTTTTTGTTGGTTTGATGTTGATTTTTTATTTGTTAGGTGATTTTTTGAGATGAACATTACTTGATATTGACCATCATTAGGATTGTGTGGGAGCAATTGATGGAACCATGTTCGCATGTTTGTTCCAATCGAAATCCAAGGAAGGTTTCATGGTCGAAAGGAGGGGATATTACAAAATGTGTTAGTTGCAATTATGTTTGACCTGAGATTCACATATATGTTAGCTGGTTGGGAAGGTAGTGCTCATGATTCTTGTATTTTAAATGATGCACTTAGTAGGCCAAGGGGACTTAAAATACCAAAAGGTATTATATAGATAACTAGCCTTTGTGTTTGGTACTAAGTGAGTTGTCTATCACTTTATGCTGGTATTTTTGTTATGAAAAGAAATGACTTAAGTTGTCTATCACTTTTGCTACAAACTCTAAGCATCCATTAGTGTAGATAATCATTTCATCTACATCTGCTATTAAACACAGTGGTTTGAGAATGGAGCGAAGTCAAAAGAAAGTTGTTGGAAAAAGAGAGAATAAATAAAAATAAATAAATGAATGAATATAAACTGTAGTGAGCAAGAAATCAACCATCTGTTGTTGAGGTCCTCATATATTGGGCCTTGTTATTGTGTGGTGACAAAAAGCAATATAAACCTAATCTTCTTTCTTTCACTTTGTCACTCATTCTCTACTTCTCTTCACTATCTTTGCCGCTTTCTCACTCTCTTGTTCTCTCCTTGTCCCTTAAGAACAAAGATCAGATTTCATTACTTCATTCACAAATTCACATCATTGAAGCTTTAGCTCTCTTCTCCCTCAGCCAAATCAAGTATTCTTTCTCTTCTTCTTTTTTTCCTCTTTTTTTATTATTATAAAATTTTCCCTTATGATTTGTGGTTAAGAACTTAAGAGTAAAGATTATGACTTAAGACTTAAGAACTAAAGATATGTGATTTGTGGTATATGAGATTTTGTTTTTGAAATTTGATTTGTGGTATCTGTGATTTTATAATTTTTATTTTATAGTTTACATACAATTAAATGATGTCCTTTGTTTGTTCATTCACTTCATGCAAATTAAATTAAATTTTAGCTACCGCATTTGATTGGTCATTTGCATTAGAAACATTAATTTTAAGTAAAATATATAAATGTTCAATTAATAGAAATGGCACTTTTTCTTTTATTTTCTGTATTCTATATTCAGATCTTGAATTTGAATATAGAAACAAGTACTCATTTTCATATTTCGTAGTGTTTGCTAAGTTGTTTTGAATACATAATTTGGGTATAGAATACATTATACCCGGATTTGGTCATTGTTTTTTATTTTTTAAAACAAATTAACTTATCTCACTTACACACAATTACATCACTAAATAAAAGTAACTTTGTGTTTCACAATATTTATGAGTATGCCACTGTATGCATATTTATAGAAAACGAAAACACTGAAAAGTTTTTCTCATTTTTTGTGTTCAAATTCAACTTTTAGGATACTAAAAATAAAAACTAAGTACAAATACTAAAACCAAACCAGTTTATTAGTGGTGAGTCCCACAGAAAACTAAAAATGAATACAGAACATATTGAACTTTTTTCTTTATTATTTGTTTTAATTGGGAATCTATGGGTTACCGGTTATGAATTATGGATTTTTACCAAAATTTTCAGACCAAATGATAGTGTGGGATTAAGGAGTTTGTGATTTTAACGACGAGTATTGTAATGCACCTTTTAAAAAATAAATTTAGCGATATAAAACCATTTTAATGCATTGAATTCCTATTTTATAGAATTTATTTATAAGTTGGATCAAGAGCTACACTTATCAATTTAAAAATAATAATAATAAAAAGATCAAGAGCTTTATATCGGGGAATAGATTCAATTCCATTGCCTTAAAATTTTTTATAAAGACGTCTTTTTTTATTTTAATGTTCCATAAGTTTTTTTTATTCATTTTAAATAATAATAATTGTACAAGACATTATTCGTTTTCTTCGTTCTACAACATATAATTGTTAATATATGTTTTAGCTATATAGTATTATTTGCAAATTCAATTTCTGTGATTGGAGTAAATTAAGATTAAATTATATACATACTCAATGCCTTTCTGGTGCATTGCATGGGTTAACGACTAGTTTATATCTATATATTACTAAAAACTGAAGCGTAGCGTTAAATGTTGTTGCGCTCATGTTGTGCCACGTTAGCGGCCATGTCATTTCCAACCTTTTTTTTCCTAAATTTTTAAATAGTTTTTTAAAAATTTCAGAATCATAATAAATCTATGAATTTCAGAATAATAAAAGCCCACTTCTTATCTATTTAATTCCACCATAAAGCCCAAACCCAAAGCCTTTTCAACTTAAAGAAAAAACAGGAAAATTGAAACTGTGAAACTGGGTACACAGCATGGGGAATGGTTTGAACTTTTGCTGTACAGTTTCACATTGTTTCACTTTTACTGTACAATTTCACATCGTTTCAACCTAAGGAAAACTAGAAAGTTTGAAACCATGAAGGGAAGGAATCTGATACCATTTGAAACCATGAAAATATCCCCACCTTCCTGCTTCACGGTTTCACAGTAACGGCTGCCTATCTATCTTCCTTCCTTTCTGTCTTCCTCTCCTCTCAGTGTATGAATACTAACAGAACCTAGATGATTTTGTTAAGGTATCTCTAAATCCCAGTTCTTTTTGTGCTCCATTATTTTGCTTGATGATTTTTGTTTTCCTTTTTACATTTTGTTACTGCCTCTTTCGTGTTGTGGTGTGGATGATTGTTATGCTGAAATTTTGATTGCTGGGGCTTTTAATTGGAGCTTTGAGCTGTAAATTTTGTTACTGCCTCTTTCATGCTGTGGTGTGGATGATTTTTTTGATTGTTGTGGTTTTTAATTGGAGCACTGTTTTGATGGTTTGAAAGACAACCATACGGTTTGAACTTTTGCTATACAGTTTCACATCGTTTCACTTCTGCTATCACTACAACAAAATGTATTTTTACCAACGAAAATTAGTGAGGAAATATTTTTCGTCGCTAAAAATATAGCTTTAGTGATGAAATATGAATTTTGTCACTAATAATGAAAAAAATTATAACATTTAGCGACGAAAAATAAATTCCGTCGCTATTGTGATCTGAAAAATGGGCGCTAGTGGAGGGAAACTTTGGCGCGAGTTTAATTAACTTATAGCGACGAAATATTTCGTCACTAAAAGTTGAAATTTTTAGTGACGAAATATTTCGTCACTGTAGGTATTGCGGTGGATAGTATTAGTGACGAAAATCCTTTCGTCGCTATAAGGAAGAATTAGAGACGAAAAATATTCGTCACTAAAAATAATAATAGTTTTGCACTTATATGTTTTTAGTGACAAAATCACAATTCGTCACTAAAAGTAGGATTTAGCGACGAAATATGAATTTCGTCTCTAAAAATCTTAGCAAAGCCTGGGTCTTTTCGTGACGAAACTGAAATTCGTCACTAAAAACTTAAAAGCCTAATATCAATACCCAGCTAACCACCAAAATATTTCAATAGCCAGTATCATTTTGGTCCAAAAAAAAAAAAAAAACCCAGAGAAGCTCCCAAACCAAAAAAACCCAGGAAGGAGCATCAAGCGTTGCCTCTCACCGTCGTTTCTCAACCGCGACACTCCGGCTCACCGTCGCCTCTCAACCGCGGCACTTTGGCTCACCGATCACGACGCTTCGGCGAGCCAGATCGCGACGCTTTGGCGAGGCTCGCTGTTGGCGACACATCAGGTCGCCGATTATTGGCGACGCTTCAGCTCGCCGACGACTCTTCATCCTTCAGTTCGCGACGCTTCATCCGATGACGCTTCCAGCGACCCTTCGCCTCCCCTTCGTGCCAGTGACCTTTAGACTCCCCTTCGCATCGGTGACCCTTCGCCTCCCTTTCGCACCGGCGTCGGTGACTGTGAGTTTCTTTGGTCTTTCTCTCTAACTAGTCTCTCTCTCTTTTGCTTTTTCATTATTGCCATGGCTGGATTTGTTATGATTTTTGTGTTTTCATTCATTTAATGGAAATGGGTTTTTCTTTTCTGGTCTCTAATCCTTTTATGTTGTCCAAATTGATCTGCTTGATGTTTGACAAAGTGCCTCAGAGAGTTGAGTTTGTTACATGTTGTGCTATATAGTTGACTAATTGAGTTTATGTTAAATTGTCAGGTCCAACATGGTTTAAAATTTGTATTTGTGTAGTACCCTTTGACAATTTTGTTAGAATGGAGAGAATTGTTTGGTTGTCATTTTGCAAGAGAAAAATAAAAATGGGTACTGGAGTTTATTGACAACTTATACTTGTTTTCTTGGTAATGGTTTTTGTTAGTTTCAGAACTAGTCATGTATATGAAAATCTAATCTAAGCAATTCAAACTCATTTTTGAATTAAAAAAAGATAAAATAGAAGCAAGCTCCAGTACTACTCTGCTATTTATACAAGCTTCTTCATAGTCTCATAGTTGATGGTTAAACTCATTGTGTAATGTGTACCTCTTTGAGATGCTAACATATATTTATATGGTTTTTTAAATATCTTAGTTTAAAAAGCATAAAATTAGCAAACAAGAAATTAAAAAATTTAGGCACCACCAGTAAGAAGGAAGTCAGTTAAGGGTCATATTCTTTGATTTGAACTACTACTAATAAGACTATTTTGTTTTTATAGTTATATATAGTTGTTTGTAGTTATAGTAGATTGAACACAAAGCTCATTATGGAATCTGTACTAATTTGTTTGTTCAACCAATTAGTCCCTCCACCAATTATTACCATTATTGCAATTCCCACATTCCTTGTTATTCTTAACTACTTTTGAATTTAGTCTTTAGAGAGAGCCAAACCCAACACTTTGTTTTGAAACAGACATAAGTGAAGTGATTTTAAATGTTGTTGTGAACAAAAACTGGACACTGGTCATATATAATCATAAAGGTAAGATTATTCAAGGGTCTTTTTATGTTTTGCTTTTTTGTACTCCCTTTGGTTGTTATGTGTTTGTTATTGGTTTTGTTTGTGCTTAAGCTTAAGTAGGGAGCTAATTTTGGTTGGACTAAAGCTAACTAAAAGTTATCTTTCTTTTATCTCTAGCTCTCTTTCTCTTTTGTGGGTGAAGAAATTGTGAGGAACAAGGTGAAGAACACAAGTTAACTTTGGATTTTTTCTGAAAGTTGTAAACTTAGCTTGAGCAAAGTAAGTAAATTCTAGTTAAAAACTTGTAAAACTCTACACTTGTGATGTTGGAAACTGGATTTGTGGTGGTATGTTGTATTGGAGCAAGCGGGTGGCTTCCATGGTGTTATAAGGTGGTTTAAACTAATATTGGAAGTGTTTTTCATTTCTTGTAAATTTGAATGGACCTTGTTGATTAGATGCGATGAATAGTACTTCAATGGATTTTAATACTTGTAAACACTCTATACTTGTGATGTTTGTGATTGATTTTGTGGTAGGTTGTTGTGTTGGAGCAAGCGAGTGGCTTGCATGGTGTTATAAGGTGGTTTAAATTCATATCGGGAGTGTTTTTAGTTTCTTGCAAATGTGAATGGACCTTGTTGATTAAATGTGATGGATAATACTTTAATTGATTTTAATACTTGTAAACACTCTATACTTGTGATGTTTGTGATTGATTTTGTGTTGGGTTGTTGTGTTGGAGCAAGCAGGTGGCTTGCATGGTGTTATAAGGTGGTTTAAATTAATATCGGGAGTGTTTTTAGTTTCTTGCAAATGTGAATGGACCTTGTTGATTAGATGTGATGAATAATACTTTAATTGATTTTAATACTTGTAAACACTCTATACTTGTGATATTTGTGGTGATTGATTTTGTGGTGGGTTGTTGTGTTGGAACAAGCGGGTGGCTTCCATGGTGTTTTAAGGAGGTTTAAATTCATATCAGGAGTATTTTTAGTTTCTTGCAAATGTGAATGGACATTGTTAATACTTGTAAGCACTCTATACTTGTGATGTTTATGGTGATTGATTTTGTGGTAGGTTGTTGCATTGGAGCAAGCGGGTGGCTTGCATGATGACGCTCTTATCTATGGGGGTGGTTCATCTTCAAGTTAATACACTTATTGGTTAGTACTTTATTTTAGCAATTGACCCGCATTATATGGTGTGACTACTTTTTTTGATGCGACTACTTTTTTTGATGCATTATTTGAAACTAATTGTATTATATTACACTTGAAAATCTATATTTGCTTTCTACAACTTATACATTAGGAGTTGTGATTTTAATTCATTGGTGTGGCTACTCTTAATGCATTGTTAGAAATGTTTCTTCTAACATAGTTAATATTTTTACTTTACAATTTTAATGTAGTATTGTTTTTATATTTGTGCAGATTTCTTATTGGTGGCTTTTAGGGGATTTACTTTTGGCATTACTTGAAGACATATGAGGACATCTTTCGTTAGTTCTAATTATATTATGCTACACTTTTTGTATTGTTATAAAACATCTTGAGTTATTATATGTGTTGCAAACAATTATTGTATGGAAGAAGTTTGAATTGGATACTTCTTTTAATTTTTACTTGTGAAATGTATAGATTTTTTTTTTTTTTTTTTTTATAAATGTGTTGTTGAAATAAATGTGTTATTCAAATTTGCGGTTTTAATAATGTAATGACAAGTTACAAGTTAATATCAAAGCTATAAAAAAAAAAAACAGAAAATAAGTTTTAGCGATGAATTTTTTCGTCACAAATATAGCAACAAAAAATTGTTTTAGTGACGAAATATTCTGTCGCTAAATGTAGCAAAATTTTGTAAGAAATGGTTTTAGTGACGAAAATTTTCATCACTATATGTTCCTAGATTTTCTTTAAAATAGATTTACTAACGAATTTTTTCGTCACTATTTGTACCCGAAATAGTTTTAGTGACGAAATTGTTCGTCACTAAATATGATTTAATAAACTGAAGTGTTTTTAGTGACAAATATTTTCGTCACTGAACTGAATAGTGTTTTTAGTGAGGAAAACATTTAGTGACAAAACATTTTCGTCGCTAAAAGTTTTTTTTTTTTAAACAAATCGTACTTTTAGTGACGAAAATTTTCATCGCTAGGACTTTTAGAGATGGGGTTTCAGCGACGAAATGAGTTTCGTTGCTAAAAGTCCGATTTCGTCGCTAAAGGTTCTTAGTGACAAAAAACTGGACTTTTAGTGACGAATTTTTTCCTCACTAAAAATACATTTTGTTGTAGTGTATACCCAAAAAGTCTAAAACCATGAAGGGAAGGAATCTGATACCATTTGAAACCGTGAAAATCTCTACACCTTTGTTGCAAAAATACTGCCAATAGATTATCTTTTGATTTACATGAATTGGTAGTAATGAATGTCTAATAGATTATCTTTTGATTTATATGAATTGTGTAGGCTGTTTGGATTGTCTTATTTCTAATAGATTCAATAATAAAAATTCCCAACACAGCGTTTATACCTGTCATCTTTCAAAGAATGTAACCATTAGTTTCTTTCTATTATGGCTCTTTTGTAATTTGAATAAATTCCTATGTCACTTTAGTTGTTATTTGTTTGAGCAAAATAATGATTGTTTTCTACAGATTAAAACAACTGTGTAATTTAAATAAGTTCTTCCTAATTTTGTTTGTATACCATGTTTTCGTATATTATATTTTTTCCCTGATTTAGTGATGAAATATTAATTTTCAATGACTTTGCATTCGTTTGAGATTGCTTTTATTTGTTTATTTATTTAAAAAAGCTATAAACGAGTAAAATTGTACATCCCATAAAGAAATAATTTGAGAAGTATTCATATAAAGTTGGATTTTAATCTTATCCAAACCCAAATTTAAATTTAAAGTGATTGAAAAATTATTATTTGTAGTAATTGCTAATCTATGCAATGCATTGAAAAGATTTACAAAAAGTGGGCTTTTATGCATACCATGTATTGAATCCGTCACCTTTTAATATATCGCGAATCTATGTATTAAATATGTCACCTTATATGTATTGAATAGAGATTGTTAATATTTAAGCATGTATGTTGATGAAAAATGTACTGATTGTCATACTACTCTTTGCTTGAAATATTTAAGCATGTATCGCGAATCTTTTTTTCCTATTGGATATTTTTTATTGTCTGCATTGAACTGCTCGCTAAATGCAGGTTTCGTTACAAAGCACGATTTAATACATCAAGTTTCTAATCATATTTGCATTTTGGGGAACTGCATGAGTGTGGTTTTTATGACAGGTTACTTTCCCTATATCAGTATGTTGTCTTTGAAGGAAATTGAGTACTTACCTTAAACTTGACATTAACTAAGTCCACTTCAGAGATGTATTCACGAATATAGGTTTGTTTAAACGGCCATAAATATTTGGAGTCAAATCTTTTGCATCATTTTCCATATATGTGAAACTCAACAAACTTGACGAAGCTTTCAGAGGTGCAGATTTGGAAGAATTCCTTCTGCACGTTTGTACCCGCATCTCCTAAAATTTAGTAATATTTTGGTCATTAATATTAACTTAACTTGGAAAAATTATAGGTTATAATGTCTTATTTTTGGCAGTTGTTAACTTATAATTAATTTGGAAGACCAAGATGGAGTAAAAGGATCAGTTTGATATGCTTACGCATTCTCTCTACACTTATCTCTCTGACTGCTTTCATTCTTTTGGGTCAAGTCAGTAGAGGAAATGAGTAACCAAATTTTGATAGAGAAAAACTTGACAGAGTTTTCAGAGGCACAAATTTGGAAGCTGTAGAAATGTCTTGATAAATGCATGCATTACTTTTTTTAAGAGTGACATATTTTTCTGATAGACTGAGAAATGAAACTAATGGGACAAAGATTGTAACAATTCTACTAGTTCATTGTTTTTTTGGTTCTAATGTACTCTGGATTTTCCCTTTTGATTCCAACATTAATATTTGTTAGATGCTGAAACATAAAAAAAATCAATAAATAAAATTCACACATTTTCCTTTGTTGGAACACAAATACTTTTGGCGTGTTTTAATGCAATGCTTCTTGAATAGAGAAAAACTTGACAGAGAAAAACTTGAATGAGCCTTCAAAGGCACAGATTTGGAAGTTGTTGAAATGTCTTGATAAGAGCTTCCCTCAGCTATTTTAAAAGTTATATATTTTGGTGATAGATTGAGAAATGAAACTACAGTCAAGAAAATGAATCAACTTGCTATTCGGTTGCTCCACAACTGTTATTTTACCATTGATGCAAGTAACGGACACATGTTAATTTATTTGCTACCCTCATCATTTGTTGATCATAAATTTATTTTGCTTTGCTATTGCATGGACCCATAACAAATATGACTTTAATTTTGTTTAATGACCCATGTGTAAGTGAGGTAATAAAGTAATTTAATAATGTTGTGAAATTGTTGAGAATTTTTATGTTCCTATGAGGACTCTTTATTGTTATACAAAACATTAGGCACTTATATAAAAAGAAATATTGCTACAGTCTCAAAAATAAATTAGAAGGGGAAGGAAGGATCTCTTATAAGGCACAACTCATTTAAAGTGGCTAGTGCAAGTTGGTATTTGATATATAACGAACTAAAAAGTTTAAAATCTTCCTGTCACTTTCAATTTTTATTTTATATCTATACATCACAATCTATCACAAAATATTTTTTATTTCCTTATAAAATAGTCAAAATTTTAATTGAAAATGTAAAATCTAACTTCTCCTTTTCTTGTTAAAAAGGGTTGCATTAAATAACTTGGGTGTGTTTGCATCAATTGCAATTGTTTTCAATTATTTCGGCTAATATTAATTAATGAATCAAACGTATAAAATAATGCCATTTTATTTTTTGATGTTTTTGAAATTTTAAAAGCCTAATTTTGTCAGGTTTCATGTGTTGTTTCTTTTCTCTCTTTATACATATGTTTCTTATTTTATTGTATGCAATCTTTTATTTCTGTTTCACACAAAGATGCATTGATGAGTTTTGTTTAAGTGTTTCAGAAATACAGGTTGTCAAAGTCTTCCTTGCCATGAACTCTTTTCTTGCAAAGTTTTTCAAGAGTTTGTGTTAGGATAGATTTTATTGTACTTAACAAGTGAATATGAGTTGAGTGATTTATGACTTCTCTCATATGTTCATTTGTTTGTTGTGGTTATGTCACGGATTGCCAAAGAGGTAGATTGTTAGGACATATGTGATTGGATATTAGGAACATATGTCAACTTTTTATGTATTGACTAATCCTTTGACAAAACGCACTTTACTTGTAATTTGGTAGATCTAGGATGGGGTTAATGCTTCAAGAAACAAGATTTCAAGTTCAAGTGTTAAATTCATACAAGTCTGTACAAGAAACAAGTGAAGAATTGTTGTTCATTAAAGCTCGACAGCTATTATCTATTGAGGTTTAAAAAGAGCTGTTTAAGCCCGAGGACAGCTGCTCGACAGCTTGGGTATCTATCGAGATTTATGAAACTCAGAATTTCTAGTCTGTTTTACATCCAATCTGTGACTGTATGTTTGGCTTTCTTTTCTCACAACCCTAAACATATATAAGGATTATTTTAAGGGCCATATCAGGTTACACAGCCAAAAGCACAATTGCACAATAGCATAATTTATCAAGTGTGACCAAAAACCTAGTTTGCCTTAGTTCTTGAGAAGCTGTTGTGTTTGTACGTCATAGAGTTTTGTGACTAAGCAACTTTATGATCTTCATGTGTTGAAGAATAAAAGAACTTTGCAGCCGACCTCCTTCTTAAGTTGGTGATCAAGTTGCGTACTGGAATCCGCACATCTATTAGTTAGTCACGTACTGGGAGCCGTGCAATACAAAGGAGAGATTGTCACTCCAGAACAAGTCCAATTGGGTATTGGGGTAAGGGTTCAACTGTAGGTTGGTATAAGGTACTGAGATTTCTTTACTTGTAACCGCTTGTTTTGATAATAGTGAATTCTTGGGAGTAGTGACCTTAAAATTACCTGGTGGGATTTTTGCCTCAGAGGTTTTCTCCATTCGTAAACAAATCATCGTATCAATTTATTTTTCGCTGCAAACTTTAGTTAGTTGGTGATTTGTTTGTGCTACCACACGTTTGCATGTTAATTTGATTAATTAATAAACTTGGCTATTAATTAATTAATTCATCACAAGGGGTCAATACATTCTTAGACTATCAAAAATATTAAATAAAAAAACACAAATAATAGTATTACAAGCAACATGTCAACAAGCCTTGTGTGGCGTGGATTCAGCCTTGTGCGGCTTTAAGTTAATTAGATCGATCATTGGTTTTATTTATTTATTTTATTATTTTTTTTAAAAACCATTGATAATTTAATCTGATGTAAACGTGGCAAATACATTATTCTTTGAGAAAGTTGTGAAATTCTATGCATGAGGACTGAGCAGATATAGAATATTATTATTTTATTTTGTTTTAATTATGTATTTATTTTTATTTTTATTTCGAATAAGGGTATGATTTAATTAAAATTTGAAGAAGTTAGTCTGGTGAGGATAGCATCTCCCATGTGTTGTGTGAGAGAGTTGATTCCTTTTTCTTTTTTTTTTTCTAAACCAAGTTTCTATCTGTAAAACCCGAACGGCATATAAGTAGTTTCTATCTTCCACTTCTTTTGGGGGATTGAAGTTGCAAGAAGACAAGGCAGTCCCAACTTCTACTTGGAGGGTGAGTGCAAGCAAATAGGAAAATTAGCAAAGTTATCCCTACTTTTTCCCCTTAATACACTGATTCATATATATTGATCACTATTTGTTTTGTGTCTTTTTATTTTTTCTTATTCATTTGTACAAAAATATGCCACGTGTTGTTATAGTTCAAGTTGAGGGGCAAGTGTTTCAAAGTGGTCTAATGCTAATTGTTGGCGAAAATGGGCAAATTCCCCCTTTTCTAAGCTAATTAGGGAAATTTCCCTCTTTTGAAACTTGATTTTCTCAAAATCGAGTTTTAAAATAAAAAAAAAAATTATGGAGCCCTATAGCGATGTTTTAAGGAGCCTATAGCGACGTTTTAAGGACCTATAGTGGCGTTTTGTAACTCGAGCTCCATGAGCTCAAGTTCCATGCAAGTTTTTCTTTTTCTTTTTTACCTATAACTCGATTTCTTGAAGCTCGTGTTCCCAAATGCCGCTATAGGCTCCTTAAAACGTCGCTATAGCACTTAACTCAATTTTGAAAAAATCGAGTTTCAGAATAGGGGCATTTTCTTAATTAGTTTGGGAAATGGGGCATAATGCTAATTTTTTTTGCGCGAAAAGGGCATTTGCCCATTTTGGCCGCTAATTGTTATATAAAACTGTTTTAGTAAATGTAATATGAAGTGCCTTGATTGTACTTTTCAAAAACTCTAGGAACACAACTTAAACTACAATTTTTACCAAGACCATCTACATTGCAAATTTTGAGTGGTGAAAAAAAAAAGTAGATCGATGTAAAAGTAATAGTCAACCAATTACGGTCTACCACGTAGGATAATTATTTCAAAAGTCATAACATTTTATGTGGTACTAAAATTATTCTATTCATTTTACCACAACTTTGAACCTATCAAATAAGTAATCATCATTACAAAAAATAAATACAAATTGGATCATGCCTCTATATATATATATCGGCAGCCCAATGCCAACAAGTTGCCTAAGACTTGGCCTAACCTGACCTCTCCTACTAGTAGGATTTTGGACTTGACCAACTAGAACTCCACCCAACAATTTTTCTTAATGATTTTATTCTTAATTATTGTTTAATATTGCCCCCTCTCAACAAAAATCTTGACTTTGACACTAATTTCAGCTGACATGGATGAATTAGGCTTTTATAAAATAGAGATTTAAATATGTTTTTGGTCCTCAATTTTTAGGAGGTGAGTTTTTTTTCATTTTATTATAATCCTTATTCTTTGAATGGTGTTTTATTGCCACCATTACCCATACCTAACTAAAGGAAATTGGTATCTCCAACTTTCCTCCAAATAAAAACATCTCATTTTCATTGCAGATAAAATCGATGAGAAATTTTTCTTCCAGAATCGATAACATATATATCTCCCTATCTTTTTCTCCAGGTAAAAGCCCAATGGAAATTTGTAGCAACACCATGCGCAGGCACTACAATGTCCATAAAGAATGGAAAGAACACCTTCCTCCGATAAAATTCTTTTTAAAAAATCATTTTTTTTTTTTAGTGATGTGAACTAAATTACAAATTTTATTAAATAAGTTTTACAATGTAAAGTGCCACCAAACACAATAAATAATTAAAATAAATAATGATAAAAAATTTCCTCAAATGTCCATAAAGAATGGAAAGAACACCTTCCTCCGATAAAATTCTTTTTAAAAAATCAATTTTTTAAGTGATGTTAAATATATTACAAAATTAATTAAATAATTTTTTCAAAGTCAAGTGTCACCAAAAATAAAGAAATGATAAAACTTCCTCATCAATAGTGCTATTTACTCTTGAGTTGTTCTTTGTTCTCTTTCTAAGAGTTGGCAATTTTACCACCACAGTATTCACAAGAAATTTAATATAATGAGATAAAGACACTAATTATTTTTTTAAAGAGTTGATAATTTTACCACCACCACATTCACAAGAAATTTAATATGATGTGATCAAGACATTAATTATTTTTTAGATCAAAATGAGGTTCCTAGTGCGCTAGGCACATTTAGACTATATCTTAAAAGAATTAGTCACAATTGAAGTTTTTGTAATTGTTAATAAAGCCCAGTTCAACTTAGTATATACCCGATTGAGACCATCACACACACCCACACAACACACACAATCAAATAAATTGGGGTATCACAAAACTCATATATCTTCACAATATATTAAACTATAAATTCATCATAAATCAAAATAAAATAAATTATACGAGATCCACCGTTAAAAATAAATAAATAAATAAAAAAGAGAAAAGAAGAACAGTTTTCTAAGGAAACACAGCCTCTCAACCAGCACATTGCAGGTGCAGGTGCAGCATGTATGATATATGCCTTGGATGCATGCACAGTTCATGTGATGTGCTTTAAGGGTTGAGGCTGGAAGGAAGAAATGCAAATAGGTATTTTACAGAAAAATTTAGAGATAGACATTCATTTGATTGGTGCATGATCAAGTTACGATGAGTTTGCCTATATATCAAGGGAGGTTCGGTTTGAAAATGATACAAGAAACCTTAATAATAAACTAATAATTTGCCAAGACCGTACTCTTTATATCAGACATATATTAGAGTTGTCATTTTTCCTGGCTGGGAGAGGTTTCTGGCCCATTTCAACCTTTGTTTACATTTTTCTTCTCAGGATCAATAATACAAATTTCTATCCCAAAAAAGTGGAATGGAGTGCATTCATTTAAAGCAAGAGAGTTAATCTCGTACCAGAGGTTGTACCGGTTTGACCAGTAGAACGATATATTTTGGTACCGAACAATACCGGTGTGCCGTTTCGGGTTTACCGTTATTTTATATATATATATATATATGTGTGTGTGTGTGTGTGTGTGTGTGTGTGTTTGCGTGTGTGTGTGCCGGTTTTTTAATATTTGTACCGGTTTTTTTTTTTTACCTGCCGGTATTGCCCGAAATCAGCCGGTATGGCTAGTACAGCCGGTATTTAAACCGGTACGAAATGTTGGCGTTTCGATACCGGTATACATACCGGCTAATACTGGTACGATATTGACTACCTTGATTTAAAGTCATTAATCATTATACAAAGTGGAATAAATTATAGTCTAGATAGATCAATATTTCCAATTTTTGTTTTAACCATAGTTATAATTTTATTATTAAATTTTAAATGAGTTTACAAAATCTAAACACTATATTTACTCCCCTTTGAATTATAGCCTTTAAATGGACATTCCTCATTTCATTTTAAAATTGAGAAAATCCGAATCTAGAAAGGAAAAGAGAGGCTCGGGGCTCCTTCCCTGGTCCACAATTTTATTAAAACTAAATTACAATTTTGGCCCAAAGTTTGAGGTTTATTCATTTTGGTTCTTGAAATTTGAAAATTTTCATTTTGATCACAAAATTTGATTCTGTTTTCAAAATAGTCTTCCCATCCATCTCTATTAGTGAGTTAGCCATACAGTGCCAAAAAACTAAAAAAGAAATAAATAAATAAAAACTCAATGCTGGAATAAACTGAAAAAACGAAGAAGTAAACATGAAGGTACAAAATTGATGAAAACAAGTTTGTCATCCAAATACTTCATTATAACATGTTTTGATATTATACGTACCTTTTAAAAATCCAATCACAATCATTAGGATTTGAAAGTAAGCTAAAGCCCTTACCACTTGTACCAAGTGCCCAGTGGTAAGGAATCAGCTACTTCACAAGATAAAATGAATGGTTTGGAGTGGAGATCTTTCACTCTTCTTTGACTGCCACCTCCAGTTTAGTTGTTGCCCTTTTCTTTAATGTTTGTTTAATTACTAATTTTCCAAAAAGGTTAAGTTATTGAGATATGGTAAATTTAATTATTTAACTACATATTTTTAATACACCCCTAATGTTTGGACCCAAATTTGTCTAAATAGGTTAGGCCCATCACATAGGATTTTAAGTGGAAAGTAAAGTGGATGAGACATGAATTGAACTCAGGATATCCTACTCTAATAACATGTTAAATTACCAAAATTTTAGGTTATTTGAATATGGTAAATTTAATTATTTAACCACATACTTCTAACAATGTTGATGTAAAGATGGAAGGAACTAGAGAGAAAAAGGAGTGGAGAACTTTTTTTTTTTACATATTTTACTAGGGGAAAAGGTGATGTTTATATAGAAATCATTAAAAGTGGATGTGAAATAACTTGTGTAAGAAAATCATTACTGTTTGTTTGTTTAGACCCCTATAAATTAGATTTGTTTAACCTAATTAATTAACAAAGTAGTTACTTAGGTTATGATTTGCACACAGGTGTTCATGATTGGCAAATAACAGTAGTGAGATAGCTATTTATGCATTTCTCCTAGAATTTTCTAATCCTTACGATCAAAATATGTGACATCAAAATCAAGATTGTTTGCTTAAAGACTATTATAAACAACTCACACAATTAAGCACTACATAGCACTACATAGCACAAATTAGCAAAGTCCAGAATATAGCTCATCAAAGCTAAACAAGGTACACAGTCATGAAATATAAATTTCATTAGCCAACCTCAATTACACATTCAATGATGTGCAATACAAACAAAATATATATATTTTTTTTTGTGTTTTTAAATTATGACCAAAAATAAAAAATCACTCATTATGCTAAATGAATAAAATACAATAATAATGCATGACAGTGCTCAACTAAGCTATCGAGGGTACACAAACAAGAAATATCAATTTCTTAATTAATCTATGAGTACATGTACAAACTAGTACATACTCATACACAATCAGAAATCATTTATGCACTCAATTATGCAATACACACTTTCTATGTTTCTCCACAATATCAAGCATATTCTAAGTCAAGAGAAAGATATTAAAATTCATGTAGTCCTTAAGAAAAATAAAACAAGACTCTAAACAAAATATTTTTGTCTTTTGAAAATTTTCACTGTTTTTGGATTTTTTTTTTTTTTTTTTTTTTATAGACTAAAAACCTAATAAAATAAAACAACCAAAAACTAGAAAAAAAATGTTCACAAATAATTGAAAGACTTAAATCATGGACAAGCAAACAACACTCACCTTAGCATATCTTTTCTCACCCAACAACAACAAAGGTGACCAACAACACCACAAAGGTGACAAATAGACACAAACACAGATTTCTTTTGCACCTTAGTAGCAGGTTTAGACACAGGTTTAGAAACTTCAATGTCTAACTTTTACCTTTGTCTAACCTAGCAAAATAAGCTTTTTCTTTATGAATCCTCTTAAAAGGAGGAATATACACTTTGTCTACTTTAGGCTTATTAGAAACAAAAACAGATCTGTCATCAAGTTTAGCTTTAAACTCAACTAATTCTTGTTCCAAGCTTTTCATCTTTTCATCCTGAGAGGAAAATTGATTTCTCAAAAATTCATTCTTTTTATTAGAATCATCCAATCTCACAATAAATTCCTCTTTTTCAAGATTAACCAATTTTAACTCTTCCTTGAATTTATTAGCAATTTTCAAAGATTTAAATAATTCCTTATAGAGAGTTTCACAAGCATCAATAAAATGAACAAAAACATTAGTGTCCTTTTATTAAATTCATCATAACTAAGAGTAGTAAGACACTTAAAATTATCCATGACAATAGGGATCAAGGATCTCGCTCAGGACGTTAATCCTATCAAAGTGAACCTGCTCTGATACCACTTGTTTGTTTGTTTAGACCTGTATAAATCATATTTGTTTAATCTTTTTGGGTTCAAATAGATTGACCCCGGTTAATTAATTCAATTACCCAAATTAATTAATTATGTCAAATTACATGCAAATTGTGGGGGTACCAACAAATCACCAAATAAACTAAATGCACAAGCGAAAATTAAATTGACATGGTGATTTGTTGATAAATGGGGAAAACTTCTCGCAAGGCAAAAATCTCACTGGGTGAATTTAAGATCACCACTCCCAAGAATCCACTAATCAATAATCAAGCGGTTTCAAGTACGTGGAATCTTACCACTACCCTAGCCTATCCTAATATACGAACGAACAGTTGAACTTTTACTCCAATACCCAATTGGACTTAATCTTTTAGGAGCCTTCTTTCCTTTGTAGCATAAATTTCCAATCTGTGACTAACTCCTTTGCACAAATTCTAGTACATGACTAACTCTAGCAACTTGAATGGTTGTTGTTGGCTGTAAAGTTCTTTACTTCATCAATAATGAAGTGAAGAACTTTTGTTGCATAAATCTCCAATCTGTGACTAACTTCTTTGCACAGATCCTAGTACGTGACTAACTCCAGCAACTTGAATGGCTGTTGTTGGCTGCAAAATTATTCACTTCATCAACAATGAAGATCAAGAAGCACTTGATTATAAAACCCTACAACATACAAACGTAGTTGCTTCACACATAAAATATATGTTTTAGATCTTTGTTTTTGTGTGTGATCACTTTTAAAATAAACCTTATATATGACTAGGGTTATGAGAAAAGAAACCCTAATCAAACAAGTCATCATGGGCCAAATTTCAGATCTGGAAATTCTGAAATCGTAGTTCTCGATAAATTGAGCTTGTGTCGAGTTTCTCCATCAATCCTCAATAGCAGCATCTGTTGTGCTTGTGTTGAGACTTAATGAAACAACTTTTCTTCACTTGTTTCTTGGATTAACCTTCATGTCTTTAACGAAATCACTTGATATGTTTGAACAACATACTTCTTGATATATTAAACCCAACTTAGATCTACCCAAGTACAAATAAAGTGCGATTTGTCAAAGGATTAGTCAATTACATAGAAAATATGACCCAACAAACCTAATTAATTAGACAAGTAGTTACTTAGGTTAATTATGAGATTTTGCTTAAACACAAATAGTCATATCATGACAAAGTTACGAAAAGTAAGGAAGACAAGCGACATGATTACCTAGGAAAATCAATGAAATCAACAGTTTCAAGGTAAAAAACTTGGGGAGGATTTAACCTAATCTATTCTCAAGGCAAACAAATCCACTATGATAGAATGAAAGTTTACAATAGATTTAAACCCTAAATCTAAAGCTACCACTTGTAGAACTTACTCACACGACCACTGCAGCTTCGACTCCACAGACTCTTCTATCTTGAATTTGCTAAACACAAATACCCACGTTTTTGACTTTGAGATGTCACTCAAAGGTTTTAGATCATTATCAGTAGTTGATCTTTATGTAGCAACTTGTTTTCACCAGTTTTTTATTGTAGATCTCGTTCCGGCAAATGCTTATTGAGTTAGAAGGTATAGAAACCTCTCAGATTTCACAGGAGTAACTCACAAGTCTTTCAAGGACTTTTAAAACGTAGTTAGGGTATTCCTTTTATGCCTAGTAGTGTTTCACTCGAACCCTAAATGTTTTCGAGTGCTTTGGGCTTGATTTAAAATCTGCTATTTGCGATTTTCAATCTGTCGAGTCCGATTTTCGATTGGTTGAGCTTCACAGAAACTGAACTCTTCTTTCTACAGCTTGCATGTTCTTAAATCTTGACTTGAACCAACATGAGCGATGTCTAACCCCTGATCTAAACATGTTTTGATCTCGGTTTGCCAACATACATAAATTTAGAAATCTAAACATTTAATCCTAAATATTTAGAACCTAACAATTACCAAATCAACAAATACGAGAGAGATAAGATGGAAAGAGGATAAATAATAATTTGATTCTCTTATATATATATGGGTGATTTGTCAAAACAACAACCCGATCTAAACATCAACAAGAACACAAATATATTCTATAGGCAAAAACAATAAATAGATTTTGTATATAAGATGAAATTTGTACAATAATTAAATAACCCATAGACTAAATGTCTGTTTGTGAACAACTTATTTAGCTTTTGTTGAAAACATTTTGCTGAAAGTGTGCTAAAGTATACTTGTATCTTGAAAGATTTTTAAAAAAGTGGGGAAAAGTAAGGTTTTAAAAAGCTGTATATAAAAGCTAAAGCTAAAAGCTTGTGTTGGACAAAATCTTCGTAAAGAAGATTTCATCCCTGATACAATCTGTGGTGCTTAGATACTCACGGAAGTCTGCCTCTCAAGATAAAAAAAAAAAATCAATCGCACTAAAAAGAAACACTGCAAGATGCATGCTCAGTGAATTGAACTATATCTCTCTATCCACAATCTTCACATAGAGACTCTTCAAATTCCTCTACTCTCTTCCTCTCCATTGTTACATCCTTGAGAGATACATTAACAAAACATTTTATCACCATACCCATATCTGTGAGAAGGCTGTTTGGTGCTTCGGGTAGCAGTTAGGAAGGGACCAATTTCATATTAGTTGATGCTATGGGCTATAGCGGAATCCAGTAAGCTAAAGAAGAAATAGGTTCGGCGCAACCTTGTTGGAGTAGGAGCTTGGAGGGCTTAGGTACACTGGGTAAATTAGGCTTGGAGGGTCTTCTGCTGTTCATGTATCCAAACTACATTTTTTAGTAGATTATTGACCGCTTGGAGGGCGGTGGAGAGATTTTACGCCGAGGGCTTCGGTTTCCTCTTCGATAACACATCGTTGTGTTGTCCTTGTGTTTGCATCTCTCTTCCCTTATTCTTTGCCATTTAATTTCTGCTGTGGATGTGATTTTATTTGGTTTAGATTGTTTATCAATTCTCTTATAAGCTTATGTTCATTTTCCACACATACTTTGTTTGATATTAAGCTTGAATTGGTAATTTGTAATTTGGGGGTCTAAACGTTCATAGGTGTTTAATACACATTTTGAACTTTCAATTATTGTTTCACTAGAAGTTAACATACAATTAAATTAATTACAATTATAATGAATAATACCCTAACACATTCTATGGACTTCAAGACCTCTCTGTGAGCCATGAATAAGTCATACTTGCTCTCTCTTGCTTAATGAGCTTTTTTTTTTTCTTTTTTTTTTCTTTCTTTCACTAGTGCACCATTGGCAATAACAAGATTGTTTGTGTGGGCTTTATAGGCTTGCTTGGTATAACATATAGAGACATACTTTAACCTAAAAGGCCTAAGCTTAATAGGTATGTATTCGACTATGTTATATTAACCGCTCAATTTTCTCATCATTATTCAATATGGGACTTTACACACACATGTACCAAACACAAACTAGGAAAACAATTATTAGAAGGACCAAAAGTTGAAAATTCCAACAATGATCAAGAAAATTAATATATACTATAATTGTTTTTGTTCCTAAAGGACTTAATTTATCAAATTGTATATAAGTTTACGGTCAGGAAAATTAAGGCCCTATTTGGTAGTGATATTCAAGTATTGTTGTTCAAAATGATGTGAAAATTGTGGTTTAAAAAGTTTTGTGAAAACACGTATTTATAGTATTCATAATGTAAAAAATGTGTTCGGTATCGTATTTCTAATAATATATTTTCAAATGTGAAAAAAATAAAATTTTGTATCTGGTATATGTATGTATTTCTTTTTTTAAAAAGCTTAAAGTTTTTACTTTTTCTGACAATAACAGTACTTTTAAGTTTTTTAATTTTGTTGCCCATGACTCACCCATTCCCATAGCCGCACATATTTTGACACTTCCTCTTCTTCCTATCTTCTTCTGCCTCTTTTTCCCACGTCTTCTTCCCATCTCCTTCTTCATTTTCTTCCCACAAATTCCCAAAGGCCTATTTTACAAAAGTCATAAAATTACGCCCAAATCATTCAACCAAAATTGAGTACCCACATGAGAATAAGAGAGAGCCCCGTGTGTTTGTTGTTGTTGTTTTTTTTTTTTTTTTTTTTTCCTTCTGGGTTGGGAGTTTTTTTTTTTTTTTTTTGCTATGACGATCTTGACAGTTTTTGAATTTTTGTTCCCTTGTGAGAGACAAAGGACAATGAATTGGAGAGAGAGAGAGAGAGAAATTCAATTAATATTTGTCAAATCTATGGGTCCCATCGTTTTTAACTTATTTACAAAATTGTCATTGAGTAATATTGTTTGAAAACTGAAAACTAATAAGATGAGTTTTCTAAATTTTGTATTTAAACCAAGGAAGACGATTTCGCACCGTATTGGTGGGCACTGTCGAAATATTCCATTCTGGTACCTTAATTGGTACCGAAACAAGGCTAAATCGTACCGCTCCAAATACCGGGGTGTAGCGGCTTGTTTAGGCTATTTCGACAGATTTCTGAGCTTTTTAGTGGTATTTGCATTTCCGGCCGATACAAATTTAAATGGGTGTTTTGAAAAAAAAACTTTATACTTATAGCAACTAGTGGCCATCATTGAAGCATCAGCTTGCCAGATCATCAACAAAATCATCTTCTTCTTCGTTTTAGCCATTTAGATCTTCTTTTGAGCCACTGTAATCTCCCTTCATTTGCTCCGCTTGTATTCTTTCTCTAGACAGTACATAGGCTTTGAATTTTTTACGTTTTACTTTGATGTTGTACTAGTACTAGTCAAGCTGTGGTGCTGCTCATCTCATTTACTCTTGGTTTCTCTGCCAAAAGCTTAAAAGCTTTTATTTTATTTCCTTTTTCCAAAACCCACGTGACTCCTTGGTCCTTATCTCTTCTCTTTAATGCTTATTATGCATTTTTTTTCTTTGGCTGAATGCTTTGCTCTTTCGAATTTTCAATTACTTGTTTTTTTGGTCAATTTCTTAGATGGGCAAGTATGGCATCCAATACGGTATTGACTCACTTGATTTAAACATCCTAAAAGGAATAACGTAACTCAAACACTCTTAAAAAAAAATCCTATCAAACATGTTTTTTTTTTTTTGAACAATTTTCAGTGTTTAAACACTAAAACTGTTGTTTGAAATCATCAACCCAACAGGCCCTAAATATTCCACATCATGACTAAATAAGGTTTTAGGCAAAGAGAATAAACTATTAGTACTAACTACTAAGAAGCCAGTGGACCCTTAACTACCATTCCCTTTACTCGATTGAATTTGACAAAAATACTCGATTGAATTTGAAAGAAAGTTATTTGATTGAAACAAAAATTAGGACTAAACTAAATCAAACTTTGGACTAATTAATAATTGTAATATGTATTTTAGAACAAAGAAATAGACAAAGATTCATTTTAAATGTGTTTGGAGGAATATTCTCTAACATACTGCTTGAAATGGAAAATTTAGGCCGTGATTGTCTAAGCATGTGGGCCCCAAATCCAATTAAGTGGACTTGAATACCAAATTTCAAGACCAAGGGTCTATTTGGAATTCATTTATTTTTCTAAAATTGAAAACTTTTTGCTGAAAGTATTGTAGATAAAAGTAAAAGTTAGCTGAAATAGTATAGTGAGATTCATGAATAATACCAAAAAATGCACTGAGGTCTATGAATAATAGCAAAAATAAGTTGAATAGTAAAATAAACTGACTTTTTAATTTAGAGCTAAACGCACACCAAATGTAAACAAAAGAAAAGAGAATAATCTTTAAGATAAATGCAGCCTCCACCTAATTATACTAAAAGATTATTTGTAGTGAATAAATCATTTTTAACAAAAGAGCATTTGACCTTTAAGTTTTAACTGATCATGTTAATTTGTCAGTGTGTTAGGGCCCGTTTGGTACATGTGTTTAAAAACTGAAAATTGTTGTTTGAAAAAATTTGTGAAAATACGTGTGAATGAAAAAGTGTGTGGAAATACGTGTAATGTTGTTTAAAAACTGAAAATGTTTGTTTGAAAACACAAACCAAACACCCCCTTAGCCTCCACCAAATTATTTCTCAAAAGAGCGCTCCCCAAATTGTCTATTGACACTCCAAAAAAAAAAAATCAATGGTGTAATCTATAAAATATAACAAAAGAAAATATAATTTAATTGGCTTATTGTAAATTAATTCAAGAAAAACAAATTTGGAATGAAACCAAGAAAATCAAATCAGAACCGTAACCCAAATACCTAAATAAAAATCAATCCAACTATATTACTCAAAATTAATTCCTATGTGTGTGAACCAAATTGTTTATTAGCGCTCCAAAAAAAAAAGGGTTGTTTTCACTTTTTTCATCATTCAACCGAATAGCAAAAAGTCATGAATAGGAATGGGTATGCTAAATACTAATTATACGGAATGCTTTTATTTATATTTTTATGTCACATACTCATACGCAAGGGCGGAGGCACACAAGCTTGGGGGGCCATGCCCCCCCCCCCCCCTCCAAAGCTTTTGAAACCCCTATATAATACTTTATAAAAACAAGTTGGCCCTGCATATGTATTAATTGGCCCCTCTAAAAAAATTCACATACCTAGCCTAATGTTAGTTTTAGTGGTTTCCCCTTCGAAATATGTTGTGGTTGTATGATCGATCAAAGGGCTAAGGCAATTATCTCTCAAAACTACATAGAATGACACATTAGCATGAGTGATAAAAAAATATTTGATACCATAAGTATGTCTCAATCTTTTTGGTTGATGATTGGATGTACCCAGAACATTGAACAATTAGGATTAAAGAAAGTATATGGAAGTAATGAAAATAATTAGCTAAGTGGGGTTGTCTAAAAATTATGCCTTTGGCTCAACAAATGATTGGAACAATTGTCATCTGTTTTATTTCGTTATGGGTCTTACGCATCATACAATGTTAATTTCTTTATAGCATTTCTTTTGAAATATGACCATTTTTACAATTACAATATTTTAGTTTCTCAAGTGGACTTCACCCAACAAAACACACATTTACTCAAACCAAAAAAAAAAAAACATACAAAGTTGTCAAGATGCTATTTTTTTTTTAAGTAAACAAAAGTGCATTATGTTTGTTCGCATTCCAATGTAAAAGTCGCTAAAAGTTTATTGTTTTGCTTAAACTATTGATTTTTTTTTGTAGCATTCTTAGTCATTAAGCTTCATTTTTTTATTTCTTTTAATTCTATCTCACACACACACACACACACACACACACACACACACACATATATATATATATATATGAGTTATGACCAATGTACAAACATGTAATTTGGCTCGCCCAAGTTAAAAATCCTGGCTACGCCCCTGCTCATACGATTATTTACAGTGAAAGCCCTTTTTTTTTTTTCAATTGTAGTAATCTATAAAATAAACTCATGTAATCATATTATTCAAGCATTTCACAAATACAAATTCTCTCTCTCTCTCCCTCTCCCTCTCTCTCTCTCTCTCTCTCTCTCTCTCTCTCTCTCTCTCTCAGTTATGACCTCCATAGCCAAAGCTTCACACTTTGATACTCACTTTTGGTCTCTTAAATACGTAAGAATTAAAGCTAGCAGTGAAGAAATAATTTGTAACTAATCCTGCATTCCTGTGACAGCAGCAAACGCTCACGAGGCGACAAGACAAGATATGGAGGTTCTCTCCAAATTATGTATTGACGTTCTTTAGAATTTCCCTCTTTTTGTTGAGTTTCATGCCTTACATTGAATTTTTTTTTTTTCTTTTTTTTTTGGGCGTTGAGTTTGATATATACCTTATCTCAACTCAGTGGCGACGCCACGTGCAATTCAGGGTGTTCCTAGGAACACCTTGACCTGAAAAAAAAAACCTGAAATTTTTTTTTTTAATTTTTTATATTTGCTCTGTATTAGGAACACCCTCAATCACAGAATTAGGAACACCCTCAAATTATTTTTAAAAAAAAATTATATGTTCTACTTTCAAGCCAAAAAAAAAAGCCAAAAAAAAATTGAACTAAAATTTGAAAAAAAAAATTGTAACAAAGCCAAGCCCACGGCAAGCCCAACAGATTACAAAGGCAACAAACTCACGGATTCTCCACACAAAAAAAAAAAAAAAAAAAAAAAAAAAAAAAAAAAAAAAAAGAGCAACGCCTCAGTCCCGAAAGATCTAAATCAGAAATCACTAAAGGCATTATCAAAAAAAAAAAAAACCACTAAAGGCCTAAAGCAAACCTAAACTCAGTCTCTCAAAGCAACGCTGCTTGAGCCTCAAGCCAACAGACGGAGATCGGATCGGTCACAGCTCGCTCGTCGAAGATCGGATTGGTCACAGCTCGCTCGTTAGAGATCGGCCCAGTCCAGATCGTTGTTGTCGCTGGTTCGCCCCTCTGCGTCGTCGTTGTTTGTCGCTCGTCGCTAAGCCTCATCGGACTATCAGAGGATGGAGATCTTAGATCGGCAAATCACTCATCACGGTGTCGCCTCGTCACTGCCTCAATAGCCTCAGCCTTCAAGCCTCCCTGCTCAGCTGCTCCGGTGCTCCCTCCCTCAAGGTACTTCTCTCTCTCTTTTTTTCTCTGACTCTCTCTAAGTCTCTCTCTCTCTCTCTCTCTCTCTCTCACTCTCTCTCTCTCTTTCTGAATGAAATGAAAATTATGAAATAAATGAAACTCTCTCTTTGTCTGTCTGTCTCTCTCTCTCTCTCTCTCTTTATTCTTTAATAAGACTAACTCTCTCTCTTTACTCTTTTGATTCTTGAACCGTGAGTCTGTCTGTGAATTGTGATTGGCTCATTGGCCAAACTTTAAGTCTTTAACTTTATTAATATTTTGTCTGTTTTTGACTTTTTGAATTTGGCTTTATCAGTTTATCTTATCTGTTAGTGTTGGTGTGTGTAGTCAGTAGTGTGTTGGTGTTAATTGTCTTTTAGTGTAATGTGTGATTGTGAAATTTTCTGATTGGCAGGGGGCATCAGGCATGAGGCGTGCTTGTGTGTTGAGTGGGGAGGGGGTAGATGGGCACATGGGGGGCCGGGCTGCCCATTACACTACTTTAGTGCTTTAATTATTGTGCTGCACATGAGATGTGTAATGTGCACATTAGTGGCTCTTTTAGTGTAAACAATATAACAAATCAAAGCAATATAATTAATGACAAATAAATTAAAGCAATATAGTTTATTGTTAGGCTAAACAACAATAATTAAAGCAGTATAATTAACCAATACATTATAAAAGACAAACAAATTAAATTATGTTAAGCTAAACAATAATTAATAATTTTACAATTAATGAAACAACAATATAACAAATTATAGTTTATAAAAAGAGAAATAATATGTCCACAACATTTTTACAACATTTTTACAACAAATCCTAAGTGGCAAGTTGTTACTGGTTGTTTTTGTTGGGACAAAAAAGTAATCTTAGTGTTAGATTCAAATTTGAACCTATAACAACTAACCACCTATGATTTGTTGTAAAATTGTTGTAAAAATGTTGTGGACGTAGCACCTCTCTTATAAAAAACAACAAATTAGTGAAACAACTAAACAACAATAATTAATCATTTTATTAATATTTCAAATGAACTTATAGTTTATTGTTTATTCTTTTGCTAGAATTATGGACAAATATTTGATAAGAAAACCACGTACCCAAGATTCATCTTTTGTGCAAGATTCATCTTCATCTTCTAACTGAATTCGTGTTGACTTTAACTTAGAAAATCTTCCTTCAGATCCTGGGCTACGTCAAAAAATATCATCTTATCATCCTAATAATCATGATGAAATAAGAAGACATTATTTAACAAAAGGCCCTTGTCAATTTGTTCATGATTTCCCTGTATCAAAATTTTCTGGAAAGCCCTGTCAATTTAGATCCGATTGGTATGTGAATAGAAAATGGTTGGAATATAGTATAGACAAGGATGCGGCATTTTGTTTTTATTGTTACCTATCTGGGCAAGATGTTGGTAAGCAAGGAGGAGGTGAGACTTCTGTAACGAAGGGATTCAAACTTTGGAATCAGCTTGTGAAGTTAGATTCTTATGTTGGAGAAGTTAATAGTGCTCATAACCAAGCTATCAAGAAGAATGAAGATCTACTGAAGGAAAAGAAACACATTCAAAGTGTTTTGGTTAAGCAATCAAATCAAGATAAATTTGAATATCAGATTCAATTAAATGCAGTAGTTGATTGCATAAGATTCCTTTTATGCTGAGGATTAGCTTTTCGTGGTCACGATGAATCTCAAGGTTCAAGTGATAAAGGAATTTTCCTTCAGCTTCTACATTTTTTGGGGGATCATAATGATACTATCAATGAAATGTTGCAAAAAGTTTTGAAAAATTGCAAGCTTACCCACTTTGATATTCAAAAGACATTGTGAATGCAATTGCACGTGAAACATCCAAAGTCATCATCAATGATCTTGACAATGGGTTCTTTTCAATATTAGTTGATGAGTCATGTGATATCTCAGTGAAAGAACAAATGACCCTTGTTCTTCGTTATATGAACAAAAAAGGAATTATTATAGAGCGGGTCCTTGGTATTGTATCACCGCTTTGTCACTCAAATATGCTATTGAATGTTTACTTTGTGAACATAATTTGAGTTTATCAAACCTACGTGGGCAAGGTTATGACGGAGCTAGTAATATGCAAGGTGATATCAATGGTCTCAAAACTTTAATTTTGAAAGAGAATAAGTCAGCATTTTATGTCCATTGTTTTGCTAATCAACTTCAATTGACACTTGTTGCCGTTGCTAAAAATCACATTAACATTGTTGAATTGTTTTTATGTGGTTAGTAATTTAGTAACTATTGTTGGAGGCTCATATAAGAGACGAGATGCTCTTCGAGATGCACAATTTGCCTAAATTAAAGAAGAGAATGGTGTACGTAGAAGTGGGCAAGGTTTGAATCAAGAGACAAATCTTAAACGCCCTGGTGATACACGTTGGGGATCATATTATGGGACTATTTTCAACTTGATTTTGATGTTCTCTGCTGTTGTTGATGTACTTGAGATTATTGAAGAAGATGGCCTCTCCGACCAAAAAGTTGAAGCTCGATCTATTATGAGGTCAGTTCTATCTTTTGAATTTGTCTTTGCTCTATACTTGATGAAAAAAATTTTAGGGATCACAAATGAGTTGTCAACAGCATTGCAAAAAAAAAAAATTCAAGATATAGTAAATGCTATGGATCTTGTTAAAGTGTCTAAGCAACGATTTCAAGTAATGATAGATGATGAATGGGAATCTTTATTGACTGAAGTGTCTTCATTTTGTACCACACATGATATTTCTATTTTGAACATGGATGAAATATTTGTAGTTAGTGGGAGGCCGCGACACAATACTAAACAAAATACAAATTTGCATCATTATCATGTTGAGCTATTCTACACAGTCATAGATATGCAACTTCAAGAGCTTAACAACCGTTTTTCTAAGGAAAATACCGATTTGCTACTTTGTATGGCTTGCTTGAATCCAAGTAATTCATTTGTGGCTTTCAATAAGGAAAAGTTGATACGTCTAGCTAAGTTCTATCCTTCTAATTTTCTTGGGACAGATATTTTAGCACTTGACTCTCAACTTCAGAATTACATTTTTGATATGCGCAGCAATGACTTCTTTTTAGAGCTTCAAGGAGTTAGGGAACTTGCTGAAAAGTTAGTGAGCACAAGGAAGCATGAGATATATCCGTTAGTCTATTTGCTTGTGAAGTTAGCTTTGACCCTTCCAGTTGCTACTGCAACAGTAGAAAGAAGTTTTTCAGAATGAAATATATAAAGAATGAATTGCGCAATTGAATGGGAGATCAGTGGATGAATGATTGCTTGGTTGTGTATATTGAAAAAGATGTAATTTGTAGCATTGATAATGAGACTATCATACAACGATTTCAAAATATGAAAACTCGTAGAAGGCAATTGTAAATTTTATGTAATTGCGTGTTTTTTTATTGTTGTTGTTGTCAATATATAAAATTTTCTTTTTATTAGATTGTGTAATTTATGCTTGTTGAGGAACACCCTGAAAAAATTTCCTAGAGTCGCCACTGTCTCAACTATTCGTTTTTGTTGTTGGACTCCTCTGTGAAACCTTTTCCCAATTATCAAATATTCATTCTCTTCTCTTTGCCACAAAAAAATGAAATAAAATCCAAAACCCTGAAAGCTAAGCCTGTCTACCAAAAAAATGGCAGTAAACAAAGCCATACTCTACGGAGTGTCCTTTGCAGCCTAAATGCCCTAAACTGTATTATCATTTTTCTAGAGGGAAAAACCTATTGCCCAAAATAACTGAAGCAGTGACTTAAAAATCACGATTTTTAGTTATTTTGTGTACAATAAATAGTTTCCTTCTCTAGAGAATTTGTTTAATTTGCTCCAGAATTGTTGTTTGTACTTTGTACTCTGTGCATGTAATATGCGTAATTTTACGTGAGTGTAGGAACGATGTACTGAGTATCAATTTTTACGGAAAGCTTAAACTAGAAGAGGGTTCAACTTGAACGTGACTTGATCTATTTAACAATATCTATCCATTTATATATTAAATCCAAATCATCTATTTCATTTTTGGTGCTCCACTCTAAATATTCTCCACCATTAGATTTTATTGGTAGAGCAAGAAAAATATGAGAGAAGATTGGACTCCCTATTTAGGGGTGAAATTATATGCTCTTTTAAATGTTCTTTTTATCCTTAAAAGAAAACCCAGCCCAAAACACATATCAGTAAATCCCAAAACCAAAGAAACAACAACACATATCACCTCTCTCTCTCTCTCTCTCTCTCTCTCTCTCTGAGTATATCAGTATCTCTAACTCTAAGGTTCCGCTTGGTTGGAGGGATGGAAAAGTGGGAGGATAGAAAATAGTAAGAGGGTAGAAAAATTTTTAATTTCTCTTCTTTTTGTTTGGCTTAGAGTGGAAAATTTGAGGGATGGAAAAAATAAGTTTGAATAAATTTACTCATATACCCTTGTTAAAGAATGATGCCCAATTAAAACAAAAAAGTGACAAATAATATAACTTTAGAAAAAAAAATCATGCCCAAGCCCTAAAATATATTTTAAAAAAAAGCAACAAATAATATAACTTTATATAATTTAATAATTAGGAAATATAGAATTTTTTTACACGTGTATATTAATTTTTATCATGTTATGTTAAATTTGTCATAAAATTAGTGATTCAAGAAAAAAAAATAGTAAAGTTATTGATTTTTCAAGTATTTAATTGGTTAAGTAGACACTTAGTGTATTATTTATGTATGGATAAATGGTTATGGAAAAATTATTAAATACTTCAAAAGTACAATAAATGCGTACCATAAATGCGTACTATAATTAGAAGAAAATAAAAGGATGTATATATGAGTAGATACATAGTCATTTTTAATTAAATTGTCTTTATGAATATTTACTTATTTAGTTTCAAAAAGAGATGGCATGTGTCATCGTAGTATGTTTGGTGAAATGAACACATCATCATTACAAGCATCCTTATTTGGGGACTAACTTTTATAATATACTAGTTTTATTATGTTAGTGAGATGCACAAAAGGACTAAAAATATGTTAAAAATATATTTGTCAATGATCTCTTGTAATTCAATCGACACTTTTCAAGGTTGAAATCACCATTTAGCACTGTAACTATCACACAATGATTATCAAACTAAACATAAACTAACTACTAAAAATGCTATTGCATCAGTGAAATTATATTTATTTGAAAATAAGCAACTATACACTAGCATTCCCTTTACCTTAAAAAATTCTAAGGGATAAAATTGAATAGGATATATATATTATATATTTAGTAGAATATATAAGTACACATGAGTTTACATTTTTTTTTTTTTAATGTACACATAAGCTCATTCTTAAAAAAAATTTGTATGTACACATAAGAAGAGGAGAAAATACCTAGAGGTTCCGGAAGTATTGATGACTGATACACGCCTTCGCATTTAGCTTCATGCTTCACGTGTTTTAAGAATTCTACGTCATAAGATAGTGGCAAACGGACAAAAAAGAAGATGAGATTGTGACCGGTTTCCCAATTTCTTCCGATAACTATGATGTGCTGGATTAAAAAAAATATATGGTGAGTTTTATGTATAAGTAATGGTCAATAGGGGTTGAATTAGAAATTTTACTTTGGGGACGAGGCTAAACTATCAAATTGATTCAAAAGTTAAAAAACACTCAAAAGTACCATGCGGCACATGCGTGCGTGTGTGCACACCTAAGGAAGCCAATTTTAAAAGAGTAAAAGTCAAAGCTAAAAAAGAATGAATAGTGTAAAAATTAAATGGTAAATTCTATCCTATATGATTAGGAGAAGAAATTATTATTTACATTGGAAGGACTGCTGATGTGGTCTTCTCTGACGAATAGTATGATGTCATCTAGGTAAATGTATGTATGAGTTTTCCAATCAGTGCAAGGAATAAAAAATAAAAATTACCAAATGATGTCACATTTGCATAAATAATAACATTTTTTTAGTTAGGAGGTCAAATAGAACCACATCAGTATTCATCCGGATAAATCTAATAATTTCTCCATTAAGAGATTCAATTATTTTCTTGTATGGACCAAGTATTTGTAAAATATTATTTTCTTGTAGGGACCAAGTCTTCATAAAATATTTGTGAATCTATATACTTACCTACTGATACTTAATTGTAAAAGTTTTTGTATGGGTGGGAGCTTGGCATAGTAGTTTGTAGGGGGTTTACTTTTTCTTTTTCTTTTTTTTAAATTTTTAATGAAACATAATAACTTCGGAAAAAAAAAATTTATTAATTACCAACATCGTTACGTCATGATTTTTTTTTCTACGATGTCATGAGCACATAATATATATATATATATATATATATATGTATATATGTTGGGATACTAAGGCAGAACTAAAACTGGGCTGGGTTAGGAGTGGCCTTTCTTAATTTGGTTTTTAGATTGTAGAAACCACATAGCGATTAGACAAGGAAACTAGGGAAACTGGGACTATCTGACCAACGTTACCTGACTAGTATTGCTGGAGGGCGACTGTTTAGGTAGCTTCTGGGGTTGGGGCTGATGTGCTGACTTCTTTCTAGACATTTTGGGCTAGACTCTGCAAGAATTCACGGGTAAGGAAATCAGGGATACTATTTTGGGTTCCTTCTATGAATTCTCTCTCTCTCTCTCTCTCTCTCTCTCTCTCTCTCTCTCTCTCTCTCTCTCTCTATATATATATATATATATATATATATATCATATACTACATAATAAAAATTGGGCTTAAACGCCGTGGTTGCGTCAAGTGGCTTCACCAAATTACAGATTTATTTTTTAGATTTAAAAAATATATATAATTTTTCTTCTCTTATAATTTCTAAGTTGATAAAAAAATTTATTTGATTACAATCCAAATTCTTCATCTAATCCATCTAATTCTTATTTAATTTTAATTTGATTACAATCCAAATTCTTCATCTAATCCATTTAAAAAACAAGTTTAAGTTTAAGTAAGACTCTAATTCTATTTGTTCTAATTGACTTATTGGGATAAAGTAACAATAATTATTGTATCAATTTTTTAATAAAGTAACAATTTTACTTTTAGCCTAATTTAAACATTAATTTTTGTTTTTTTGTGTGTGGATAAAGTATCAAATGATAGCTAAGATGTATTAACGTTAACGTAAACTTAATTTAAAAAATCTAATTAAGGTAAAAACAAAAAAAATTAGGATAAAGTTACCCAAAAAAACTAATATATATATATATATATATATATTTGAATAATGACAAATTTTGCAAAAAAATAAATGACAAATTCAAATCCACATAAGTTTGAAGAAAAGCATGCAAATTTTCTTTCATGATATTGACAAAAAATAATATACAAAAAAAAAGAATAAATCATCTTATGCATTCTAAAAATAAACATATTTATTGCACTCTTTTCATAAGTTATTGCTTTATATATATATATATATATATATATATATATATATATATATATATATATGCATTTCATAATAATTTAGTTTCACAGAATATGAATTTATTATATAACTTAAAAGTAAAATATTTATTTATTTTTATTATCTACTCTATTATCTAATTTTAAGTAAATTAATAAAAACAATATTTACATATGAATTTTAATTAAGCCGCGCATATGTGTGTGTGTATATATATAACCGAAGCCTCAATATTTAAATAGAATTATCATTTTATTTAAATAAAATTATTTTGTTTAGTCCAAATTTAAGAAGAAGTGAAACTCTATCTCTCTTACAAGTTCAATTTAAAATCAGACTCATCATTTTATTTAAACAAAATTACTTTTATTTAATCCAAACTTAATAAAGAGCGAAACTCTATCTCTCTAACAAGTCTAACTTAAACTCGAACTTAAATGTTATTATTATTATTATTATTATTGTTATCTCTCTACTTCACTAATGTAATATTTTATAATAGGATGCAAACTTATAGCCATAGATTATTCTTTTGAATGTAACCCAATCTTTTTCTTATATGTTTTAGTCATATATATTTTGTTTTATTTTAATAATTTCTAAGCAGTGAATCATTTAATTATTTGATATTTTTTGGTCCCTCAGAACTTTTAATATTTGAACTTTTGAGTTATTTTTTGCAGTATCTGAAATTGTCTGACAAATTTTTTGTAAGCCATTACACGTTCAAGTAATAATTTCTTCATCAAATTGTAACACAAATTGAAGTCATACAAAAGCAAATCATAATGATGTAGTTTCTTAATCAATTTAAAATGTTATAAATTTATTTTAGTTTACCTCACTAATAGATAGGTTCCGTGTATCGCATGGGTTAGCGACTAGTTTTATAGGAAATAACAAAAAACGAATATTCTCGGCCAACACTTCGATCGCGAAATATATCTAGCGCTCAGGGTTATCTACTGCCTATTGTTGATTTCAGAACTTCGATCGCGAAATATATCTAGCGCTCAGGTTTATCTACTGCCTATTGTTGATTTCTGACTTCTGATCCTCTATAAATACGTACGAAAGCTGCGATAGCAGAAAACGCTGAGGCAAGAAGACAAGGGTAGGGGACAGCCCCAACTTCTCTATAGATGCTCTTTTAGAAATTACCCTTTTCTTTGTCTGTTCGTTTTGTGTTGTTGGACTCCTCTCTGAAACCTTTTCCCAGTTATATTTATGAAATATTCCTTCTCTTTTCTTCTCTGTAGTGTCCTTTTGCGGCCTAAAGTCCCTTAACTGTATTATTCTTTGAAGTTTTGCTCATGTGTGCCTTTAAAGTACACAATAATTTATCATTTTTGAAAAAAATTTCTTGAAAATTGAAAAAATTTTGACAACTTTTTCAATTTTCAAAAATCTTTTTCCAAAAATTGATGAGTTAATGTGTGTCCTAAGGGCACACATTAACCGGACCCTTATTCTTTTACTACAAGGAAAAATCTATGGCCCAAAATAACTGAAAAAATAACTTAAAGGTCACGATTTTCAGTTGCTTTGCGTACAAATGATACTGTCCTCCTCTAGAGAATATGGTTTTGCTTCACACATTTTGATGTAAATTCGGTACATGTAATATCCGTAGTTCGGGTAAGTGTAGGAATGATATACACAAGAAGATGGTTCAACTTGAACGTAACTTTATCTATTTATGTATATCCATATTTATTGATCTACTTATTGAATCCGAATTTTCCTTTCTATTTTTCCACTCTGTTCTGTGCTTCATTAATAAAAAAATTAGATTCTATTGATAGAGCAAATTGTGGAAGATGAAAATTGAGACATAAAATTTGAACTCTAAGGGTAGGGTTACATTGTCTTCAAACCCTTACTTGAATATATAATATATATATATATATATATATATATATATATATATATATATAAAGACAAATGTTCCCTATGAACTTGGATTGCAATTCAAATCCATATTGGATTTTAATTGGAGTCTAATTTTTTGCCATATATCCCCTTTAAACTTTCAAATTTTTGTGCCAAATGAGATATATAGATTAGTTGAAGAGTAAATCCAAATTAGTTTCTAATTGTAATTTAGCCAAGTGTCCATTTTAATTTTCTTAATTTGAGTGCCAAGATGATCATCTCATTTACCTAAGTCATATTATCTTATCATCACTATTGTTGAGTGTTTTCCTGCTTAAGCATAGGTTACAAACTAGTTTATATTTTATGTGTATGAGGATGTGTCTAATATTGATTGTATGCGTTAGTTTTTTTATATTATAATGTTATTTGTGTGAATGTACGCGTACGTGTATAGTATAAATATAATATAATTTTAAATGATTAAATAATTAGAAAATATAAAAGCTTTGGTGTATGTATATGTATTGTTATCATGTTATAATTTTATTTTATATCAAAAAAGTGATTAAAAAAAAGTAGAATTAGTGATTCTTTAAACATTTAATTGGTTAAGTAGACATTTAATGTATTATTTATATATGGATGAGTGGATCAATAATAAATACAATACTAGTGAGTTTAGATTTGTCATTTAATTTAAAATACTTCTATAAAGACAATGAAAAATGATAATAATCCATTATAGAATGATCTCAAAATATAAAAACTTACAGAAGAAAATTGTGTGTGTTAGGGTTTTTATTATTATTATTATTATTATTTTTGTTAATTAGATATGTCAAAATTCCTCACTTTAAAGTTGTTGGGTCGGTTTTGACAGTCCTAGTATTACGTACTACCTTCTTCATCACCCAAGGAACAATGATGACAGACGGGGCAGAATCTTCTAGCAGAAGAAGGGGAAAGGAAAAAATAGTTATCTCTTCGTCCGACGACGAGTCAGAGACACATATCCACAACTTCCAATCCAGCTCAATCCTTGCATGCCATGACTCTGTCCTGTATGATTCGAATCTCTTAGCTATTCAGCATTCCCCCACCCTGATGGACCTCATGATCAAAAAGCAATTTAGGTACTCTTTTATTATCTGTGTCCTTGACAAAACAATAGGATATCACAAGCTTTCCACTCGCCTTGGTCGCTTGTTGCCTCTTTCAAGACCCCAGCTAATTGATCTTGGTCTTGGATTTTTCTTGTTGAAAATTTCAAATCCTTCGGATCATACCATGGTAGAATCCAAGTTACCTTTGTCTATCCCAAATTGCTGCGTCACTTTTATGCCATGGAAGCCAAACTTCAAGCCTTCCGAGGAGAAAATCACCAGTGTAGATGTTTGGGTCCAGCTGCCAGAACTTCCAATAGAATACTATGATATTCTCCCCACAATAGCATCAGCTATTGGTAGACCTCTCAAAATTGACCCCATCACTGAAAAAAGAAAGATATGTAAGTTTGCAAGGTTTTCTGTGAAAATTGATCTGAACCGTCCACTTAATACTCGTATAATGATTGGAGCAACATGGCAGTCAATCGTGTATGAGGGATTGGAAATGGTGTGTTCTCTGTGTAGGCGTTATGGGCATCTGCAGCAAAAGTGTCTGATCAATGTGACCTGCTCTCAAGCTCAAGCCTCTACAAGCAGTGGATTGGTGACTGCCTTACCTCGACCTTCTTCCATTGTAGATCAAAGCATCAAGTTTTACTCTACAGTGATACATAAGGCAATAGTAAACAAAGAGATAAGCACCACACCAGTAACAGAACTCAGCAACAAAATTCTTCCTACCCTTTACAGCATCAGATCAGGTGTAATGACTCTTGAAATTGGTATTGCACTCTCTCCTGATGGGTTGAGAGACCAGCATATAGTAAGTTTTCAGCCAAGAGTTGGTGACTTCGCCAACTACCCTCTTCAGAATACACGCCATACCTATTCAGAAATTGTGTCACAATGTCATTTTCAGAAACTACTATGCTGGAAGTATAATGGGGCAGACAACATCAAGCTCGTCCAAACAATGACATATCTTAAGCTACTTGAAAATCCCTCCATTGTACTGATTCTTGGAATAAAATGTAGGCGTAAAGATACAATTCAAGCCGTCGAGGTAATTGGCTTCTCTTGTTCATACATCATTGATGGTGGAATATGGCTGTTGTGGAACAAAGATGATGTGAAAATTGAAGTATATGTATCGACCTTACACAAGTTTTGTGCAGAAGTAAATTTCCTTAATCAACCAAGCAATGGTCAGATGTTGGAGTACTTTGTAAGGCCCCTTACCCCAACACCCCTTCCTACTAAGGTGGGGTTTCAATGGCCTCCCAGAAGAATGGCTGAGTCCTCTCTTGGTTGTCACGAGTTAGGGTTGTCTTAGGTTTCCCTGATTCGTTCATGCATAGTTCTTTTCTTTTCTTTTATTCGTCTTAATACAGAGATGCTTTTTTTTTTTTGGCCTAGTTCAAGCATTTTTCATGCTGATCTAGTGCTTTTGGCATAGTGCTTGCGTTTGTAAACGTTTTTCTTCTCAAGCTCAATAATACAAACTCTTTGTAACCTTCATTCTACTTTTACTTTGTATTGGTTTAGATCAAAGTCAAACTACATGTGAATTCCTGACGTCATTAGTATAACAAGCACTTCAAGTTTGATATTTATTTATCATTCCTTATTTACTTGATAACCGTATGGATTTGCTTTGAGAATTACTGGCTTATATAGATCTTACTTTTTTTCTCCTAATCGAAAATAAGGGAACTTGATCTTTAAAAATGCCACTAAGCTATATGACTTTTGGCTTCTATTTGATTATATATATATAGGAGAGAAGGGAGACAAATCAAATCCATGACATCGGAAGAGAATAAGTGTCAATTGAACTATAAGCCCGTAAACACTAGCTAGCACTTCTCTTTTAATTCTTCCATTTTCTTTTCTTTGCATTTGAGTTTTACCATATTATCTTTAAGTTATTAAATTAAAGTTGGATCATATAGAAGAGTGAGAAAGGGTGGGTGGGGTAATAGAAAATTGCTTTGTATATGAGATAAATTGAGGAAATTTTCCATTTTAATGGAAAGGATGATTGCAAAAATGGGAGGAGAGCTTTTTAGGGTAGTGGGGTTTTGGAGAGTTGAAGGTGGTAGAGGGTAGATTAATATATTTTTGGATGAGAGTAGTTTATTGTATATTTGGTCAGTTTTGGGTGGCAAAGCCGATAAGGATCGAGTGTCGTTTGAGGGGAGGATCTTTCTTATGTTTCTATCTAGAGGTGATTCAAGAGGAGTTTTACACGATGAATCCAAAAGGCACAAAAAAAAAAAAATAAAGAGTGAATCATTCGTTTTATATATATAAAAGAGCGTGAATTATTAGTTCAACTGTAAAGTATTTGTATTATAATGAAAAGGATGCCACTTAGTGTCCGTTTGGATAACTTATTTTTTGCCAGTTTTTTTTACTATTTAGTTTATTTTTGCAATTATTTAAGAGTCACACTACACTTTTTGATACTATTCATAGGTTCCGCAGCATTATTTCAGTTAACATTTACCTTTATCTACAATACTTTCGCCAAAAAATTTTCAGTTTCAACAAAATAAGCGGATCACAAACAGACCCTTATTCAAATCCTATATCATATCTCTTAAAAAGAGGGAAAAAAAAAAGAAAAAAGAAAAAAAAAAGATGAGACACATGAAGAATAGAGATTAACATGATTCGTATAGTCCTAAATGGTTAATTTTTACAATAATAGGCATCCAATGGGATGCAGGTTTTTGTTTTTATGTTTTTTTTTTTCTTTCTTTTTTTGAAATCCTATTTAGCACTATCAGTTTCTAAAACGCATTCTCTTAAAGTGCGTGTTACAATAATTGTCGTATCATCACTTAAATAAATATAGCAAACAGTTGAGGAAAAACACTACAAGAAATTTGGGTTTAGGTAGCGTTTTTTTTTTAGCGACGTTTTTAAATTCGCCGCTATAATAAGTGATATACTATGACGTTTAGCGACATTTTCTAAAAATTGGCATTAAAAAGTCACATATGGCGACGCTTTTAGAAATGTCACAAAAAAAGGTCGTTGTAGACCATTTGTGTCTATAGTGACGTTTTATAAACGTCGCCTAAACCCAAATATCTTGTAATATGAAATATCTTACAATCCTACTTAATAATTGCCCCTAATTTGGATTCAAAAAAGAAATTGTCCCTAATTTTTTTTTTTTTTTTTGTGGTGTATATTGCCCCTAATTTAGCTTAATAAACCTTACCTACAAAACTAAAATAAAATCTTATACATTATTAATTTCTTAAAATAATAAAATCAAACATAACTAGAGGATTTTTTTTTTTCTTGATATAAAAAGAAAAAATGGAACTATCTAAAGAATTAGAGTCAATGATTGAAAACATATGTAGATTTGCCCTCAGTCTTCTATTAATCTCCATTACTACCAATCCCTTAAATAACTTGATCACCATTAATTTGTTCCTTTTGTTGACCTCCGTTACACGCATATCGTATCTTTCTGTTTATCGAGCATAGTTCGTATGCTTGTTACCAAGTAGAGCATTAAAATAGTTGAATTTATGTGAATTCCTTAAGTTATGTGCATTGAATGGTTTTCATGGTATGTCCAGATAAGCCCCATGCCCTTGGGGTTAAAGGATGAATTCTATCCACCATGGATGGTTAATGATGCTATCTTTTTAAAAAAAATGTTTGAATTCTTTGGAAACAAAAAAAAAAAAAAAAAAAAAAACCATGCCTTTCCCTCTTTATATTGAGTTCAGCAACTCAGATCATGAATATCATTTTAAATGAGTTGGTGAGAAAGTTTTGAAAGATTTCTCTCAATTTTTCTCTCAAATATTGTACCAATTTTAAGAAAAGTTTTACTTTTCTTTTCATTGCAATTTCCTCCGTACGTGAGTCTACGTTGACTCTAATTAATTAGCCTACCCATGTGCATTTCGGACAAGTATTGACATGTAAAAAGGGCAATATTCTTGGCTTATGATCTAACGTTATTGTAAAATTCTTAAAATATTATATATATTTTTTGAAATAAGTGGATTGAGTTTTGCCAATTGGAATATTTTTTGAAAAGGGCAATTTCTCTCTTTAATTTCTCTCTTTTTTTTTTCTTTTTTTTGGAAAAAGCATGTCATCAATATATTTAGTTTAGGAAAAAGCTTGTCATCAATATTTAAATAAAGCTTTGATTATCAACAATTAGTATCTACTTCTCTCTCCGGTTTGTCATTGTGTACTTGCAGATTCCACGTGTCCCCAATGCTCCAATCAACACAAAGATGTCCTTCATTCTTTGTGGTCATGCCCGTATCTATGGGATAGTGATCCACAGTGGAACTTCGAAAGGCATATCATTTTCGAAAATTTTCCACAGCTGCTATCTCGTGTCCTAGAATCTGGGTGTAATGCTGAACTCTTTGCAATGGTTGCTTGGACCTCCTGGTTCAAACGCAACAACGTCAGAACAGCACCATGGGGCTTCTCGTTGGACCAAGTGCATCAGCGTGCAGTCGAGTCTCTGCTGGATTATTGGGTTGCCCAGCCAAGGAAGACACCAATGCCAATCGGAATACATTCTAGATGGTCTCTACCTTGCTGAGGAAGTTTACACGATAAACTTCAATGGCACCATGTTTTAGGAGGAAGATAGAGTAGGTATTGGGGTGATCATTAGCGACTGCCATGTGTGGGTGCAAGGGATTACGCCTCAGACGAGTATACCATGGCTAAGAAAATTGGAGATTAGGTCTAAAAACCATATTGGGCCTTTTGAGTGTTAGGCACCCAAGACCGTCTAACTTGTGAGCTGGCCTCCATTAGTGTTGCTAGGTTATATTTAATTAAAGAGCTTATTAAGAGAATTCTAATCTTTAACCTAAACATACATCATGCACTTAAGGAAATAACATACACAACATATTAAAGATCTCGTCACAACATAAAAGGAAACAAATAAAACACAATCAAACAAAATAAATTAAGGTTAAACTACGTATTTGGTCCCTATTTTTTGCATCATATTTCAATTTAGTCTCTAACCTTTTAATCGTATTAATTTGGTCTCTAACCTTTCAACGCCGTGTCAATTTAATTCTTGCCGTTATCTCTTGGATGGAAAAGTCTGACATATCTAATGGCCTAAATAAAATAAAAAAAATTTATTATCACACCAATTGCCACTTGGACTAACATGTCAGCATAAACTTAAAATTTAAAAACAAAAACAAAACAGATAAGTGAACGCGAGTAACTTTGGCCATTACTATCTGGATAATATAATAAAAGGCATCCCAATAGATTCGGTAACGTGATTGCATGAAGTGACTATTTGTGATAAAAGATCCTAATTATCCGTTTGGATATTGCTGAAACGCAGTGTGTTTGCATGTCAGTTTTTTTTTTCATTGAGAACTGTGTTTCAGTGCTATTCAATGGGTCCCGTGCACTATTCACGGGACCCACAAACCTCTTTTATTAGCAACTTTTTTCATTAAAAATGGATTCCACGGCACTATTCACACATTTAAAAATTATTTTGCTACAATATTTTTAGTTTTCAATTTTCAGTTTTTAACGGTATCCAAACGGACCCTAAATCTCTATATCGGCTTAAAATGGGTCATTGGATTGCTCACAATGCTTTAATTTCATGGGTTCACTAATATCACTTCCATACCATACCATTCTTTGCTTCTCTTCTCTTCAAATTCATTCTTACATACATAAACATGCACAAACAAAACAAAGAAAATGTCACAATACAACATAGAATTTGTGGACACACAACTCTCAAAATTGACCTCAATCTTCAGCCTAAAACTATGGGTAGTCAAAGGAATCTCAGTTGATTCACTTAGCTCCCTTCATGCTCTCTCTATACATCACTTATCGCAGCCACCACCATCAGTGGCGACTCTATGAATTTTTCTCAGGGTGTTCTTGGGTAGGCTTGCTTTGTTACAAATTTTTTTTTTTTCTTCAGATTCTCTGTTACAATTTTTTCTTTTTTAGATTTTAGTTCAATTTTTTTTTTTAGCTTTTTCTTTTTGCTTGAAAGCAATATTATGAATACCGTTTTGGACCCTGTTTCGATTTGTTTAGTGGAACAAAATATATCAGTACTGATCTATTTTGACGTACCTTTTCAGGGTGTTTTGGGGTTTCTAAAAAAAATTAAAAATAATATATTTATATTTTCTTATACAACATAAAATTATTGATCCAAATAAATAAACCGCAAATAAAACAAATCATTTAGTTTTTCTTTTTTGATACTCAAATTATTTAGTTATTACATAACAATTATTGTTTTAGAATATTAAAACATAAATATGTAATTAAACAATGAAAAACAACAATAAAAAATAGTACAATAAGATTGTATTATATATATATATATATATATATATATATATATATATATATATATATATCAACCCACTGCAAAATTTCATAACATATTTTTTTTTTTTTTTTTGGTCTTTTATGATGTGTATTCACTCACTTTTAAGGGACTTAGGGACCACAGACACTACCCCAATTCAATGCCGGCCCCATCCACCCCACACTAAGAGACAAGAGCAAATCAACAATTTCAACAGAATTATATATTGTTATATTTACATACACTTCCACAAAAAGACAAAAGCTAAGCAATTTACATTTCAAAAAAAAAAAACTAAGCAATTTCTATTGTAAAAAGATAAGTCTAAACTAAGTCACAAGAGTCACAACACAAGTTAGAAAGTATTGAGTATGTCAGTATGAGATAGAGAAAAATTGAGAGAGAGAGAGAGAGATAGAGAGAGAGAGAGAGAGAGCAAAGATGAGATAGGGAAAAGGAGAGAGAACTGAAATACCTTGATGTTGCCTGAGGTTAGGGGCGGCGCCGCCGCAGCACGTTGAAGGCCGAGGTTCTTATTTCCTATTGGACCCGATCTTGCTTTTTCCGTTGCCGATCTCGCTTTGCTTTTGCCGTCGCCGATCTCGCTTCGCTTTAGCCGTCGCCGATCTTGCAATCTCCGATCTAGGCCAAGTCAATCTGCGATCTCGCTGTCGCAAAGCTACTCTAGATGTTCAGTGTTGCTGACTTGCTGTTGCTATCTTGCTAAGTTTTTTTTTTTTTTTTTTTTTTTTAGAATCGTTGCCTTCGTAGCCTTGTTGATGCTGAGTCGCTGCTGCAGTTGCTGCTGAAATGTGACTAAAGTGAGAACATGAGGTTCTTATTAGGTTAGGAATTGGGTAATGGAATGGGTAATGGGTATTGGAATGGATAATGGGTATACCGTATACGTATTAAGTTTATAAAATTTTTTTATTATTATTATATTTGTTGAGAATCCGTGGGTTTGCTCTTTGTTGGGCTTGCACCAATCAGTTTTTTTTTTTTTTTTTTTTTTTTGAGAATCCGTGGGTTTCTATTTTCAGTATACTGGGCTTTTTTTCTGGTGGGCTTGCCTGATACAAATTTTTTTTTTTTTCAAATTTATTTCAAATTTTGGGCTTTTTTTTTTTTTGCTTGAAAGTAGAACAAATTTATTTGAGGGTGTTCCTCACTTTGACTGAGGGTGTTCCTCATTTTTTTTAGAAGGTAAAAAAATAAAATAAAAATTATTATTATATATAAAAAAAAATTTCAAGTCAAGGTGTTCCTGGAAACACCCTGACATTAACGTGGCGCCGCCACTGACCACCACAAACACATTAGACCGGTTACTTCCACCATCGACCCCACCACCATAACAACTACACCAATCTTGAAACAAAATCCAGGAATTTGTGACCCACCCAACTCCACCAAACGAGATCCAAATCAAGATTGGGAAACTAGACCTTTGCGTCATGATGGTGTTGAGTGGGGAGACTAAAATGATGGTGTATGGTGGGAGTGGGACCTGAAGTTTCGCACTTGGGATAGGGAAGATCGTACACTCTGAGAGCGCTTGAAGTTGCTGCTAATGAGTTGTGTGAAGAGAACTTTAATGGAGTTTTGGTAGTTTGAGACTTTGAGGTGTGATCTAGAGAATAGAGATTAAGGGATTTTGGTCCCAAAAAGGCACTCATGCACATGACTTACTGAATCTACCCCACAATTTTTTTTTTTAAATATATATATATAATATGACTTGGCATTCAGGGTTCTGCCTATATGGCAAGAAAATAATAGTTTATTTGATCAGTTAGACTATTAGCAATTTCCGTCTAACAATTAACAGCAGGGACCAAGTTGACAACATCGAAAGGTTAGATATTAAATTGACATAATTGAAAGGTAAGAGACCAAATTGACATATGTTGTAAAGGTTAGAAACCAAATATGTAGTTTACCCATAAATTAAACATAGAATTTTGACAATAAAATAAAACACACAAGGAAAAAATATTAAATAAATCAAACATGGCAAAAAGACTCAAACAAACATGGAAAATAATCAAACACAATTAATTAACCTAAATAGAGTCAAACAGAATCAAAGAACATGTGAAAAATCATTAAACAAATAAAAACAATATTTTTACCCTAATTTAGGTTCGGGGTGTGCACGCATACTCAACTATGCATAGGCATGGTTGAACCATATGCGCGCATACTCAATGGATGCATATGCATCCTTTAGCACAGATCCGAAAAATTACATTTTTTATTGATTTAATCATTCAAAGATATAACATGTGAGATCAAACAAGCATGTCAAAAACCCTAAAAACTAAACTAACATAAAACAAAAATACAAAGCATCAACATAAACGAACAAACATGAAACAAATCAAAGAGTAATAAACTACATCAAATAAACATGTTAAACTTGTGTAAAACTAAAATAACAAACCAAGAATAACAAGAATAGATTATAAACAACATAAAATCATATTAGAATATATCAGGAAGATCATAACATCAATCATACATGATGAGAACACTTATGATAACATCAAACAAAGAACTATGTGAATCCTACGTAGCAAAGTGAGAAATCATTGAAAAGAGACTCACCTTGCTTTGGAATCACATATTTGAGATAGTTTAATCAACCCCTTAGTACCTACAACACAAATATTAGATTGAGGGAACAAGAATATTTAAAAAAACACAACAATAGTTAGTAATCACAACTCAAGAACAAAAGGTTTTGAAAGGGTTTTAGAAAACAATTTGGAAAAGCAACTCTCTGCCTTAGAATTAACTAAAGAGAGTTCCTTTATTTGTAAAAAAAACGTGCTTAGGTGTTGTGTTAGGGTTTTGAAAAGAGAAAATAGGGTTTTAGAGAAAACTGAGGAAAAAAAATAGCTCTCTCTAGCTAGCGTTTTGATTGGAAGCATAAGATGAGTATTTATAAGTTAAAATTAGGGCTTTTAAAGCTTTTTAATAGTCTTTGGACGTTCTCAAGAGTCTAGGGGCCAGCCCATATCACATCAAAGAATGATGTTTTGGGCACCTAAAATTGAAGTTCCACTACCCAGAAAATCGGCTTGCATACGCATCTTTTGAGGGTGCGCACGCATCCTTGATTCATGCGTATGCATACCCTAATTCCTAACAGCTTTGAACTTACTCAATATAAATCTAAATTAGGCAAAATTTGTGTTCAAATTGAATTCCAGGGTGTCTACTTTCCAATTAAATAAACCACACTAAAAAATTATTTGTTGAACAAAAGTTATGGTAAAAAACGTGAGCAAAGGTCATTTTTCAGTATCAATTTCTAAGTGATTTGAACACTTTTGAATTGTGATTACTTCCAAATTATTGTGAACTCTTTAATTACTCTTGGTTGACATATGTCAAGCTCATAATTAGGATCAAGGGCCAAAATTTATTAACGGGGTACAAAATGAGGTGTCTACACCATGGCATGGTTATGGCTTCATTACCCCAAAACATTGCTCTCCCTCTAAATGTGGTGGAACTTGAAGCAATAGTAGCGAGTAGAGCCCTTGATTTCTCCCTGAAGCTGGGTTCCAAAAATGATATCCTTGAGGGAGATTCGGAGATTGTGATGAAAGCACTTCAACATGATTCTTCATCTCTTGCTTCCTTTGGTCTACTAATTCGAGATGCTCATCTGATTGTCGATTTTTTTACTTGTATTAGTTTTTTACATGTTGGTAGGGATGGTAATTCTATAGCTCACAACCTAGCTATACATGCACGTCATGTCATTGGTTTTTTTGTTTGAATGGAGGATGCTTCATTTCATACTCTTGCAATGTATCAGGCTGATTTTCCTGTTTCATAGTGAAATGGAGGATGTTCCATTTCACTATTTCTCCCTGATACTTCTTCTAAAATCCTTCCCCAAAAAAACAAAATCCCCATCTCCTTCCAAACGCTACCCATCACCTTCCCAGCCTCCCTCTTTTCTTAGTTTGTTTCATGCCCTCTCCTTTGCTCACATTAGTAATGCACATCCTAGCCAAATTTTTGTATCTATTTGGGTAGACATTTTCTTGGAGTAAAAGAGCGTTTTTAATATAAAAAAAATGCTAAAATTGCTGCGTTTGGATTTGTGATTTTAGAGAAGTTGTGTTTTTTTAAACTCAAAAAACAATGTTTTATAAACAGAGGAGAGTTCAACTTTCTTGAAACGTTGTTCGTAAATCAAGGTCACGTTTTCACTCTGCAGGTGTCAATACCTAAAATACCCTGAAATGTATGCTTGTTATCAACGTACCAAAAGCTTGAACCTTCTTATGTGTTCTTTCTCCTATTCTTATCCTTTGTTCTTTTCATCAGTTGTTTCTCCAGTGCCATATGCTCACTGCTGGTTTCAAGTAGTGGTCCCTTTTTCTTCGCATTTGTTACAAAAATCTAAGCATCCATTAGTGTAGATAATCATATCCTCTACATCTGCTATTAAACACAGTGGTTTCTTCTTGTAAATAAGAAGTAGCTTTGAGAGTGAAGCAAAGACAAAAGAAAGTTGTTTGAAAAAGAGATAATAAATAAAAATAAATGAATGAATATAAACTGTAGTGAGCAACCAATCAGCCATATATTGCTAAGGTCCTCATATATTAGGCCTTGTATTGTGTGGTGACAAAAAGCAGTCAAATTTCGGACGAGACATGAATTTCGGCCGGTACCAAATTTTGCTTGTTCAAAAAAAATAAATAAAAAATAAAATAAAAAACTAAAACCTTTGCACATCCAAGAATAGAATTCTTATCTTCTTTGGATTTATGGTCCATTTGGATTAAGGGGGAGAGAGGGGAAGTAGTGTAGAGTAGATTTAGCACAAAATTAGCTTATTTTTACCCAACTCTACTCTACTCCCCTCCCCTCCCCCTCCTTCCCCCCTCCATCCAAATAGGCCATTAGTGGTACATCCATTTTTCCTTGCAGTTTCCTTACTTGTTTTTGTATTTCAATGAAATCTTTGCTCATTGAGAAAGAGCTCAGTAATGTGGGTTCAAATGGGTTCTATGTTTGATTTTGTATATGATTAACCAACATTGTCTGTTCTTTCATGTTTGGTTTTTTGTTTCAAAATAAGTTCCTACAAAATTATTATTCTTTGCAAAGGGCCAAATCTTCATCCAAGAGGAGAAAGTGTTGAAGCAATCTTGAAATTTAAGTATGAACCCTTGAGTATATCTGCCTCACACCCACATTTTTTCATAAGTAGCAGATTCTGGAATGACTTAAGGTGATAGTGCTAATAACATAAACATAAACACATATAATTACTTCCATATATAATAAAAAATCTAAAACTTTATAAATATATAACTTGATTTATTTTACTAAAGATAAAATTATATAAATAAACATAACATAAACATAAACACAAAAAAGAGAATAAAATGAAGGGAAACATTAAACTCACTATGATCGATCACAATAGAAGGATCTAGTTCCTTACATTCTCGAAGAACATACTTCTTCCTTGCAAATTGCTTGAAATCTTCAGGACATTTTTTATTTAGCAAAATATTTAGGACACAAAAAGAGGTAGAATCATGGCTCTTAAGAAATCCTACACGGTGTGCAAGAGGAGCTTTTTGTATTGAGGAATAAGACTATGATAAGCTATGACATTCAAACTAACTTCATTTCAATTACTAAGCAAGAAGATCGGACATTAAAGTTTACAATTCTACTTTAGTTGGCTGCTGAGCGTGAAGTTGCTAGGTATCTCATTGGAGGTCATAAACATTGACTTTATTTGTAACTTTACACATGTTTCTCTAATTGGATTACTTTTCACCAAGTATCAATGATTGACTCATATGTAAGTAATGTTCGATCCAATCACAAGTCAACACATGTGCTGTGAAAACTTACAACAATGTTCTCCAGCAGAAACCACATGGAACTTAGTTGGCCGCAATTAAAGCAAGAGTTATATATAACAAAAGCCTAGTACATTATGTCCGGAGGAAAATAAAACTGTCAGAAAGTTTCCATAAAACCTCTTCTAGCAGTTCGAAGTGTAGGACCAAAGTAAATTCCCAAACTAAACCTACCCTTCAGTGATTATTACACCATACAAAAAACCCCTACCCTCAATTGCCAAGGCCAAAAATGAAGAAACTAATGATAAAATCAATCTTAGAAATTTGGATAGATTTTAAGTTACCAATTAACAAGGTACCAGAAAACCTCGAAACACACATGAGAAATACCAAATTAGTTACGTTGTTTGCAGGGTAGCTGTAAATTTTGGCAATCTTTGCTAAATTATTCTCAAAAGAAATCATGGTTCCAAAGCTGAATATATTAATTACCAACAGGCACATAATTTTAACACTAAATGTGTATTTCAATTTTTCAAAAATGGGAGGGGCTTGATAAAAAAAATCTAAAACTTTATAAGTATATATAGAATTATTTTTCTAAAGATAAAATTTAAATAAATAAACATAAATATAAATACAAAAAAAAGAGAATAAAATGCAGGGAAAGATTAAACTCATTGTGATCGATCATATGAGAAGGATCTAGTTCCTTACATTCTTGAATAACATAATTATTCTTGCGTATGGTGGTGCTATTACTTAGTATTTTCAGATGGTGGGCATCAAATAAAACTATTTGGTTTGATTATTTGTGTTGGTTTGAACTTTGAAGCACTAATAAAATATTTTTTGTTGGTTTGATGTTGATTTTTTATTTGTTAGGTGATTTTTGAGATGAACATTACTTGATATTGGCCATCATTAGGATTGTGTGGGAGCAATTGATGGAACCATATTCATACATTTGTTCCGATCGAAATCCAAGGAAGGTTTTGTGGTCAAAAGGAGGGGACAGTACAAAATGTGTTAGCTGCAATTATGTTTGACTTGAGATTCACATATATGTTAGTTGGTTGGGAAGGTAGTGCTCATGATTCTCTTATTTTAAATGATGCACTTAATGAGCCCAGGGGACTTAAAATACCAAAAGGTATTATATAGATAACTAGCCTTTGTGTTTGGTTCTAAGTGTGTTGTCTATCACTTTATGTTGGTATTTTTGTTACGAAAAGAAATGACTTAAGTTGTCTATCACTTTTGCTACAAAACTCTAAGCATCCATTAGTGTAGATAATTATTTCCTCTGCATCTGCTATTGAACAAAGTGGTTTGAGAGTGGAGTGAAGTCAAAAGAAAGTTGTTGGAAAAAGAGAGAATAAATAAAAATAAATGAACGAATGTAAACTATAGTAAGCAAGAAATCAGTCATCTGTTGCTATGGTCATCATATATTGGGTCTTTTATTGTGCAGTGACAAAAGGCAATGCTATTGATTCCGTACCGTTCCATCCAGAATGGCCGAAATATTTCGTATTGGTATGCAAACCGGTACGAGAATACCTCACATTCCACCTCGGGTCAAATTTCGGCCTATTTTGTTCTGGCCAATTTCAGCCGGTACCAAATTTTGCTTGCTAAAAAATAAAAAAATAAAAAGTAAAACCTAAAGGTCCTAAACTACACCATTTTGGACTTCCTTAAAATAAACATAATCATCTTTCTTTCACTCTGTCACTCGTTCTCTACTTCTCTTCATTGTCTCTGCCGTTATCTCACTCTCTCTATCTTTCACTCTCTTGTTCTCCCTCAGTCCCTCAAGAACAAAGATCAGAGTTCATTACTTCATTCTCAAATTCACATCATTGAAGCCTTGGCTCTTTTCTCCCTCAGCTGAATTAGGTATTCTTTCTCTTCTTCTCTTTTTTCCTTTTTTTTTTATAAATTTTTTCCTTATGATTTGTGGTTAAGAACTTAAGAGTTAAGAACTTAAGATAAGTGATTTGTGGTATATGAGATTTTGTTTTTGAATATTGATTTGTGGTATCGGTGATTTTATAGTTTATATACAATTAAATGATGTCTTTTGTTTGTTCATTCACTTCATGCAAAGTAAATTAATTTTTAGCTACTTCATTTGATTGGTCATTTGCATTAGAAACATTAATTTTAACTAAAATATTTAAATGTTCAATTAATAAAAATGACACTTTTTCTTTTATTTTTTCTATTCTATATTCGAATCTTGAATTTGAATATAGAAAAAAGTACGCATTTTCATATTTGGTAGCGTTTGCTAAGTTATTTTGAATACATAATTTCGGTATAGAATACATTATACCCGAGTTTGGTCATTGTTTTTTATTTTTTAAAACAAAGTAACTTTTCTCACTTACTCACAATCACACACTAAAAAAAGTAACTTTGTGTTTTCACAACATTTACTAGTATGCCATTGTATGCTTATTTATAGAAAATGAAAACGCTGAAAAGTTGTTTTCATTTTCTGTATTCAAATCCAACTTTTAGGATTATAAAATAAAAACCAAGTACAAATGTTAAAACCAAACCAGTTTATTAGTAGTGAGTCCCACAGAAAACTAAAAATGAATACTGAATATATTGCACTTTTTTCTTTATTATTTTTTTTAATTGGGAATCTATGGGTTACTGGTTATGAATTATGGATTTTTACCAAAATTTTCAGACCAAATAAAAGTGTGGGATTAAGGAGTTTGTGATTTTAACGACGAGTATTGTAATGCACCTTTTAAAAAATAAATTTAGCAATATAAAACCTTTTTAATGCATTGAATTCCTATTTTATAGATTTTATTTATAAGTTAGATCAAGAGCTACACTTATCAATTAAAAAAAAAATCAAGAGCTCTATATTGGGGAATAGATTCAATTCCAGTGCCTTAACAAATTTTATAAAGACGTCTTTTTTATTTTAATGTTTCATAAGTTTGTTTTATTAATTGTAAATAATAATAATTGTACAAAACCTTATTCGTTTTCTTCGTTCTACAACATAAAACTGTTAATATATGTTTTAACTACATAGTATTACTGGTCGCTGACCCATGCAATGCACGGGAATATCTGCTTGATGAGTATCAAGAAAAAAAAAACATTATTTTTTAGTTAGAGTAGTAAGTAAAACTGCATGAAATTATAAACCAAAAAAAAAAATGATATTTAAAATATAGCAAAAAGTTTTATTAGTTAGGCATAAGAGAACAATGTTATTTTATTTATTAGTTTTTGTGGGAATGAATAAGAGAAAGAATGTTCAATGCTGTGTCTCTAGTTTAGTTAGTGTTATTTATATAAATAGGAGTATACAAGATAGATTGTAATATATATACCAAAAGGTGCATATTGAAAGGTTATAACCTTTTATATTGGATATACCAAAAGGGGTCTATTGAATGGTCATAACCCTTCATATTGGATACATATTAAAGGTTTCTATTGAATGAAAAGATACCCATTGACTAAAGATGTGTCTATAGAATGAAAATGCGTATATTGATTGAAAATGTGCATATTAAATGAAAATGTATCTATCGACCGAAATGTGCATATTAATGGAAAAGTACCTATTGAAGGGTCACAATCATTTCGGTATAAATAGTAGTTTATATTAATTTGGTAACTTCTTCTCAACTTCTTCTTTTTCATTATTCTTAGAAACATAAGAAACTTGTGGGTCTTCTACGAAATTGCTATTTGTAGAACTTGTCTATGGATAACATTCAATTGTGCCTCCAAGTTAATCAAATTTTATGTTTGTCTACTGGATCATTTTGTTATTTCATTATATGACTCCTTTATGTTCCCAAAAAAATCAAAAAGATTGGTGAAGTCTAATACTCATTTTAGCATAACTGAAATGAAGAATTTTTTAGAGGAATTAAGAGACTTTTTTTTTGTTGATTGCAATCTATGGATATATGGCAATTAAAGTTTTTACTTTTTTTTTGTTTTTTTTTTTTCTACCAAGGACTTGTAAACGCATGATTGGTGGTTTATTGGTAATCAGGAAAAAAAAAAAGAAGAAGTATGCGGTGGAAATGTTGAGATGTTGAGGAAGGAAAGGAATTTAGTAGGGAACTTGAAAAGTATACATAGAAAATGTGTTTATGCATTAAGAGAGAAGAGAATGATACCTTTGTCAGAAAATGTTTGTCACACTGGACATAGTCTATTGGCGTTGTCATGGATATACTGTGACCTATCTCTCCAAGTATGCAGTCAATTGCTACACCCTGATTGTATAGACTATCATTAGATAGCAACAAAAATGCAAAATACCCATATACTAAAAATAAACATGTAATATTAGAAATCTTAACTATTCAAACATGCTATCACCTTTGTTAACACCAACTGCTCGCATCTCAACAGATCGTCCACCTTGAACAACGTCAACAGATGCATTTAAAATTGGGCTTGTCCAATGAAGTTGCACGACGTTCAAAATGTCATCGGGGAGTTCTTTCCGTGAAGTGTTTAGGATATGAAGGAATTTTTAAGTTTTTTGAGAAATAGTATATGAAGGGTTTTGATATGATATATACGTTTTATCTGTAATAGTTTCTAAAACAAACCAAAAATAAATAGAATGTGATTGGGATTTTTTAGTGTTATTTATAGTTAATTCTTAAAATCTATATTTTAAAAAAATTGAATTACACGAAAAGTCACAATCTTTGGGTGTTTTAAGATGTAAACGTGGCTGCAATTTATGTAGACGCGTGGCGCAATGAGGCGCGGTCAACAAAAAGTCAAACATTTTGACTTTTAGTTATTGCTAGCGTTTAACTCGCGCAATGCGCAGAATCATTTTACAAATTGAAATACTTTGCATTCAACATAAACTTAGTTCTCCCACTTCCATTGCATACATTCAAACTTAAATAATGTAGTATGTTTAAACATATAGTATCCAATATTCCCAAAAAATGTTAAAACATTAGTATCTTCGAATCACTTCATGTGTGTCATTCCCTTCTGAGAGGGGCCACTTGGAGGAACACATGAAATGAGTTTGAACAAAGGGAATTCTCCATAATGCTCCTCTATATTGCATACAAAAATGCAATATCTTCAAAAACATTTAATATTTCCTGTCAAAGAATATTTTCGTTTTTATGAGCTTCCACACCTAAGAGAAAATAGCGCTTATCTAAAAAAAGGAATTTCTCTTTAAGAAAATAAAACTTAACTTACATTTGAGCATCATGTCAAGCTTTTGCAGTGCAAGAAGATTGACATAAAAATCTGAACTTGGTGCATATTTACAATGAGTGATTTGCCTGTAAGCCTCCTTTAACAACCATCTATTCTAGAAAAAAAAAATTTGTTGTTTATTATAACCAAATATAAACATCAATATTTATGCCAAATCAATATCTAATTTCTTGTTTCTATTGAAATGAAATTGTTATTTAACTGGAAAAAAAAATCATGGGATAACTTTCAAAAATATTATCTATTTAAACAACATATAAGGTGAAGAAATTGCACCCTAGAACTACATGCATATTTAGTGGAGGACCACAGACAAACGCTATTATGATCCTTCATAAATTTTGAAAAATTGCTCAAAGAAAGCTTCTAAATAAACCACTCTACAGGCAATATTAATTATTACAAAGACCTTCTAAATGTGTACATTCTACAAATTTCAAAAGTATGCATTCAATAGATGAGTCCAAATCTTCTGTCCCACTTTTCCTGCTCTACTCTATAATCCATCAATAAAAACTTGCCACGTGTTTACCTAAGTAATTAAATACTATCATTATTGACTTATTAATGTTACCGTTATTAATTAATAGTAGTATTTAATTAATTAGATGAACACGTGACAAGTTTTTATTGGTGGAGTATAGAGTGGAGCAGGAAAAGTGAGACAGAAGATTTGGACTCTCAATAGATACTGTGCCATTAGAACTAAAATCAAATGTCATATCAAAGAACTTCAGCTTCATCTCAAAGCCATAAACTAAGCATAATTTAAGATATAGAAATTACAAAGTAACTTTTTTGTAAATTAATCCAAGGATTTATATACAAATATTTTCTACATTAGATACTCTATCCATATACTTAGCTTAAATTTAGAAATACACTTTCCCCAACTCATTGTAGGTAATTCGTAAAAGAGGGAAAAGTGAGTTATTTAACCAAAAAAATTTAAGTATCATATTGTATAGCCTTTGCCATCGGCCTCATCAATAATAGATAGATAACCAAAACCAACCTAGCCCAAATACCCAAAATGGCATAAGTTTCATGAAAATGGCAATGACTCATTATAACATTTATCCTCAACTCCAAAAATTGCAAATGACTTCAATAAAACAAAAAGAAAGCATCAATTCACTTGAAGTAAATAAGGGCAGCTCTAAGAGCTAAAAAAAATCAAAAGAACATGTTGGACTTAGGAAGCACTAATTGGATATGCTGCTTGTGATTCTCTTTCAATGTTTTATAGAGCATTAAGCTCCATCGCAAGAGATTTTTATCTGTATAGAAACAAAGGAAGACAGATTAAATGAGAATTAAAAATAAAATTGGAGGCATTTCATTAAACATCTAGCAAATATAGTAATTTGTTCTTATTTGACATAATCCTTGTGGAAAAATAAACAAAAGATACAGTTTATAGAGCCTGAGTATTATCTGCTAACTCAAATCCTATAGTCTAGGCCTGATGTGTCCATAGCAGAATGATCAAATATTTAGATGCTAACCAATCAAATGTCTTCACCTAAGCACATCCCATTTTCTAATAATTTGGTTCAATTGGTCTACATGTTAAAGGTCTTCATAAACTAAGGAAAAAATAAGAAAATCAAGAAGATCAATGGTATAATGAAATGAAAAAAAGTAAGATGTTTCAATGTTGGTTGAGCTAGAAATGATTCAACATATTTAATAAATACTTAGCAAAGGTGTACCTGTAAAACATATTTAACAAAATTTTAATACCAAGAAGCAGACACATTCTCATACGAAGAGATTCTAAGTTAATACAGATTATGGGCTCACCTTCAAATAATGGGGAAACCATATAATTTGTTGCTACCCACATACTGGAGATACCATTCTGAGTTAACCAAATAATGAACCACAATGAATAAAAGAATGAGAACATAGAATATTTGAGAATCAATAAAATTTAAAAGAAAATATTTGATTACAGAATTTTGAAATAGAATGTGAAGAGGAAAATAAAAATAAAAAGTTGGAGATGGGTACTTCATTGCATACTTAAATTTTCAAAAAGAAAAGAAAAATGAGAACAAATAACTTAGGAACAATAAAAATACCATTTTATCAAATCATACCATTCACTAATCAGTAATATGTTGCATCAATACAATTTTCCATTAACATAACATTTATCCCTGGGGCGGGCAAGAGGTTGAGTTTGACATGGGTTTGAGGAAAAGAGTCCTAGTCTTCTGGGTTTTGAGTCTATGTAGGTCATGGTGAAGAATGCAAGAAGTGATGCAAATTATGGCTTGTGAACTGTACCAATTTTGTTTAAACCAACAGCTTGTTGTAGTAGTTTAAGGTCCCCTACCATATCCAAAGAAGTGTCATCCTTTACTGCGTCCTTTCCAAGCTTAAACTCTGTTACTTTCTTTTCATTTTTTGTAAGGAGGCTTGTCTTTTTGTGCAGATTGTTGTGACTTGGCCCATTGTCTCAAAAGCAGATAGTTTTAGACTTAATATGTGATGTTTGGATTAGATTTTTCCCGCCCTCATACCAGGATAAATGTAAACGATTTACTCATTTATGAACAATGAATATGAACAAAAGTTCTCAAGGATGAAATCTAGAAAATATTACATAACATGTACATAGTTTTTTTCATAGCTGTTATGTGATGGTGTGCTTGCTTATTGCAGATAGTATTGCACCACAATTTCAGATGAATAAGCAGCAGTCCTCCAAGAACTTCTCAAGCATTTTCTACCCAAGCATCAACCCAATTGTATGTAATTGATGGTCTTTACGTTAGAAATATTGTTCTAACGGTAATGGTAACTACATTTTAGTTAAATAATGGTAACTACAAATTATATATATAATTTGTTGCTGCCCATGTAATGGAGACAACATTCTGAGTTAATTTTTTGTTTTTATTTTTGGGCAATGAGTTTTTTTCATTTTAGCAGGACATATATAGTATGTATATATTGTGGTAATTCTTTTATAAAATTTCTGCCAAATTATCTTTAACCCTCAATAGATACATGGGTTTGCGCTATGATGGCACATGACATGGAAGAGCTCGATCTATTAGTTAGGCTTCTCTCTCATGGATTTTTCTACATGAAAGAAATCTATTACCGAAAAAATTGAAAAAAGAATAGTCAAATATTAAAACTTGATTTCCTTAGCCATAATTTTTTAATTCAAATCTAGAATCAAATTGAAAAAATTGAAAGCATATAACAGATCTAGTTTACCTTAAAAAAATCATCTTCCTTCTTCTACTTCTTTCTCTGGTAAAATCAAAATGGAGAATGAACTCTGATCTTAGTGAGAGAAACAAAGAGGCGTTCTCTTCTTCAATCTCAATTCCTGTGTGCCTTACTGTATCTAAGTCTCTCTCTATCTCTGTCTCTCTATTTCTATGTATATGTCTCTCTATGAAATCAAAAAGTTTCAAAACACAATTTATCTCTCTATTTCTTATGCCCAATCGATGCAGTGTTCACCATTCTGCCTCTTTCTCTGTTTCTTTCTCCATGTCGCAGCCTCATCCTCTCTCTCTATTTCATCGTCTTTCTTTGCTTCTTTCTCCATCTCCTCGTCGCCTCTCTCTATTATATCGCCTCTCTCTGTTTCTATTTATGCGTACTCTTTAATTTTTACCATTTATTTTTTGTTATTTATAAAGAGAGGATTTTAAACGGTATTGGACCCAAACAATATAATTTTTTGCTTTTTACCTCGTAAGTGGCTGAATTTTAACTAGTCATTTTTCCTGTACGGCAGCACACTCTTAATTGTAGAAAAAAAAACTTATGCTATTATATGTAGTATATAATATAGATTTGCAAATTCAATTTCTATGATTGTAGTAAATTAAATTAAGATTAAATTATATGCATACTCAATACCTTTCCAGTGCATCGTGTGGGTTAACGACTCATCTTAATAATAAGTTACCACAATGCTTCCTTAATTGCCTCCATAAATAATGAAAGGAAAACAAATCCATCCACCTCACAAGGGCGTACCACCTTCTATATATGACAGTCATTGAAGCCAGACGAAGGGTTTCCAGATGAATTCTTCATTGCAGCTTCGTCCAACACTTTGCCTCAATATTACATTCAACATCTGTGTCACCAGCCCGCACACGCAATGGTCAAAAAAGCATGCCACACAGCTACATGGAAAGCAGCCACAGGCCTCTTCCTCAGTGACTCTCTTGCCTCGACCTTCTCCAATGGGAAACAAAAGCATTCAGCAAAACACCAAATGGATACATAAGCCAAAAGAAAAGGAGATAAGCAACACACCAGTAATGGAGGTCTGCACAGACATTCATCCTACTCTTTACAGCATCAAACCAGAGGTTATGAGTCTTGACATTGCTGTCTCAAAAACTGGAAGGACAAACCAGCATATGATAAGATTTCGACCAAAATGCCCGACCACTTCAGAAACTGTGTCACAATCTAATTTGGAGAAACTACTATATGTTGGAGCTGAGCCTGACAAAATCGTTCTCATCCAAAAATAAAATATTTTAAGCAGCATAAAAATCCCTCCATAGTATTGTTTTTTGGAACAAGAAGTCGTGGCGTAGTTCAGGCTATAATAGAAATTGGGTTCTCTGGTTCATACTACATAGACTCGGTTGTCTTTGAAGATGAAGTATGGCTGTTTCGGAAGAAAGAAGATGTGGAAATTGAAGTAATCACACCCAAATACTCACACCAGTTTAATGCAAGCGCGCGTTTCCTTCCTCATCTTAGCAATTCAATGCCATATGGTACGGCCAAAACTTCTAAGTCAAATTGCCCATATGCAAAATGATACTACTCAATCACTGTCGGATGCTGTGAGAGGAACGCTACATGTATCCGCTACATGGTAAAAGTTTCCCTATCATGGGGGACAAGCTCAAGAGTCCATGGGCTTTTGAAAATTTTCATATTTTCTATTGCTTCTTTGTTTCTAGCAAGGACTTGGAATTCCTCCTTGTTGGCATGATAATTGTGTCTAGGCAAGGTTTTTGGAGAGGATTTACATGGAAAAGCACCTCCTGCTTGTAAGGTGAGGGGGGTGAGGAAATTTTTTGAGTGTCATGTTAATTTGATACATATAATATGTAGTATTTGTAAATCTTGTTGCTATATGTCATAATAAATATTGAATAATGAATTTGTGGATGTAGCCTTAGTTTTGGGTGAGCCAAGTAAATTAGGTGTTCTTGTCTTGTGTGTGTTTTGATCTTTTTTTTTTTTTTTAATCATGTTTGTATTTAGTATATCTTAATTAACTATTATTATTCAGTAAGTCTAATTACCTTAATAGGAAAATGTTAATTTAATCTGTTCTAATAATAATCTTACTGAAATCTAGATGGCTATCATGATGAAGTAATTAACTAAATCAGCTGGAGACACTTTTTTAGCTAAAAGGTTTTACATATGCCATTAACTAGGCTTGTGGCTTCGTCAACCTATCCTAATTTATGATAAATGGACTAATCTCCTCTTTCATGGCATGAGTTACAGCTTCTAATGGAGTAATCATTTTAGCCGTGATTCATATAATGTTTATCTATTTGGTGGTTTTTTTTTAATTGCTATTCATCTAAGGACATCATCGATTAATTTCTTTGCAAAGAGCTCCTCAGAATTGTTTGGTTAATTAAGGACTATCATATAATTTATCAACAACTAATAGTTAAATCTGATTAATCTGAATGTTTCTAAACTCATTTTGGTAGCTAGCTTTGCTATTTTACAGGCCACCATTGACTATTTGCTATCAAGTCAAAAAATATTTAAATATTTTGCTTCAAATTGTACAATGTGACGGTTTTCAACAATTTAAAACTGAGGCTCAAAAAAGAAAAGCCAACTAATTCACTTATTTACGACATTAGTATATTATATATTGTAGTTAATTACACGTTTTATTCTCCACTTGGGCTTGATTATGTAGCACCCTTAAACAAAAGAAATTGTGTAGATCTAGCTAGTGCAAACATTATTATGTCAGAAACAGGAACAAAATTTTACTAATTACCACATTACATACCAAAGAAACATTAAAAACAAGTTGAGCTGAATTCCACTGAAAACGACCAAACATAAAACGGACAAGAGAAAACAAATTAAGGAAAGTAGTAACCCAAACTAATTAATGTTATGTCCTTTGCACCATAAAATTATAATATCATATTTTTGTCCCTTTTTTTTGAGAATTACACACATAGTATCTCATCACTTGCCCCGAATACGCAAAGTAAATTCATGCAAGGCCAGAAGAACTCCCTTCAACCTCTCTTTGGTCTCTGCATGGACCAAGTTGCCATCTTTATCAAACTTTGCAGGTTGCTCGAATGCATTCAAGGAAAACAATGGCGTATTAATGAAATGAAGATCAAGAAAAACTCCGACTTGGCGAAGATGATACTGTGCTCGTTCCCCACCACCATTTCCTCCAGTACTTACAATGGCAGCAGCCTTGTTTGCCCAAGCATTTGGTGGTCTAGATGCCCAATCAATAGCATTTTTCATAGGTGCTAGCAAAAGAATGCAAAATACATGCACAAAAGTTAGAAATTATATATGTACTTGAAAACTCAATTGACTTAATTAAAACTAAATAAAATCTAATATTCTTTTTCTTGGTACGTTTCTCCTTGTAAAATATGCCAAAATTAAATAAATCTTATATAATTCCTAAATTGTTTAAGAGCCTTTTCCTACATTTGCTAAGCATGATTCCAAACATTGTTAATTAAAATAGTTTTTGCTTCACCTGTCACTAGAGAAAAGAATATAAAACAAATATTATTTTAAAATTCTCTTATGTTCTAATGTTTAGGGTGTGCTTGCATTAGTTATTGGAAAACTTTGTTTTGAGTTTAAAATAAACGTTTGTAAAAAAGATATGAAGAGTTGTAGTTGCAAAATAGTGTTTTAGGTTTTAAAAACACTCTTTTATTCTTTCAAAATACCTAACCGAATGGACCCTTACTTTGTTATGCCTTGTATAGATATATTTAATATATATATATATATATATATATATATATATATATATATATATATATATTAACTGAGAAACATATTTCTAAATTTTTCTCTTGGCATCAAATTAAATTTCACTCTAAATTGATGAGACATGCATGGGGGGTGTTAACTGTTAAGTGCTTTTTACCCTTTTAACTAGATTTAACACGACGATTCTCTTGGATTTTTATTAAATTATAATGATTTATACAAAGAATAAATTATATTTCAATATCATCTATATGCACATCAAAATAAACAACTTATAGAACTTCATTTTTCAAGGTTATTGAACTGAATTAATTAGCAAACACCAATATATCCACAAATAAACATCACAATATATATTGGAGAATGAGAGAGAATAGGGTACCAGCAATGGAAAAGTTGTACTCAGGCGAAGCAAATAGAATACTATCAGCTTCATTTATTTTCTGACGGAAAGCTTCAACTGCGGGTGGAAATGTTCCCTGGCCTTCAAGGTCAGTATTTAGCAAAGGCAGCTGGTTGATTTCTACTTGCTCAATTTGAATTTCTTTGAATGACTCTTGGCATAGTTGGATTGCTACAAAAAATTAATTAAAATCCCATCATATATATAAAAAAATAAAAAATAAAACTCATTTAAAATTAAGAAAAATGTATCAAAAAAATTAAAGAAATAAATTAATCAACAAATAAATTAATATCCTTCTATACTAAATAAATAAATAAAAATTTGAACACATAATTTTGTTTGGTCATAAACGAAATTACATACCAGCTCGAACAAGGCCTCGGTGGAAGGAACCTTCACGGAGAGACCCACATACTGCTGCCACTTTGATTATAGGTTTCGCCATCTTTCTCTTTCTTTGTGTTTCAAATCGTGTAGAAATAACTTGAATGAGAATGTAAAAATGTCCAAATGCTATGCAATTTTCTCTCTTTTATGCAAAACCAAATTTATACGAAACCTGGAGCTATGATGTTGATAAATATAAAATACAGTTATGTTATTGTTGGATCATGATCAGACGGTGTAAATCTTATTGAGTTATTGAAGGGTTTGCATGTAGACATGATTCTTGAATGTGTTAGTATGTCAACGGTCAACGAAATGAGATGTTCTAAATTCTAACATAATATATGGACAATTCTAGAAGATTACAGTTATACGAATCCGTGGGAAAGGGGGGTTTCTTAAGTAAGCAATGAGGTCTTTAAAAAGATTAAGTTTGTGTTTTGATTTGAATTTGGATTCTAAATTAATGTATTTGAAATGATATGATATCAAATTCATTGAATTTAGATATTATTTCAAATCCAAGGATTTTAATGATCGATTTGTCAAATTCAAATTATTGGCCTATTTTAAAGTATCCAAATGCATATCCCCAACTATAAATCTACATCCCCAAATCCTGCCATACAATCGCATCATAAAGAATTATAGAATGGTGCTTGACTACACGTGTGAAAAATGAGATAGCAGCCTAACTTCTTACGGATTTAGGACACAAAATACTCCTATCCAATTAATATTTGGCTTTTTGCCAAATTTTTTGGCTAAAAGTGAGTTTAACTATACATATTCTTTAAAAAGTGAGGAAAAAGAAAAGAGGGTTAATTTCAAAAAGTTATAAATAAATAAATAAAAAATGATGGCAAAACAAATAAAATTAATTCCATCTTACTTTTTCTTTCTCATTTTTTTTTTTTTTTTGGATAAATGTTAAAGTTATTATTAATTTTAATGTAAATGGTTAACAAATTGATCTAATAATGAATATGATTGGTACCATTTTAATAACATAATAATCACTTAATTAAGTTACTTTTTGTTGATTGGTGATAGCATTCGCCACTTTGTAAACCTTTTGTAACAAGATTTGTAGTATCATTATTATTAAATTTAATTATAATAAATAAACAAAAACTGAAATTTCATTAAGAACTAAAAGATGTAGTAACAAGTTCCTTAGTTCACAATTCCTTGACAGACTAGAGAAGAGAAGAAATATTACAACATAAAACACAATTTGAATCAAAAGATCAAGGTTTAGCTAAACTATGAGCAACATTATTAGCTTCTCTTTAGTCTAATTAAAATTGGAGCATGAGAAGCACTTCTTCACTTCCAGAATATTCAGCGAAATATTAGTGATAGACCAATCTATAGCATTGTCAAGGTACTCCAGGATATCAAAACATAGCTTTGAGGTGCAAATTGGCATCATGATATGATTGGTGATATATTGAGATTCTTGAGATATGCCCAGAAGCATTTGCTTTAGCTTGGTAGAACATGTGAGGTTAATCATAGATAAACTAGTGTTGAGGACACTTTTTAGAATGAGATTTTAGGACCCAAGCCTACAAGGCACAAGCCCAACCCAAATTCCCAACGTATTTTAGGCTCACCAAAAAATCTAAGACTTCACTTTATTTTAGGCTAAAAATCAGTAATCCCAAACACTCACTACATGAAGCCCATTATAAAATACAGGGCTACACCACACGTGGCCCACAAAGAGGTGCCCGACTTCACTATGCACAAATCCTTTGCCAAGCCCCAGCTAAGTGAAAAGCCCAACAAAGGCCCAAGGCCAATCCCGAAATAATGAGCCCTTTTTTCTATGAGCAACGGAACAATATCTAGGCTTTTTTTTTCTTTTTTTTCTTTTTTCTTCTGAGAAACATGCATTTGGGTTAATTAACTATGCCAAATACCATGTTTTCAATATTTTTACAATACTTTCACAAAAAATTCTAAATGATAAATTATTACTAGCTATAACTGATGGGCAAAAACGTAATTTTAGTACTGAGTTCAAATTAAAACTAACACTAACTTACCATCTAAAATTTATTGTAAAAGTACTATGAAAATATTATAGACATAGCACTTGTCAATTGTTACACCTTCACTAATTAAGTAAATCACTAAAAAAATTATTTTCTATATGAAAAAAAAATTATTTTATATATGAAGGTTCATTTATTTATCCCTAAATCTTGGATTTTGCTAATGTGTTCCCTAAGGGCACACAATAATTATTCATTTTTGGAAAAAAAAAATTCTCGAGAATTGAAAAAGTATTGACAATTTTTTTAATTCTCAAAAAAATTTTATTATAAATGGATAGTTTAATGTGTGCCTTTAAGGCGCACATTAACCAGACCCATAAATCTTAGATGCTTAGCCATCTTTAATGGCTACACGAGTGTCACTGCATTGTATCGGAAAACTCCTCGTATGCGTGTTTGTTTAGCTTGAATAAGTGGTAAATTGGACCGACTCACTAGCAACAGTCTTACTACCTCTTCATCTAGTTACTTAGGCCTAAACGTTTAGGCCCAACTCAAAGACCCAACGGACTTCAGGCTCACAAAATAATCCGAGACCTCACTTTACTTCGGCCCAAACTCTCATTACACGAAGTCCATCAGAAAATACAAGACCTTAGCCCCCCAACAAAGGCCAGAGGCCCTTCCCGTACTAATGAGCTCTTTCTCTCTTAGGGCAACGGAAAAATGTCCAAGCATCCAATAACAATTCCCCCGACTCTTTCTTAGTCAAAGTGAATCATGAGGACGAAAGCTTGGTCACCGCGTGTTTGGTTTGCTGAGTTTTGTAACTCAAAATTCAGGATGTTTGATAATGTTATTCTAGTAACGTTGTTTATATTTTTTGAAAATACGTGTAATGTTATTTAAAAACTGAAAATTATTACTCAAAATCACATACCAAACGACCCCTCAGTTTTCACCCGCTCAAAATTAGTGAGCCCCACCTAAAACATGGGTACTTGGTTTACTTTTTTTAGTTGAGTTTCCATAATTCAAAACTCAAAATTTTGAGTTTGAGTCACAAAAAATAGGAACAAGTTTTCAACATTTCCAAGTTCTAAGTTTTGAGTTTCAATAGTACTGTTGTCAATCAATTAGGCAAAGTATAACTTATCTACTTGTGGTCAAGGTTTTCAAACCCGGACTGTTCAAAAAACCGTTAAAAAGAGAGGTTCAAGATTTTAGAAGTTCAACCGAGGTTCGACCGAGGTCGAACCATGATGACGTCATAATTAATTTAATAATTAAATTAAATAAATATAAAGTTATTAAATTTGTAAATATTAGCAAATTTGACTAAAATATCTTTAAAAATTGAAATAAACTTTCAAATAAAATATTATTACTTATTCTTATTATACCTAAATGATATAAATTAATGAAATACCTATAATGTTTTTTACAAAATCCAAATAATAATAGAGATGATGAGATTCAAAAATTAAAAAAAAAAAAAAAAAAAAAAAAAAAAAAAAAAAGAGAGTAAAAACTCAGGACTTTCAGTAAATAAAGTAGTACGTACTAGTACAATGGGTATTTAACCATTTGCATTTTTCAAAAGCTAAGAGGTTCAGTATCAATTTAAATCTCATTATTGCATTCTGACTCTCACCTACCCACCCACCCATGTCATTTCAGATCTATCTATGCACATTATTACTTTCCTTTTGTGATGCTTTACTTCCTTCACAATTCACACGGTTTCCTAGCACCATCTTCTTCTTCCTCCTCACGTCTGCAACTCATCTCATCTCCTTGTTTTTTTTTTTTTTTTTTAAATATCAACATACCATCAGTGCTTCTTATATTTTTTGCTTCATTTTCGACTCTTCTTCATCATTTTCTCTTTTTATTATTATTTTTTTCTCACTTCAGATCCATGCCAAAATTTCAGATCAGAAAGCAAATTTCTTCACAGACATGCAGTTGAACCAGCTTACGGTTTGAACGGTTTTCTAGGTTAGACCTCGGTTCAAGCGGTTCTCTCATATTGTTTAAATGCTCGGTTTTTGTATATAAAAAAATTGTTTTCATCAACAGTTCACGGTTAACCCGGTCGGACCGTATGATCCGATCCAGGTTTAAAAACCTTGACTATGGTTTCAGGTTTGGTTGAAATTTAAGTTGTATATCTATGGTTTAAAATTTGACACTTTACTCACCATAGACTTGACCAAAATTTAAGTTACCTACTTGTAATTTGAAATCTATGATGCAAGTGTTCCGTTGAATTCTTTTGATCTTATTTGATATTGTATTTTTATGTTTTTGTGTTTTTGTAGGAGAGAAACATAAAAGTGAAGCAAAATTACATATTTAGCCATGTTTTTAACAGAGGTGGCTTAAGGAAATCTTGAACTAACCTCAAGTGGGTAAAGTGTCAAATTTCAAATCACAGATAAGCAACTTAAATTTAGGCCAAACCATAGATAGGTAAGTTGTAATTTTCTCAAATAAATACATCCATGTGGGGCCCACGCTAGAGAGTTGTCTCCATTAATTCAGTTTGTGAAAGCTGCTCATTCTCTTCATTCTTTCTCATTTACAGACTTCACTTAAACCTTAGTAATAGCACACCTACCCTTCTTCTCATTTTATAGACTTCTTCCCTTTTCCAAAACCTTCTCTCCTTCCTCCTCTCTCTTTTCTTCTAAATTTTTTTTCCCTCTACATCTGTAGACCACCACCAGCCCAACCAAAATTGAGAAGCTGAGTTTAATCCCATTTGATCTTTGGGTCTCTCATTAGTGTTCACACCACTTCATGGTTGTATCATCCCTCTCTCACTGTTCCTACTTATCTTTTTAAATCAAGAATTGTAGTTAATAATATCACTAGTGAGTAAATCTTTATTTTCTATGAAGGTCCATTTATGAAACACATAATAAATCCTAGATTTTTTTAATTGACAAAACTACAACCTATGGCGTCAGCAAAATGATGATCTATCCTTGAAGGCTACACGAGTGTCATGGTATTGGATTTGGACATCTTATGTGTGTTTATTTAGTTTGAATAGGTGTTGGATTGGACCACATCATTAGCAATCAAGACTGATTAGAGTGATGGGTTAGACTCCCTAGAGCAAATTTAGGCCTCAACAAAATCCTAATTGATAAAGTCCTTTTGCAATAGTCTTAAGTCTTAACTTTTATCTCTTCAACTAGTTACATCAGCCTAAAGGCTTAATATCAACCATAACAAAGATACCCCTTAGAGCATTGGTATTGAGTCTTGCAAATGGTATATGTTGATAAATTTTAGTATCAAAGCACAAAACAAGCCCATTACCAGATCTTCTAATTGCAAAATTTTGTATAATAGTGCTATAGTACTGTCTTAGTTGTATGATGGTACTGTAGCGAATGGTATAATATTAAATTATTTTTTTCTCTCATTTCATTTATTCATTTATTCTTTCCTCACCTCACAATTCTCTCCGTCTCCTACTCACCTCACAATTCTCTGATTCTTTATCTCATTCCATTTCAGTTCACTCCTTCTCTAACATCTCTCTCTCTCTCTCTCACTCAAAGCTTTCCACCGGAGCTAGCTTGGATAGTTTTGCATGGGAAATAGCGTGACGAGGTTGCAGTGGCATGGTTGAGGTGGAGATCAGTGTGGTGGCTAGTCGAGATCGGCGCATGGCATGTGGCGTGGTGAGATAGGTGTTGTGCGCCTCATGGTGGTGGTGGGTATGGTGGTGGGTTTTGGTTTCGATGTGGTTGTGTGTTTTTTAGCAGTGGTTGTAATGAGTTTTGTTGGTGGAGTTGGTTGTGGGTTTTATGGGTTTTGTTCCTGGTGGTGGGGGTGGTTTTTTTGTGATGGTGGTGGTGGGTTTTGTAGGTTTTGTTGGTGGAGGTGGTGGTGGGTTTTATGAGTTTTGTTCCCAGTATTGAGGGTGGGTTTTTTTGTGGTGATGATGGTGGGGTTTGTGGGTTTTGTTGGTGGAGGTGGTGGTAGGTTTTGTGGGTTCTTTTTTGCTATGGTGGCAGTGGGTTTTTGCTGTAATGGCAGCAAGTTTGAGAGGAAGAGAGAGATCAGTAGCAGTGGGTGGTTTTTTTTTAATGGTGGTGGTTGGGTTTTTTTATTATTTATTTATGGTGGTGGTGTTCTTTCAAACACAAAGATGGTGAGGAAGAGATATACAAAAATGGGTACTGAGTTTGGTTGCTGGTAGGAAGAGAGAGAGAGAGAGAGAGAGAGAGAGAGAGAGAGAGAGAGAGAGAGAGAGAGAGAGAATAAAAAGAATATTTGAATAAAGTGTGTTAAGGACATATTTTATATAATTGGTTAATCCTTTGATAAAATGCACTTTACTTGTAATTGGGTAAATCTATGATGGGTTTAGTACTTCAAGAAACAAGAGTTCAAATCAAGTGTTAAAGTCATGAAGATCTGACCAAGAAACAAGCGAAGAAAGAGCTCTTCACTAAAGCTCAACAGAAATCTCAACAGAATCCTTTCTATCGAGATTTAATGTTGAAGCTCGACAAAAACAGACAAGCTATTTTTGTCAAGACTTATGGAATCAGGATTTCTAAGATCTTATTTTTGGCCCAAGCTAATGTGTATGTGTTGGGTTTCTTTTCTCACAACCCTAGACATATATAAGGCTTATTTAAAAAGCCGTCATATATGTATTAAGTGACCCAGTACCTTATTCTCTCTGAAAGAAGCTATTACATTTTTACGCCAAAGGGTTTGTAACCAAGGAGCTTCCTGATCTTCATTATGCATGAAGTGAAGAACTTTGCAGCCAACAACCTTCTTCAAGTTGCTGAATTTAGTTACATACTGGGATCCATGCATCATTAGTTAGTCATGTATTGAGATTCGTGCATTAAACGCAAAGAGAGCCACTACAAGATCAAGTGCAATTTAGGTATTGGAGTGAAGATTCAACTGTAGGTTGATAATTTGGGATAGGCCAAGGGTAGTTGGTAAGATTCCTTTTACTTGTAATCGCTTGATTATTGATTAGTGAATTCTTGGGAGTAATGACCTTAAAATCACCCAGTAAGGTTTTTGCCTTGGTGGTTTTCTCATTCGTAAACAAATCACCGTGTCAAATTTAATTTCTGTTGCATTTAGTTTAGTTGGTGATTTGTTTGTGCTACTACGTCATTGCATGTAATTGAACCTAATTAATTAACCTAGGTAAATTAATTAATTTGCATTGGGTCAATACATTTTTGCCATTTCAAGTGGTATCAGAGCAGACACATTTTGATTAGGTTTTAATCATTATTGTGAGATCCATTGACCCCTGTTGTCATAGCATTAATCAATAAGAAAATATCTTATGTTTCAAATATATCTTGCTTTTGAAACCTTTGTCTGCTTATGTGTTTCAGAAAATGCAAGTCTAAAAGTTATTTGAAAGCTCTTTTATTAAATATTCAAAAGGATCTTAATGTAACCCAGAAAAGACTAGACTGTCTCAAATTGCACATGTGTAGAGGTGTTCATCAAAGAAAGGTGAAAATCAAAGGTCTTACAAGAAGATGGCCGTTGAAGGAGAAAACCATTTCAAGTGATCTCTCAAATAAGCATGAAGTATGCTTTATGTTGAAATCGGCATTCAAAGTAATGGACACTTATTTATGGTATCTTGACAGTGGATGCTCAAGGCATATGACTAGAGACTAATCTCTCTTTAAGGTTTTTGAGTTTAAGAAGGATGGTAATGTTACTTTTGGTGATGGTAGCAAATCACAAATAAAAGGAAAATGAACTATCTCCTTGCCTGGACTACCTGACATTACTAATGTATTGCATGTAGAAGGTCTGAGAGTAAATTTGCTGAGCATAAGTCAAATTTGTGATCAAGACTTCATGGTACTATTCTCCAAAGGGAAGTGCATAGTACTATATCAATCCGGAAAGCATCTCATAAGTGGGGTTCGCACTTTGGACAACTGCTATGGTTTGGTACCTGATGCAGATATTGTGTGCAACAGTATTCAGCTGCCTAATGAAGAATTGTGGCACCAAAGGATGGGACATGCTAGTTACAAGCATCTGTCAATTGTGTCCAATCATGAATCAGTTCTAGGAATGTTGAAGCTCAGCAGAGTAAGCAATGTTGTGTGTGGTCCATGTCAACTTGGGAAACAGACCAAAGCCAAACATCTTAGTACTCAGACTTTAGCCACATCTAGACCTCTAGAACTTCTACACATTGATCTCATGGGTCCGATTAGGACAGAATCTCTTGGAGGAAAGAGATACATCATGGTCGTTGTAGATGACTTCATTAGATTCACTTGGGTAGTTCTTTTCAGATCCAAGTTTGATGCTCCTAAGCACATTGAAGCACTGTGTACGAGATTGTAAAATGAGAAAGGTATGAAGATTGAACGAATTCACAATGACCACGGTAAAGAGTTAATCTATCATTAACAAAAGTCAATTTCATCAAAATAACCTCAATTGAACAAAATCCCCAATTTCACAAAAATTCCAAACCCTAGAATTTCCAATTGTTCTTAATTTGGTCCTTAAACACACCTTGCATGTGTTCTCATTCATATATACTTTAAAGGGCTGTTTCGAACCCAAGGCCCAACCCACTGAGAATGAGCTAGGATGGAGACTCAATACAATTAATTTGTAGAGATGGGAATATAGCCCAACATTTGATTCCTTAAGGAAACATCTTTATGATTAAAGAAGTAAGTCAGACTCCAAAGATGGCCAATACTAGTAAGAAATGGAAAAGGAAATATGAAATTCTTGTTTATTACTCTTCTCGGGTTGGCCGAGAATAAAGGGTTCTTGTTTGGAGTTAAAACTTATAGTATGATTCTTCTCTCTTTTCTCTCTCCTATTTTTTCAATCTCCTTCAAGGATGATCTTTTTCCTATTTATAGCTATTCGAATTGCATCCCAGCCTTCTACTTGGAGGGCTGCTGATCTTTCTTTGGATACTTGTTTCATCACTGATTTGCTGATGGTGGTAAAGTAGGTTACAGGCTGTGAGGACACTGTTTAGGAATCATTCTGTCATTAATGCAATAAGCTGAGTTGTTGTAGTGCATTTAATGCGAAGGTGATGGATGTTTTATTTGGAAGTTTCCTCGATTTCCAATCTCATAGCTCTTGTGGCTTACCTCCTATCTTCCTAGAAGTATCTATTCCTCAGCCTCCTCGGGCAGATTTCCATCCTAGGTTTTTCTATCCACTAGTACTTTGATTGTCTTGATTGGACTGGGTTTGATTTGATAAACAATTGGGCCCAATTACACCTCAGGTGGATCCCGTTGATGGTTTCTTATTTTCGGGCTCTCTCGCCCACAAAAACCAATAATACAACCTAGGCGTCTAGAACTGGAACTCAAACTGAATCATGAAAAATATTGATAAAACCATCACCTTTATAAATCATTATACAAATGCATACAATTACAAACTCTTCAAGAAAGATTATTTTGCAGTAGTGATTCCATTAAACCAAATGTTGGAAGAAGGTACCTATATATAATTCTTGCATTGTATTTATGCTATTTTTGTATGAAATCCTTGCTTTCAAGGATTGAACCTGTACAACCATTTCATCAAACGAAAACTTTAATTACGCCAAATAATATATTATGTAGAGATTTTTTTTTTCAACTTGAGGAATTCAGCCTGCATTTTTTTAGTACTATGACACGCCTAGCATCTGAATGAAGTTCACGGTGAGAGAATGGTTTACACGTTATATTTACATGGTATAGAATCATAGTTCACAAATGAAAAACACTAATTTTTTTGCTTGGACAAAATAATCCAATATTTTCTTTGTGACAAAGAAAATCTTGTATCGATCATCTATACCTTACAATACATTACAGATTACGTTATCAAAATGTATCCGTTTATCATTTTTTCATACAAAATGTAATTCTACAACAGGTTGGAATTGGATAGATCCAGTGTGCTTATATGCTTCTTCTTTGATGGATAAATTCAAAAGTCACAAACCTAAATGGATTGAATCCATGATCTTACTTTCAACTTTTTTTTGAGGGGAGACATACCAGTTGTTCCAAGGACCATTGGCACTGGCTTTTCATCACCAGACCATGAACAACATGAACAAAGCTTGGCCGCAACAAACAACTCTCTAGAAACTTTGCACATGACATGCCAAAAGAACATGAATTCAACTTGTTGTCTTCCCAACTTCGCTTTTATAGAAAATAATTAAAAATATATAAACTTTAGTAGAATTAATAAAAAAAACTTTTCAATTAAGGAATTAACAGGAAGTAGCAAAAGAATTCATGCTAACCTCAACTAGCCTGTGAAAGATTCATTAGCAACTCTGAAATTTGGGATTAAGACTTGTTATTATTTTTGTAGTAGTATATAAATAATCAGATAGGTTGTAATGCCAGCATAGTACATATTAAATCACACATTAATTATTTTCACCAAAAATCACAAATTATTTCTCAAGCTTTCCTTGGAGGCGCAAAGTAAATGCGTGCAAGGATATGAGAATTTCCTTCAACTTCTCCTTGACTGATTCATCAACCAGATTACCATTGCCATCAAACTTTGTAGGAGGTTCGCGTGCGTTCAAGAAGAACTCAGGTTTGTTGATGAAATGAAGATCCAGGAAAACTCCAATTTGGCGAAGGTGATACTGTGACCGTTTCCCACCAGAACCTCCTGAAGCACTTACAATTGCAGCTGCTTTGTCAGCGCAAACATTTGGTGGTCTAGATGCCCAGTCAATTGCATTCTTCAATGGAGCTGGTATAGTGGGGGAAAGAAAAGAGTTGGCAAAACACAAAAAGCAGTAATAACAAGCACTTGGAAGCCCCCTCGTTTTCTTTTTGACAATTGAATAATATAGTGAAGGATCTATCAATGCCATTTACACAAGGGATAGTCAAGTATTCTTGCTTGAGACTTGGGAACAAGGTTAGCGTTTCCATTTTTATCCGTTGTAAAATTTTTCCAGTTGACTCAAACATCTCTAGTTCTCTATATACTTTCAACTATGCATAGTACAAAGGATATTATTATATTAATGGCGTAAATGCACTTTTGGTCCCTACATTTTGAGATCATTTTTATTTTGGTTCCTACATTTCTATTTTACCACTTTTAGTCCCTAAAATGAAAAACGCGTTCCATTTTGGTCCTTAACGTCACTTACTTAACGGAAGAATCCTACGTGGCAAACGGAGTGCACTGTTGGCACAGTAAATGCTGACATGTCCATTAAAATACTATTAAAAAAAGGAAAAAAACAGAATTAAAAATGCCACGTCAACTTAGATTTTTAAAAATTAATTTATCAATTTTAATAAAATAAAAAAAGGAAAAAAAACAAAACTAAAAATAAAAAACACACGAATTCAGATCTAAATCATACAAACCAGAAAATCATTCAAACCCAGAAAACCATACAAGCCTAGAAAATCAAACAAACCCGAAAATCATACAAACCTAGAAAAACAAACAAAACCAAAAAATCATACAAACCCAAAAAAATCATACAAACCCAGAAAATCAAACACAGAAAAATCATAAAAGAATATTGTGAAAAACATAATCAATCCATATATATGCACAAACCAAATCATCCAAAAGAAAAAATAGATTTAAATCCAAAATTTAATCAATACAATCATTAACAAAATACCCACAAAATTGAACAAACTCAACTCAATCCCTCAACCATACCAACAACAACAAACACAACTCCCACCCAAACAAAATACCCACAAAACCATTAACCCAGCACACCTCAAACTCTTTCACTCAGTGAACTCCCTTAACCGAATCTTAAGCCCTCATCAAAAAACCAGATTTGAACAAGGTGAAAACCCCCACTTAGATCAACAAAAATCTTCACCCACAAACCCACCATTGGAGTGCGCCGCCACCTATCTCCATCGAAATCTCCAGCACTGAACTGAGAGATAGAGAGATGAAATAGAGAAAGACCCACCGATTTGAGATAAAAACCACCTACATATCCAAGAGCATTCACCGATCTGAGGTAGAAACCCACCGATCTGAGGCAGAGACCCACCGATCTGAGAGAGACAGTGATCTGAGATAGAGAAAGAGAAACCTATCCAAGAGCACTTACCGATCTGAGGTAGAGACAGTGGTTTGAGATAGACAAAAGTCACCTACTGATCTGAGATAGAGACAGTGATCTAAGATAGACAAAAACTATCTACCAATCCAAGAGCACCCACCGATCTGAGTAGAAACCCACCGATTTGAGGCAGAGGCCCACTGCTCTGAGAGAGACAGTGATCTGAGATAGAGAAAGAGAAAGATTTGGGGTTTTCAGCTAAGAGATTGAGAGAGTTTGAGCAAGATATTTTGAGCTCAGAAAGGAGAGTTCGGGGAAGAAGTTAATAGGTCTGATTCACCAGCCAAGGTTTCAGTTGACAGAAGAACATGAACAATCATGTTCTAGTGAAGAACATGTCTTCCAAAAATCTAATGAAAAGAATATTTTATTTTATTTTATTTTATAAAAAATAATAATTTTTTTTCTGATGTGGCTTTTTTATATATTTAAAATGCTGATCTGTCATTTATTAATTGCCAAATAATTTTTTTAATTATTATTTTAATAGCCATGTCAGCATAAAATGTGTAAGTACTCTGCTCCATTTACCACGTAGGATTCTTCCGTTAAGTGAGTGACGGTAAGGACTAAAATGGAACGCGTTTTTCATTTTAGGGACTAAAAAGGGTAAAATAGAAATGTAGAGACCAAAATAAAAATGACCCCAAAATGTAGGACTAAAAGTGCATTTACGCCTATATTAAATAATTACATTCTTTTTAAAAAAAAATTTGGACAATCTATAATTTATTTATTATAATATTTGAGCAAGAGGTCTTTGATTCTAATCTTTAATAAGTGTAGTTTAGACACGTGAAAAGTGAGTATTAAATTAAAAGATTAAATTTACTTAAGTTTTCCGGATAATTTTTCTCAAAATTTTTTTAAAATAATAATTAGTAATTATTTATCAGATATTAGAGATGAAAGGGTGCTCATCTCTGCCGCAAGTATGCATACGCCTAATAAATCAGCTTTGTATTTGACAAGAATGAAGAAAAAATTTATCAACAAAATAGTGCCAGAAATTGAAATCTTAAGAATTGCTATAGTAAAGACAATTTCACAAGAACAAATGTCAACAACTCTCGAATCAGTGACAGAAAGCAATACGATCGAAGAGGATTATATTAGATTGCAGCATCTGAAAGAAGCAACATCTAGAAACTAAGATATTGATGTATTAATAAGATATGGTCATTTTATCTGTGTCTAGCTCAATGCCAGAGACAGCACGCACGCAGCATAGACAATCAACTTTCCAACGGGTGACCAGAATAATCAAGTACAAAGAGGAAAGAGAGTTCCAAGCATCTTGGCTCTACAAAGGACATCAAAGATTGATCAATAAGCATTAGAAAGAATTTACAGAAACTGGTCCCCAGAAATGTTTTTTACATGTTGAAGCTCCTTATAAAAAGTGTCATTTCGATACACCCCATGGAGGTTGGGTTGGTGAACATTGAAAGTTACCCAAAATAAATTCAACCCATGACAAAAATTTGTAGACCAAAACTGAAAAGTTGCAAACCATACCAACTTTCCAAGACTATAGAATAAAATGAAGGTATAGAAATTAGTACCTGAGACTGAGTAGTTGCACTCGGGCGAGGCAAAGAGAATGGAATCAGCTTCTTTAATCTTCTGGCGGAAAGTTTCCACGGCTGGTGGGAAAGTTCCCTCTCCTTCTAAGTCAGTGTTGAGCATAGGCAAAGGTTCAATGTCTATGTATTCTATTTCCAATTCATTGATGGACTTGCTCAGCTCGATTGCTTTAACAAAACACACACACACAATCAGTACCCAACTCCCAAAAACAAAGCAAGAAACAGAACAAAAGCGGAGAAAGTACCAGAACGAACAAGGCCACGGTTATACGAGCCTTTGCGAAGAGACCCACATAGAGCCGCCACTTTAATTCTTGGTTTTGCGGCTACAACTGCCTCCATAGCTCTGTCTCTTTCTCTCTCTCTCTTAGTCTCAGTCTCAGTTTTCTGATTCTCTCTACTGTTTCTCTGTGTCTGAAGGATGTGTCAGACGAAAATAGTTTTTAACTTTTTGTAGCAATCTGTCTAAATCTGCCTGTATGGTTTTGACCGACGAAAAGTAGGAGTTTAGTGAAAAAAGTCACTTATATTAGCCGACTTATATTAAGGATTGGTTTGGATTGCGCTGAACGCAACTAGTGTTCAGCATTTTTCAACTTTTTTTTTCCTTTTTTTTTTTGTACATGGGTTTCAATCAGGGGATAATATTACTGTTTATTCATTGTGCGGTACTGTTTACACACAGTTTTGCACTGTTTATTTACTATTTACGTACTGTAAGGTTCACGTACTTTTCAATAACTTTTTATTAAAAATGAGTCTCACGGTAGTATTTACACATTTAACAATTATTTTACTACAGTATTTTCAGTTTTTCAGTTTTCAACTGTATCCAAACGGACCCTAAGAGCATTCAGGATGTAAAACGTGTGTCTATTTTGCAAAAAGAAAATATATTTTTTTCTATTTTATACATCATATCTCTCTCTATATCTTCCCCCCTCAATCAATCTTCCTCAATTTACCGCACCCATCAACCAAACCAAGTCAAAGGCAGAGGCTCAAATTAATACCAAAACAAAATTCACACATTCTATCATCAATTCCAACAAACCCACAAAATTCCCCAAGCTTGAACATTAATTCCAGCAAACCCACAAAAGTCCACCAAGCTTGGAGCAAATAAGAGAAAAAAACACAAATTGTGTGGGTCTTGATTACAGGTTTGTGTAGGTGAAGTATTTGATGTTGAGATTGTGTGGAAATTTTGTATTTGGAGGGACAGATTTCTGTAACTAAAGTATTTGATGATGGGTATGTATGGAGATTTTGTGTTAAGAAGAAAGCAAGTCTAATGAGGTAGATAGAGAAGAGAGTGAAGGGAAAGTGACGAGAGAGAGAGAGAGAGAGGGAGACAGATCAGATCTGTAGAGAGAAAAAAAAAATAATATAAAAAGAAAATGAACAATAACCGTGTAAATATACATGATTACTATAGCAACTTTGGATATTTAGACAACTTTATTTGGCTTGACTGATGTAGAAGATTTTTTGGGCAAAATATGTAAAATTTGTTGCTTTTTGTATTTTGCAAAGTTTTAAAAAGACTGGTGTGATTACTTTAAGATTAGGTAAATTTTGTATATTCTAACTTCAAAAATCATCCACATTGTTGAATGCAAATTTGTGTAAAATACAATGTGAATTACAATAACAATGTAAATAAACAAGATTACCAATCACATGAAAATTTATTTTTTAATATTTCATTACTCATATGCACAATGAGAAAGAAATGATTTAAAAGAGTAAAAAAAAGTTGATAATAAATAATGTTTTAATTAAATGAAGTATAAAATAGACACAAATTTGTGCATAAACTTATGTGAAACTCTTATATTTCAAGATTTATCTATTTATTTTACAAATCTAAAAGCATATAATTTAATACGTCATTTATAATTTAAAATGATGTAGATTTATGTGTATTATGAGATTTAAAAAATTAATGCAACCATAAAATAGATAAAATTGACAACTTTGAAATAAAAATGAGCCTGGGAGAAAATGGGAATAAACATGAAATTACAAAATTACCCCGATCTAATTGTTACAAACCACAATAGAGGCATAATGCTAGTTATTTAATTGTATTATTCCACTTTTTCAATTTCTGTAATCTATATTAAACATGCGTGATGAAAAGCTATAGTTATTTTTATTATATATTTTCTGCACATTTCGATCCTCCCACATTTTTATTTCAAATGGAGGATGTTGTGCTGATATGATTGGTCTATTAAATTAATAATTACGTAAGTGATGAGGTAATTGGGTAAGAAGATCGAAAACATCTCGTATATATGTTGACACGTGATGTGACTTGGGAGGTTGGTCTGTTACGTAAGTGATGAGGTGATAATATGGTTAAAGGAGAGTTTCTTATTAGTGCAATGGTATGTTGACACGTGGAAATCTTAGGCAAAGGATTATGCCCTCAGAGAATCACAGCAGTGGAGTTAAAAATTTAGCAATTTAGCTCCACTAAAAGTTACTTTATCTATTTTACCTACACACATGCTGCAGCAGTGGATCTATTTTAGCTTTCAACACAATAAAATAATTTAAACATCACAATAAAATAATATATCTACCACAATAAAATAATACATCTCACTACAATAAAAACACCACAATAAAAAAGGTAATGTGAACACAAAATAAAAAATTAATTTTTTTTTAGCTCTCATGAACAGTGCACATCTAAAATAAATTTAGCTTCACTGCTACATGCTTCTTTTTGGTGTTTTGATGAAGCTAAAATAGCTCTATAGCTATTTAGCTCCACTGCTGCAAGTGCTCTAAAAGAGTTTCTATATCTTGTGAGGTCTTTTCCATAACATTGTTTTATGCCAAACGTTAACGAGCACGCACGTGTTTGTCAAGGTTGTTCTGAGACGGATTTTAATTAATAAAAAAATTAAATAAATAAAAGAAAAGTATATAAAATTGATCCTATGGATTTTTTTTTCTATAAAGTTTATCCCATACTGGAAAAAAAAATACAAAAAAAATAGTAAAAAAAGTCAAAAAGTTGCTCTTAAGGGGTGTCTATAAAGTTGGTCCCACACTAAGAAAAACTGACATAAAATTACAAAAAAAAAAAAAAAAAAAAGTCAAAAAGTTGCTCTTAATGAGTAAAGTGACTGTTAACAGAACTCTTGTTTTATTTAATTATTATTTCTCACATTTTTTGCCACACACAAAATACACAAACACCATTTTTGCACTAAACTACAAGTTCAGTGTAAAAATTGTGTAGTTCGGTCCAAAAATTGTGTCTGTCTGTACTTAGTGTACAGTAGTGTATAAATTAGTTACTACCCTATTTACAAATGGAGTCCAATTGAATTGATCTTTCGGTACATTAGTTCGGTGTCATATATCATATCCATCATAAGTAGATCCCTTTAATGAGAGATGCTTTTTGGTACTCTTGAACAACTGTAGTCTGTAGATAATATAAGACACTGAAAATTGAAACTTTTGTGTTTGAGAAGCCAAATTGCAGGAATGCTGGCTTAAATTCCACCATCCTATGACACAAGCCTAGCATCTAAGTGTGGTCGACTGAGAGAATTTATTACAAGTATGGATAGTAAAGGGCCATAGATGACAAATGAGAAGTACTTTTGCTTGGACAAAATTTGTGGTCATTGGACACAACAAGTATGCCACAACAATGATATGGTAGGCTTCAATGGTGGATTCATGTGAACAATTGAATAATATACTAACAAGTAACAACGGACCACGTTAGAGTTATGAAAAAAATTATGACACAAAAGTTGTAATCATAGAAGAATCATTCGACAAAATATTCCAATATTTTCTTCATGAAAAGGAAAATCTTGAATCAATCATCTATATCTTATAATAGAAGTACATATTAGGTTATCAAAATGTTATCAGTTAATCATATTATTATGCAAAATGTAATTTTGCTACAGGTTGGATAGACCCAGTGTGCTTATATTCTTCTTCTTTGACAGATGAATTTGAAAGTCACAAACCTAAATGGATTGAACCCATGATCTCACTTTCAACTTCTTTACGAGGTAAGACATGCTATTTGGTCCAAGGACCATTGGCACTGGCTTTTCATCACCAGGCCATGAACAACATGAACAAAAGCTTGACCACTACAATTCTCAGAAAACTTAGCACATGACATGCCAAAAGAACATGAATTTAAGTTGTCTTTCCAACTTTTAATTTACTTTCATAGAAAATAATTAAAAATATATAAATATTAGAAGACTTATCAATTAAATAATTAACATAAAGTACAACTTCGAATAAAATGGAATGGAGCATAAGAATATATGTGGCCTACCCCGACTAGTCTATTGAAGATCCATAGGCAACTCTAAAATTCGAAATTAAGACTTGTTATTATTGTTGTTGTAGTAAATAATCGGATAGGTTGTAATGCCAGCATAGTACATGCCAAATCACTTATTAATTTTCATCAAATAATAACAAATTGTTTCTTAGAGGTTTCCTTGGAGGCGCAAAGTAAATCTCTGCAAGGATATAAGAATTTCCTTCAACTTCTCCTTGAATGATTCATCAACCAGGTTACCATTGCCATCAAACTTTGCAGGATGTTCGTGTGCGTTCAAGAAGAACTCAGGTTTATTGATGAAATGAAGATCTAGAAAAACTCCAATTTGGCGAAGGTGATACTGTGACCGACTGCCACCAGAACCTCCTGAAGCACTTACAATTGCAGCTGCTTTATCAGCCCAAACATTTGGTGGTCTAGATGCCCAGTCAATTGCATTCTTCAGAGGTGCTGAAATCGAAGAAGAGAGAAAAGAGTTGGTAAAACATAATGCAAAAGTTACAAGAACTTAATTTTATAGCAACGCATAATTCTAATAATATCTTGAATAAAACATATATAGAATGCAAACTAATTAACTTCCCCTGCTCCTCTCGTTTTCTTCTTGACAAGTGAAAAATATAATTAAGGATCCATCAATGCCATTTACACACGGGAAAGTCAAATATTCTTTCATGAGACCTGGTAACAAGTTTAGCTTTTCCATTTTCATCCATTGTGAAATTCCTCGAGTTGACTCAAACACCGGTGTTTGAGTATTGAAAGTATATTGAGAACTAGAGGTACCTCTAGTTCTCAATATACTTTCAACTGTACCTCTAGTTCTCAATATACTTTCAATTATGCATAGGATAAAGGATATTATTCGATTAATTGATAAAATTCGCAATTCCTTAACAACTTTAAGCTTTTGAGAATAATGGGTAATTTCTTATAGCATCTTAAGCTCTTGGATTCGAACCCTGTTAATAAGTGTAAGTTAGGCCAACATGTGAAGTGAGAGTGCTGAATCAAATGGTGAAATTCAACGTTTCCTTACACCCTAAACTTTGAAAGAACTGGTAATTTATCAAATATTAGAGATGAAAGAGTACTTATCTCCGCCTAAAGAATGCTTAGGACTAATAAATCAGCTTTGTATTTTACAAGAATAAGATCATCCACATCAGTGGATGCATAATTCCTATTCATCTTGCAAGAAAATTTTTTTTTTTTCTATTTTACACATCTACTTTTACAAAACATCCACGTCAGTTTGTTTATTCTACACATTTATTCAATAAAATATTCATTCATGACTTTATACCCAACCACTATTAACGATCAGAGCAGCGACGATCATCAACCCAGCAGCGATCAAACAACGAGATCAAACAACCCACCGATCAAACAACTCACTAATCAAAACCCACCAATCACACGACACCAATCAACCCGATACCTCTTTCTCCGCTGGAGATGACGTGTTTGCGTCGCAGCCAGTCTCAGAGATCTACACCGATGAAGCGATCGGTGAGAACTTCGATGGAGGGTTTCTTGGATCGGACAATCCGATTTTGCCCTCTCCGATGGAGATGGAGCCTGAAGAAGGTTTCGCTCTCAAGGAATGGAGGAGGTACGCTTTCGAAATTTCACTTTGTTTCTTTGATAGGCGAGAGATTAGGGCAGTGGCTATCGGCGACGGTGGCGAGAGATGATTTGATCAGCGAGAGATCAGATGGTTTGATGATTTTGATCAAATGAGAAAAAGGGAGAGTGAGGTTCTTTGGTCAAAGCAGGGGAGTGAGGTGAGAGTGAGAGCAACAGAGCCAGGAGAGGAGAAAAATTACTAATATATTAAATGCAAGTGCTACAGTATATATACATAGTTACTATAGCAATTGTGCATTTATGCACAATTTCACACCCACTAATGTGAGTGTTTTTTTTTTTTTTTGGTCAAAATGTGTAAAATAAAGGGGTTTTTTGCATTAATTTTGCAAGATTTTGCACATCAGTGGATGCTCTAATGTAGCATCAGGATGGAAAGAAAACGGTGCCAGAAATTGAAATCTTAATAATTGCTACAGTAAATGACGATTTCGTAAAAACAAATGTCAACGACTCTTGAATCAGTTGAATTAATGACAGAAAGCAAAATGAAAAGGATTATATTACTACATTGCAGCATCCGAAGGAAGCAACAGCTGGATCCTAATTAAGAAAATATTGCTGTATTAATATAATAAGAAAATGTCATTTTATCTTTGTCTCGCTCTATTTTATCAATGGTCTACAGCTTACATTATATATGTTAATATTATATTTAGAGTTGATAATAGTGCCATTTGCTTTGGCAATAGAGACTTTTGAGTTTTTACGTGTTGTGGACATGTGGTTTACCACTTCTACTATTGATGTTTTATTATTTTAATTTATATTTAGTTTCTAGTTTTGTATATTTGAGATATATATATATATATATATATATATATATATATAATTTTAGTAAAAAAAAAAAAAAAAAGTAGGTTACAACTTTAATTAATTTATGAAATATTTTCTTTATAGAATAGCATTTTAAACCTATGAATCTGTTCCATGATGATTGCTCTCACATCAATTAATTTTTCATCTAGGTAGAAATCAAACTTCAAATATTTTGTTCAACAATAAAGACCTTTATTAATTAAGTTAATTAAAACCTACATAAATATTTAATAATCATTTTTTTTTTTGGGTCATATTTAACTTGATCTCCCTAAAAAAAAAACTCCTGGCTCTGCCTAGCTCCAAATTCCAACCATCTTGGCTCGTGACAAGGCTCGTGACAAAGAACATCAATGAAACATCAGGAGTTGTTGAAGCTCCTTAAAACAATTTGTCATCTTGAAACACTTTGTACTGTGTTCAAGGTCCTTTAAAAAGCTTTTATTATTTTGTCTTGAAATATAATAGCTCCTCCAACTTTAGGAGTGTCATTTTGATACACCTCATGGAGGTTGGGTTTGTGAAACTTTCCCAAATTAAATTCAACCCATGACAAAAATTTGTAGGCCAAAACTTAAAAATTGCAAACCACACACCAATTTTCCAAGACTAATGAATAAAATGAAGGTATAGAAAGGAGTACCTGAGACTGAGAAGTTGTACTCGGGCGAGGCAAAGAGAATGCTATCAGCTTCTTTAATCTTCTGGCGGAAAGCTTCCACGGCTGTTGGGAAAGTTCCCACTCCTTCTAAGTCAGTGTTGAGCATAGGCAAAGCTTCAATGTCTATGTACTCTATTTCCAAGCCATCGATGGACTTGCTCAGCTCGATTGCTATAACCGAACACACAAAAAATCAAAACCCAACTCCTGAAAACAGAGTAGAAAACTGAAAAATAAAAGTACCTGAACGAACTAGGCCACGGTTGTACGAGGCTTTACGAAGAGACCCACATAGAGCCGCCACTTTAATCATTGGTTTTGCTGCTACAACTGCCTCCATTTTCTCTCTCTCTCTCTTAATCTTAGTTCTGAGTTCTCTGGTTCTGTCTTCTCTTTCTGTGTGTATCTGAAGGATGTGCTGGTATAACTCATCATATAGACAAGCAGAGAAAATAGATTTGAGTTCTTCTACCGCAACAATAGTGCATGTTTTGGTGAGAAATACTATGGATATATTAAAGTACTTAAATTTGTGCCACAACTTATCATAGAGTGAGTTGTGAGTGGAAGAAGGGTGTCTCTATATAGCCTACCATCACATTTTCACCGCTCACAGCTCACAGCTCAAACTATAACATAAAATTATGCATTTTTATGTGTCCCTAACATTAATCGGTTTTGGTGTATTAGAATTTTTGAGTTTTTTTTTTTTTTTTTTTTCGTTTGTCTTTGTCTGGCTGGATGGGTTTGACCTTGACCAGTAAAAGTATATAGATGTCATTCCATTCCTTTGTTTCGTGGAAGGTTCTCCAAATTAGAAAGTTTTCAAAATATGAAAATTTAAAAATTTAAAAAAAAAATTAGTTTTTTTTTTTTCTTTTTACATAAAATTTTAATAAAATATTTCCTTAAAGTATTTGTTAACTTTTTCTTCCATGAAAAATTCCTCTTTCATTTCAAGATTTATTCATTTATTTATTACAATATCCCAATTACATTTTACAAATCTAAAGGTGTATAATTTGAAACATTTTAAAATTTTAAATGATGTAACAATATGTATATTGTAAGATCTAAAAAATTAAATTTGAACCATTAAATAGATGAATTGGACATGTTTGAAATGAAAATGACCCTATTTTGTATTTTGCTGTTTGAAATGGGAGAAAATGGGTGTAAAGTGAAAACACGAAAGTACAAAACTGATTTCAATCTACAATAAAGGTATAACACTAGGGATTTAATTTTATTCTTCCACTTTTTTATTTTCTGAATTCTATACTAAATATACATGATGAAAAACTAAAATCTTTTTTATTATTCTCAATATTTTTCATTCTCTCACTTTTACATCTGTTCAACCAAAAAGTGTCTTATAATATTTAATTTGAACCATTACTGAAAAGATTTATTTCAAATGAAAATAATGCAAATAGGAAGAGTGGGGAGAGATGGAGAGTATTGATGGGGTTAGTCTATTATTAATTACGTAAGTGATGAGGTGATCATAGTCTATTATTAATTACGTAAGTTCTTGTATGTTGACATGTGGGGTTGGTCTATTACGTAAGTGATGAGGTGATAGGGTCAAAACTAAGCGTGTGTTTGGATTGGGAGGCTGCGTCCAGCGTCCTGCGTCCAGCGTCCAGCCTTCAGTTTTTTTTTTTTTTTTTTTTTTCCTTCCCAGCCGCAGTTGTTGACCAAGTCTTCCATGAACAGTGCATTCGTGCACTGTTCACGGACCTACAAATTTTACTTTTCAGCCACTTTTTCATTAAAAATGGGTCTCGCGGTACTATTCACACATTTTAAAATTATTTTGCTACAGTATTTTCAGTTTTCAGTTTTCAGCAATAAGTTCTATTCAAACGGACCCTAAGAAGAAAAACTCATTTTTGTGCAATTAATTGTATGTTAAGACTCATCATATCCTGATCATTGGCCCTGTCTTCTTGTTCATTTTACATGTTAATGTTCTATCATTGCCACTCATTAAAATTGAAAAATGAAAAGATGGTAACTGGTAGTCTAGGAAAAATTCCTAGATCAATAGTCCATCGATTTTTGAATTCACTCCTCATTTATATACTCCTTCATGCGTCATATATAGCATCAATTAAGTTGAGGAACTTGGATTCTCTGGTTCACATCGCATAGATCCAGCTTTCTTTAATGGTGGAGTATGGCTGTTGCGGAACAAAAATGATTTGGTAATTGAAGTAAATTCATCACACCAGATTTATGCAACAGTACATTTTCTTCCTCATCTAGGAAACTGGATTCTATGTGGTACAGACAAATCTTCAGAGTCAAATGCTACACGTGGCTTGACTTTTTGGCAATCAAAATCGGTGAATTTGCCTACACTACAAAAAACGCGTTTTTTGGCCGCGTTTTTTAGCCGCGTTTTTGTAAAACGCAGCTACAGTCTGCGGTTTTGAACCGCGTTTTACAAAAACGCAGCTCCAGGAAACAAGTATAGCCGCGTTTACTAAACGCGGCTATAGACCCTCACTGAAGCCGCGTTTTTTGGTGCTGATGCTGCGTTTGGCAGGTAGAATTTCAGCCGCGTTTTTAGAAACGCGGCTATAGGGATTTATTTTATTTTTTTTTAATTTTTTCTGGAGCTGCGTTTAAAAAACGCAACTCCAGACCCGCAGAAGCTGCGTTTCATTAAACGCAGCTTCTAAATGTTGAAGCCGCGTTTTCTAAACGCATTAAACGCAGCTTCAATATGTCTGGAGCTGCGTTTGGAAAACGCGGCTTCTGAATTTAATATAAATACAAAAAAAAAAAAAAACCTTCCCTAAATCATATCGAAAATAACCCTAACCCAAACTCTCTCTCACTCACCTGCCCAAATCAGAAACCCCTCACCCTCACTCTCTCTTTGCTTTCAACTCTCCCGTACACACGCACACACACACACTCACACACACACACACAGAGAAAGCCTAGCCTTCGTCTTTGGAGGTTGGCTTGCTCTTCTTCGATCTTCGATTTTCTCTCTCTCCGTTGTCGTTTTTCGTTATCTAAGGTAAGTTTGCTCCGATCCGAAGTGTTATTTTATTTTCGCTCTTGTTAGATTTAGTTTTGTTTATGGATTACGACCGTTCGATCTGATTTTGACCTCGATCGGTTTGTGTACGATTTCGAAGCTCTTCTTCGGCCTCACCGACTCCGACTCCTCCTCTCCCGTGACCGCACGATCAAGCTCTGGAACACCCTCGGAGAATGCAAGTTCACCATCTTTGACCAAGAGGCGCACCAGGAGTGGGTCTCGTGCGTTTGTTTCAGCCCCAACACTCTCCAACCCACCATCGTTTCGGCGTCGTGGGATAAGACTGCCAAGCTCAACTTCAAGTTTAGCCTCTAAACGTAAGGCCTGATTTAATTATGAATAATCATTACATTTTTATATGTATACTTGTCTAAAAATATACTCATATAGACTTGAGATTGAAATGTATAAGTTTGTAAATAGGTTCATATGATATAAAATAATTATTTGTAGTGCATTGATAATATAAATAGACCATTTGTAGTAAAAATTTATATATTTATGATGGGATAAAAAAAATTTAATTATGGTTTTATTATATATGTGGGAAAAGAATAAATTAATCAAGCAATGACCTTATAGGTTCAATTACCAACTTGGCTTGTTTATAGACATACGCCCAAGTTACTATTTTATTAGGTTTTAGTTTACTAATTAAATTAGTAGTCCTAATTGGAGTCCTAATGCTATTAGTACATTGCTGTGTCTTTATATATATATTTGTGTTCAATGTATTCAAAAGAGGTGGAATTGAATAATAAAATTATTGAATGTTTTAAGCATAGAGGCACAACAGCCTATTTGGTTTCTTTCTCCCATCTTCTTCCTCCTCCTCTTATGATATAGTTCTCGGATATTGTTCATATAGCCCCTAAATACCATAAAAACTACCCATTTCCTTTTTACTTACAACCCCAAATCATTCCCTTTCTCTTACCTATCAAAACCCTAAATCCTCAAATACTTTCTTCTACCAAATGGCCATCAAATAGCTTATCGAAGCACCTTTTAATTCCCTACACAACCCCGTAACCCTTTCTGCAACAACTCTAGATCCTATTTCCATAAATCCTCCTTAACCTCTTAACCCACCCCAACCACATGTAGAAAAATTCACCTATTTGTCCTACATCACTCTCTCAAACTCTCAATTTAATTCCCTTTTATTTTTGTCACACTTTTGTGAATTTTTTCATGGCATATGTCTTGGGCCTCTTGGCACAATTTATGTGAACTATATGTGTAATTATGATCATTTATGTGAATTCTATCAGTGTATCTGTGGGAAAAATCTGTGATATTCAATTGGATGCTTGAGTTGTAACTGATACTTGGCTGAGATTGCTGAGCACTTGGAATGGATATTTGATAGAGGAGGTAATGATGTAGAATAAATTCTGATTTTTTGTTACGAGCCAAATGCCAAAAATATGTTAACATATTTTTCAGTTTTCAGTTTCACAACCAAACACCGAAATATAAGCAATTATCCTAGCTGAAAACATTTCATGTCAATACAGACAACGTGAGTGTTGAAATTTTGCCAAAGCCATCTGATGCCTATCTCAGATACACAAGTGATGCACCAACTTTCCGTACTCAAATGTTTAATGAAATTCATTAGCCCTAGCTGGATCTTACAAGCTTTTTGTGGTGCATTTCTCAACACAAACATTAGACTCTCTTGGGAATATTTCAAAACTTCCCAAAATAATAAGGGAATTATGAAAATTTCTTGGAACTTCAAACATGAATCCAAGTTTAGTGAATAGTGGCCTAACTATCTAACTCATTAAATTTGATGCGACAAATTCTCAGTTGCCCAAAAGTGCCAATACACTTTCCTACTGAAATCATGATTTCAGTTATTCATTAATCAATTGAAGTGAAATTTTTTAAACTTTTTTAATGTTATGATTATGAACACGGAAAAGAATCTAAACACAACAGTTATGTTCTTCTTGCTTGGATTGTGATTATAATTTTACTGGTGTTATGAGTCCTGTTTGTTGGTGTTATGAGTCCTATTTACTGGTCTTACAAGCATGTATTTTGCTGGTGTTATTAGGCCTGTTTGTTACTTTTGTTTTAAATAAATGAAAAACCTAGCTAGCCAATCAAAGTGCCCCATGTGTTAGCTAATCACTATGGTAGCAGCAACACTATGTTAATTTTTCTCTGTGGTCTTGAACTCTTACAATCTACTTTGAATGTTTCTGGTATCGTAAAATTGAGAAAAACTTGGTTATACTAACTCTAGCTGTACAAACAATAATTTCTCTCCATGAAAACCTCTCTTGTTATAGCTTATGATATCCTTTAAATAGCGCAACAAACGGATTATGAATTGGGTTTGACACGAATAAGTTATGGCTTTTCGTGTTTCTGATTTTTGTTGATACACGTACTGTCAATCGGTCAAACTAGGTGTCAAGCTGGAATCTAACTCATCTCAATTGGTCGAACTTTCAATTGAAATTACAAAAACTTTATTTTTCTTTTTTCTTTTTTCTTGGAAGCTAATGAGTAGCAATTGGACCAATGAATTGCTTTTTCTTTTCTTTTTTCTTTTTAAATAATTATCATTCATTTTTGCTTAGCCATATTTTTTTAATATTTTCTTTTCAACTTATGTACATTCATGTTTATGATTTTTTTCCCTTTAATGAGTAGAAATTGGACCAATGAATTGCTTTTTCTTTGTGTTTTTTATAATTATTATTCATTTTTGTTGAGCAACATTGTTTTGATAATATTTGCAATGCAATTGACTTTTTTTTTATTTTTTTTCCATTTTTTCTTAGAAGCTAATGAGTAGCAATTGAACCAATGAAATTTTTTATTTATAATAATTATCATTCAAATTCCAACATTTACTAAAAGATGAAAACATAACATAAAAAAAATTACAAACGATGAAACTTTTGTACATATGGTGTACCTACCACCTACCTTGGTTGCTGCCTAATTGGTTGGTAGGATTTTCAGGCTTTCTTGCTTTGGAGAGGGTTGTAAAAGCATGCAAAGGCAGTTGGGTAAGGACTCTTTGTTAGGTAAAAATTAAAATTATCACAGAAAGAAATGCAATCTTCTAGTGAATTTATGAGTTATGGCCTCTAGAATGGCAAAAGGGGCACTACACTTAAGAGAAATGGAGACCCCAGTGCTGAGCTTGGGTCTTTGTCTTAAACTTTAAAATACATCTTTAGTATAGTCAATTTCACCAAAATACTATAAATTGATTAAATTTGAACATTGTTTGCCAACCTAAAAATATGGACTCTAAAATAGTTTTAAACAATTAAGCCCAATTAATCAATTTTACATAAAACAAACAACTTGGCATTTTAAAATTTTCAAACAAAATAATTTTTCATAAAAGACCAAAAAAGAAAAAGAAAAAATCCATCAACAACTAAGTAGCAGCTGAAAGTCAGAAACGCCACACGTAACCAATATAAGAGTTGCCTCTAAACTCCAAGCCCTAACTTTGACCCTGCATCTAATAAGGGAACCATATGTTTGAACCCCTTGGTTAAATTAGGCTTTGTTACCATGACATAAACCATCAAAATTAAAAACTATAGAAGCCTATATGATCAGAAAATAGGACAGCATATGCCTTTCAATTACTCCAACAAATTTATAATTGCTATAGATTGTTGTTCTACTTTAAGTTGCTGATTTAAGTTCCATACAAATATTTGGCTTTTTTTTTTTTAACGGTCCACCCCTTAGCTTCATGCACATGGCCTAAACATAACAGATTTTAAGCAAGGAATTCTGAATCCAATTCTCTATACCTCTAGTGAGTAAATTAAAACATTTGATCAGAGCTAGAGAAGCTTTCCATATTAATAAAATATTTAAATATTCATGTGTGATTGGTGTGGTTAGTTAAATAATGAAGTCTCACATTGGATACTAATAAAAATAATTAATGGTTAGTATAACATAGTTGAGCTCAAACTCTTAGACTTAAATTTTTTGGATTAAGTTATGTCCATATATGTTATATTAAGACTTTGTTGGATTGTATTTATAGGAGATAGATAGAGAGGGATTGGAAGAGACTAGAGCAGTGAGAAAAGAGAATGTCTTAGAATATATGGTCTTTCAGTAAAAGCTAAAACAATGATGGTGTTAAGTGGTGCATCATGTGGCTACACAAATGGTGAGGTGGCTGTGGTTTTTAAGTCCTGAGTTCACACATTTTTGCACCATAATAAGCATCCATGGGATTGCTTTTCGATACCCTTTTGCTTTGCTTTCATCTATGTTCTGATCACTGATGTCATTGGTGCGTTATTAATATTATCATGTTTCTTTTTGTTATTCTAAAAAAAAAAATTGAAGAAATGTTTTGATGGATCTTATTCGCATTGGCCGACCATAACAACCACAAAGAATTCTCATCATTAAGTTAATCATGGTCCTGTTTCACATTTTTTTTAAGGTACAACTGTATAAATTGACCAAATTAAATCTCATTCAATTCAAATAATAACGCACAATAAGTCTGATTTTTCATTCCACTCAACAAATTTTGGAGTGTGCATTGTATAGACCTATAATAGTGGCCTTTGTTCACTGTTTACTTCCTGAAACTTTGCATCTAAAATAAATTCTCAATTAACAATTAATAATTATCTCAGGTTCCAGTGCTCATTCTTCTCATTCAATTTATGGTGTGTCCATCATGAATGTGGAAGCATATACTCCGAGAGTACTTAAGCATTTTTCTATATTTTCTTTCTCATGATGCTTGAGTCCTGCAATCACATAATTCACATACCTTATAATTAATGAATAATGGGGCTTGTCACATATCCTCTAACCAAAAAAAGGAATGAGATTGTTTGTATAATTGTATTGCATGCATGCAGCTGGATTCTCAATTTTTATATAAATAGCCCATGCATTTCCTTTTCTTTTTAGGTGAGTATATAACCAATCTTAGTCACAGTGACTGTGTTTGTATAATTATATTGCATGCAGCTGGATTCTCTATTTTTATATAAATAGTCCATGCATTTCCTTTTCTTTTTAGGTTGAGTATAACTAATCATAGTCAGACACTACAGTTTGATTGAGCTCATATATATGTGGCAGATGCGTATTGTTAGAGGTAATACTAATTATTTCTATTTTTGGACTTCTTTGTAATGATATACAAGTCTAATATAGGGAAACAAATGTCATTATTACTTAGATTTGTATAGGAAATGAATGAATTGGGTGAAAATGATTTAGGCATGACGCTTCTCCCTTTTAGCTATCAGTCTAATCTAATCACTTTTAAACCAACATACTCTGCGTGATTCTTTTGAGAGGCAGGTGTTCAGTTACGAAGGGGATTGTTTCTATAAAGTGAGCAACCTCATGTGTCTTTCTTGTGCTTATCCAAGACATGAAAAGACACCGTTGGCAATTCTTTTTTCTTGAATATTTTTGTTTTTACATGTGTGCTTTTCTGAATAAGTTAGAAAAGTGAGCAACCTCATGTGTGCTTTTTACCTTCTTTTGTGATAGAGAGAACCTTGTAGCTGTTATAAATGCCACTATTTCTCTGTAAGCCTTTGAGCCTGCTTTCTAAATTCTATATATCTTATAGTGACTACATGTACTGCTCCTAATGCCCTCCAATTTGTAAATACTTCATGATTGCATTCAATTGGACTTCCTAAATCTAATTCTCCCATTTATACATTCAGGTACATGATCTTAAGGAAGCATCAAGGACATATGACACTATAGAAGATTATCTTAAACGCAGCTTAAGTGATATAATCGCATGTCCCTTAATCAAGAATGAAGATATTTAGCATTTAAGGTAATTGCTAATTGGAACCCATGATTTTTTCAATCCTCTTTGTACTTATATTTTTTTTGCTAGTCTGTACAATATTGAACAATTAATTAGTCCACAATGGCTGTGGATGCGAATTTTGAAAACTTATTGGTGTACAGCTTGAACTAGGGTGGTCAATATATGTTGGGTGTACTAATTACTTAATACAATCTGATAAGGAAACCCACATTGACATTGCTGAACCTGTTATATCCCCTATCTCACCTTGTAATAGTCAAATTGTAATCTTTACTTGCATTTTGTTGCATTCAAAAGATGAACAGGGAAAGAAAACTTGTTGAAAGGGTCAAGTGTGAACATAAACTGTACAAGTTTAAGTGTTAGTGCTTTTGTTGCCAGCATAATTTGACATATATGTCACTGTATCTGAAGGAATCAGAAATTAACTAAAGTGGATGTTTCTTACTGTATTGCTTTTGATGTGGACCAATACTCAATTGCATGCCACAGTAACTAATTAATTAATGAAATCACAAATGTATTATATAATGTGTTATTATAAAAATTGAGCAATGCCTTGACAGTATATATATGTAAGGTCCTTTTCTTATTTCAGATTTCTGTCTGTTGCTCTTGGTTTTTCATATAGAAGATGTCACATGTATTCAAGAAGGGTCTAAGCATCCATAGGTGAACACACACACACACAGACGCATATTCTTTTATAAGTTGCTTCGATAAAAAAGACATGGTTGTCTTTGGGTTAATCTAGAGCTACAATACGAAGGTTTAGGGTATAACACATTCTTTAAGCATTTGGGTTTGAGTTTATATCGCCCCCCAGTAATAATGATGGCAAAAAGTGTGATAATTGGGTGTCCAGTAGGAAAAAAAATAAATGCAAGTTGTTTACATGGGTCCAGTAGAGTTGTCAGAAAATAGTTATATGATAAATAAAAAATAAAATAAGTTTCAAAGATACTGTGACATGAAACCTGAACAGTCCAAAGAAGAGGGGTTAAACATGGGTCAAATTAAGAATTTTTGGAAGGAGTCCTCATAAATTTTTGTTTGTTTACATGAACTATGTTGGAATTTAATAGATGAAGTCCTTCATTTCCACAATTTGAATTGGATGGGTAGAAGAAATTGCAATTGGGAATTTCGTGCAACTTTCTTTTATCTTCTCACATCATATACCATTGAAGCTTTAAATAATTAATAATAGCCTACCAAAAAGATTTTAAAGTACAATCAAATTCCCAGAAATTCTTTTCCACATTACTTTCTGTTGATAATTCCGAAGAAGTATATAGCCTTTTCTGTTAGTAGGTAGGAAGGGTGTAAAACCTACTATAAGCGTGAGTGAAAAGATGCTGAACAGAACTTTGGATAACAGTTCTGATCAGTCTTCTTCTTCTTTCCTTGATGACCCTTTCTCAAATTCAAAAACACGTCCCCATTTCGCAGCCTTTGGTTGGCAGCTTAACTAGCAAAAACCATCACATGTTCTACGTGTTTCTTCATGCTTCGTTCACATGGCCCACCTATGCTCAAATCTGGAACAACTCCAGCTTCCTTCTTAGCCCTGCAGGTGAATACAATCTTCGTCTTGGAATTATAAAGGAGCTGCATCCAGACATGGTTGCAACTTATTCAGGCAGGTTGTATTTGAACCTCAGTATGCTTGATCTGCTTCTTCTATGAAATTGACTCATACGTAGTATGAGTTTTCCTTGTAATAAGTGTAAAAGACTTAAAGGGTTACACTCATATGTTGTATGGTAATATAATTTTTTGTATATGAACTAGATTGTATGTTTTTAGAGTTAGATTTTTCTTCTGCTCATTGATGTTTTCCTTTTCCCTGTAAATGTGACGTTTCTCTTTTACCATTACATGCAGTGCTCAAGTTTTTGAAGACCACCCATTCATTGTGGAAGCTGGTGTCAGTGTGGGAGGAAAAGACGTTAAGCAAGTGCGTGAGATACACTCTAGACTAATGAACTAATTAAATAAATAAATTGTGAATGTTATGCAAATAGGTTGTTAGATAAAGATATTATTCTTTAAAAAGGGCTAATTTTCTTTTTTATAATAACATTATTTTCATATAAAAATAATGTATATATGCTTCATTGCAATTGGTTTGCTAACAAGATGGAATACGTTATTTATTATAAAAATTAATTTTTAAATAAAGAGGAAAAGGAGGCACTGTTCTCTTTCTTGTGACTATAATAATTCCTTAAGTCTTTCTTTTTCAATGAAGGACTAATTGGTCCGTTTATATGTGGAAGTTTTGGCTTCTCTTTGACAAGAAGGTTGGTTCAATTGTGTGTGTGAATGTAATCTGAGCTTAAACATCTGTGAGAATACTCTACAAAATTACTTTGTGCATTTTTTTTTTTTTTAATGAATAAAAGATCAATTTATTGATATGAGAAGATTACTCCAGTACACAGGGAGTATACTAGAGCAACTCCTACAAATTTTACAATCTAAAATTTAGGAGATAACCAGATTCTACTAAAGTCAATGGTGGCTAATTTTTAAATCAAACCATACAAAGTTCTCAGGAATATGGTACGGAATTCACTACAGAATTCTACTCATTTAAAGGCTCAATTATTCCTTTCTCTCCATTAGACATAACAGAATGGAAAAAGATTTCCTCCAAATCATTTTGGAGAAATATCTTCTAACTCATTATGTGGCGATTTGATGACCATCCGCTCATTTTTTAATCACATGACTCATTAAGTGATTTAAACAAGTCACGTGACTATTTAATGAGTCATATGATTAAAAATATGTATGGGTGATCATTTGATCTCTTACGTAGTGGATTGAAGGAATATTCCTTCAAACTAGTTTGGATGAAAATTCTGTCCTAATGGAATAGCCTTTCAGATTTCACTACTTGTAGCCTGTCCATACTTCCTTTGGCAAAAAGCAAGCAAATCCACAACATCTATGCTCTTATTTTAATATAATATTGCTATAATTAGCAAGTAGGGCAGGTTCTTTTTATACTAATTCAGTTTGGTTTCTAGTTCAATCCTATCCTTTATTATTTTCCTATACATGTGTTACACAGATATATGTAAATATATATACACACACACATATACATATACACACACTTTAGAGAAATGTTTTATTCATAACAATTTTACAATAAATCCTAGGTAGTAAGTTATTATTGGTTTTAATTTGGGTTTGTCACTGATATCATCTTCTTATCCATCACTAATAACTAGTCACCTAAGATTTGTTTTGATACTCTTTTGCGTCCTTTGTTATCCTTTTTTTGTTTTTTAAATTTTTTGTTAATTTTCAATTGGGGTATGGTCTTGGAGTTGGGTATATGCCATGGGTTGTGTATTCTTTGATTAAATTTTATATCCAATTGAATGAAATCACTTGATTTACAACTTGATTAAAACTATTTTTGTACTAAACTGATTATGGAGTTAAGTGTTGTTAGTCATGAAACTATTACTTTTTCAATTTATGATTCTAGAGTTTGGTACACATTTGAGATTAAGTCTACTTTGATTTTTCTTTCAATATATTCTTTCTCTTGTATGTTATATATTTTGATAAATATATGTAAGTTGTATGTTAGAAAGGAAGCAAATAATTGTCCAATTATAAAATAACTAAATGCGTTAATTTAATTATTTTTTTTCTACATTTATTAGGATTTTAAGTAATTTAAGAATTTTTAACTTAATAATATCAAACAATAAGTTTTTTTTTAAATAATGAATCTTATGAATGTTTTCTTTTAAATTTTTAATAGTAGAAATAACATTTAAATGGTATAGTTGTTTACTAAAATATTTAGACAAAGAATTAGATTAATTGACTATTTTTTTTTTTTACAAGCTAATGGATTAAAACGATAATAATTTGAACATGAAGAACTACTTTAGCTAGAGACATAGAATATAGTCTGACTGGTTGGAAGTCGTTAAAAAATATGTTCCTTTTTTTGCCAATTTGACTAGGTGGTCATTGTTTGACATTCTTGGCACTGTATTTTTGCAGGATCAAGTGCTGCTGCTTGGATGCTGTGAATACACAGCTCACCACTTTTCCTAATAAATTATAACAACATGTAAGCTAAATAGTTATATGATAACTATATTTGAATTTGATGGCTGTTGTATACCTCAGAAATGTCAATTGAAGATATTTTCTCTATGCAGCCATTGATCAACTCCACTATCAGGCTACGGGACTCATTGCTTCCAAAAGGACGAACCAAAGCTGGCTGTTCCTCTTTTGTTACTTATTGCTCAACATCGTTCTTTGTAAGCTGTAGAACTGTAGTTGTTATATATATATATATATATATATATATATATATATATATATATATATCTTTTTCCTTGGGATACATTGTTGATTACAATGTGTTCTGTTGTGTTTAATATTTTGCTTCATTTGATGCTTTTGATGCATCGTTGTAAGCCTTTATGTACATTCAGATTTGTATGATAGGGCCATATCTGAGACATATGTAGGCCCTATCAAACAAATTTAAAAAAAAAAAAAAATTGTAAAACAAACACAGTTGGGACATGCATGCGTGCAGTACCCTATTGGAAAGGGAAGCGGAATTATATTTGAATGGGTGAATTTCTCGCCCTGTAAAGAGAAGTTGTACTATATTTGAATGGGTGAATTCCTCGCCCTTGAAATTGCATGAAGAGACGCCTGAGTGTGTGTGTGTGTCTACACACACCCACACACACACATACACACACACATATATATATGCAACCTAAACTTCCTCTGATCCTTATTCCAGACTATATGTCTTCTCTTTTGGCTAACTTATTTCATAAATAAAAACAAGTTTCATAAATTAAATTAATTTTAACCCTTCGTATAAATTGATATTGCCTAACGATTTTCATAAATTAAATCAATTTTAATCTCCATAAGAAAATGTGACAATCAACTCTCAACAAGTAATTAGTTATTAATTACATGGATGCATTAGGCTCTTTCTTACTGATAGAATCAACAAATCTTATCGATTTTTCGAGGCAACTTAGACCAACTCTTGGCACCTCAAAGAAGTGGGCAAAGCCCTGTGCCTATATTTCTTGAAATAACTAACTTGTTATTTTTCTTGTAAATAGAATTTAAAAGCCAAACCACAAGCTCTCATTCTATTTGGTGCGTGCAGTAGATTTTGGCCTGCAAGTGACCTGGCTAAGCTTCTGATAACTAGTTTCCTACATCATTTTCTCCTTAACTACAAGTGAGTTCCCTCAAACCTTGTTTATGTGGGCAACAATTTTATTTATAGCCGAAATGAAATATTACAATTCTATAGAAAATCAATTGAGTAAGCAAGATAACCATTTTTCTATTCTATTTTGTCATTAACCAAAAATTAGTTCCAATGAAATACCAATTAATGATTCTTGTCGAGGTCAACGGTGACGTAAGTCACAAACTGTAAATTTTTATTACAAACTAAAATAAAATTTCTCATAGTTCGTGTGTAATATAATATTTACCTTTCTTTTCAAATATACATGTGTGCATGATTGTTACCACATTGTGTACATGTGGTCCAATTTTCTACATCTTATCGTACTTCTTATTTATTGTTGCTTCTTAATGGGGGTTTTAGGTAGGAAAACACTGAGCCACCTGTGATTCTTCATTTTCCACTGCTTGTCGAATATAAGGTAGCTTTCTTTTAATTAGTTGCCTTGTGGGACATGCACGTAGGTGTAATATATGAATACAAAAAATAGAAAGAGTATTCCCTAATGTAGCTATAGTTGCCCTATAGCCGCGTTTGTTATAAATGCAACTAAAACCCACCACCTATACCATTGTTGTTAACAACGTAGCTATAGGTCCCCTATGTAATAAGTAATAAGTGTCACATGATCATAGTTGCATTTAGTTTGATTGTCTTCTTTATTTGAAAATACGACTATATTCACAATAAGTGAGACTTTACATCTACACGTCATCCTTTGTTGGTGACATTCCATTTATATTATAATCTTCAACAAATTTGTTTAAATGCCACCTTAGCTCATAAGGTTCATGGTTAGGGGTCTACAATTTTGTACATAGAAAATGTTATTGTCAAACGAAACATCCTCAATCTTTCTTAACCACGTTAAAATCATTCTTCATAATACTATATTTATTGCAAACCCATCATCCAAAGACACATTCTACATTTCTATACAACAATTTGACAATAACCTAAATGCACTAGCATGCTTTTGGTGAAAGATAGGATTGTTTGACTAAAATTTGTCCTCTATTTTACGAACACTTGGTTCAACAAGTTTCAACTGTCACTCATAATTTCATCTTAACTCATTTGAAGGGTTACTGGCTATGCATTACCAAATGTTGTTGTAGGTCAGAATTTCGAAATCTTGTCTAGCAATGGATAAAAGTTGGATGAAGAAGCAGAGGGGTTCAATGGAATATATTGAAGGTGTACTTAAGTTTGTGGAATTTGCATCTGAACATGCAAGCGATGGGAAAATCTTTTGTCCTTGTACCAAATGTGTGAATTTGTGTTTGGTCCCGCCAGGGGTGGCACGTGAACATCTGTGGAGAAAGGGGATGCTTCAAAGTTACACACATTGGAAATGGCATGGGGAATCGGCCGATGTGCCAACGGCCACCGAATGTGGGAGTAGTCATGTGCAAGAGTCCCTACAACAATATGGTGACTTTCGTGGGATGTTGCATGATTTGTGCCCCACACATGAAATGCCACCCGAACCAATGGAAGAAGGTGAAAGAGTGCAACAACCGGCTGAAGCCCAACCGACTGATGATGCACAAAAGTTTTACAACATGATAGATGATGTGGACAAACCCTTATATGCTGGTTGTACAAAATTTAGCATATTCTCAGCCATCGTTGTGTTGTTCCAGTTGAAGACTCTTTGTGGTTGGACGAACAAGTCATTTACTATGTTGCTTCAAGTCCTGATGGATATGCTTCCTTCAGACGCTAAGTTGCCAAAGGACCATTATGAGGCTAAGAAGATTGTTCGAGATTTGGGTTTGGGTTATGAGAAGATCCATGCTTGTCCCAATGATTGTATGCTATTTTGGAAGGAGAATGTTAACCTTGAGGCATGTCCTTGTTGCAAAGTTTCAAGGTGGAAAACGAATGAGGCATCTGTTACAGGTAATAATGCATCATCTAGTAAGGGAAAGAAGAAAGCTGCAAAGATCCTACGGTGGTTCCCCTTAAAGCCAAGATTGCAGCGACTGTTTTTGTCACCCGACCTAGCTAGTTCTATGAAATGGCATGTTAATGGTCGTACAGATGACGGGGTAATGCGGCATCCTGCTGACTCGGATGCATGGAAAATGTTTGACAGTACGCATGAAGAGTTCTCATCTGACCCTCGTAATGTCAGACTTGGTCTAGCTGCGGATGGGTTCAACCCATTCGGAATTCTGAGTACTACTCACAGCACTTGGCCTGTCATGCTAGTCCCTTACAATCTCCCGCCTTGGCTGTGCATGAAACGGTCATCTTTGATTCTATCACTAGTTATTCCTGGTCCTAAATCGCCAGGGATTGCGATAGATGTGTACTTGCAACCCTTAGTAGAAGAACTGAGGGAATTATGGGATGTTGGAGTAGAAGCATACGATGCATCTTCCAAAAATGTATTCCAATTGCGTGCAGCATTGATGTGGACTGTACATGATTTTCCTGCCTACGCAGATGTGTCGGGTTGGAGTACGAAGGGTAAGTATGCATGTCCTTGTTGTGCATTAGAGACTGACTCGCGATATTTAAAAAATGGTCACAAATTCTGTTACATGGGACATAGACGATGGTTGGGTAGGGACCACGAATTTCGGGAAGAAGATACATTATTTGATGGATCTACTGATATGCGAGGGGCTCCTATGCCACAAGTTGCGGCAAGCATAATTGTGGACACTGAAAGTTTAGTTGGACGTTGTCTGGGAAAGAAATGTCAAGAAAAATACAAGAAAAGAAAGAGAGGTGAGGCAAACCAGTGTGTTTGGAAGAAGAGAAGTATTTTTTTCAACTTGCCTTATTGGGAGGATCACAAGTTGCGACACAATCTTGATGTGATGCATATAGAGAAGAATGTGATGGACAATATACTTGGAACGGTGTTGAACTTGAAGGACTGGACAAAGGACAATTACAAGGCAATGCTTGACTTGGCAGACATGGGAATAAGGAGTGAACTCCACCTACGGCGAAAAGGTGATGATAAGTACACGATGCCGCCCGCGTGTTTTCATATGTCTGCATTGGAGAAAGATGGTTTCTTGCAAGTTCTACGGGACGTAAGAGTGCCTGATGGATATGCTTCCAACAGCTCACGCCGTGTGAATCTGAAAGAACACAAGATTTCTGGTTTAAAAAGTCACGATAATCACATCCTGATGCAACAACTCCTTCCAATTGCTTTACGAGGATCTTTGCCATCGCACGTTACTAGGCCTTTGATAAAGTTAGCATGTTTCTTCAGGAAAATTTGTTCAAAAACCCTTACGGTTTCAGATATAGCGAGTGCTGAGGCGGACATTTCAGTCACGTTGTGCGAATTGGAACAGATATTTCCTCCATCTTTCTTCACTGTGATGGTACATTTGGTCATGCACTTGGCTACTGAAGCCAAGATTGGTGGTCCAGTTCAGTACCGTTGGATGTACCCCATTGAGAGGTAAGTCGTATGTGATACATGTCAAATTATGTAAAAATAATGTGCGCTTTGTAAAAACTAGTGTCAATTGCTAACCTTCTCATGCGCATTATAGGTACCTCTCACGTCTTAAGTCTTACGTAAGAAATAGGGCTGCTCCAGAAGGGTGTATTGCTGAAGGATACATAGTGGAAGAATGCTTAACATTTTGTTCACGGTATATGGAAGGAGTTGAAACTATATTTAATCGACCCACAAGGACGATGGAGGAGTCAACAGGGGCGGTTTCAAGTGTGGCACTAGGCAATAGGGAGTTGACCCAAGCTCATCGCTACGTTCTATTCAATTCCGACAACATTTACCAATTTCGTGAGTACGTACTACGGACACCAATATAATTGTATGAAAATCCAATGTTCGTAACGTGTGTTAACACTAATATAATTGCCATCGCATGCAGGATGCACAAAAGGGCCATAGAGGATGAACTTCGAAGGGGCCACTGTCGTATATCCAATGCTATTATTCATAAGCACCACATGGAGAAGTTTTGTAGCTGGTTTAGGTCTCACGTAGGTGTCACTTCTTAAGCTTGCAACTTTCCCATAAGTACAATGATGGTACTAATGATAATAAGTTTGTTTGGTTATATTAGGTGATGTCTATGACTGATGCTGATAGGGAAAGTACTGCACTTACTGATGCACTTGTCACACTTTCCAAAGGGCCATATACTTTAGTCAATCGGCTGAAACATTATGTCATAAATGGGTTAAAATTTAGGAGTTCCGATGTCGAGGCAAATAGAACAACGCAGAATAGTGGAGTTAGTGTCGCCACTGAAGGTGGCATTACGTACTACGGTGTGTTGAGAGATATTATTGAGTTGAATTATTCTGGCAGTATCAAACATGTGTTATTCAAGTGTACATGGGTTGATGATCAAAATAGGAGGGGATATAAGACTGATGAGTTTGGGTTTCCTATGGTGAATTTTACTCACTCCATACATGGTGGGGAGGAAATGGTGCATGAACCATATGTCTTGGCGTCTCAAGCTATACAAGTATTTTATGTTGAAGATAAAAGACAGAAAGATTGGTATGTCGTCGTTAAAACGAAAGCCAGAGATGTCTTTGATGCCGGTATTGGCCCCAATTGTAACGAGGATGAGGCAGATGGGTTTCATGAGAACATTCCGTATAGTATAAGTGGTAATGATGTTCGTAGGGATGACCTTCGTTGGGGTCGAGATGATGTGGAGGGCATGACAATTGATGCCTCTGTCATTGGGGAAAGAGATGTTCATGAAATGGACAACTTCGATGCTTGTGAGTTCATTGATGATGAGTCCAACGATGAAGATGACAACGCAGTCGAGTACAGTGATGATGAGTAGTGTAATAGGATACTGCTGTTGTATGCGTAATTATGTTATAGTTATTATTGAAATTGTAAGTAGAATTTGTAAAGGTCTATTGCGTGCAACGTTTGACAATGTTGCACATATATGTGGAAATTGTTATTTATTCATATGATTCCTTGTTGGCTATAACTATCTTTATGTTTGTGTTGTAAAGGTGTTGGACGCAAGAATGGGGAGGAAACGTCAATTAGGGCTGGTTTACGTTGGGCAAGGATCATCGAATTCTCGACAAAGGGTGGAGGCAATAGATCAAGAAGCACATCATTCTGAGGAGGCAAGACCGGTGGGAAGTGAGGATGAGACACAGCCCCCAGGTAGTTAACATGTCACATTATCTAAAGTTTGATGTTTATTACTATAGATGCATAATTCAGTTCTAATAATCTATATTTATATAACATTAGCGTAGCATTTTGGTCCACTTTGGTCTATTCAGTATATGCGGTCCAATTTGGTCTATTCAGTATATGTGGTCCAATTTGGTCCGTTTGGTCCATTCATTTCCCTTGGGTCCAATTTGGTCTGCTCTGTCCATTGATTTCCCTTCAGTCCATTTCGGTCCAATATGGTCCACTTGATCAGTCCGGTCCAATTTCATCAACTTTGGCATATTCCGTCCACTTTGGTCCATTTTTGTTCTCTTTGGTCTATTAAGTGCACTTAAGAATGATAAAAGATAAGTTTGGGCTGAAATTGTACGTTCTAAATTTGAATTTATTAAGGAAAAATGAGCTTGTTCATCTTTTCAAAATGATTAATCCCACAAAATCTTGTCATACAAAGAGGTCATAATTTGATTTTCCTTTTATTTTTATAAGTGCCAACACTTCGTTTTGGTAAAGTGCTCTCCTTTATAGTTGAAGTTACAATGGAAGCTAGTTGGAATGTTGGAATGTTGGAATGTTATGAACTAGTAGTCATTCTAATTATAATGCAAGCTAGTAAGCAAATGTTATCAACAATTAACTTGGCCTAGTAGGGAACATATTGGTTGTTTGCGACCTCATTTAATCCAAAGTGAACTAAATATGTTTCTGTAATACATGATTGACAGTTACACTTGCACAACCAATGGGTTACATGAATGTGTGGGAGAAAGGCCTACATTTACTAATGTTTTGTTTAAATGAAATCATAAACTTTTTATTATTTTTGTTACTAGGTAGATGCATAATATTTGCGTGGTGTGATATTTTTCAGTACTTGTGAGCTTTGATAAATCAGTTCTAATATTGGTGGTTTTGTATATACAGATGATTACGTTCAAACCCCAGCACCGGTACAAAATCCAGCACCAGAAAATAGGCCTGCAAGACGTGGCAAAACGAAGTTGGCTGACATATGGGCAATGACTGGTGATGACTACAAAATCCAGTTGCCATTAAATGCTGAAGGCCAACCGATTAGGCGGGACGGGTCTTTGTTCAAACGGTGGTTGGGGTCGTTTTGCGAGAATGGCCTACTATGCCCGCTTACGCCTGCTGGGTGGCCAAGCGTTGCTGAAAAGTATAAACAGGATTGTTGGGTGGAAATTGAGGTAGTATGAAAATAAAGTATAAGTTACTACATTTACAACTGTTGTCCTAAGTAAATTCCCTTATTCAACCGTTGTTCTAATTAAGTTAGTACATGTTGGTAACTCCACTTTTGCATTTCAGAAACGATATATAATTGATCCCACCATTGTCGCACCACCCAATCAAAAGGCATGGGCAATGCATCAGCTAGGCGAAATTCGGAGAAATCGTAGGACCAAGTTAAAGAAGAAAGTCAAAAAACGCGGCATGACACGTGAACAGGTTGCCGCTACAGTACCGGATCAAGTTATCCCAGTGCAATGGAGGGAGATGGTTGAGTATTGGTTCAATGATAAAACAGAGGTACTGACTTTCTTCGTTGGTCTCATCTTCGTGGTAATTTACTCAAGATATGTTTTGTTTTTTTTTTTAGTATTGATGGTAATGTGGTTGCAGACAACAAGTGGAAAAAACGCGGCTAGTCGAGGTAAACAGGAGGAAATAGCCAGGTTTGGGGCCAAAAGTTTTGCACAAATTTCTGATGAAATGGTAGGCTAAAGTTTATGATTTCCTTTGTCCAAATGACCTTTTCGCATCCTTTCTCTTCTCTTATTTTACTCTTTAGTTTTCTATATACTATTTCCTTGATGTGTGTGTGGGTGTGTGGCTTATGTGATGTAATTATATAAAGGAAAATCTGATATAACATGAAAGGACCACATGTGTACTTCCCTTCAGGATTGAGTTTAAAAAATCACTACAATGAGTTTGGGACAAATCATTTTGCAATCCCAACCATTTTAACCATTGCATCCTGTAGAAAATAAGACTTTTTTGCTAAAGTTACAGGTTATTCAAATATATATTGTGAGTCATGTCTAAAGGTAGGGGTTAAGAGCCATATATGTACATAGGAGGCTAAGGTTTGGGAAAGCTAGGGACATAGCTAATCCTAAATTTGTTAAATTTGAGGAGAATCCTGAGTGTTCATCCAAATGACATAGAAGTCAGTAATCCAAGGCAGACATGATTTTGGTTGGTAGAACTATAAGTTAAGAGGACAATGTCCCTCCATTCAATTGCATTGCTGTATTTCTTTTTCTTCCAAGTAGTTTAGGTGCAAAACCATAGTGAGTAGTAGATTATGATATCATTTTTTGTTATTGCAGCGAGTTGAAGGACAGAAATCAATCTGTTCATCATGTCATTAGCCACATAAGAAAGAAATGGATGGAAAATTAATGGAAAGACTAAATTGTTCCCTTTTAAATATATATATATATATATATATATATATATATATATATATATATATATTTTGGAGAAGTCCCTTTTAAATAGTTGAGGGACTAAATCGAACTTATCATATATTTCAAAAATCATAAGTATAATTTACCCAGAAAAATTTTAGGTTACGTATAAGTAATTTTCTCTCTATGGGACTTCACGGGTTGGAGTGTTAACATAGGATTAAAGTTCTAACTACCCATCAGATTATTGTTTAGATTGTAAGTTCTCTATAGGCCTTGGTGTGATCTCAAGTTCTCTTCACCCACCCAATTAAACTTATACACATTTGATTAGTGTTTCAAATGAAGAGCAAAAAGTAATACCTACAATTCCCTCTCTCTCTGCACATACAGGCATTCCCACATATAAACTTAGAATTTGTGAACACCTATTTATGGTTTTAACCTCATTTCATATGCTTTAGGAATAAGGATAAGTTAGTGAAAATCTATAATATAGGTTAGAATTTGCATTTATCATAGTAAGAGTGCATTACAAAACATAAGATAGAACATGTAAAATGAATATAGCTCAGACCTGAAATCTTTTTAAGGCAATTGTAAGAATATTTGGAGCAGGCCTCTACAGAAAGACGCTTCCAAGCCTTAACATAGTCATTGCAGCTGTAAACAGCAAAAATAGGCTCTTTCTAACATGAGATCAAATGCTGACACGGAAAACACATCATTTAGAACCAAAACATCAGTAAATTAAACTTAAAAGATCACGACAAACTAAACCACCATATGCAAGAAACTCTCCATAAATATATTAGATTGTACATAAATATATTAGATTGTTCGAACAAGACTTTCTTGAATGCAACACAAATTTGTGAGAAACATAGAGGCAAAAAATATAAATAAAGATGCCAAAAGGCATTTCTTCATACTAGAAGCATAAAAAAAAAGGGACCGTAAATTTCCCGCACTCCCATTCATTTGTAGCTTGTTCATCAAAATTTTCCAAAACAGCCAAATTAGGCATATCTCAACCATAACCATACCCAAAAAAATACAAATTTGGATTATCCTCTTTAAAAGGAAGGCGAAAAAAACAATTCAAAAAAATTATGCTTCAAACTATTCTACAAGTCTTCTTCTTTCTTTCTTTTTATTTTTTTCTTTTTTCGCTAGGTAAAAAGAAATGAAATTCAGTAGAACACATATATCACAGCTGATACCCAGTATGCAGAATTATAGTTTTTTTCTTTACTTTCTAAATTTTTTAATTGAACCTGATGGAAAAATAGATGCAACCATACCTCTCGCATTTATACATATTTTCTCCATTAAGGCACTCCTTGGCTGTGAATTGTTCTAGGCATTCTTCCAAAGATGCAGCATCCCCATGAATTTCCACAGTCAAATCCATCATACTTTCATACTGATTTGAAATATTATTGCATTTTGAACATATCACCTGAAAATATTATTTTTTTTAAACATAAAAATTGAATACCTCAAAAGGAAACCAACAAAAAGGATTATATATAGAGGAATCAAATGTACAATTAGCAATAGAAAATCTAAAAATCGAAATGTGATTTGGAAAGAATTCATTAACCTCTATGGCTGCATAACTACAGCTATATTGTAAGCTAGCTCTAAGTGTTTTGAAGGTATTTAAAGAATTTCAACATGTAGGCGGAAGCTAAAGGGGCGCCGGTTGAGCGTGCAGATGTATATCAACAAGTATACCGCACCAAAGATGGGGTTGCTGTTAGTAGCCGTGTACAAGAGAACATGGTAAGCACAACTTGATCGAATGGAATTGTAGTGTATGTTGTGTTTGTATTGTTTATGGTGTGTAATATGTTGTTTGGTTCTTGTGGGAAAACAGGATAGGATGGCAGCATTGTTGAATGAACAGGGCATGCGACTAGAAGGAGAGGTTGGTAGTGGAATCCTCTGGTCGAGAGACGATGCGTATGCTCGGGTGATGGATCGTCCTGAGCGCCCCGGACGTGTACGCGGGGTAGGTTTTGGAATCACCCCATCAGGAAGAAGTGCCACCAACAATTCACTGTTTACCTCGAGTCCGTCGTCAACCAGAACAACGCAAAGGATTTCAGGGTTGGAGACGAGTCATGAAGAGCTTAGGGAGCGACTAGCTCAATCAGAGGCGAGGCATAGGGAGGACCTGGCTCAATCTGAGGCGAGGCATAGGGAAGAACTAGCTCAATCTGAGGCAAGACATAAACAACAACTGGACGAAGTGAGGAGTTCGATGAGAGAGATGTTCAACCAATTTAACGCATTTAGCCCACTTATCCGTGAATTATATTCTTCTCAGGTAGCAAACCAATTTCCCTTTAACGAAACACTACTTTTTACAATGCATTGTTATGTGATATTAATACAATGCGTTTAATATATATGTAGAGTGGCAATGCTTGATGGGAATGCAACTGTGCATCCGAAGGTAAAACAAAATTCCTTTAAAAATTTCCCTAAAAACAATACTCTTGTTAACAAATGGGAAATTGACTACACAACTTACTACACTACTCTTGTTTATGACTTAGTTGAACTACAGCTAGCCTTCCTCTTATGTTACTAAGTTGATGAAAACAACATAACTGATATGGGGCAGAGATTGATTCGTAGTACTATATTTTCGTTGTATTGTAGCCCCAATTGTAATGAGCTCTCCCTATTTCTAATTAATCTTATATGCTTCCATTTTGGCATTTGATACAAATGGTTCATTTGAACTCATATTTAGAGTATTATGTATTGCAAGCAAAAATTTGGCAAGTTTAACTTGACAGTTGTGAATAATTTGTGCAGTTTTACCATGAAGTGGACAAGAAAGCGTATGTCAAAATGGAGCCAAATGCCACTGAGGAAACTCTTCAGGCCTCACAACAAACGTTTTTTGTGAATAGACATGAACAAACGTTTGTATATATATATATTTTTGTTAATAGCCAGTTTGGCTATTTGTGATGTTGTTGGCTGTGGCTGTGGCTTTTTGTGATGTTGGGAACTGGTTTATTTTGGCACTTGTGTTGTGTTGTAATTTTGGGAACTTGTTTATTTTGGATGGTTGGGTTGTGTTGGAAACTTGTGTTGTGTTGGAACTTGTTTATTTTGGATGGTTGTGTTGTGTTGGAAAGTTGCTGCTGTTGGATGGTTGTATTGTGTTGGAACTTGTTTAGTTTGGATGGTTGTGTTGTGTTGGAAAGTTGCTGCTGTTGGATGGTTGTATTGTGTTGGAACTTGTTTAGTTTGGATGGTTGTGTTGTGTTGGAAACTTGCTGCTGTTGGAACTTATTTATTTTGGATAATTTGTGTTGGAACTTGTTTATTTTAGATGGTTGTGTTGTGTTGGGAAAAATTCTTTTGAAGTTAAGGTGGTGAGTTGTTGAGTTATTTGACTCCAGTGTGGGAAATTGTTGAGTATCTTCAAAGTTATCTACACCTTTTTAATATTTTAAAATATTCAATAACATTTTCAGTGCAGGTTGATAAGCTAGGCCTTAGTCTTGAGCTGGGTTCATTTGTGGCTGGTGTTATGATATCTACTACTGACTTTGCACAACATACTTTGGACCAGGTACTTTGTTTGTCATTAATAATTTCCAAACGTTTCATGTATATAAATTTAACTATTGTCTAAAACTAAATTCTAGTTCTACTTCATGTTGTGATGTTTTCTTATGTTATTTTAACTTTTGAAAAGTTAAACTGAATAGTGTTTGAATCGGGGTAAATGAGTGTAGACTGCTGACTAATTTGAAATTATGATAATAGTCTTTGCAGCACTTTTCCTTTCAAGTATTGGAATGCTCATACATGGGCATTTCCTATGGAACCATGTGGATATATTGCTAGCATCTGTTATTTTGGTCATAGTTGTTAAGACATTGTTGTTGCTATTGTTACTAAGGCCTTTGGTTATAGCATTAGAACATCATTCATTGTAAGTTGACTTGTATGGCTTGTTCAATTAGCTTTAGATCTGGATTAACAAAAGAAATTGCTTATTTATGAAAGAATGATTTTTTTTTTTTTTATAGGTTGGGGTCTCACTTGCTCAAATTGGAGAATTTGCTTTTGTTCTCCTAAATTGACTTGTATGGCTTGTTCAATTAGTTTTAGATCTGGATTAAGAAAAGAAATTGCTTATTTATGAAAGAATGATTTTTTTATTTTTATAGGTTGGGGTCTCACTTGCTCAAATTGGAGAATTTGCTTTTGTGCCTCAAATCTTCATCTTATTGAGGTGAAATCTCTTGCTCTGCTGTTGTTTGTGTGGGTTGAATATTTTGGATGTTTGTGTGGGCTGGGAAAATTCTTCAGTTATGATAACAGTGAAAAAACAGCCAAAACAGAGGGCAGGGAAAAAAAAAAAAAAGAGAAGCTATAGCCGCGTTTTAAAAACGCGGCTATAGCTTCTGTGCAAGGTTGGCAAACGAACTGACAGAGGGCTATAGCCGCGTTTTTTATAAACGCGGCTATAGTCTGCACCCTGTAGCCGCGACAAGAACCGCGGCTCAAGCAGGTCTGTAGCCGCGTTTTCCGAAAACGCGGCTATAGGTCGCTGACTATAGCCGCGTTTTTGAAAAACGCGGCTATAGACCTGATGCCTATAGCCGTGGTTCAAAAACGCGGCTTCAGGTCTGGTCTGTAGCCACGTTTTTAAAAACGCGGCTACAGACCCCGCAGGCCTGTTGCTGCGCCACTTAGGCCGCGTTTACAAACGCGGCTCTAGAAAACGCGGCTATAGGATATAGCCGCGTTTTCGGGGTCTATAGCCGCGTTTTTGAAACGCGGCTATAGGCCCCGTTTTTTGTAGTGCTACTTGGTTTTGGAAATCAAGTCACACATGATGTCCAAAACCAAGTTACACTTACACATGGTGTTAGACATCTCTTGTAAAGCAAGGACTTGCAAATTAAGTCCCAGTTGGTTTAGGACTCTTGTAGCCGTCCTACCATATTGACAGAGTCAGGATTTCAGTCTTAAGGGGCAAAATTAAAAGAAAATATTAAAAGTAAAATCAACCTAAAATATTAATTGATAAAAATAACAAAATGAATAAATAATTGTAAGCAAATGTAACTACAAATATATGTTTTATATCATTAAAATAAAAAGAACAAATATAATCAATTCATAGTTACTAATAATCAAAGGAAGAGATTAATCTAAGTACATAAATTTTAGACATTTAATTTGATTATTTAAAATATATAGGAAAATATATCCATCTTACAGTATTAACTATTAAGAATACAGCTAGCAAATACTTGTAAAGTTGAAGGTCCTCAACATTAACAAATTAAAATTGAGGCTTAAAAAAGAAAGAAAAATGTTTCTCACCAAAATAGTTTGAACAGAATCTCTTAAAATTTTTTCTCTATCTTTTAATTAGATGTAAATTTTGAAAATCTCATTGTTAAATTATATTTTATTTATATACTTAATATACATATCAAATTTCGTTCAAATTGAATAATATTTATTATTTGATCAACAAACTTATTTTTTATACATAATTATATTTTATACTACAAAAATTTGAAATTTAAATATTTAATTGATGACATAGTTGTGAATCTTTGATTTTCTTGAAATTTTGTAAACATAAAGGATATAATAAAAACATACAATCTACTAATTAGATTTTCAAAATTCACATCTAATAAAAAAAATTATTGAAAGAGTTTAAAAAGTTTCTCTCTAAACCCTTTCAAAAAAAAAACTCAACTAATTCACTATATAATAGGCAACATTAGTATTTTACTTTAGTTAATTGCACATTCTATTCCCCATTTGGGCTTGATTATTTAGCACCCATAAACAAAAGAAATTGTGTAGAAAAACGATAATTTCTCAGAAACGGGAACAAAATTTTATTACCATATTACATACCAAAGAAACATTTACAATAAGTTGAGCTAATTAAATGCCACTGCAGCACAACCAAAATAAAAAGGAAAATAATAACCCATACAAACCTCACCCCCATTGCATTAAAAAAAAAAAAAATCATATATTTTTTACCCTTCTGTCTGAGAATTACATACATATTATCTTATCACTTGCCTTGAATGCGCAAAGTAAATTCATGCAAGGCTAGAAGAACTTCCTTCAACCTATCTTTGGTCTCTGCATTGACCAAGTTACCATCTTTATCAAACTTTGCAGGAGGTTCGAATGCATTCAAACAAAACAATGGCTTATTAATGAAATGAATATCAAGAAAAACTCCGACTTGGCGAAGATGATACTGCGCTCGTTCACCACCACCACTTCCTCCAGTACTTATAATGGCAGCAGCCTTGTTAGCCCAAGCATTTGGTGGTCTAGATGCCCAGTCAATAGCATTCTTCAAAGGTGCTAATAAGAAAAGAAAGCACAATACATGCACAAAAATTATAAGTTATACTGCTGTTTTATGCGTCCATGAAAACTCAATTGGCTTAATTAAAATTATATGAAATCTAATATTCTTTTTCTTGACCCTAAATTAAATAAATCTTGTATAATCCATAAATTGGTTAAAAGCCAATTCCTACATTTGCTAAGTGTGTGGAGTAAAAGGACCCAAGTGAGCATATGGGCCATTGGGCTGTAACATGGAGGGCCGACCTGCTCCAGGACTAAACTCTATGATTTGGCCCATACGCCGAGGGTCCGAGGATACAGCCGAGAGAGAGTTTTACCTCGGACAGATCCAAGAGAACTCAAGATTTCATTATAAAGGTCAAGGCACAACTCTGGAAAAACTAATGGAAAAAGGGGTACATCCTGAATCTTCTAGATGCACCAGTATTAAAGAAAATATCAAGAGTAAAGGCTGCCACATCCGCATTAAAGGCTCTGCACCTACCTCCCTGGCCGCATTAATGGGGAGGTGACCCCTGAACAGTGAGGAGGAAACTTCTAGTCACTGTTCAAAAAGGTATCAGGGAAAGAAGTATAAAAGGGGGGTAAAGGCCAAAGAAAAAGGGGGGCGGTAGCTAAGAAAGAAATTGAGAAATTGTAATCTTTAAGGAAGAAAGAGAAATACTAAAGAAGTAGTCCTCGGCTCGAGTCCGAGGAGACCCATTGCAATTATTGTTCGTTATTTACCTGTATTTGTTTATAAAAGCTTGTTATCGAGCTCCCAGTACTTCTAACTTAGGTTTCAAGCCTACACTCTACAAATTTTATTGTTTAAGGCTCATTGGGCCTGAGCTCGTGATTGTCTTTGGGTCCAGGTGCAATTGTGCACTTACACTAAGTATGATTCTAATCATTGTTAATTAAAATTCTCTTATATTCTATTGTTTGGTTTGTTATGGCATGCATGCATAGTTAACCTTTTTTTTATAATAAAAAAAGTAAGATATATATTTCAAAAATTTTCTCTTGGTATCAAATTAAATTTCATTTCGAAATAGATGAGACATGGACAGAAAATCATATTATTTCTGATAAAATCACAAACTTCTCCTTCAAACTAGATTTTTTTGAGGGTGGTTTGTTAAGTGTTTTTGAAGTAGATTTGACACAACTCTCTTAGATTTATATTAAATTATAATGATTTTTACAAAGAATAAATTATAGTTCAATAATCATCTATGCACAGCAAAATACACCACTTCAAGCACTTCATTTCTCAAGATTCTTGAACGGAATTAATTTGCAAAGGCCAATTTCCACAAAGAAACATTTCAATATATTGGAGAATGAGAGAAAAGAGGGTACCAGCAAGGGAAAAGTTGTACTCAGGCGAAGCAAATAGAACACTATCAGCTTCTTTTATTTTCTGACGGAAATCTTCAACTTCTGGTGGAAATGTTCCCTGGCCTTCAAGGTCAGTATTTAGCAAAGGTAGCTGGTCGATTTCTATGTACTCTATTTCAATTCCTTTGACTGACTCTTGGCTTAGTTGGATTGCTACAACAAATTTTTATCATATCAAAAACTCATTTCACATAGAGAAAAATTAAGGAAATAACTAATCAACAAATAAATATACTTATATAAAAACATGGGTAAAATCTAAGTCAAGATAATTTAATTAGTAAATAGTACGTTCTTATTCATCCATATGCAATTTTTTTTTTTCTTTTATAGTAACAATGCCAATAATTAAGTGTGAATTCTTCTACAGCTCCTTATTGACTTGTGAGACATGCATTTCAATGAATTAATTGTTTCGTTATCTTAATGTGTTGTACAACTTATAATGCTAGCTAGGAACATATATCATTTTTTGGGAAATTTTCATTTTAAACCTTATAGTTATAGGGGTGTAACAAATTCAATCTTGTAGTTTTGAAAGTAAAAAAACTAAACCCTAATATTTTAATAAATAAACAATTAAATCTTAAGATTTCAAAAAAAAACTAATTAAATCTCAACCTATTCAAAGGGTACAACATTAAATTATAAATTAATTATAAGGTTAAAATGATTTTTTTTTCTTTTTCCATTTTTTTCACAAATTGTTAAGGTGGTATATTATTAATTTAATTAGTTACATCTTTTTTCACAATAAGTTATGTTAGGTTCTAAAAATTTAGGTTTAAATGTTTAGAATCATATTTTAGATATGTTGGCAAACCGAGAACAAAACATGTTTAATCTATGTGTTAGGCAATGCTTAAAGGTCTAGGTTTCAAGCTTCAAGTTCAGCTGACTGCAGAAAAAATGAGACACTTTTTTCCTTGCTCGATCGATCGAGAATTAGGCTCGATCAATCGAAAATTGCAGGAAAAGAAATTCTGTAGATTTTTAGATCTCGCCCAAACCCATGAAAACGTTTAAGGTTTCATTCAAACTTGACCACATATAAAAGGGAAACCCTAGCTACATTTTGGAGACTTTTGGAAGACTTATGTGTTACTCTTTGTGAGATCTGAGAAATTTTGTACTTTCTAACTACACAAGAATCTACCGAAGTAAGATCTATAATCAAGCGTTGGTAGAACCTAGTTGCTGCAACAAGATCATTACTGATGGTGATTTGAAACATTTGAGTAAGATCTCAAAGTCGCAAGCAAGAGTGCTTGTGTTGCCATAAATTAAAGGAGAGAATGAGTCCATGAATTCGAAACTTGCATGCGGTCATGTTAGTAAGTTACTACATGAGATAGAAATAGATTTAGGGTTAAATCTTTGTAAAAACTTTGTTTCTCTTATAGTGGATTTACTTTACCTTGAGGATAGTTAAGACAAATCATCCTCAGATTTTTACCTTGAAACGATTAATTTCATTGGTTTTCCTAGGTCATCAAATCGTAGTATTATTTACTCTTTTCGCTTTTGTGCATGATATGATATATGCTTATTTAACCTAGATTTGAATAATACATCTAATAATCAACTTAGTTAATTAATTAAGTTAAACAACCTAGTTTAAGGGGTCTAAATGAACAAACAAGTTATAAATGAATTAAGTTGTTGATAAACAACTTGAGCTCAACTCGAGAACAAACTTGAACTTTTAATACTTAATTCAACTCAGTTTGTTTATAGTCAATGATAATAATAATATGGAAGCTCAACAGTTATATATAAGAGAAAATTTGTAAAAAAAAAAAAATCTTTAGTCATCAGAATTATTGATAATAAATAAGAGACAAAAGTGACACAAATTACGTACGTACCAGCCCGAATGAGGCCTCGGTGATAGGAACCTTCACGGAGAGACCCACATATTGCTGCCACTTTGATTATAGTTTTCGCTTCATTTGTTGCCTCCATCTCTCTATCTTTCTTTGTGTATCAAATCGTAGAAACTAGAATGCACAAATGCAATGCAATGTCTCCCTTTATATTTAAGTCGAACGAACAATATTAATGAGCAAAACTAAAACTGCAATGTCAATGAAATCTCTCTCTTTTATGTAAAAGTCTTATCTGAAAATACAAAGCAATGCATTCCAAATTTATAGGAAACCTGGAGCAATATTGTTGAATAAAATATTACATTAGTTATTGTATGGTTAATTTAAAGCTTATAATCTTATGTGATGGGTTTGCATGTGGACGTGATTCTGAATGTGTACGTTGATATATGTCAATGGTCAAAGAAAACAAATTTTCTAATATGAACATTCTAGAAAATAATAACAATTATACAATTCCCAGTGGATGGGGGGAAATTACGTAAGTGATGAGGTTTACAAAAAATTAAAGAAATATAGAACATGAAAGAGATCGACTTCTTACATAGAACATGAAAGGTTATTAATATGGGACATGCTTTTAGGTACTCTTATTTGTACAACTAGCTGATATTACGCGCGATGCGCGGTACATTTTGATAAATTTTGTAAGAAATTATTTATGACCCATTGATTTCATAAATACTATTATTGTTAGTCACACTTAATCTATGAGGTTTTCTACTAAAACTAAATACATTGGGGGGGAAATTCCTCTAATTCATGCAACCAAGAAATGTTACCAGATCATAGTGAAATTGTTACTTACAAATCTGTTGGTTCCTACGTGTCTTTCTTGTATTATTTATGTTTTATATATCAATTAGCTATAAAAACTTCTAGAATTTCATGATACAAGAATAGAAAAAATAATGTCATAGTGATGCAATAATATCACAATTTAACCTCCAAATTTTAATTGAACTAAAAGTAGCCAAAAATAGCTCATTACCAAGTATACGCATCATACAAAAAACCAAAAATATAAATTGCCACATAATAAGAAAAAATAAGTAAAACCGTGTACATAAAATGTAAACAAAATATTTAAGACGAACGTAATATTTTAAAAATTAACATATCTCTCAGAAAGTAAAACAAAGATATTGTGAAAAAATTATGGAAGTTTAATTTTTAAGTCCAATGGAAATAGAGATTTATACTGGACAAATGTGGAGACAAATAATATTTGCAAAATTCATTGAATTCGACTCTTGCAGTTCTACATTAAAGTTAGTCTTATGCAAAAAAATTGAAAAGTTTTTTTGATTCCTAAATTTCTCGTGACTTTTTAGATCTATCTGTATCAATTCAAAGCATGTAAAGTTATTAATGTATACAAATTCTTTAAATTTTATTCCTACATTTCCCATGACTTTTTAAATCCACCTGTATCAATTCAAAGCATGTAAAGTTATACATGTATACAAATTCTTTGAATTTTATTAATACATTGAAATAAATGCATTTGCCATCAATATATATAAGTAGAGACCTCACGTGGGAGAGCATGAGGTTCTGCCAAGTGACATATTGTATGGCATCCTTCTCATTTAGGCTTTCACCTCATTTAAATTTAGCATTTATGTCAACCTATTAAGTAATGACAAATGCATTTATTTCAATGTATTAATAAAATTCAAAGAATTTGTATACATTTATAAATGTAGGAATAAAATTCAAAGAACTTGTATACATTTAAAACTTTACATCCTTTGAATTGATAGGGATGAATCTAAAAAGTCATGGGAAAGGTAGGAATCAAAAAAACTTTTCAATTTTCTACATAAGACTAACTTCAATACAAAAGTGCAAGAGTTAAATTCAATGAATAGGGCAAATATTATTTTTCTCCACATCAATCAATCAATCATCAATATATATATAAGCAGGAATCTCATGTGGGAAAGCACGACATTCTGCCAAGTGGCATCCTTCTCATTTAGACATTCACCTCATCTAAATTTAGCATTTATGTCAAACTATTAAGTAATGGAAAATGCATTTATTTCAATGTATTAATAAAATTCAAAAAATTTGTATACATTTATAACTTATACACTTTGAATTGATATGAATGGATTTAAAAAGTTATGGGAAATGTAGGAATAAAATTCAAAGATTGAAGTTAGTCTTATGCTGAAAATTGAAAAGTTTTTTTGATTCCTACCTTACTCATAACTTTTTAGATCTATCCGTATCAATTCAAAGCATGTAAAGTTATAAATGTATACAAATTCTTTGAATTTTATTCCTACATTTTCCATGACTTGTTAAATCCATCCATATCAATTCAAAGCATGTAAAGTTATAAATGTATACAAATTCTTAAATTTTATTAATACATTAAAATAAATGCATTTGTCATTACTTAATAGGTTGACATAAATGATAAATTTAGATGAGGTAGAAGCCTAAATGAGAAGGATGTCATACAATATGCCACTTGGCAGAATATTATGTTTTTCCATATGAGGTCTCTGCTTTTATATATATATATATATATATATATATATATATATATATATATATATTGTTTATATATTTAACACATTGAATCAATTAAAGTTGAAACTTTTTTGTTTTTGAGAAGCCAAATTGTAGGAATGCTGGCTTTTATTCCACTATCTCATTTTAATTTTTCAACGATTGTGAGTTTTCTTTAGTTTTTTTTTCCCCCAAAAAAGAAGGTGACAAATTTATGAAATTTATTTTATAATAAATATTTAAAAATAATATAAACCAAATATTTCAATTGATTGACACTTCTGAGTATTTTTAATGGTAATATCCAAGTTTTTAAATCTCCCACTATTGAGTTAGAGGGCAGGCTCATTGTGTAAACAACACAAATTCTGTCTGTGATGCACATGGGCTGGCCTATGAAAGGACCAAAATTTATCTGCCCTTCACTATGAAGGGAATTAACATGAAATTCTCAACTTGTAAGAAACAAAAAATAGAGAAAATACACGCTAAAAGAAAAAATAATCATACGAGACAGTATTTACGTGATTCGGCAATTTGCCTACGTCCACGGAGTTGCAGGGTTTTCACTATTATCAAGGAAAAAAAAATACAAAGTGCGGTTACAATTTTTCACACTCTCAAAAACAACAACCAGAAACTCTAATCACAAAAACAATGGTTTCTATATCTTGCACACAGAATTCACAATGAGCTACAAAACGATCCAAAAAATTGAGGAACTCAACCTGCATGTCAATGCTATGACACGCCTACCATTTGAGTGTGATTTACTTAGAGAATGGATTACACACTTTGCATGATAAAGGGGCATAGTTGAAGACTGACTGTACTTTTTTGCTTGGACAGAGAAAGTTTGTGACACAACTTTTATGTTACAATTTTGATATGATTGATTATAAGTGGTAAAGAAAAAGTGACAAATTCATGTGAAAGTAATTATCTACTACTCACAATCGACCACGTCAGAATTGTGACAAAAATTGTGCTACAATAGTTGTTGTTATAGAAAAACTATTGGAAAAAATATTCTGATATTTTCTTTGTAATAAAGAGAACCTTGAATCAATCATCTATACGTTAGAATAGCATTATGAATTAGTAGGTTATCAAAACGTTATTAATTTATCAATTTGATAAAATGTAATTCTGCTACAGTTTGAATAGACGCAGTGTGCTTATGCTTCATCTTTGATGGGTAGATAAAACACTCACAGATCCATATGGATTGAACACTCGATCTCAATTCCATCTTGTTTATGACGGTAACATGCCATTTGATCCAAGGACCATTGGCACTAACTTTTCATACCAGGCCATGAACAACATGAACAGAGGCTTGACTAGTACAAATATTTCTCAAAACCTTAGCATATGACACTTGAAAAGAACACGAAAGCAAGTTGATGTCTGATTCCAAACTTCACTTTTACAGAAAATAAATATAAAAATAAAAATCCATGCAGCATGTTACTACTTGGCATAAAGAATCAGCTAGGTTGTAATGCCAGGCAGAGTACATACTGAGTCACAAATTATTTTCACCCAAAAATCACCAATTATTTCTCACAGCTTTCCTTGGAGGCGTAAAGTAAAAGCCTGCAAGGATATAAGAACTTCCTTCAACCTCTCCTTGACTGATTCATCAACCAAATTGCCATCACCGTCAAACTTTGCAGGAGGTTGGAACACGTTCAAGAAAAATTCAGGTTTGTTGATGAAATGAAGATCTAAATAAACTCCAATTTGGCGAAGGTGATACTGTGACCGTCCACCACCAAAACCTCCCCCAGCACTTACAATTGCAGCTGCTTTATCAGCCCAAACATTTGGCGGTCTAGATGCCCAGTCAATTGCATTCTTCAGAGGTGCTGGTAAATTGGGGAAGAGAAAAGAGTTGGCAAAACACAAAGCAGCAAATAACATGCACCTGATTTTTTGGCAATTCATAATCCTAATACGTTGGCTAAAAAAATTTAACATATATAGACTGCATCTAATCAAAAACCATGCATTTCCATTTTTTCCAACAATCCATTAGGACATTTAGTATGATTCAAAACTAAAACTTTTTTCCTTTTTCCTACATTGTGAAATTCCTCAAGTTGACTCAAACCCCTCTGGTTCTACATTAAATTTCAACTATGCATAGGACAAAGGATATCATGGTTGAAAGAGTGCTCATCTCCACAAAAAGTTTGCATGCACCTAACATATCAGCTTTCTATTTGACAAGATTGTAGCTTAAATATAGCAAGAAAGTAGTGCCAGAAATTGAAATATCAAGAATTGCTGCAGGAAAAGACGATTTCAAAATAACAAATGTCAACCAACTCTTGAATTAATTGGAATCAGCAACAGAAAGCAATTTGAAGAGGATTATATTACATTGCAACATCTGAAAGATGCAATAGCTGGAGCCTAAGAAATTACTGTATTAATAAGTAGGAAAGGTTCATTTTTTCTGTCTCACTCTATCCTAAAGACAGCATGCTAGCAGTCACTACTACTTTCTTGGGATGGTCCCCACTAGTAAACTATTTAGCTAATTGTATCAACTTTCAAAATAGATTACAGGCAACGAAATTGCCATCAGAATAGTCAAGGTCAAAAGGGTAAACAGTTCCAACCATCTTGGCTGTACAAAGTACATTAATAATATATCAGGAGGAAGATTAAACGTTGGGCATTGGAAAAGAATTTACAGCAACTTGTCCAAGAACAATTTTTACTATGTTGAAGCTCCTTCTAAAAATCTTTTAATTTTTTCTCCTGAAATATGTCTAATTTTGAAAGGCTCTTTTTACATCTCAAATTTTGAGTTCTGCAAGTATTTGTCCTCAACAAGTTTTGATTAAGGCTTGGATGAGTTGAGTTGAACCTTCATGTGTCCATTTGTTCCATATAAACTGACAATGGACCCAACAATTTTCCCTGACAATTTAAGCCATTCAGATGCTTTTGATCAGTAAGATATGCTAAATAGAACAAATGTATAAACTTCTTTGATGTCCTTCCAACCTTCCTACACAGAAATTAGTCTATTCAACACATAGTTGCTGTACATAACAGAGTAAGCTTGGAGAAAGGATACCTAGAATCAAATCACTCTAGGATTTGGAATATGGAATCACATACTGTGACATGCCAGGCTTATGTAGCTCTCTCTTTAAGGTTAGTCTAAGTTCATAGCAATTTTCTGAAGTCCTATGGGACTCACTTAGTCAGGGTCAAGATGAATATCCCTATAAACAGTTCCTGCTATACTTTCATATCACACTAGATTTTGTTTGAAATAAGATTAATGAACCATACTTATAATTGAGAGGCCTAACGCATCAGGTACCTCAAAGCTCATAGATTGAAATGATCAACTCAAAATGCATTGAATGTACGTTTAGATGAACTTTGATTTAGTTGACTTATTAGCTCATTTACTTGTGTACAACTTTTTAAAGTTTCAATCTTTTTTTAAAGTATAATGAAACTTTTGTCAACTTTCAACAAATAAGCAAATAATCTTTTAAACACAGAGCTAATTCAAAAGGATAAGTTCTACACATTCAAATGCAGTGCAGAATGAATGAATATATATATATAGCTCCAAAGACAATGACCACATGTATGTTGATTAGACATTTGAAAAACTCAGCTAATTTACTCTCTACTTTTTTTCCTTTTCCTGTTTTCTCCCTCCCTGCACTGTTTGCTTGAAGATTCTGAATTGTGACAGAATGTGGGAAATTTGTTGAAAAACTAAGTAATATTATATATTAACACAACATTGCATTTGAAAGAATTTGGGTAGTCTAAAGTGCAAAGTGTATGCCTGTATGGTCAACAATAATAATAATAATCATAAAAGTAATTTAGAACTTAGAACCAGCTGTAGTTAAAGAAATATAATATTGGGGGATTTGGGTGGTCGAATTGGCAATGAAAGCCGTGATACCATGCGCACAAAATAAAAACCAAAAGTTGGGTCAACTAAACTTCCAAGGAATAAGGTCATATATTATATGCAATGGTACCTACTACCCAGTTGAGACCTCACCCACTTGCAACCACAAGTTCCTGAATGCCTTATCTATCTCCTATAACATAACAGGACACCTTTTGCTTGTCCCTTGCCCTTTTTGTTTTCCATTTTTTAATCAAACAACACCGCCCCAAATATTAAAAAAATTACAGACAAAGGTTCTTTTCTAAGATCTAACCCAGCCCTTATACAAAGCACCCACCATTTTCAAAACCTTGCATGCTTCATGTCCCACATCTCCTCTGAAAAATAAATGGATAAATTACAACAATCTTCAAAAGGATTTATCAAAATGAGAGTACAAAATGTGACAAATTAGTCCATGTCTAACTTTTCTAATGAAATATTTTATTTTTAAATAGATATTCTTATGAAAAGTATGATCGAAATAACACTACCCTCTCTAGAGATTTGTAAAGATGGCATTCTATAATAAATTCAGTACAAATGAGTAATTTATAAAAATAAAAATAAAAATTGTTAAGAAGTTCAATTTTTTTTACATTCAGTAAGATTTGGAGAGTGTTATTTATACAAACACTTGTGGAGTGTCATTTCGATACACCTCACAGAGGTTGAATTGTTGAAATTTACCCGAAATAAATTCAAGCCATGACATGAATTTTAGTCCAAAACTGAAAAAATTGTAAACAATACCAATTTTCCAAGACTAAACTTTTTTTTATAAAATTAAAATTTTAAAAATAAAAAAGAAAGAAAAAGAAAAAGAAGGGAGTACCTGTGACTGAGTAGTTGTACTCGGGTGAAGCAAAGAAAATGCTATCAGCATCTTTAATCTTCTGACGAAATGCTTCCACGGCTGGTGGGAAAGTTCCTTCTCCTTCCAAATCAGTGTTGAGCATAGGCAAAGGTGATATGTCTATGTACTCCATTTCCAAGCCATTGATGGACTTGCTTACCTCGATTGCTACAGCAAAAAACACACACAAAATCAAAACCCAGTTCCCAAAAACAAAGTAGAAAACAGTACCAAAAACAAAAGCAGAGAAAGTACCAGAACGAACGAGGCCACGGTTGTACGAGCCTTTTCGAAGAGACCCACATAGAGCAGCCACTTTAATAATCGGTTTTGCTGCTATAACAGCCTCCATAGCTTCAAACTCAGAGTTCTCTGACTCTCACTTCTGTCTGTCTCTGTGTCTCTGCGTCTCTGCGTATAAAGCGTGTGTTTGAACTTTGCAAGATGTGTCAGTTGCTATTTAGACAGGTGGAGCTGTGTGAGGTACATTATAAAATGCTGTCGTTTTTGCACCAGTTATGTGTTAAAGTTAGTGGCATTTGATGAAATATGAATTGTTTGTGTTTATCTGCCGTTGGATTAGTGGAAAATGGGAATAAAAAATGCGGTTTGACCTTGAAGAGTGATGATGTGATGATAAGGTAAAAAGAAAAGTTTAAACTTTAAAGTTGTCTGTCCAATGTTCTGTTCACAAGTGGGAATTGTGAGATAAAAGGATTGTGTCCCAATGTTTAGGGGCACCTGGCTGATTGAAGTTGTCGGCAGGTAGGAGAATTTGTTGCTTGGGGACTGAGCAAAGTTAAAGATACATAAAGTTCGACAACAAAAAATTCCAAGCTTTTACGGGTATAGATTTTTATTTAAACTCGTTATTAACATCATATCTTTCTTTATCATTTAACAATTTGTTGTATCAATTAGATGTGAAAGTTTTTATCATATTTTTATGTCTATAGACGTTATTCTTAGTTCCTTAGTGACTACGTTTTGATATAATGTTCTTATATATTGAACTTATCAAAATCATGATATATGGTCAAAAATAGACATGTCATAGTCCTGGTTATCCTAAAAATTTTGGTGCACAAAAATATTGAATTTTATCTTTGCCACTTGTGCAATATGTAAGGTCTTTTTTTATATATAATATACAATAAATTTCACAATATTATTTCAGCATAATCTTGTGATTGATATATAATAAAAGTAATGATAATAGTAATATTAATCAAAATGATATTATACTAATTACAATCTAGTATCTCAATAAATCATGTAAAAAGTTGGTGAAATTTGTTTCCCTTTGAGTAACATTGTTGATTTAAAAATGGAAGTCCCAACTGATCTTTCGGTGCATCAGTTGAGACATATCATATCCTGATCATTGGGCCACCTTTATAAAGGTGTTTTGCCTAGATATGGCCTGATAATGAGATGAGGAACCTACTAGTGCCTGCCTGTTCATCTTATGTTTCAATGTTCTATCATTGGCACTCATTAAAGATTGAAATTATGGTTACAGATACTTGCTTGGCTAGATCTAGAAGTGCATGCTCCACTCAATTTCCTGATGTTGGCTAATCGGTAGTCTGGGAAAAACTTCTGGTATTGTGGGCTGTTGGACCAAGTTGAGTCTCAATAAATCTGAAATTTGTTTACCCTTAATAGTTAATACCTTTGCTGGTAGACAAAGTTTATGTCTCTATGCTTCTCTCTTACAATTCATACTAGTTGAAAAGCCCGCTAGGTTCAAGGGTGGAAACCAAAGTTCCTTAGGCTCCCATCTGTAATTTTTGTTGAGACATGATTATAGCGTACAAGATGTGATGTAAGGGTTAAAACTTAAAAGAGAGCATGTGCCTGAAACTAGAACACAAAATTGTTAAGTTGTAGACATGTACCTTTATATTCACCATGAATGAACTTGAAAAATTACCAAGAACAGTGAAATTGCAAGAGTACATTTGGTACATGGTCTAGGCAAGTCTGAATCTCCTCATTCCAACTCCCAAGATGATATCAATGAAGCAAGTCATCCTATAAAACACTTAGCCATCCATTCATCTTTTGAACAAATTTCTCTTTTATTCCTCTAAAAGGGGAAGAAATCCTTTCCTTAAAGGAAAGACCAGATCATAATCCTTCGAGCAATTACATCTTATTAGCTATCATACAAAGAAGCAAATATAAATCCTCAGGCTCTCTCATCTATGCTTCATACTTGGTCATTCATTTATTTCACATTACAAATATCTTCAAGACAATGAGAATGTACTAAAACAGTTAAGGACTGAGGTTTTATTTGTTCAATATTTGATGGCTATTAGAGGGAAATCAAGTTGGCCAACTCTCATGCATAGGTAGATCACACACTCTCTCCCTAACAAGAAGGTACCTCATGAGATATCTCTCTCACAATATATAGCACTCACATCACACGTATGAAACTCACACATGTAAGAGAAATGTTTCATAAGACAGTCTCATAAGATAATTTTTCTTCCCTAGCCCACTCTCATATTTTGCAGGCTTGGAAAGTATTGGTAGCCGCTAATGACCTGCTTACTTGTGTGAGGTTCTAGTCAAGATCCATTCAGAGAACCCGTATCTTGCAAAGTCATTATTCAAATTTTGGTTAGTGGGATTCAACATAAGAGGCTCCAACACAACTTTTTAATGATGTTCGTAAAGAAACTTTGTGTGTTTGATTTGTTTCTTAGCAAAGCTCACTATAGTTCATCCAGAAAAAGATAATTTTACTGAAATGATTTTTATCTGAAAAGCCTTAGGCATGGTAAGTCGTTCAAATTTTATATATACATAGCTATAAAACTAGAAGAATGTATGAACTAACAAAAAAAATTTTTATATATTATATGAAAAATAGGGTAATTGCTGTAAACTCACTTGTGGTTTGACCTGAACTCACTTAACCTTCTCGTGGTTTAAAAAGTGTTACTTTGCCCACCTGAGGTTTGTTCCGTTTGTTTCCTATAACCGACTTCTGTTAAAAATGAGAGTAAATATGTATTTTTGCTCTAATTTTATGTCTCTCTCCTCTCAAAACAAAATGAAACAAAACATACAAAAACAAGGAATAAAAGATTAAAAAAATGCTATTTGTAAAACATTTAAAACTAGCCCAAGAACTCCAATAAATCACAAAATGTCTTTGTAACACACTAAGGGCATTCCACCAACAAAAGTGGTATTTCCTTCTCAAATTCTTATCTCAAACATGGCTTCCACCTCCATTTCAATCAATATTACCACCATTGCATAGATTACAACAATGGTAGGTGATAAGCTCTCAATCATGAATTATGTCATGCGGCGTGACCATGAGAGCATCCAAATGCTCAATCACAAAACAAAAGGTTTTCAACTAGGGTTGTTCACCAAACCGCATAAACCGTACAAATCATAAAAACAGCACCAAAATTGCCCTCAAAATGGCATTATTGCACTGCACCGCAAGTAACAGCGCACCACATGGTGCAATGCAGTTTGCAGTTTTATGATAAGAAAACCGCACCACACCGCATAGCACCCTCTCTATATATAAATTTATTTATTTATTTTTAATATTAAATATATTATTAATAGTTGGGATTTACTAACGTGTACCCTTATGGCATATTAGTAATCCATCTTAGGAAACTTTTTATCAAAAAACGAAAAAGTAATTTACTATTTTAATAGCTTTTTCAATTTCTCATAAAAACTTTCCCAAAATTGATGGTTAATATGTGCCCTATGGGCACACATTAACCGGATCCTTAATAGTTTAATAACCATAGTTTTTTTTTAAAAAAAATTTGATAACCATAGTAAATGTTGACTAAGAAAGTCAACCCAAAATAAAGAAAAATTAGCTCAATAGTTTAAAACTTGCCCTAAAATAAAAGGAAAAATTAGTTTTAAGCTGGGTAGGAAAAGCCCAAAATTTAAAAAATATACCGACTTCAAATCATTTAAATTGCATCTTATACATAACACCACATATGTGACCGCAAAAATGAGATGTGATGCGGTTTTGGTTTTAGCTAAACTCTAAACTGCACCGCATCGTACCACACATGTGACCGCAAAAATAAAATGTGGTACAGTTATGGTATTAGTTAAATCGCACCACAAAGTACAATATTAAAAATGGCTCAAAACCGCACCACATCGCACCGCGAATACCCTATTGACGACCAAAAGCTGTCTTGACCACTCAGGGAGGAAAAGAGGAAGTCAACCCTACATACATGACTTGGAAGTAAGAAGATAAGACTCATAAAGAGTCTCATTATTGACCTCGACACAACACTACAAGTTTGGAAATGTCTTTAGGATCGCTATGCAAACTCCTCAAATGAAAGAGTACGAGATCGGCAACGAAGCAGCAAGAAATCTCTCTGCTCTTTCTCTGTCCTAGATCTCTCCCTCTTTCTTTCTTTGCTCAAACCCCAGTTTAGTCTTGGTTGTGGGTTTGTGCAGGTTAGTGGAACAAAACAAGTGACTGAATCAAAGCAAAACCCACCATCAAAACCCCAAATCTTTTCTTTAATAATTTGAACTCAGATTTAATAAAAACACACTATCAAAATCACTACCCTTTATACCTAAAATCCAAATTTCTTCGTGACTTATAATAAACAACACAATAAACCTAGAAAATAATTATTAGGAAATAAGCTTGTGAAGTCTCCTTGTCCCTAGAAAGCCAAGATCTATATGATTTTTTAATGGAGAAAATTTTCAACAAAGAAATGAATAATATCTTCATCATAGACTACATTTAAAATTGCTCCAAAAAGAAAAAATTGCCAAAACCCATTTGTTCACAAAGCTCAGTCCCCCGAAACAATGCAATCTCTTAATTTTCATTATCACCCACTTCATCAAAACTTATGTAATAATCATAGAAAACTCACCAAGAGAGGGGCTGGGTTCTTTTGTCGTTATGAAGTTTGAAATGCAAGAACATTTCACAAACTTTTTTTTACCAAATAGCATTTTTTGATCTTGTTTTCCTTGTTTCTGTATATGTTTTGCTTTGTTTTGGGAGGATAGAGATATAAAATTAGAGCAAAAATACATATATGCCCCTATTTTTAATAGAGATGGGTTACGAGAGACAAATAGAGCAATCTCAGGTGGGCAAAATGAAAAGTTTTAAACCACAGATAAACAAAATGATTTTAGGCTAAACCAGGTAGGTTTGCTATAATTACCCCATGAAAAATTATGTAATAATATTTTGCATTTTTCTTTTATAGTTTAAGATCGCCTTTATAGTTGAGGTGACCTAATCTTAATACATGGGGAAGCATCTGCCCATCACATATATCACATATCAATGCTGAATACCCTACACTTTACCTTACATCATAATAATAGGGTTCAAATCCAAAAAATGTGTATCAAGCCCATAGATATAAATGGGGTTTTTAGATAAATAAATTGAGATTTATATTATTTTTTACAAACCCAAAATCCAATTAAAGGAAGCCCAACTTAACATAAAAATTTAACATTTTCTCACTTTGGCACCATTAATTGGCAGTTTGATTTTTTTTTTTAAATGTTTGGACACGAATAATGACAATGGCCACCCATAATTGTAGCAAAGTTGAAGACACTCAAATATCATGATTCAGTCCAACAAAACCATTAACATGAATAATGGTTGGCATTAAGCTAGCAGTGATTGTATAGTATTTCCATAGATACAATGTCATTAGTCACATTGACATGATCAAACATTTTACATATGTATATTCCATAATGTTTAAATTACAAATGTGTTGTTTTTATTGGTGCTCTCCTTTATCACCCATTCTCTATCCCTATTTTTTATGAAGAAAATTTCATTTGCCATTATTGTATTTCAATTAGTAACTGTTGTCGTTTTTAACGAAAATATCAAGAGTTCAGATCCTCCTTACCCAAATTATCAAATTATATATAATAATAAAAAATCATTTTAATCTCACCCTTTTCCTTATCTAATTCTTACTTGCTAGTCTTTACAACAAGTGGTCTTCACTCTCACACGGCATCAAAATATTATATTATAATTTAGTAATTAAGTCTTTTTTTTTTTGGCAGAAGTCATTAAGTTTTTCATTATCATATCATCACCCTTCCTTCGAATATTTCCTCTCAAGTCTAATCATTAGATCTAAAAATTAATTAAAAAATCTTTAATCATTAATTTTTGTCCTTATCATCCCAATAAGGTCAAAGATATAAGAGATTTTTATAATATAATCATTAATTTTTATTATTATCATATCATCCCTATCTTCAAATATTTCCTCTCAAGTCTCTAGTCATTAGATTCTCAAAAAAAAATCTAATCATTAATTTTTGCCCTTATCAGTCCTAATAAGGTGAAAGATTAAAGAGAATTATTGACCAACTAATGGAATGAAAAAGCTCTTCGCAGCAAAATATATATATATATATATATATATATATATATATATATATATATGTTAAGTTTTAGACCCCTTAACATAATATGTTTAACCTAATATAAAATCAAGTTGATTAACAAGTTTGTTGATTAAAACTAAGCTAAACAAATATGTGTAAAACAGATATAATGCAGAAAGTAAAGAACATAAAGATCTGATGACCTAGGAAAACCTAACCAGTAAAAAACCTGGGGAGGATTTAACTTAACTATCCTCAAGGTAAAAACAGATCTGCTATGAAAGAATTGAAGTTTGTACAATAAAACTTATATAGACCACTAACATCATATTGCTACCTTGTGTAAAAAACTTACTACCACGATCACGTGACAGTTCCAAGTCCACGAACTGCTTCTTTCCTTGATCTACAGTAACTACAAGTTCTCCTACTTGTGATTTTGAGACACCTCTTAAAGGTTTTAGATTTTCTTGAAAGTTCTTTATGCAGCAACTGAAGTAACCATCAAGTTCTTGATGTGAATCTTGATCATGATAGCTCTATGTATGTGTATGAAAGTAAACACCTCTCAGATCTCACAAAAGATTCAACACACAACTCATCAAAGATTTCTAAAATATAGTTAGGGTTTTTTCTTTTATACTTGGAGCGAAACACTTAACCCTACACGCCATATGGGCTTGGGTTGGTTTGAAACTACTGCAAAAAGTTCTTGTTCTACGAGATTCGATCGATTGAGTCTAATTTTCGATTAATTGAGCTTTGTAGAATTTAACCAATAAATTCCTGCAATTACTCGATTCCAAACTTACACTTATCCAAATTTTGAGCAAGTCTAAACCTAAACTTATTGTTTTGATCATGGTTTGCCAACATATACAAAGTAAAGTTCTAATACATTAGTTCCTAAAGTCTTAGAATCTAACAAAATATATAAATATATATATATATATATTGTATAATAATATTACTTGTATTAATGTTTTTATATATATATACATAAGAAAGTGACGTTCTACACGTGACAATTCCATTTTCAGTCCATGAAAAAGAGACTTTTGTCTTTCCAAATATCACCTCTCACAAAGTGTTCTCTATCTAAGATTTTTTTTTTTTTTTTGTTGAGAAACCTCTCTATCTAAGATATACTATATTCTTTAGTATTAATTTTTGTTATATCATTTGATCATGATTTATATGCTGATTCTTTGAATGTTACACTAGTTATTAAACTTTTAATTTTGAATAGAGATTAAATTTTGTAAGAATGTAAAACTTATGTTTTACCCCTTCAATCCCAACATGTCATTTCATCTTTTCATATATTTAAGGATAAACACAATCACACCTAATTAATTCTATTACCTATATATAAATCCAACCAAATTAGGAGTTTATTGAAATGTTATTAAGTTTAAGTATGGTAGAAGAATGTATTGAATTGATAGTATAAAACATTAGTTTTACACTCCATCTTTACTGAATTTAAGCTCGAATAGAATAAGTATACAATATTTTTTAAATAAAAATATCCTTAAAAAACTCCAGGCATCATTTGTGAAAGGTTTTTGTTAATAAATGTCATGAAAATAGTAGTTAATTAAAATGCATTAATGCTTTATCAAATAATATTATATACATTTAAAAAAAAAAAAACAAAGTCAAACTATACCCACATATCCAATCACCGCATACCTTTGGTGTGATGGTCACTCCACAAGTATAAATACTTCTGGAGTGTGGGGGGGGGGGAAAGGCCGAGGTTCAAGTCTCCAGGAGGGAGCTTCACATACATATACACTTAGATTAGGCTAGAATAGAATTCTATCTTGTATAAAAAAAAAAAAAACATATCCAAAAAAAGAACACACACACAAACAAAATAATAATGAATATATGCGTGTAAGCCAATAAAACATTAACAAATGTATTTCTTTTTTTTAACTTGTACATTATAGCTTATAATTAAGTATTTATTAACCCTTAACTTGTACATCATAGCTCATAATTGAGTATTTATTAACCCTTAACTTGTAACTTTAGAGCGCCTCATTAAAAAGACCTCTGTAAAGTGTAAAGTCTTAAAGATACATTAAACAACATTAGCCTTATGGTTATGGTAGATGAATATTTGGTTTGTCTTCTAAATACTTTGCTAGGGAAGGGAGGACCAATCCCAACGCCACCAGTCTTTTCTCTTGTTGCAAGTATATTCATATTCGGAGAAAGGAATCAAACCTATCCCACAATATATAATTGCTCTAATTATCTGTCTTTTGCTAAATAATTGATGATTAGTGCTAATAGTTTTTTTTTAATAGAACTTCTATACACGACAATATAGAATTCTCCTATTAAGGCATTAATTACGGACAGTTCCATCTCGTGTACGTGACTATCCACTAAATGATTTTTATTTATTTCTTGATGGGACGCAAAAATGATTTAGAGTTTATTTATAAAAAAAAACATTTTGATGTTTGTATTGCATTGCTTTTATTATATAAATTTATATATATATATATATATATATATATATATGTATGTATATATATTTATAGATCTTTGAATTGATTTTGTAATGACGCAATTTGTGCCTATGCCCAATAAAAAGGTGGGTATAGGCCTAAAAGGTCCAATACAATAAATTTATAGAGTACGGATCAGAAATCTTGATTGTAATGAGTTTGAACCATAACAATAATGGTCCAAGATCACAAAACAATAAAGATGAACAAGTTATGAGATGAAACTTATCCTTGGACTCAAGCTGAGGACCAAAGTCTTATATTTCTCTTTCCTTAAAAATTAAAAATATTCAATCTACAGTGTTTTTATTCCCTTTCTTCCTCCCCTTCTTCTCTGGGGCCTTCTTCCTTCTTATATCCCCCTGTAAGTCCAGACTGCTCATGTTGATACTTGTCCCATCCCCCCCCCCTTTCTGGAAGTTTTTGGGTAATAGCTGTAAGACTGAAATTTACTGCTCAAATATCACTTTCTCATTAATGCAGTCAGAGACTTAGGTACAAAGCTTTCAATGCGGTGGTAACAGTTTTTTCTAAGATTTTTCTCAATTCTTCTTGCTCTCTGTGCCCTCATGACACATATTTCCATCTTCAAAACCTCCTATAGGATCATTCTAGTCAACATGTCTTACCATCTAACCCCCACCTCGACTGGCTGATGATATATCCCTTCTCGGATCACTTCCATTAGCCTCTTTTGCTACAGTTAACTCTTGAGTTTCCAAATTTGACATCCTTATTGTTAATAATCCGTCATCGGACGGGTAATGATCCTCAGGCAAAGCCCATGAACTGAAAGCACCTTTTGGGCCTTTTACCCCCACAGATTTTAAATACAGTTTTGAATATCTATATTAGTTTTTTATTTATTTAAAAAATCCTAATTAGGAAGCTAAAAAAATAAAAAGTCATTTTAAAACACACAATATGTTGAAGTTGAAATTATTATTATTGTTGTTTAATTAAAATTTAGAAAAAAAAATTTTAATTTTTTTTATTATAGTAAATTATGTAGACCTTACTCTCATTTTTTGATCCAAAATGTCATTAAGGCAAGCGGCTTGTGGCATCAATATTAACAAATTAGAAATATTGAAAGAAACCTTACTTTAGAAAAATGAGGGAACTTGATCGGGTGTTGAAAAATTGTTTAGAAATAGATAAAGGTGATAATTCTTCTAAAAAAAAGATAAAGATTATAATTTTTGCAACCCATTCAAGACATTCACTTTTAATTTGACTTGAACTTGATCGGGTTCAAACCAAGCTTGATCCACTCCAATTGTGTGCTAGATCTAGCTAGGGACTGGGAGGTGCTTTTCTTTTTTAAAAATAAATTATTTATAATAAATAGAAAATTAAAGACACAAATAATAACCAAGGCAAAATAAACTTATTTAACAAAGGACAAAACTTAGGTATAGTACCTTAGGTGTTGTTCCTTAGATTTCCTTCTTAAGATTTAGTCATGTGTCTATTAAATTAAAAAATACATTTTTATCCTATGAGGAAAAAATTCACATGACAGAATCTTAAAATGGAAACCTAAAGAACAACACCTAAGTATTGTACCTAAGTTTTGCTCTTTAACAAACCCTCTAATTCCAAGCACCATTAGAACCTAAGATACATGACTACAAATATGTGTATGGTACGATATGGGTATAGGTATGGGGATGCAACGTTTTTTTTTTTTTAATACAAAATAGAAATTATACTCTAATCTAATCTAAGTGTATATATGTGTAAAACTCTCACCTGGAGACTTGAACTTCGGCTCTTACCCCATACCGTACAAACACTTAGAATATGATACATGGCACCAAAAACTTAGAATACGATACATGTATTTTTTTTTTGATAGGAACGATACATGTATTAATTACTTATCAAATACAATTTTTTTTATATAAAATAAAAATTCTACTTTAGTCTAATCTAGGTGTATATGTGAGTGAAGCTTACTCCTTGAGACTTGAATTTCGGCCCTTATCCCCTACACCCCACACCCCACATTCCACAAATACTTATATTTGTGGAGTGACCATCGCGCCAAGGATATACGGTGGTATTAAATACAATTTTTATATATTGTTATACATTTATTTTATGTATATACTTTACATCATATATCAAATTAAAAGCATTGATGAATAATAAAGTGAATTAATTACCATTAAATACTATGTAGAATAGAAATCCAAAAGAGTAAATAAAAGATAATTAGATAAGTATTCAACTTTAAAACCAATATATAAATCATATAAATAAATTCTTACAAGTTTGGGCTATTTCTCACAGGGACAGCGTCGCCTTAAGGCTAGGGTGGTCTCAAGACCACCTTGACCCAGAATAAAAAAATTTAAATAATAATAATTTAAATTTTTATTTGTCTACCCTTCAAAAAAAAATTTTGGGAACACCCTCAGTTTTTTTTTTATACTAATAAAATTAAATTTTGCTCCATAATTTGTTCTACATTCAGTGAATGAATAATTACTTGGATATATACATTGAAAGAGATGTAGCTTGTAGCATTGATAATGAGACTATCATGCAACGATTTCAAAATATGAAACTCGTAGAAGACAATTGTAAACTTTATGTATTTGTGTGTTTTTTTATTTTTGTTATTGTTGTCAATATATGAATTTATTTTTTTATTAGATTGTATAATTTATACCTTTTAAGGAACACTATGAGAAAAATTTCTAGAGCCGCCACTGATCTCTTACAATTAGGATTGGGTTAGAATGGTATCCAAGTTGTATCACATATACATCCTAGATGTCCTGGCACTTTAAAATAAATAAAAAGATTATTGGACATGTATTTTAGAGGTATTCGACATGATACAGGTACAATATGTATTAGTATATGTGATTAGGCTATCTTATATAAAAGGGAAAATATTAATTTTCCTTTTATGCCAAAAATATATATCTACTATAAAAGGGAAAATATCATGTTTCCTTTTTAGCCAAGAATTCAAAATTTGGCTTACTATTATCAAGTACTATCAAATTTATTACAACAAAAATATTAATTACAAAATAGGTATTTTTCCCATTAAGCCAAACAAAACGACTTGTCGCAAACAAATAAGTAGGAGCAGTAGTAGTATTACACACAGTTTACTTTTAACAGTTAAAAAGACAAAAGAGAAAAGAGCGTCCAAATCCAAATTCGAAAGCATAATAAGAAGACTTTTCAAATCTCACTCGTCAGAACTCTCTCTTCTCTCATCATCCTTTGCCTCTGGATCCAAAACCACCCATCTTCGAATCTCTCTGTCCCTTCACACACGTCAAGGTACTCTCTCTCTCTCTCTCTCACACCCAAGTTTCGACGTAATTAATGCATAGTGATAGAGTACAACAACAGCAACAACATTTTTCTTTTTCCTTTATACAACGTTTCTGTCTTACATTTATTTGTTTGTTTCTGACAGTTTCCTCAACTTAGCGGTTGTTTAATGTATCTGGGTTTTTCTTATTTTCTGGTTTCTTCAGCTTTTCTGGGTACCCATTTGGATTCTTTAGGTACACAGCTCTCAAAGTTTGCATTTTTATTAGTTCTATACTTTGGTTTCTCAATTTTGATTTGAACCCATCTGTTATCTTTTATTCATTTATTTATTTCTGTGAATTGGTGCAATGACTAAATGGTTTTCAATGTGTTTGATTTGAATTATGCAAATTTGAAGTTGCTGAAAATTTTCTCCTTCATTTTTTTTTGATTAGCTTGCTTGTCTGATTTGATTGCTTCAAGTTGTTGTTATATAGCTATTGTATACCTTGAATTTTTGTGGGTACTTCCCGAATTATGGACAACAGTGTTGTATTACTACATTTTTGTGTGGAATTATCTGTGAATTTTTAGGCGTTGGATGGGTTTTATAGGTTTAATGAGTCCATTTCAATCTGTTTGATGTTTAATTGTACCAACTAGGATCAATCTCATCTGAAGTTTTGTTTTCTAGATTGTACCAGAAGGGGTAGTTTGATTATTTTCATATCAATGTTCTGTTCTTACTTTTGTGTTGATTGTAGTAGTTTTACTTGGTATATCCTGAAATATAATTTGAAAGTTGACTTTTTTTTTTTACAATGAAATTTTTTATTTTTATTTTCATAGGTATATATCAAAAGTTGACTTGGAATTGAAATGGGATTAATGAGTTTATTTTTTGAATATTTTTGATACCTTGTAAGTGGGGGAGGGGGGTGTTCAAACCTTAGATGTCTCTGTTGGAAACACCAGGCAATGCTATTGAGCTAAAAGGCTCTTGATGTTGTTTTTGAATATCTTTGAATTGAATTGATGAAAGCTTTGCATGTTTCTGATTTTACATTATCTTTCTTATTGATCTAATGTGAACACTTTTTGCCTTACTTTGCCACTTATCAGATTAATTTTTGTCCTAATTTCACTGCAGTTTGCTTGCTGGAACTATATTTGTGCGGTTAACTCGTGAACCTCATCTGGGAAGTTGTACCATATAAATATAGTGTTTGATGCTGTTATATGGTCAATGGTAAAACTTTCAACTTTCAAGGAATAAAGGGGTGTTCATTTTGGTGCTGTTCTGAATAGGAAAATTAGTCTCTTATGAGCTTGGAGAATCTGGTTTTTATTTTGTTATAGCCAACTATGATTGGTAGAAAGAATATGGGACGGGCTTCACCAGTATTGCTGGTACTGTTGGCTCTTGGGTTTTTCTTTGCAACATATAATTTGTTGACAATGATATTCCACTATAGATCTGGTGGGAATAGGGAAGGTGCATTATCATCTGACCCCATTATTGAGATGCCTGAGAGTGCGAGGAATCTGAAGAATGCCAAGTTACCATTCCATGTTGCATTAACAGCCACGGATGCTCCTTACAGCAAATGGCAGTGTCGCATCATGTACTACTGGTATAAGAAGCAGAAGGAGTTGCCAGGATCAGAGATGGGAGGATTCACTCGGATTTTGCATTCAGGAATTCCTGACAACTTGATGGATGAGATTCCTACAATGGTGGTTGATCCTCTTCCTTCAGGTCTTGATCGGGTATGCTTTCTTGAAATGTTATAACTTTCAGCTACATATTTTCTGCATTTGTTTCTTAATTACTAGCCCTTGTTAATTGTTGAATCTTAGCTGAGCTCTTGACTATGTGAAGCATATTCTTAAGAGTCGACTACTCTTGTAGGTCTTTTGCCCCATACTCTGTTCTCATCTGCAAAATTCAAGCTGGGGTTGGCGTGTAACTATTCTGTACTTTAGAGTTAATTAGGAAATAGCTGGAAATAAGGATAAATAAATGGAATTAAGTGAAGTAAATAACATACTGCATCTTGGATTTTTTCTTGAATGTTACTAGTTCTGGAATAACTCAACGTGAAACTTAGATGTGATTTTCCTTACTAAAGTTTGAATCATGTTACTATATCTCAGTACTTCATCAGGGTCTGGAGAACTTTACTGTTATGGATTTTAAGGGAGTAATATTATTTGTAGGAGTTTTAATAAAGTGTATATTTCCAATCTTATTGAATGAAATGTGTTTAAGCCCTTTCTTATAGGCATTGGTTGAGCTTTCCGTTCATTTTCAAGACTATTACAGACAGTCAAGCAAGTGAAAGTAAATTCACGTGTGAAGCATAAACCTTGCATCTCTATACTTGAGGTTTTCTTTATTTATTTTATTATTATTATTTTTAATATAAAGTTTGGTATATTATTTCCAATGTCTCACAAAAGATTATTTTGAAGTCAAACTTCAAAGCCTTGCTAGCGAGGCCACATATTCTAGACTGTCTTATCCACCCAAATACTTTGTTGTTCTTTCTCTTTTGACCAAATATCCAGTCGTAATAATTTGTTTCTGCTTGTTACTAATGATTGTTTAAACATATACATTCTTGACACAAGTTTTGAAATCATGTCTCAGGGATATGTTGTCTTAAATAGACCATGGGCCTTTGTGCAATGGCTACAAAAGGCGACAATAGAGGAAGAGTGAGTGCATAAATTTATGGATCTGAAATTGGGTTACATTTATCTTCATAAAGGTTAAAGGCTGTTTGTTCTACCATTGATGCAGATACATTTTGATGGCAGAGCCTGATCACATCTTTATAAAGCCACTGCCTAATTTGGCACATGTGGGATACCCAGCTGCCTTTCCATTTTTCTACATTAAGCCTGATCAGCATGAGAAAATTGTAAGGAAGTTCTATCCTGAGGAGAAAGGTCCTGTGAAAAATATTGATCCTATTGGCAATTCTCCTGTAATTATCAAGAAGGTAAAAACTCTTGTCGCTAGATGGCCTACTAAAATGTATGTAGTCATGTTATAACACTAGTTTTTCCAATGTTATTCTTTTCTTGGCTATGCTATTTTTTATTAATTATTTTGTTTGTCTTAAGAGTAATTTCTTTTTGTTTGCTAAATAAGTAGTCACTTGTGGATTGAGTCATTGTTTCATTCAGGATATGTTGGAGAAGATTGCACCTACATGGATGAATGTTTCTTTGAATATGAAAGATGACCCAGAGACTGATAAAGCTTTTGGATGGGTTTTAGAAATGTAAGCATAGAAAATAAGTGACTGTTTTTTTACTTATCAGATTCAAGAGGATAAAAGTGACTGTCATTTTGCAAGTTGATACTAGAACTGTTGATATGAAATTATGAATATTGACTTTTTCTTTCCTTCTGTTTCTTTGTTTGAACCCAGGTATGCCTATGCTGTAGCTTCTGCTTTGCATGGTGTGCAGCATATTCTTCGCAAAGACTTTATGCTGCAGGTATGTCTCTTTTTTTTGTGAAGTTCTTTGTATTAACTATTAACAAGAGATTTTCATTTTGAATTTGATTTTTAGTAAATACCTTGAACAACATTGCTATATGCATTTATCGAAGCTCTTCTTAGAAGCCTGGTGTATTTTCTTTTGTTTTTTCCCCAGCCCCCATGGGATACGGAACTTGGAAAAAAGTTTATCATTCATTACACTTATGGATGTGACTACAACTTAAAGGTACCATTTCTTCCCCAATTTGTCTAGTTATGACAAGCTGCTATTCCAAGTATGGCTGTTTGCTATTGAATATCTTCCTTTGTTTGCTTTTTCTTTTTTTGAGTTTCTAAAACTGGCCTTTTCATCATCATCTTCTTCTCTTAATTTTGCAAGGCTACTAGGCCTGAGCTTACATTTTTATTTATTAGCAGATGCTCACTATCTTTAATTTATTACAAAATATCTATCTGAAGTAGCTGGATGTTCAGGGTGAGCTAACATATGGGAAATTTGGGGAGTGGCGATTTGACAAGAGATCATATTTACGTGGACCTCCACCAAAAAACCTCGCCTTGCCCCCTCCAGGGGTACCTGAAAGTGTGGTATGTATTTGTTAATTTCATTCTTCATCAATTGATCTTCCTAGGTTGAAAATGATCTTAAGCAAGCATCTGTTTTCATATTTCCTTCTCTGCTACACTTATGTGCTGTTAATTTACAATGTAAGATGTGTGTCTCTCCTTAGTAATAAAATTATTTTGGGCAAATTACGAGGGAGGTTTTACAAAATGACTCTCCCCCCTTGAGGAATATTCCATGTGCAAAGATATTTATCCCCTTCACTAGTGTTTTTACTTGTTAGGTTCTTGTACTCACTACTAGTGTTTTTAGTTTCTAACGTCAGCATATTTTAACGACCTCAACCGTTTGGTGAGAACTTATTCTTTGACTTTTCTCACTCTTAGATGTCTATTTTAGGCCTTTCCATGTTGATTCATTCAGGAATGTTATTTTGCCTTAAAATTAGGTCGTTTAGGATTTATGGGCCATATCAAAAGTGGTACATAACCTAAAAATTTCTGACCTGTTGTTAACTAAACTACAGAATCTCTAAACTAATAACAAAAGTGCTGTAAAATAATTTTCTTTATACATGCATTAAATGGTTGTAGTATTATTATCTACCATGTAGGATTTTTATTGGTTGATATTTTAAAGAACTTTTGGAAACTATGCATCAACAAGGCTGGGACATCAGGTTTGGTTTGCTGGAACATTATAATGGGGCGGCCATGTTTGGGTTCAAATACAGAGCCTCAAAGTTGAATTATGTCTGTAATTATGTGTTATAGGCTGTTGTGCTAATTGGGGCAGGGTAAATTGCCTCCCACATGCACTTCCATCATATTTGCATATAAAGATAAAATATTTTCCTACCTCATACAATTATATGAACAGAATCTCCCCCCAACCCAGCTCTCTCTCTCTCTCTCTCTCTCAGATCATCAGGAGCCATAGCCACATTATAATATGATATAGCCAGCTAAGTAATGCCATCTCTGTGACTAGATTCTAGAACAATGAGTTTCTCTAGTTGTTGACACCTATTCCAGATAATTGGTTACTGGGTGTCCTTGAATTTTAGTATATGAATGGGCCTTAGAATCTTCTTAGCTGCATTATGTTGCAGTGGGGCTGCTGGCTAGAACTACCTATAACATTCCATTTGTTGTTGGTGTCTGGATTTGTGTCTAGTCAGTCTCCATTGATTTTGATAGCTCACCATTTTCAGTAATGGGATTTTCTTCATTGTTTCTGTAAGACATAGTCCATAAATTTATTGAAGTCATCAGGAGTAAGTTGTTGATCATGGTTTTACATTTAGGACTTCATCCTTTCCAAAAGGCATGTCTTTATTTCTTTTTGGGGGAATACATTTTAATTTGGGTAGGAGAGTTTGAACCTTGGACAGTTGGACGTTTTCGTTGTAAACGCCAGAAATGCCATTTGACCTAGAGGTCTTTGGCTTCCAAAGGGCATGGTCTTTAATTACCGTTCTGTTCCTTCTCTTAAATTTGCAGTTACCAAGCAGTTTTTAATTGTGTAATTTGGTCATGTAAGTGCAACTTTTCATGTTCCACTCTGTGGAGTAAGTTGTCAGTGAAGATAATGTTGTTGCATGGAAATCAATTATAGAAAACATGAGGATGCCACTATGTATTTCCTTGTGATGATTCTGGGTAATTTATAATCATGGAAGGTGGAAAATTACTCAGTCTGTGCTGCTGGCCTTTTTCTTCCATTATATGTGTCATCCATGCCACACTGTTTCTGACTAAGCTGTTACCCATATTTGCATATTGGTCCTAGTTTCTACTCAAGCGCAAGCAGCAATTATGTCTGTATGAGTTTTTCTCTCTTCTTCACTCTGTGATAATTATATAGATTTTTTTACACGTCTCCTCTCATATACATGTAGCCTTCTTCTTCCTACTTTATCTAACTGTAGGAGTGGGGAGATGTCTACCACTAATTAAAGTGGCACTTCAGCTCTGTTTATTCCTTCTCCCCTTGCCCCTCTTCTAGCATATGTTGGTTGGAAGTGCTTTCTCACTTGGATTGGAATGATAGCCAACACTTAAGAAGGGGTAGAGGATAAGGCTGTGTGTTGAAAACCCATTGAGTGCATCTGTTAACTTACCAATAAAAATTAAAAAAAAAATACATAAGAGGAAAGAGCCCTCCTTATGATGGAACATAATTTTTTTCCCTCTTTTTATGATTATTTGGTGTTTTATAGACTTTGGATTGATCCATTGGTTTTAGACTTTTAGTGTGTAATTGTTAATTTCTTTATTTATTTTAAATGTACAATTTTTTTCTAGCCAAAAGTGATAGCAAGGTTTTATTAAAATTTAAAACACTATGTACATCCGAACATATATTATGGGCAGTAGGGGGAGGATGCTCCTCTGTCCAAATCTCACCAGAGGGACCCGCAAAGCTCCTTTTGCCAAAATAAAAGCTGCTTTCTTACACTTGCAGTGTACCAAAGAAAAACTAACCCAAATAAAAGAGTCCACCAGTTCTTTAAAATCCAATAGTAGCTGTGTTAAAGTTTTGGAAATGTCTGTCACATCCGAGGTGGATTCAAATGTGTACTTGGTTTTAATTAGTCTGTTATATTCTGACAAGATAAGAAAGACAGAGAAAGATTACATATACATTATATATAATGCATTCTTACTTTTGGGTATGATTCATATGAATGTGATGTGTGAATTATGATTTTTATTTTATTTTATTTTATACCATAGTTTGCCGATTTCATAACTTATGGATGTTGGGAATATATTATCATTGAACTTTTTTTTTTTTAATTTCTCAAATATTATCTCTCAATTTAAATTGGTGCACTTATAATTTTTCTATAAAGTTTATTGTGTTCTAATGTTGTATGATACATGAAGCATAAAAATGATAAATTCATGCATAATATGATTCAACCAAGAGCCTCTTGGCTCAATGGGACGTTTGGCTCTCCCTTTTAACAGTGTCTATCACCTTACCATAGAGGGGGAGAAAAAGAGTACGCATTATATGGTTCACATTATGACGACCATCATTGACATATGAATTCACTTACCCAACTAATATTATATTTTGTCCTAGGGATAAGGAAATGGCAACCAATTTTGAACTCTTAGAATTTGAATTTCCTATTATTATTTCCAATTTCATGTGTTAGCAACATCTTGAAGTTTGGATGCTTACGCATAATGACATAATGTAGTAAACAAGTCTTATTCCGTATTCTATTACCCTATCAATTTGTTTCCTTTTTTGGTCTTCTATAATTTTTTGCCGAATATCTATGAATTTGCTTTATGCATATACTACAGCAATTACAACTCCCATATTTAAATGCTCTTTGCCATTTCCTTTCTGCAGGTCACCCTTGTTAAGATGGTGAATGAAGCAACTGCCAACATTCCTAATTGGGGAACAGAATGAATATATGCTAGCCATAAAATTTTAATTTTTGGAAAAGGAAATTTTTTTATGTTAATCATCCTCCTAGAATGATTCATCTATAAGAACCTCAGGTTAAATGTTTTCAGTAAGAAAGAAAAGAATATAGATAGAAAATAAGGTCATTTTAATGCTTTTCTTTAGATCTTAGTCAAACTCAAACACACACTGGGAATGGTTAAACATAAGTGCAATGCAAAATGGATTCCCATCATACCATACACCTGAGACTGTAGATAAGCTGAACTGAGCTGAACAGTAAGGTGATCATGTTTAGTTTGCATACTTTGTTGTAGAGTTTAAGCTGGGCTTTCCATTCTTGTGGTTGTGACTTGTGAGTCCAATATTTACAGCAATACTAGTGAATGTGTGTGTGTGTGTGGGGAACTCTTAGATACAACAAAATAACTTATTTTACTTTTTGAAATGAATAAATAAATATTATTCTTAATAAAAGTTCTACATAGGGGGTGGTCCAAATCAGTATTCAGGACCACCTGTACCTATCACTAATATCCTATTCCTTACTATTGTAAAAATTTGCGTTAATTAGAGCCCTAATCAAGTTTTATTGTAGTCTTTGAAATTCGAGAAGTTTCTTTTTATTTTTTTATTTTTTGGTGATTTGATAGTTGGTAGAAGAGAATTTGAAAAATTGTTAATGTACAAAGTTAGTCTAATAAAAAAAAAAATTGTAAATGCATGAATTAGCCCTTTTGTAATCGAATGCAAATCTTCTGTACCATTGATTATGTTTCACTTTATATTCTATAAATTACAACTTGTTATGTATATGTTTAACTTTACTTATAAAATAGTCAAAGTTTTAAATGGAAAAAAAAATAAACACATACATAACAAGTTGTAATTGGTAGAACATAAAGTAGAACACAAAAGGTTATACAGAGAATTTGTATCCTTTGTAATCTTACTTATACCGTTATAGTTCCTGCATATGTGACGAACATAAATAAAACTACCTCATTTTAATGACAGGTTATAAGAGGGGTCAATCTTTTACATTTATAACTTTTGGAAGACTAGAAGATAATTTTTAAAATTTTAGGGACTAAAATAGAATCTAACAAAATTATCTTTTCCCGATTCTGGTGCATTCACGCATACTTTAATTAAATGTTGTGCGACTCAACAAAAATTGGCGAGCACAATAAAAAACTCAGTATTAACCAATGGACTAAGGGCTTGGGGCACTTAGAAGTTAGAATTTTTTTTTCATTTATGGATTTTACTAATGTGTACTCTAAAGGCATACACTAATATACTATTTTTAGAAAAAGTTTTATCGGGAATTGAAAAAGTTTTACAATTTTTTCAATTCTCTATAAATTGTTTTAAAAAATAGATGGCTTAATGTATGTTCTTAAGACACATATTAACGGCACCCTTCATTTATAAGTTGTAACAATTTGACAACTATTTTTGATGAAGGAAAAACTTTGTCACAAGCTAGGAATAGGAAAATGTTGGAAAAACTTTGTCACTAGCTAGGAATAGAAAAATGTATGTATGATATTGAATAGACTTGTAGTTTAGTACCTGCTGGTTCTTCCCCTAAATAGAACTTGGGTTGGGTTTTGAATATGTGAGATATTGTGATTCCTACTTGTAAGAAAAGTGATAAGTGAAAAGTGAAAAATGAAAAATGAAATCTAGAAGCATAAAATTAAAAAAGCATTTGTCATTTAGGATAGAGTTGACCGTACAGAAGCAGAACCCCATTTGCAATACTGACATCATGACACAGTGTGACGTAAAAGACATGCAATGAGTCAAGCTTGCGAGTGAGTGAAACCTGTGCCTGTGAGTATTTGTCGGCCAAAGAATCCAATAATTTGCTATTACACCTCGTGATTCCTGAAACTGAAAAAAGAAAATAAATAAATAAATAAAGAAAGTTGGTATAATAAATGAAAAAGAGAAAAAAAAAAAAAAAAAATCTTGAACCAAGTGTTGCTTCTGCAGAACTTGGTTTTCATGGACCATTCATGAGAAAACTCTCCCTCTCTTCCGCGTATATACCAGTTTACTATTTTTTTTTTCCTGGCTACAAAGTGTGTGTATTTCTTTTGGTGGTAGGGTGGGGGAAAAATCCTCAGCCTGTTTGGTCGGAAATTTTTAACATGGTTGTTAAGTTTTTAATATTATAAAAATACGTATATGGGTGTTATATTAAAAATATATATCAGAAATATTATTATTATTATTTAAATACTGAAAACTGTTGTTTAAATACTATTACCAAATCCTCCCAAATCTATTTATATTTTTTTGTGTCTTTGAATTGCTGAAATCCGAACAATTATTTATTACTGCTACTTTGCCAGTTACTTCTATTCTTTTGCCTAGGTGCTAGTTACTTTCATATATATATATATATATATATATATATATATATATATATATATATATTTTTTTTTTTACATCTAATTAATATAGATAATATATATTATTTTTTCTAATGGCATGTTATAACATCCTGTAGGGTGTGACTTAGTGATAAAAATCCTTATATCACTTCACATCATGCTTAACAAACATTGAGTGACACTTTAACAAACCTCTTGCGCTCACAATGATAGCCCTAGCTATCGAGATTTTGGTGGTATATGACGTAGGATATACGTGTGTTAAAGAAAAAAAAAAAAAAAAAAGCATGTTGCAAATTGCAATGTGTTTTAAGAAAAGTGATATCTCTAGCTAGTTGGTGGAGCTTCCTAGTTACATAGTTACTGACCCACCTGACCCACCTCAGCTGATTAGCCTCTGATTCGATCTAGAAACATTTGGTCAGTTTTAACAGTTGGGTCAGTTAAAGTAGCAGAACCACGTACACTCAGGAAATTTTAACCCTTAAATTTACTAAAATGTTTCAAAAATGATATATGGACTATGGTTGGCCGCAAATTTTTCATTTTTTTTTATATGACACTTTCAAATTTGGTTAAATTTTTATATTTGCCATATATTTTGGTTCTCCATTCTTAAAATTTTAGGGGTGCGTTGGAAGTTTTTATTTTTCTAAATATCATCCAATTAATCTGGCACATTTTATGCTCATATTTGTTTATACAATTTATACATTAGACATGTTAAAATACGAATATGAGCTCAAAATTGAAATATGTGAATATGTATTCGTATTTTAACGTGTCTAATGCAATTGATGTACTAGACACAATCCCAAGCGTAGCTCTCTCTCTCTCTCTCTCTGATGAGTCAAATTAATTTGGCAAGCCCAAATGACCTTTGATCCTTTTCTACAATGCAACTCCTTGCCTTCTCCTTCGAGGTTGACAGTGTGACACAATGATTTGAGTTTAAATTCTAAACTTTTTGAATTGAAATTGTGACTTGAATGCACCAACTCACAATTTTGTATACGATTGCGGTAAAAAAAAAAAAAAAAAAAAAAAAGCTTGAGTTGTGAGTGTAAAATAGATATTGCCCATGAGATTAACAGTCCAAGCAATATGTCGGCAGATTTCACGCTAGCTTTTCACATTTCACGTAACTTTCAGTTATTTTTACCAATTTCTTTGGGGAACTTATCTTATCACCGAGTTGAGTGGTCTATTTATCAAATGTCATGCAGATGCTTGTTTTTCATTGGCATTTAAAGTTTTTAACTTTCTATTCTGATCATTGTTTCCAAGTTTCCCCCATAATAATTTTTGGATTTACTTGCTCTGTAATTCTCACTGTCACAGTTTCCAGTTCCACCGACAACACCGGCCTCCTGAAAGGGGAAAAAAAGAAAAGAAAGAGAAACGAAAGATATATAATTATAAACAAAATTTAGTTACAAAATTGATTGTAGTCTTAGGTTACAACTTCACTCAATATCTTTTTATTAAAGTTGAATTTTAACAAATTCACCATTGGATAACATATTCTTTTTATATTCTTCATGCTTGTAAAATTTCTAAAAAATTTAAAATCAATAGTTATGCTATCAATAAATTATATAAATTGCAAGTTTTTGTAATTTAAAATTATACATAAAATATAAAGTTATAGATTATATAGTAAATAATATCTGATTGACACAAAATTTGATATGTGTATTAAGAACAAAAAGAACATGCAATTCAATGGTTAAATTTTCAAAATATATAATAATGTTTATTTTATTAAGTAATGTTGTAGTCTAATGCTACAACCAATTTTAATTTGTAACTAAATTTTGTCCTATAATTATATACTATATACGTAGAACCAAAAAAAAAAAAAAATCCACAACAATATGCTTATGTAATATTGGTTATATGATCTCCATGGAAAATAGGAAATACCTAGAAATAATTTTTTTTTTCCTGATTAAAAAGGACGATGGAAGTTTAGTCACGTGACTAGAGAAGGCTATCTTTACTGGGGTACATTGTACATAGTAGCTTCTATTCTCTTTATTTATTTATTTACTTATTTATTGATAATTTGATAATTATAATAACCGTAGAGGGGAGATTCAACACTTGATTGTCTTATTAAAAATAAAAATAAGTAATGTTACTGAAATATAACTCTATTTTTTTAGAAACAAAGGTATTCAGATATTTAGAAATATTTGGCAAGAGGCTTTGAATTTAAAATCTTATAGATATCATGAAATTTTAGGAATCACTAAACTAACCCCTAAGACTCTTAACGACCACGAACTAAAATAATAGATTTACAAAGAAATGTATAAAGTCTTTCAAATAAAAAGGTTTTTCATTTGATAAGTCAAAAATAGTCTTAAGGGACCAAATCAAAAAGGAGAGAATCTAGCTAAGTTCTCTAATGAAGTGAAAAACGACTTGATTTGCAAACATCATGATTATCACTCTTTGAGCACATTAATTATTTATGCTACACATCTACACATGGCTGTCCTGGTTGTTTCTTTCTTTGATTTTCCTTTCTCTTTTTGTATCATGAGTGCTTATATATGCACGTGACTGTGAGAATCGGGTGGTACCTTGGTCATGAAAAGTTAAAATCCTGAGTTCACGTGTTTATTAGTACTACATGTAATTAACTGTCGGTGCCACCTTATTTCAAGAGAAAAAGGAGATTTCAATCACTTTTCACCATCATATGAGATTCCAAGATTTATAATAAACTTTAATCAGACTATGTCTCCTTCAGTATGAGGAAAAATAAAAAAAAGGAAAAAAAGAATATGTGGTATATATGTAACTCAACGCATGTTACAACTGATCAAAATGTAGACCTTGGAATTTACCATCATAAAGATCAAAGTTTTTGATCAGATATATATCTGGAATACTAACTTGGTTGGATGAAAAGGTTCTAAATTGTGTAAAAACTGCGATAGTTTTAAAGTTTAAACCATGCTAATCAAGGTGACTATTGTATTCCGGTTTCATATTCTAATTGACCAAATAATAATGGTTATAACTTATAAGTACGTTTAAGACTCAAAAAAATAAAATAAAATAATTTGTTGTAAAGTATAAGAAATTAAGAAGTGCTATGTCTAAAATATTTTCACAAAAAATCTTAAGTGGTAGGTTATAATGAGTTTTTAACTTGAATCCACTACTAAAATTATTTTTTTGCCTGCAAGTAACAACAATTAACAACTTGTTACTTAGAATTTGTACTAAAAATGTTGTGTAAATGTTATGGACGTAGTGTTTCTTTAAAAAAAATTTATATTTTGTGCTGACTCTTCTTACCTAGTTAGGGGTTTTATAATTAATTTTTTTTTGAGGGACTAGTTAAGGGTTTAAGAATACCTAAAAAAAAAGAAAAGAAAAGTTGAGGGTTTAAGAATTAGCACCGAAATAACTTTTTCTTTCACTTAGAGAATTGCATGCATAGTTTGTCATTTTCTTTTCTAAGCTCATGTCGTCTTCATTAGCGTTGGTGGACATTTATACTTCCATGTCAATATTCGAAGAAAGTTTGATTATGAAAAGACATTCACCATCGGTCAATTTAAAAGGGTGATCTAATCGTGCTGACTACCTATTGAGAATTAATAATAACTAGTACTTGGTTTGGACTTGCCTAAGAAAAAACAGAAGGAAAGATTAGATGGAAAATGCTTGACAAATGAGACGTTTTTTGTTTGCTAATTGACCTAAAAGGCTAACACATCTTACACATCCGGACATACAGTTTAAATAAAACTTGGACTTGATCGAGATAATTAAAGTATAATATTTGGTTTTCAAATTGCAAATTGTAGGTATGTGGCTTTCAGAAACAGGAAGCATGACAAGCATTCTATAATCAAGCGAGGTAGCTAAAATGTCCAGGAGTTCAGAGTTCAAAAACCAAACACCTATGAGAAAATAACAACTTGTTAATTAAGCCAAAGACCAACAGGGTTGGTCGAAGGCACTTTGAAGTTTAAGTCAGTAAGGAAATAAATATTTCTAAGGGAGTGGAAGATTAAAAGTGTATTTGAAAGCATACTTTCTCAAATAGAACTTAGATAGGTTATTTTAATATTTTATATGGTTTCGTTGGTAAGACTGAGATTTTCCCTCAAAAGTCTTGACAATACACCATTCTCTCAGATTGGTTAATAGGAGAAGCTCCAAGGTTCAATCCCCTCGGCCGCAAAGTAGTGGCACCTATTTTGTTACAATTAATGCAAACATAATGGTAGATGAGGGAGGAGAAATTGGGCCTTTTCCTTTATTTTTAAAAATATTTAGCAATATATCTCTGTTTTGAAACTATTTAGGTTCGTGTCCCTGTTTTAAAACTTGAGTCCCTGTTTTGAAACTCAATTTGTAGAAAATTGAGTTATAGGTAATCAAACTTAAAAAAAAAAAAAAAATTATGGAACTCGAGTTTTTTATTTATTTAAGTTTGATTTGGCATAACTCGATTTTCTAAAAATTGAGTTTTATATTGAAACTTGATTTTGAGAAAACCAAATTTTAAAACAGGAACATATTAATAAATAGTTTCAAAACAGGAACATATTACTATATGTTTTGCAAAATAAGAACAAAAGCTCAATTTCCCTAAACGAGGGATACTAAATGCAAAAGTGGTAGGAGAAGTGACCTTTTGCAAATGTTGCTTTTTATGCCAAAGTAGTCAGTCATCTGAATCTTGCCTGTGAAAATTAGCATTAGGTAGGCTTTGTGTGTTTGTTATTCAACCACATTGGACATTGTGTGTGGAAGGGTACGGCGCAGAAATATTGCTCGAATGTTGAGTTGTCGTCATAGTCTAGATTGAATTAGATCGAGTTTGTACCCCATCGGCCTATGAAACATACATACAAATAACTAAAATCATATGCATATCTCTCACAGTAAATGGACCCCATGTCATAGAGGTTATTTATAAATCAACCATTCATATCTTGTGTGCTACACTTTTAGGTAGTTTGTAGTCATTCTACCATAAATTCGCCACCACCCACCGCCTTATTTGCTATGGTACTTCTTCCTTAAAATGAGATGTGAGGGTTCAACATATATAGAATGAGTGCTAGTTTTTGTAGGGTAAAAAAAGGAAAAAAGAAGAAAAAAAGGAGTGTTTAGTTTGAAATGGACTTACTTAAAGCTACACTATTGTTTCTTATAATTGTGTGAATCAATCCTATAATAAAGAGAAGAATCAATTTTAGGTTTGTAATACCGTTCTAGAAGACTTATGTTATATTTCAAATATATTAGATATTTGATTGAATTAGATGACCGCGCATTGGTAAGCACATGTTGACTCTCACATTGAGTGTTATTAGATCGATTTGGTTTATATAAGTCATTACGAGAAATGCTAATTGTATCTTAACTAGTCAAAAATGCTCTCGACTTGTTAAGACTAAACATAAGAACCAGGAAAGTTGTATCAAACCCAAGTCAATGTTTGCTTGTGTGTAGGGTTAGATTGGGTTTCGGCATGGACAGGCAATACTTGGTTGTGATACTCACATTGCAATCACATGCAAGGTTCATCCATAACTGTGATGTCAATGACTAATAGACAAAATTCCAGCAATTGCATCAAGAGTTGACTCTCATGACTTCTCAGAGATGAGCTTGACTGCACTATGGTGTATTTAATTCAATTTTGTTTTGTTTTCCATATCCTTAGCATGTTAGAGAGATCTTAATGTGAGTGGGAAGAAAGAAACAAAACACACCATAACGCAAATGACCCCCATAACACAAACCAAGCAAAAAGCGAATCTGCTTTCTCTCTTTGCCTTTATATCTTCCTTTCAACTTTTTTTTTAGTTGTATAGATCAAATCAAGAACTTAATAAATAATAATCATTACACAAAAGCAAGCATATGAAATATAATAGACCCTTAAACTTCGTGTCACTATCATCAAATGTTCCTTGTCCTTTTGCATTGGTTCTATTTTTATGAGAGAGTGAATGATCTATGCTCATTGCTCCATGTATTACATTGCTAATATAAGGCATCTTTTTGACCAAAACAAGATTAGCCTATAACTTAAACACTATTACAGATTGTCCTAGACATTGTTTTACAGATTACAAACTTTCTCATAGAATTTTTACAATTTTCTGATCAAGCTAACAAAGATGAAAAAGTTGTAGTCATTATAGATCCATGTTCTTACAATCATATAATTTACCAATTCAACAAGTTATGAAAAATTATGATACATGTACCTACCATTTCTCCTTTATTATCTTTCAGCTATCACAATTGTCAAAGTGGGCTTTCTTGACAAATGCTAATTTGATCAATCAAATTTTTGTTTCTAGATGATTGAGTTTAATCAAATATTATTGTGCTATCATATCACAACCAAAGTGGGGTTTTTTGACAAATGCTAATTTGTTCAATCAAAATCTTTTCTTTTTGGATGAATTGAGTTCAATAATCAAGTATTATTGTTGAATGGTTCTGGGTCCTGGTCTTTACTGTAACCTATTATTGTGAGTGCTGTATAGCCTAGCATTATTATTGTTGATTAATTCCAATATGTGCAAGTTACCGTTAGAGGAGTATATTCCCTAGGATCCACAGCATAGTTTGTCCCTATCTATAGAGAAAGCTTAGTACACTAGGAAAATGGGTAATGAAAAATTGAAAACGACTCCATTTGTGCCGTGCACTATATGTGGACTGTGTACTGTGTACTGACGTGATTGGAACCATAACTGAAGCTCAAATTTATAGATGATAGAGTTCAAAATTCGCCTACAAGATTAATGTTGAACTTGCGTGCTGTATTTAGAATGAAAGAGTCCTGAAGTTTACAACATTAAGCATAATACTGTTCATCAACTTTCCTAGCTTGAATTTTAACAAGTACTTTCGGCACACTTGTTAATATAATCAGTACCCTCTGTACACATTATATTCACAATTTCATGCATGATATTCATATTTTATAAGGATATGCACATTTAAAACATAAAAGGGGTAGTCTGTACAGATGATGTGCACTAATAAATGTTTGATAATCACTAAAAAATAATGACCCTTCCTAATTTTCACAATTTAAAAGAGAATATAATAGTGGAGTTCCAATTAATTAAACTAAAAAAGCTCTTTGTTGTCAAATCAAAGATTTAGATTGAATTTTGCCTATTATACCCAAAAGAACTCTCTTGACGATAAAGAAAAAATGTAGTAGATATTATTGTTTGTACCTATATATAATTTATTTATTTATAGGAGTAGAGCTTTTGAGAGATTATAATGTATTTATAGACTCATGACAGAACAACCTATACATAAAAACAATTGAAGTGAAAATAATGAATATATGTATACATAATCCAACATATATACTTTGGGTCATATATATTGCACACTCCTATTTAATGTGCCTAAGAAAGTAGTTCACCTCCAAAACTATAAAAAGAAATTCATGTTTTGCATCCCTAAAGTACCAACAACTAAAAATTTTTGTACTATTAGGTGGCATATGCATTGTTTGGCGAACAAACAAACAAACAAAGAATAATGTGTTGTGAAGCCAAATAAATTATCATAATTTACTATTGAAAAAAAGTGTATCTTTCCTCTTTAAAAAACTCATAACTTACCTGCTCAGACATATAATCAAGTCCATAATCAAGTGCTCCCTCTATGTACATTTAATAATACTGTTTATAGAGTATATCCCATATAATATAATATTCTAAATCCCTATAACTCTCTATAGGTTGAGTATGACATAGACAGAGAGGCCCAGTTTACAAAAGTAATAATGGAATACAGTCTGTTAGCAAATCTACGCACTCACTACAGAATTTGTACGAGTCACTTCCACTACACTCCTTAGTCCTTTTACTCAAGTGCACAACAGCCAATCCTCTCTTCCCCGACACACCCAAAAAAAAAAAAAAAAAAAAAAATCTAATTCTTGATACACACTTCATATTGTATAGTCGGCAAAGGCAGCTTTGATACACACTTTTTTTTTTTTTTTTGGCACACCTTTTTTTTTTTTTTTTGGTACACACTTCTTATTGTATAGTCGGCAAAGGAAGCTTGATGTATTTGGAGGCAAGAGATGAAAACTACTTAATTGAGGTGTTTTATATATTTAAAACTTTATTATCTTGTTTTAGATGTCAAATTACTAATTAACATGAATATTCATGTAGAATTTTTTGTTTTTGAGAAAGTCTATAGAATATAGACAAAATATTTGACAATATATTTCACACTTATTGATGTGGAAGATCGATAATGATAAGAAAAAAAAATGATGTTATTGGTAGAACCTAGATGAGATTTAATAAAAATTTGTCAACTCAACTGTTGTGAAAAAATGTTATGAAATTTTTTGTGTATTAATTGTTTTTTTTTTTTTTAAAGAAGTTTTATATTCGCAACAATTTCATAACAAATCCTAGATGTTAAATTATTATTGGTTCTAATTTGAAACCACTACTTAAATTAATTTTTTGCACACCAATAAAAGCTATTAATAACCTCTTAGAATTTGTTGTGAAAATATTGTAAAAAATATTGTGGACATAGTATTTTTTTTATTCAATAAAAAAATGTTAATTTATTTATTAGATAATATTTAAGTTTAGTTAATACTATTAGAGCTAGGGCTGTCCACGGGTCGGTCCGGGTCGGGTTTGTGCCCAACCCGGAACCGACCCGCCGAAATCGGGTGGCAAAAAAATGCACCCGTCGCCGACCGCCGGAATGAACGGATCGGGCGGATCAGACCATCAGATGACGGCGGACGGGTCGGTCGGGGTCGAAAATCCAGAAAACGGCGAGAACGGCATGAAAACGGCAAAAAAAGGCGTGAAAACGGCGAAAATCCGGCATGAAAATGGCGAATATCCGGCGAAATTTTTTGAAGTTTCTCCAGATCCGGCCTAATTTAGGCCATTTTTGGCAAGATCTTGGCCAAATCCGGTGAAATCTTGCCGAGATCTTGACGAAAATGGTTTAAATCTCACCGGATCTACCAAATATCGCCGGTAATCTCACAGATCGGTCGGATCGGTTTTGATCGGATTCTGGAGAAGGAAAACCGACGTCCGACCCGCCAAACTCGGGTTTTGAAGGAACAAACCCGTTTCCGACCGCCGGAGAAGTCGGTTCGGTCGGCGGCGGGTCGGGTTCGGTCGGCGGCGGCGGATGAGTCGGGTTGACCGGGTCTCTGGACAGCCCTAATTAGAGCAAGCGCATAAGTCCATGCAAAATTCTTGTCTATTTTGCAAGAAAAAACATACTTTTTTTTTATTTTACACACCCACTGTTACAAAATACCCACATCAGTTTATCTATTCTATCATCTATTTTATTTAAATAATAATATTTTTTTAATTTTTTATTATACCAAACAAATCACTACTCACATGGTCCCACTCACCTCTTTCTTTCTTTGTTGTGAGAAGAAGATAGATGAGAGATCAAGACAAAGGGGAGAGAGAAAAAAAAGAATAAAAAAATCATTTGTACATGAATAGTAACTACACGCGATTACTGTAAAAGTTTTGCATATTTGCACATTTTTAAAAGTACTAATGCAAATATTTATGTGGTCAAAATATGTAAAATTGAGCACTTTTTATATTCTCTTCCAATGAAATAAATAAACTTATTAGTTAAAATGGGGGCATTTTCTACTTAGGCCTTCGGCAACGCTTCATTTGCCTAGCCTATACTAGAGAGCTGGCCCTGTTAATCATATCACGAATTCGGAATTATTTTATTCCACATGACAGAGAGTGTGCAATAAGGGATGTGTGATAATCATTCTCACAAGCAGACACAAAGTATTCCACCTATATAAATACACACACTCTTGGCCATACTAAACCACACTAAACCATAAAAAAAAACCATCAAAGGCTAACTCAACCTCACAACTGAAGTCTAGAGCCATGGCAATGAGAACCCTCCTCTTCTCACTAGCCCTCCTCTGCATTTCCCTTGTCCATGGCCTAAACCCCAAATGTGAGACCTCAGACCAAGGCTCAACCCTCCAAGTCTTCCATGTATACAGTCCATGCTCCCCATTTAGACCCTCAAAGCCACTGTCATGGGAAGATAGTATCCTCCAAATGCAGACCGAGGACCAAACCAGGCTTCAGTACTTGGCAAGCCTAGTGGCCAGGAGATCTGTGGTGCCAATTGCCTCAGGCAGGCAGATCATACAGAGCCCCACGTATATTGTGAGGGCCAAAATTGGTACACCACCTCAGACTTTGCTCTTGGCCATGGACACTAGCAATGATGCTGCTTGGGTGCCTTGTACTGGGTGTGTAGGGTGCACTTCAACCTTGTTTGCCTCTGCTAAGTCCACCACTTACAAGACTCTTGGTTGTGGTGCTCCACAGTGCAAGCAGGTACTGTTAATACCAAAATGAATTATAATGGCTACCAATGCAACATTTTTCTTAATTTTTAAAAAAGTTTTAAGTTTGACAAGCTTTTTTCACTTATTTAGAGCCATATTTTTAAAAATGTTTAAGTTGACCAGCTCTTATTAGCTCTCATTTGGACTCACTGTTACCATCATTGTTTTACTTACTGTTAACAATTTCCCACTAGTTCTCCAATAGTGCATTTTGCTAGCTAGTTTAGCTCAATTTGTGAAGTAATTATTAGGTGCTTTGTGTTTCAAAGTGTCAGTAAGTGAGATCTATGCCACTTCTCTTAGACAATAATTGATCCTAAAGCTAATCAACTTCTGTTTTATTATTAATGAAACTGATTGCTTTGAATAATTTCTAGCTTTTTCTAGTAGGTTCATTCTTCTCATGATGTTTCAATTTTTCCTTCTATGGCCTGAGTCTACTGCTATAATTGCGGATAGTTAACGTGGGTCCATATAGGCAACACTGTCGATAACCTTTAGAACAATAATTATGTACCTAGCTGAGAAAATGTTATATTGGTCCATAATTAGATCTCTAATTATGCTAAGGTTGTGATTGGTGTACTATAATAAAATGCGGGCAAAGTATGTTGTACACCGTGTGTGTCATAAAATGAAATCGTTAATTTAACTCACATTTTTAGTTATTGAGATACGCTTTATATTTAACACATTGTGTATAACATCCATCGCCTTAATCAAAATTGAGTGAGTTCACGGCAAATTAAATTTATCATTTCAATAAATTGTGAAGTAGGTCCAAGAAAAGTTGTATCATAACATTGTTTGATCAATGAAGTAGGTCCGAAAAAAAGTTGTACCATAACATTGTTTGATGATTAAAATATTTAGAGAGAAATTCAAAATAATTAAAAACACAAACCCCTAATCCTAGAGCAATTATGCTGATGCTATAAAAGAAAGATTTAAACAAACCTTTTTTCATTGTTTAGTTTTGTTTTCTTTTTAGGTGTGAAAGTGATATCATATCACCGACACAAAAGTTGAAAGTTCACGGGTGTAAAGTCTATGGTTTACTAAACAGAGAAAAGTAACAAAATTTCTGAAGCTTCTTTACACTAACATGCATGTGAATAATTTCAGGTACCCAACCCCACTTGTGGTGGCAGTGCCTGCAGTTTCAACCTGACTTATGGAGGCTCTAGCATTGCAGCTAACCTGTCCCAGGACACAGTTACTTTAGCCACTGACCCCATCCCTGGCTACACCTTTGGTTGCATCCAAAAAACCACAGGTAACTCTGTGCCACCACAGGGCCTATTGGGCTTGGGCCGAGGCTCATTGTCACTTCTATCCCAGACCCAAAACTTGTACCAATCCACATTTTCATATTGCTTGCCTAGCTTCAAGTCCCTCAACTTTTCTGGGTCTTTGAGGCTTGGCCCAGTTGCTCAGCCCAAGAGAATCAAGTACACACCCTTGCTCAGAAACCCCAGAAGATCATCATTGTACTATGTGAACTTGCAAGCAATTAGGGTTGGTAGGACAATTGTTAATATTCCACCTAGTGCATTGGCTTTCAACCCAACAACAGGCGCAGGAACCATCTTTGATTCTGGTATTGTTTTCATATACACTCATAAAACACTTGCCCTTATTAATTATTGTTATTTTGTGCATGAAAATTTGATTATATATGAATGCTTAAATATATGCCAAAACTTGGTCCATCATTAACTAAGGTACTGGTGGTCCATTAGTTTAGTTGCAGTTCACAAAATTTAAAATTTTGGTCTTGGATTTATTCTATCTTAAGAATTGTCCTGCTCCTTGTGTCTTATGGTCAAAGTTTGATTTGGAACAATAACATGGTGAGCTTAGTCCTGTAATGATGACAAACAAGAATTGCATGTTTCCTTGAAGAAAAAAGAGTGATATACACACTGAGGACACATTCCTAAAGTCAAATAAGGAATCTTAATAATTCTATGGACCATGTACCACTATGTATGTGCAACATTATTATAATCAACGTGCCCTATTTTCTCATTGTAAGATGTATAGTACAAGCACTCACATTTGAGCATGAGTATCTCTTTATGCTCAAATAAGATGCTCTTCATTTTGCGTCAAATGAGGCATGTGTATCTAACAGTTTACATAGTGTCATCAATTTAAATTTTAAATGACATGTCATTAAGTACACATTTGATTTTATAATATTTAATCTAAACTATAAAATGAATACAAAGCTTTTTGATTCAATCAGGCACTGTCTTCACCCGACTAGTCGCACCGGCATACAATGCCACGAGAGACGAGTTCCGAAGGCGAGTGAAGGTTCCAACAGTGACATCCCTGGGTGGCTTTGACACATGCTACAATGTTCCAATTGTTGCACCCACAATAACATTCATGTTCGCAGGCATGAATGTGACACTACCACCAGACAACATACTCATTCACAGCACAGCAGGCAGCACCACATGCTTGGCCATGGCAGCTGCACCTGACAATGTGAACTCGGTGCTAAATGTGATAGCCAACATGCAGCAACAGAACCATCGGTTGCTGTTTGATGTACCCAATTCAAGGCTTGGCGTGGCCCGTGAGCTATGCACTTAATTTTGTTGGGTTTCTTATGAGTTAGGTCATATGGTTGTGGTGCATAATGCATGCGGTCATTTTCGGCTTTTTTTTTTTTTTTAATTACTTATAATGCTTTATTAGAAATTTGTGATCAGTAATGTAAGGTTTTATTTTCTTTTTGGGTGGTACTTGTGGTTGTATTTGGCTTCACTAAGGTTTATTGCTAACTGTTACAATGTTGGACTAGTATGGCACGGGATTCTATGTGATCTATGTTTATTATTTAAGTTGGTGATTTACTTTAGTGCAGCAGGGTGGAACCAAAAATTTATGTTTAAAAGTCAGATAAAAAATAAAATAATTAATATTTTTTCTCAATATATATTATAGGGTTCAATTAATGATGCCTTAATGCATTAAGTTTAATATTAAGTACTTTTATGTTATAACTAGATTTTTAAATTTAAATTATAAACCATAAATATAATAATTAAAATTAAAAATTACTAATCAAATAAATATTTTTAAGAATAAGTATAACAATCAATGAAAGCATAAATAAATCAAATACCAAATAAGATATTACGTTGATATGGAGAATTACTTATTTTTATGAAACTAATAGCAATACACGATTTATATGGTAGATAATATATATATATATATATATATATATATATATATATATATATATATAATATAAAGAGTCACATCCCTTGGGAGTAGAAAAGATGGTGGCAGGTTTTGCTTTTGAAGTGGGCCTGTTCTTCTCTTGAAATTGGAGAGTAAATAAAAGCATTTTCCACCCAGCACTAAAATCGAGCCAAACAAAACAAATTGAAGCAAAGAAAAGAAAAAGAATAGTGGACTCAAAAGAGGTGAAGAGGGAACGAGAAACACTTTACAGTTTTTAAATAACCTTATAAATATTTTTATGCACTTTTTTATTTATATATATTTTAAAAAATTATAAATAATATTACTTAAATTCTTCTACTAAATAGGCTCTGAGAAATTGATGAGAGAAACAAAATAGCTGTTTGGTAATATATTTTAAACAATAATTTTTAATATTTAAATAATATTACACATATTTTCACACTTTTTTACCAATACATATTTTCAAAAAATACAAATAACTTTACTAGAATAACATCACCAAATGGACCCAAAGACTTAGATTGCGCCGGATGAGTTGTCTAATAGCACAAATCTAGTGGTAATGCAGTTTTTTGAGGACCAAGAAGAAAAGTGCACAATAATACAATCTTTTTCCGTGATTAAAGGAGAAGTAAGCTAAAGAAGTTATTTTTTATTGAGGAAGAGAGAAATTTGAAAACGTTTTTTTTTTTTTTAAATTTCGTTTTAGTTAATTTTTTTTTTCCTTTGTTTTTTTTTTTTTTTTTTTTTTTTTTTTTTTTTTTTTTTTGTGTTGTTGTTGAGATAATTGTAAAAATTAATATGTGTATGTTTCATATTTCATATTTCTTATAAAATTACTACATTTTTGAAAAGATAATATTATTTAGGGATATATAACAAATTTTATAGGGAGATTGGGGGCCAAAGATTATTATTATTATTTTTAAGGCGAAAATGCACTTTTGGTCCCTACATTTTGGGTCAATTCCCATTTTGGTCCCAAAATTGATTTCGTTACAAATATCGTCCCTAAAAAAGGAAAATCGTTTTTAAAATAGTCCCTGCCGTCAACTCACTAACGGAAACTTCCTACGTGGCAGACAGAATGACTTGTTTGCTGACGTGGCGATTAAAATATTATTAAAAATAATTATTTGGCAATTTTAAAAATAACACGTCAGCATTTTAATATTTTAAACAATGCCACGTCAGACAATTTATATAAAAAAGAAATTAAATTTTAAAAAACCTTAAATCTAATTTAATTAAAAAAATTATAACTTATCATTATTAATTTTCAAATATTACAGCTTGTTCTTTGTTCTTTGTGTTCTTCCCAATCAAACCCAGATACAAAGAACTCAAACCCAGATTACATGAACACAAACCCAGCAACCACTAACTCAAACCCAGATTACATGAACACAAACCCAGCAACCACTAACTCAAACCCAGATCACAACAACAAACGAAAATCACAAATAGAGATCAAACACAACGAAACCCAGATCACAACTCAAACAAAACCCAGATCACATCCCAAACAAAAATCAAGATCCCAAACGAAAATCAAAACCCAAACAAAACCCAGATCACAACTCAAACAAAACCTAGATCACATCCCAAACAAAAATCAAGATCCCAAACGAAAATCAAAACCCAAACAAAACCCAGACTCCAAAATTTTCCCATTCTTTTCACAACATCAAGATCCCATGGCCTCCATGATCAAAACCTCGAAGATCAGCCTCTTGATCTGCTCGCCGTTGGTCAATATTGGGTGTAAGGTTTTGAGCGGAGATGAGATTATGAGATTTGAGAGTTTGGGGTCATCTCGGCTTCACAACCACTAATCTAGGCTCCAATACCGAATCGGTGACTGGGGTTTCATCGGTGACTGGGGTTTCGTCGGTGACTGGGGTTTCGTACAACGGAGCCATACTGAATCAGCGGACCTTCGCGATGGGTTTTCTTTCTTTGACGGCAGCGGCGACCTCACTGAGTCTTGAACGACTTCGATGACGGCGACCTCATCACTAGATTAGAGAGAGTTTGGGTCTAAGAGATTTCGTCGAGGGTGAAGAGAGAAAGAGAGAATTAGAGATAGAGAGAGTTTAGAGATGAGATTAAAAGAAAAAGTAAAAGAAAAAGAATTAAGGTTAAAGAAAAAGAAAAAGAATTAAAAGGATAATTACATTTGTTTTATTAAAAAAAGGGGTTGCTATGATCAATTTTTTTGTTTTAATTATTAAAATTTTTTTTTAATTTAATTTCTTTTTTTATAAAATTTTTCTGATGTGGCATTGTTTAAAATATTAAAATGCTGACGTGTTATTTTAAAATTGCCAAATAATTATTTTTAATAATATTTTAATCGCCACGTCAGCAAACAAGTCATTCCGTCTGCCACGTAGGAAGTTTTCGTTAGTGAGTTGACGACAGGGACTATTTTAAAAACGATTTTCCTTTTTTAGGGACGATATTTGTAACGAAATCAATTTTGGGACCAAAATGGGAATTGACCCAAAATGTAGGGACCAAAAGTGCATTTTTGCCTATTTTTAATTTTGAAACTAGGATCCTATACTTTTTTTTTGATACAGATCATATACTTTATATGTAGGATTTTTTTTTAGAAACAAACTAACTGTTAAATACACATATTAAGTTCAAATACGTTACCTAACCCAAAGTACCACTACAAAAAAAGGGCCTATATGTAGGATCCTATACTCATGTATAAGATCCTATACGTTTCTTTTTTTTCAAAAAATTTGTGGATGTGCCTTGTCCCCTCAGCCCCAACATTAGTGGGTCAAGTTCATGGGCTGGAATACCAAATTCATCCAATACAATTATGCAAATAATTTAACCAAAGCTCATACACAATTATGCAAAGTGCAAGTATGATATAAAACATAACATATATCAAAAGAAAATATAAAATTCCAGACCACCATAGAAAATATTTACTCTGGGCTCCTCATGAAAGACTCATTCTATTTGGAATGGAATCATCTGAATTATTGATCACTAACACAAGGATTTGTGCTTCAGCTTCCAAGCTCTGAATCCTCTCTCTCAGGCTCTCAATCAATAGTTTCAATACACTTAGCAAAATAACAAATTGGATACAAAACAAAACGTCATCCGTTTATAAGTTATTTAAAACAAAGAAAATTATGTTTTACAAAAGATCATTGTCTTACCATTATTCACATCTAGATAAGGCAATCGCAAAATCTCTACAATTGAAGGACGCTCACGTGGATTTTCTGACAACATCTTGGCCAGCATTAGATCATATTCTCCAAGTAGATTCTTTTGCGGTGCATCCCATCATTTTGTTAGTAGCCCAAGCAAAACTACCCTTGTAGCAAAGATATCCACCTTAGCACCAACGAATTCAGCCCCAACTACGACCTTTGCAGCTATATGGTGTTTGTGATGTGCAGAGCACCACAATTGAAAAACCCCATCTTCCAATTCACCAAATTTAGCTACAATAAATTTGGGATTTTGATATTAAATAATTTTCAAAATAATTTTTATCAGGAGTGAATCTTAAAATAGTTAATAACTCTTACCTATACTTTAGACTATAGGCTTTAAAGTATAGGATCCTATATTTGTGTACATTATCCTGTAGGCTTTAACCAATTATGTAGAGTGCAAACATCATACAAAACATAACATATATAAAGAGAAAATATAAAATTCCAAACCACCATAGAAAATATCTAAATCCATCCAATGCTCTATGATGTACATGGTGTTATGAACATGGCAATTGGAGAACCCCATCCTCTAATTCATCAAATTTAGCTGCAAAAAAAAAAAAAAAAAAAAAAAATCATATTAAACAATTTTCAAAACAATTTTTTTCAGGAGTGAATCTTTAATGACTCTTACCCAACTCAAAGTTTCTAATTTTTAGGTTATTCTCAGAATCCAAGAGAATGCTGACTGTGTAAACATGTCTGTGCACTAGTTTTAGATTGGGCAAGTACTTAAGTCCTTGCAAGAGCTGCCTAGAAATAAGCCCATATTGACTTAGTGTTCATGTTGCCGGTTTTGATTTCTTTTTCAATGGTCCCGTAAAGAATTTATTAGTTACAGTCCAGAAAAAGAAAATAAGCATGCAAGGAAACACCAATTTTTTATTTCTACTTTGGCGTGTAATTGGAATTAGGGACTTGAGCAGAAAATAGATATTTGAATAATGAAAATACAAAAACTATCACACATAATCATTAAGACCAATACTTTAAACAAAAACAAATTTTTATAGTACAGATAAACAAATATAATGCAATCATACTTTTGCATGTAAACTTACTTGGGACAGCATTCCATGAGTATGCAGAGGTAATTTTATTCCCTAGTTGACTTAGGATTAGAGGACATATCTATATCCATACATCTTGATTCACCCAAAAACAATTTTAAATAATTGTGATTTTTTTATTAAATAATTTTCAAAACAATTTTTATTAGGAGTGAATCTTGAAATAATTAATGATTCTTGCCTATACTTTATTTTTTTTTTTCAAAAAATTTGGGGAGGGACTTTGCCCTCTCATCCCCAACATTAGTAGTTGAAGCAAAACTACTCCTGCATCAAAGATGTCCACCTCAGCACCAATAAATTTAGCACCAGCTACAACCTCTGCAGCTCTATGGTGTCCATGATGTACGGAGCACTCCAATTGGAGAACTCCATCCTCCAATTCACCAAATTTGGCTGCAAAAAATTTGGGATTTCATATTAAATAATTTTCAAAACAATTTTTATCAGGGTGAATCTTAAAATAGTTAGACTCTTACCCAACTCAAAGTCGCTGATTTTTTGGTTATTCTCAGAATCCAAGAAAATGTTGATTGCCTAAACATCTCTGTGCACTACTCCCAGATTGGGCAAGTACTTAAGTTCTTGCAAGAGCTGCCCAGAAATAAGCCCATGCTGACTTAGTGTTCATGTTGCCGATTTTGATTTCTTTTTCAATGGTCCTATGAAGAATTTGTTAGTTACAATCCAAAAAAAGAAAAAGAAAATAAGCATGCAAGGAGACACCAACTTTTTATTTTTTATTTTTACTTCGGCTTGTAATTAGAATTAGGGACTTGAGAAGAAAATAGATATTTGATTAATGAAAATACAAAAACGGTCACACATAATCATTAAGACCAATACTTTAAACAAAAACAAATTTTTATAGTACAGATAAACAAATATGATGCAATCATACTTTTGCATGAAAACTTACTTGGGATAGCATTCCATGAGTATGCAGAGGTAAATTGGTTCCCCAGTTGACTTAGGATTAGAGGACATATCTGTATCCATAAATCTTGATTCACTCAAAACAATTTTAAATAATTGGGATTTTCATATTAAATAATTTTCAAAATTTTTTTATTAGGAGTGAATCTTGAAATAGTTAATGACTCTTACCTATAGTTTAAAGTATAGGATCCTATACTTTACATTTTTTTGGCGTAAATGCACTTTTAATCCCTACATTTGGATTTTTTCATATTGGTCCTTACATTTTTGTTTCACTACTTTTAGTCCCTAAACCAATTAACGTGTGTTATTTTTGTCAGTCAACAGATGAAAATATCTGAGGTGGCTGATGGAGGAATTAAAATATTATTAAAAATCCATCGTGTCAGTCATCACCCTATCCACATCAGATTATAATTTAAAATATTTATTTCTCAATTTTAACAAAAGAAAAAAATGAGTTAATTTTTTTTTTTTTTATAAATAAGAACACACCAGAACATAAGAACAAGAACAAAAATCTAGATTTAATCACAAACACAGTAAGAGAATTTGTTTTATACGACATTTTTTATTTGTTTTTCTTAGAAAACAAACAAGAAAATAAACGCACACAATTTGAAGACCCAAAACCCCCTTGGATTAGACTCTCAAACTTGTGTAAATTCTCAAAACTCTCTCTCTCTCTCTCTCAACAAACTTTCTTTTCCTCTCTTGCCTCTCTCACTGAGCCAGATCTCACGTTGTCTACCTCGCCCTCTCAAACCCACACCCTAGGTGGTGGTGCCCAAGAGAGGAGGAAATGTTGCAACAAATCTGGTGATGGGTTTGGTGGTTTCGGGTCTAGTGTAGTTGTTTGTGTGGTGGCAGATCGGCTTGGGGTGATTTAGGATGGCGGTTTAGGGTGGGTGTGGCTATTTGTGTGGTGACGAATCGGCTTATGGTGGTTCCAAATGGCAGTCTAGGGTGGGTGTGGTTGTTTGTGTGGTAGTGGATCGGCTTGGGTTCGAATTTCTGGGAATGCAGATCTGTGTTGCAAATCGTGTTTTGTATATGTAATGTGTATGTAACCGAGTGGGTTTAGATAGATTTTTTGATTTGGATTTGATTGGAGTTGGGTTTAGATGGAATGGACTTTGATGGTGTTGTCCAAATTTTTATTCTTTCATTTTCTTGGCAACCAAACAAAGACTGAAAAAGAACTAAGAAATGATTTTGCTTGAGTTTGAGGATGGGGGCTTTGGAATTTATGATTTTTTTATGGTGTTTTTATGTTGAATTTTCTGGGTTTATATATTTGGTTTTTGGGTTTATAAATTTTATTTGCTAGATGTTTCGTTGTTTATTGAAAGATGAGAAAATTTGGGTTTGAGTTGTGATTTTGTATATCTGGGTTTTGTGGTTTGAGAAAATTTGAGAAGATTTGCTGCTGGGTTTGTGTTTGTGTTCTTGCTGAAGATCGATTTGTGTTTGTGTTTGGTTGACAAGAAAGGGCAATAAAATGCAAGGAAATTTGGGCATGTGTTCTTATGTTTAAAATTTGGGTTTGTGTTCTTTGGTGTTCTTGTTGAAGATGAACATAGATTTTGATGTATTTTTGGATTTTAATTTTGTTTTTTTCAATTTTAAATCTTTAAAAAACTTAAGAAGGTTAGAAATTTTTATTATTATTTTATATGATGTGGCTTTTTATATACATATAAATTACTGTCAAATAAAAGGGTGGAAACCCATGTGGCATGAGTGATGAGTGCACAGTGAATTTTTAATAATATTTTAATCACTCTGTTAGCCACTTCAGCTATTTCTGTCTGTTGATTGACGGAAAGGACTAAAATAACACGCGTTAATTGGTTTAGGGACTAAAAGTAGTGAAATGAAAATGTAGGGACCAAAATAGAAATAGGGCCAAAATGTAGGGACTAAAAGTGCATTTACGTCTTTTATTTTTCAAAAAATTTATGGAGAAACCTTGCCCTCTCATCCCAACATTTATAGTTGAAGCAAAACGACTCCTACAGTAAAGATGTCCACCTCAGCACCAATAAATTTAACATCAGCTACAACCTCTGTAGCTCTATGGTGTCCATGATGTACTGATCACTCCATCCTCATTCACCAAATTTGGTTGCAAAAAATTTGGGATTTCTTATTAAATAATTTTTAAAACAATTTTTATCAGGGTGAATCTTAAAATAATTAGACCCTTACTCAACAAAGACTCTTAACCCCCCTAAGAGATTCTGCGCATTTGGAGGCACATGGAGAGTCCATAACCTCTTCCACACCCACTTATCTTGCCCAGCCTGAGAGTGTTCACCACATGGCATTTGCTACAGCCAAAGAGGCATTTGTAGATTTTACCAAGAAACTTTGTGATTTATTTCCTTCCAAATAAGTATGTCTTACAAATTAATGGTCTGTTTGGATTAAGAGGGAGTATAGAGTAGAGTTAGTTGAAAATAAACTTAGTTTTCTGCCAACTCTACTTTACTCTTCCTTACTCCTCCTCCCTCCCCCCTCTATCCAAACAAGCCATAAGATTCCCGAGTTGTACCCGAAAAAATCATTCTTGATACTGTGATCAACCAGGGTGGATATCAACTCACAATTCCACTGCATAGTCCACAAGATCTTTAACCCACTAACCCGCAAGGTGTGGTCGCTGGTTAGCCCTATCCCAAAAATTATGAGGTTGTGGATATCAACTCGCAGTTCCATATAGATTCTTCATAAATCAGCTCCCTTGCCTGTACTAAGTTGCTCCAGACATAGGAGGGGTTACTACCCAAACTAGCTTCCATAAAAAAGCAAGATAGAAAGTAACTTGCCTTATAGGCCCGGTAGAACAAGGAGTGTGTATTATGAATCAAATGCCATGCTTGTTTTGCAAACATGGCAAGATTGAAATCCCATACCTCATTTGATTTTTGGATTGCACAACTTACACCACTTGATCCAATGGATCTTTTTTTTTTTTTTTTTTTTTTTTTTTTTTTTTTTTTTTTTTCACTCCGAGTCTGCCCCCACCAAGTTTATATAATCACATAAGGTCTTTGGAATTTTAAAGATACACATAATCATAGATGTATAATTAACTTAATGTTAACATTCCCTCCCAAAACACTTTAAATTAGTCAATAATTAGTGGGAAATAAAAATTGTAGTAATAGTGGGACCATATGAAAGTGATGTAAATCTTATTACCTATGAATCCCATCTTGCTACTCAGAACAAAAATAACAGAAAAGTCTTAGTCCCAATTTCTTTTGGAGTCAGGTATGCTATAAAAATATTGCATACTATTATTTCGAATAAGAGATCTAGGGTTCAATACCTATACCAAAAACTAATTGATGTCTTGATTTAATGATAAAAAATTATCATTAAAAGCGGACGGCACGGCATAAGTTGAAACTCTCTCAATTTTTTTTTGTTTTTTGAAATCGTTGTATTCTACTATAAGACCAACAATTATGGGGCTTTGCATCAATTGGGGGCTTTGCATCAATTGAGGGCCTTAGGAAATTGTCTAAATGGCCTAAACCAAAGTCAGTCCTGTGAATCATAGTAATGGTTTCCTAAGTTAAAGTTCAATATATTAGATTCACAACTTATACGAGGGGATGAAATATTAGAAAATTCCAAATGAGTGACGTACATAAAGTCTCATGTCTCCATTGCCCATTCTAATTTTCCAGCAAGAACATTGGGTCAAGTTTTGCAATTTTGAGCCTCGAAATCCAAAATCGACTTTATTACTCCGGGACTTTCAAATGTTGGTACTGGAAATTGGCAAAGACTAGTGTTATAAAGACTTAGTACTCTCATCGATGCCCAGAATTTTAATATAGTCAATGAATAATAACGAGTCAATCGTCTCTTATTGTGAAAATTTTACTAAAATATATGGCTGTAATAAAAATAGTGGATTTATTCTCATAATCATATTGACTATTATATTCAATCACGTGGTTTATTAGTCAATACGAATATACAGCCATATGATCTGTTTTAATTGGGGAACCTAAGGTTTTAGTCTTAAGTTATTTCACATATTCAATAGGTTAGATTATATCATCTTCTAGAGGAAATACAATAATAAAGTTATTTCACCTATTCAATAGGTTAGATTAAATCATCTTCTAGAGAAAATACAATAATAGCGGCCAAAGAATGATCCATTGTCAAGAATTTCAGTCTCGACTCCTTCGGTAAGTCTAGGTAACTATGTACTTCATCAACCATCCACCTTGCGATTTTATTAAAACTCAACCTCCAATAATAGACCACTTTCTTTGTTTGTTTATATATATATATGAATCAATGAAACCCCCATTGTCTGTCTCGTTATTCCATACAGTTTAATCACCCGGATGTATACGCCAGGACTTTCAGATGGTGGTATTGGAAGCTGGCAAAGGCTAGTGTTCTAAAGACTTGGTAATGTCATCGCTGCCCAACTGATGGGTCTTAGCTATGCTGAGTTGTAGCAAGTTTATGGGCCATTATTTTCTCTATCCATCAAAGCCCAACTGGGCGTCATTTAAGCTTGGGCTTAAAAATAATGCTAATGTAGGTAGGCCGAAATGGACCGTGAGATCCAAACGAGAAAAAAGTAGACTGCATGGACCGAAATAAACCAAATAGATTTGGACTTGATGAATCGAGTGGACCAAAGAAGACTGAAATGGACTTCAATGTATTGAAATGCTATGTTGATTAGAACATGATAATAATAAATGCTACGTTTTAATTTTTTGATATTATATAGATATAAATGCCCATTGATATTTTATGCTAGATTAGCTCAAAATGCAAAAATACACAACTTTCCTTTGTTATTTATCTTATTTCATTGTAACTTTTTATTTTATTTCCCGATAACTAAAACTAATGAAGATTTTATTTTGACATAACACAGAATAGATACAAAGATCTGCCATTATATTTATACCCCACACTGCAAATAGCCCAACTCCTGTAGTAAATTTTCTTTTAAAGATCTGCCACACAATGAAAGCATGTCTCAGTATAGCTAGTGAAACCAAACAAATTTCCACCATGGAACTTCAGATTTTATATTTGAATGGCATTCCATGTTTCTGCAGCAGTAAACTTCTCTGTTCTGGACAAGACCCACAGAAGCTGGTCTTGATCACCAATTTTCATGAAACACAATTACTTTTTTTGTTTTCCCTACAACTGATTCGATCATATAGTCTTTTGCCAATTCCAAGCTCCATTTTTTAAAACACTTTCCACCATAGCCTCCAGTGAACTGATAGCATGAATGCATGATAGATAGGCTTGTACTCATATTTATCATTCAAGATGCCATATGGTTGCCAACGATCATATATACCACAAAAACGCTTGTGATCCTTTTCCAATGGCAAACTTAATATAACACCTGGCCTCATTCCTGAGCTTTAGGAGTCTCCTCCAGCCCCAGGAGCTATCATGGGATACTTTGATACATCGAAAGGTGTTATGAGATTGCACCAAAGCCACCCAGATTCATCGATCCAACATTTGCAAATAGATTACAAATATGCTTAAGGCAAGTCACCTTATTCCAAATTTCTATCCCTTTAAGATCCAATCCAGCCTCCTCCTTAGGAGCAAATACAGTAATACACATTCCTGTGCCACCTTAGCACAAGCTACACCTTTATCAGAATCTCTCCATAATAATTTGAAAAAGATTTCCTCAACAGTTCTAATAACCTGCTGAGGAAAAATAAAGATACCAGCCAAAAATCTTGATTACTATGCAGAACTAATTGAAGCTACTGTAACCTCCCAGAAAATGAAATGTGCTTAGCAGTCTAAGAGCTCACCCTAGTTGTGACTTGTGAACCTCTCAATTAGAGAGTTACAATCTCTATAGCTCACCCTACCAAATATCAGAGACACACCAATGTACCTCATACGGAGTTTACCCTCCTTATATTAGAGTGCTTCTAAAAACTGGTAATTAAGGCCAGTTGGTAAACCTGCACAAAAGTCCTCACTTTTCTGCTAGTTAGATTCCAGGCCAAATATCCACTTGAACTCATCCAATTCTCTTCTTATCAAAATTTGACAGGAGGTAGATTAGAAGCAATGAATATCATAAGATCATCAGCAAACCACAAATTGATAAGCTTTAACTGTGCACACTTTGGATGGTACATTGGTGCTTAAATTTCTAAGGTCTCTCTTCTTTAGTAACTAAGTTGAAACCTCCATGGCTGATACAACAAATAAGGGGACAAGGGATCCCCCTCTTTAAGCCCTTTTCCCCCTCCAAAATATCCTGCTAGTCCCCAATAATAGCCACAGAAAACTCTGGTGATGTGGTACATTCCTCACCCAACCAACAAACTTTGGAGAAAAACCCACAGCACAAAGACATTGCAGAATAAAAGGCTATTCTACTGAATCATAAGCCTTTCTAAACTTTACCTTTATGGTACACCTACCATTCTCCTTATCTGTATGGTTATTCTTGACAACCTCTTGAGCCACCAAAACATTTTCCACTATGTTTCTGTTAGTCACAAAAACAATCTGATTTGGGCTAATAATTTCATTCAAGCAAGCATTGAACCTATCAGTCAAGATCTTTGTAATACATTTATAGATGGTATTGCAATAGAAAATAGGCCTAAAATCCTTCATGCTCAATGAATTAGTAACCTTAGGTACCAATGTTATGATGGTATCATTTACTTCTCAAGTAGCTTACCTAACTCAGAAAGACTGAATGGCTAGAACCACCAAAGTTTGGGTTATACGCTAAGCTCTCCAGAAGAAACAAGCCGGGAATCCATCAGAACCAGGAGCTTCATCTCATGTCAAAGAGTAAAATGTATGTTAATCTCACCGGCAGAAACAGTTCTTTGCAGATTCACTTTATGCCTATTAGCAATTTGAACATCCATTATCTGTGGAACCATCTTGAGATACCTACTCCCTTGAGATAACAACTCTTGGTGATAACCCACGGGCATACCCTTAACCTGATTAGGATCAATAACCTTTGCATTTCTCCTGTTTACAGCTCAATGAAAACTTGAGCTGTTATTATCACCCAGGTTCAACCGTATATTCCATGATTTTTGTTTCATTTTTCTGATAAGTAATGAAATTTTATTAAAAAAAAAAAAAAAAAAAATAATAATAATAATAATTTTTTTTTATTTTTATTATTTTTTATGTTCATGATGATGAATGCAAAATGTCAAAAAAGTACTCGAGCCTAAAAAGAAAAATCTAAGGGAAACTCGAAACTCTAAAAAAGTAGAGCAGTGTGTGAAACCTCAAATCCAGGACCAATCAAAAGAGTGCGAGCAAACAAAGTTGTCAATTGATCCAAGGAGCATAAAAGACTCCTCAACCTTTCTCCAGCTCAGGATTTCCTGAAGCTTACAATAAGCATTCCTGCATATCTCCCAGCTTCAACTTTGCACACTCCACTTTATGAGCAATCCCCCCATACACTTCATTATTCATTTTCTTTGCAACCTGCTTCATAAATTTTAGCTTATAATGAAGTCTGAACATTGGAGTTCCATTAACCTTCACACCCCAATGTGCTCAACCCATTCTAAGAAGTGCTGGTTATCAGCCCAAAAATTGAAGAAATTAAATGGCTGCCCAAAGTTCTCCTCACCCATAGACACCAATGCAAGAAAGTGGTCAGACACTCCAAGAGCAAGAAATTCCACCAAATTATAACCAAAGTCAGAAAACCAATGTTCATTCACCGTAACCCTGTCAAGCTTCCTATCCACCAAAACATTCCCTCATTCTTATTACACCAAGTATGAAAACATCCAAGAAATGGATGGTCCAGGACTTCAAATATCGTATAAGCATTGATTGAATTCCTTGTCATGGCTCAGTTTCTTCTTCACACATTTGACAACATTCAAATCCCCTGCAACAGCGCCCAAGCTACGTTGCTGATCTGAAGCTTGAAAGATTTAAGATCCTTACACAATTTTCTCCTCTTAATACCCTCATTGTCTGCATGTACAAAGCAACTCTTATTAGTTAAGAAACAGCTATAGATACAATGAACGGCCTGGCCTTGATCAGTTGCACGGTACATTCCGATCCCACAATATCCAGATTCTTCCCAACCTATATTGAGCATAATTATTGATGAAACCCACCCAAGAACCATAAACTCTTGAATAGCAATAACATTTTCCAACCTCACTCTGGTTTCAACAAGGCATACCAAAGACAATTTCAGCTTGAACACCATCGCCCTTACGTCCTTCTACTTGAGAGGGTCATTAAGCCCCTCACATTCCACTACCCAACTCTTGACAATGTGATAGAATTTAGCGTTCCTTTACCAACCTCTGAACCACCTCCACTCACAGTCTCACACCCACCTTCTGCCTACCCTTGTCCCTCCGTTATCTCCTTTGCCCACATAATTTGTGTTTTGGACCATTGCATAATGTTTTTTTTTTCTTCAATTTCTCCTTGTAACTATTGGCTTTATAAAGTCTTGACTTAAAATTTAACAAAGTACTCACAAAAAAGAGAGGAATGAAAATTTTATTAGAGTACTTCAAACTCACAAAAAAAGAAATTAGGCTACTGCCTTAAGAGCTCACTTCAAATTTTTCTCTCACACACTTTCACATCATATATCTATCCTCTTTTATAGAGTGGAGTTACAAGAGCTGTTATTCTTGTTATGACTTTTTGTTTTATAACAGAAAATTTTAGAATGTGGAAGACTCAAAGACACAAAGGTTATGGAATGACAATAGAGACAAACAGTTATGGAAAAACAAAAGACACAAACTGTTATGAAATATCAAGAGACACCTTTTGGTTTACCACTTCCAACACTCCCCCTTAAACCAAAAGCATCTTGTCGCCAAGCATTGTCCTCAATCTTCAAATCTATCAATTGGTAAGGCTTTGGTAAAAATGCCTACTACTTGCTCTTTTGTATTGCAATACTGGAGCTTCACAACTTTCTGTTTCACATAATCTCTCAAGAAATGATACTTCATGTCAATAAGTTTGCTCCTTCCATGTTGAACTGGATTTTTAGAAAGTTCTATGGCAGACTTGTAATCCACACAAATAATTATGGATTTTTCTTGTAGATGATCAAATTATTTTAATAAATTCTTCAACCATATTGCTTCACAAACAGAAGAGGACGTTGCCACATATTCAGTTTCACATGTTGACAAAGCTACAATACTCTGCTTTTTGGACATCCAAGTGAAAGCTGTTGATCCAAGATAGAAAACATATCCAATAGTGCTTTTCCTTTCATCTTGATCACCTCCCCAATCACTATTTGAAAATCCATATAATGTGCCATCATTATTATATGAATATAAAACACCAAAAATCACGGTACCTTTTATATATCTTAGGATCCTCTTTGCTGCAAGTCAGTGAGATTCCTTTCGTTTCTCCATATATCTGCTCAAAAGACCAACATTATAAACAATGTCTGGCCTTGTGATTGAGAGGTACCTTAAACTTCCAATCAAACTCCTAAATAGAGTTGGATCTATAATTTTCCCTTCTCCTTCTCTTGTCAATTTTAGATCCATTGCAACGGGTGTATTGACAGCATTGCAATTTTTCATATTAAAATTTTCAAGCAATTCCTTTGCATATTTTTTCTGATATATGAAAATGCTATTTGGTTACTGTCGTATCTCAATCCTAAGGAACAATGACATAAGTTCGGAGTCGGTCATCTTGAACTCCTTGAACATAGCTTGTTTAAACTCATGGAACATTTGCTGACTGTTTCCTGTGAATAACAAATCATTAACATAAAGGCAAGCTATAAAAATTTCACCATAGGCATTCTTCTTAATGTAGACTGCATGCTCATAAGGACACTTTACAAAACCACTTCCTTGAAAATAGCTGTCAATACGAGAATTCCAAGCTCGAGGAGCTTGCTTTAGTCCATATACAGCTTTCTTCAAACGATACACATTGTCTTCTTCTCTTTCAACCACAAAACCCTCAGGCTGCTCTACATACACCTCTTCTTCAAGTATGCCATTTAAGAATGCCAATTTGATGTCTAGTTGGTAAATTTTCCAACTTTGATGTGCTGCAAGAGAAATCAACATCTTCACTGTGTCAAGTCTTGCTATTAGAGCAAAGACTTCTTTATAGTCTACCCCATACTTTTGCTTGTAACCTTTAGCTACAAGTCTTGCCTTATAGTGCTCAATTCTCCCATCAGCTGTGTGCTTAATCTTATACACCCATTTCACACCAATAGTTCTTTGACCTGGAGGAAATGTAGTCAGTTCCCATGTGTTGTTTTTCTCAATGACATAAATTTCTTCTTGCATGACATTCCTCCAACAATTCTCTTTCATAGCTTCTTTAAAGTAAAGGGCTCATGGTCCACATACAAATAAAAGAGATTTGTCTCTTCAGTTTGTGCATAGATATCTTCTAGGCCTCTCATTTTGATTGGTGTTGGAGATGGAGAAATACTTACTTGGGCTTCGGATTGATGAAGTGCCTGTTGATGATGCATAGTGGTGGAGTGTTGAGGAAGGTCTCTCTGAACCTTCATAATTCACATCTTCTTCTTGCCCTTCTAACTCAAGTGGCTTCTCTTTACTTATGATGTCATCATTCCATTCCCATGACTCTTCTTCACTAAAATGACATCTCTACTCACCACTACTTTGTTGGTAAGTGGATTGTAGAGTTTGTAAGCTTTTGACTTCTCATTATACCCAATGAAGATGCATTTCTCCCCATGATCATCCAACTTCTTTCTCTTAGTCTCAGGCACATGAGCATATGCAATACACCCAAAAATTCTTAAGTGTGACACACTTGGTTTGTAGCCACTCCACGCCTTTTGTGGTGTTATATTCTTGACACTTTTTGAAGGGCATCGATTGAGTAAATAGGTAGTACATGCCACTGCTTCTGCCTATAAATTCTTTGGCAAACATTTTTCTTTGAGCATGGTCCTTGTCATGTTAAGGATCATTCAATTTTTCCTCTTTGCAATGCCATTTTGCTGTGGTGTGTATGCAGTTGTAAGCTGTTGCTTGATGCCATTTTTCTTGCAATAATCTTGAAATTCATTTGAGGTGTACTTACCACCTTTGTCAGATCTAAGTATTTTGATCTTACAACCACTTTTCACTTCAACATGTGCCTTGAAATTTTTGAATATAGTGAAAGTTGCAGATTTTTCTTTGATAAGATAAACCCATAATTTTCTGCTGAAATCATCAATAAAGGAGATGAAATATTTGTTACCTCCAACAGAAATTGGATCAAATGGACAGCAAATATCTCTGTGCGCTAGCTCTAATGGGTTAGGTGCTCTCCATGATCTCCTACTTGGAAAAGGACTTCTTTGTTGCTTGCCAAGAGTGCATATCTCATTTACATATTTTGACTTTTCAATACTAGGAAATCCATGCACCATGCTTGGTGTGGATAATAGTTTAAGCCCATTGAAATTAAGATGCCCAAAGCGAAGATGCCACTTCCATGACTCATTTTTACAAGCTCATGGAAACATTTCTCCATTGTTGAGTTAAGATGGAGTAATAACATACGATTGTGACCCATTTGAACTTTTGCAACAAGATTTCCTTCATCATCCTTCAAAACAAGAGAGAGTTTCTCTATGTTTATAATATACCCTTTTTCTAAGAGTTGCCCAATACTAAGAATATTGCTTTTTATGTTGGGCACACAGTACACATTGGAGATAAATTGCAAAAAACCATTCCTTTGACATATTCTAATTTTTCCTTTACCTTTTCTGGGCAATTTGGATGAGTCTCCCAAGTTCTTATGATCCAAACAACGCTTTCATTTGAATCTGCCAGCTTTCATATTTTTCTTTCGTTAATTTAGGAATTTGTGGTTGCACCATATTAGAAGACATTTTCACTAATGGTGTAGACAAAGACTCTAGGCTCTAAGAATGTGGCTCTGATACCACTTTGATGGCTTTATAAAGCCTTGACTTAAATTTCAACAAAGTAGTCACCAGAAAGAGAGGAATGAAAATTTTATTAGAGTACTTCAAACTCACAAACAAAGAGATTATGCTACTGCCTTAAGAGCTCACTACAACTTTTTCTCTTACACACTTTCACATCATACATCTATCCCCTTTTATAGGGTGAAGTTACAAGAACTATCATTATTGTCATGACTCTTTGTTTCATAACAAAAAATTCTAGAATGTGGAAGACTTAAAGACACAAATGTTATGGAATGATAATAGACACAAACAGTTATGGAAACACAAAAGACACAAATAGTTATGAAAAAACAAAAGACACAAATTGTTATGAAATATTAAGAGACACCTTTTGGTTTACCACTTCCAACAGTACTCTGGTTGAGTCAAGGTATAAACATTTTCTATGCTGAATGAGGCATGCCATGGAATATCTGTTGAATCTAACGTTGTATGAAGAAAATGTATGGGGTTCAGAATATCTTCTTTTTTCTTCATCTTTTTGATCTTGAAGATTATATATATTAACAAGCCAACAACATTTAGGGGCTGTGCTTGTTACATGTTAACCACTTACTCGTACAGATTATACTGCACCATAACATTATATAAATGCCTGAAGAATGTGAATGGCTCCACACTCAATATCTTACTCGCAGGTGGAGCTTGTTTGCTTTCCATTTTTTTTTTTTTTGGTTGCCCTTTTTCAGCAAAAGTTTAAAATTATATCATACCTGATCCCAACTAAACCAAACCCCCAGGGGACAAACTTGTGTAATAATCCTTTTTAATTGTTGTCAATAACAGATCAAAGTCAATTTGAATGTTTGGACATCCCACATGAGATAGCATTTGGGCACATCAACTCCTGGTCTATGAGGAATTGATGACTTTTAATATAATTTTTTTTTTTAATTTCGATTCCAGGATGATCAAATATAAAGAACTTTTGAGAAAATAGACAAATTGACATAATTCAAATGCTATTGATAAAAAATGTATTTTTAAGGATAACCTTATTAATACATTGAACTGAAATCTACTAGGTGAATGAGTTTTTAGAGCTGGGGAAAAAAAAAAAAAAAACTATATGAAGCTTTCATTGTCCAAAGCAAACTTGATGGTCCGTTAAACTTTGCTCTCTGCAACAGGATCTTGTAATTCTTCACCGGCAGCTTTTTCAGGTTCCGAAGGATCAACGACATTTTTTCCATCATCAAGTTGCTTACAGGATGTACTGCCCTTCTTTCTACCACGTTTTTGTGTACATTTGCCACTGGTCTTTTTCAGCTTTTCTGTTTGCTGGATTTCACTTTCAATCTGACCTTTCAAGTTATTTTCTTGGGCTTCCTCCACAATTTCATTACTCACATCGACTCCTTTTGCCTTCTCATGGATGCCATCAGCTTCTTCTTTTGACTCCTTATTTTCCTTTGCAATTTCGCGTTGTAGTGATTCTATCACCTCCATCAGTTCTCTGTTAACCTGTGACAGAAACTTGATGATCATCAATAAGATCCTGCAACTCCTTGCAATTTCAATCAAGAATGCAACCAAAAGAGATGGATCACAAAATATAAGATTACATGACTTGTCTCAACTAATTAAATATAAGATCCATCTACTAATGTTCTTATTGCATGCTTTTGTAATCAACACACAAACATCACATGCACGTAAGTTGAGTTGAGCCTCAACGCAATGCTCAGTTAATATTTGCCTAGCATACCTGGGGGTTCTGAAGAAACTCAGCTATGTCATTTGAACACGAAGGGCATTTCATGATGTTCTTTTGTGCTCGTAATGTTCGTCTGCCTTCACATGTCCTCTGCCTCACGAAATTTTGACCAGCAAAGGCACCCTCTAGGCAGCTTTTGCAAAAGTTATGAGCACAAGGGGTAGTAAGTGGAGAAGTCATCGCCTTCTTGCAAATGTAGCAGCTACACTCTGCTCGGTCAATTACACAAATGCACAATTTTACTTTGTAGATAGAACAATATAGTGAGGTAAGAGAAGATGATAATGACTACATGAAAATTAGGGAGGAACATACAGCTTGTAAATGTAAATTAGACAAGAATAGAAACCTTTTAGAAGTTTCTCTTTTACAGACTTATTTTGTGCTTGCCGTTTAACTTTCTTCGTTCTCTTCCCTTCTTCTGAACGTCCATAATTGGCCCGCTTTCTACTACATGGTGGAGGTTTCTTCCACATCCAGCAACCTTTTTCCTCCTGAGAATCCAAGTGGAACATTTTAGGACATTTGAAAATCAATAACTCACATCTAAGTTACAAACCATAAGAACACCACAGGAAGATTTAGAGACTCCTAGGAAACCATATTGTTTACTTACATAAAACTACATAGATATCATGGATTGCACAAGGAAAAAAGAAACGCAATCAATGGAGAAAGAGCCCTCTTTGAACACACGAGGTAAAAGAGCATTAGCTTACATCATAGTCCCATGATGGCGATTCCATCCTTTCAGTTATGTCAATCGCAACATTTAACTCCTCAATGACGGGCAGTGGTCTTGGACGGTCTCCATGAACATCACTGTTGATTTCATGTCACATACACAAAAGTCACAAATCCACAAACATTGAGAGAGAGAGAGAGAGATAGAGAGAGAGAGAGAGAGAGAGAGAGAGGTATGATGGAAATAACAAACCTTGTCCATGGGGCAGGAGCATTGTCACATCTAACAAAAAGATATCTACATACCTTAAATCCCTAATACAACAAACACTCGTTAGTAAACAAGTTCACCAAGAACACAGCCCCAACTGGTTATCCCAGTGGGGTTTTTATTTTTTATTTTTTATTTTTAACAATCACAAGCATCTTACTTTAATCCCAGTTTTCCGCCAGCATTTCTCAACTCTGTAAATCCCATCATAACGTAACCTTTTTTCAGGGGCATAAGAAGAGCGTTTCTCCTTGTGAGACCTGCCCACCAAAATAAAAAGAAAAGAAAAGAGATAAATGTTCTGATAGAAGTGGAAGAGCATACCTTCGAAACAACCTCATGCAATAGCAACAACCAACAAGTTTCAAGCCAAAAAAATAGTACCTCATAAAATAAAATAATCTTCACTAAGGAACTGATCACAAACAATATTGACAATTCCTAGCCAGTAATTAACAAAATTTTGACAAGTAAAAAGGGTTGACCCGACCTTATAGGGAACTTTTTGCAAAGAGAAAATACACCACTACCTGCCTAATTAGGGAAAACACAATATTCATTTTGTATATGCTACCAAAAGTCATTGGTTGAAACTATGATTATTTTGACTTTGAATCACACAGACTTAAAAGAATATATGATTATGATACTTGGACATCCATAGCAATGAGCCATTGTATTTTTAAGTGTTAGAGATATATTAGCTCATTAGCTTAAGTCCAAGCTTAATTTTACTTTGTGTGCAAGCCAAGTTTCCTACTTGTACTAGAAGTCTTTTAGGCTAGGATTTAGTCTACTATATATACACATGTTATGATTTATTGTAACACAGGATTTGTACGATACTTTAATATATTATTAATGTAGCCTTTTAGGGTTTCCTTTGTGGATGTAGGCCGTTAGGCTGAACCATGTAACCCTCGTGTGTTATTGTGTTTTACACTTTATGCTTTCGCTTCCACATCCATACTAGCATATTCAACATAGTGTATCAATGCTAATATTTAACATGGTATCAAAGCCACCTTCCTATGACCATGATTTTGTGTCCTTACGGAGTATGAAGAGCAATCTTTGTCTTCCTTGGTGTTTCTTCGCTGCGTTCATCTTCTTTGACTTCCCACTGCTACCGTCAAATCTCTCCAGTATAGTCATGCCACCGATAGAAGTCGTATAAACACTGCAACATCATTGCCTTCCTTGAACCATCGTCACAGAGCCAAACTTCATTCAAGGGATCTTCTCAACCTTATCAAATCTCAAGGTTTCATCAAGCTTTCATCTTGAATTTGAGAGGGGGTGTTAGAGATATATTAGCCCATTAGCATAAACTCAAGTCTAATTTTACTTTGTGTGCAAGCTAAGTCTCCTACTTGTACTAGAAGTCTATTAGTCTAGGGTTTATTCTACTATATATACACATGTTATGGTTCATTGTAATACATGATTTGTACTACACTCTAATATATTATCGAAGTAGCCCTTTAGGGTTTCCTTCATGGATGTAGGCCGTTAGACTGAGCCACGTAACCCTCGTGTGTTATTGTAGTCTATACTTTATGCTTTTGCTTCCACATCCATACTAGCATATTCAACATGGTGTATCAATACAAATATTTAACACTAAGTTCACTGTACTGCTTAATCCATAAGAAATCAAGATTTGATATCCAAGCAGGTCATTACATAGATTTTCTACATGCAAGATAATTCAATAAAAAAAAAACTTTCCAATTACAGTCCTAGATGCAGTTGCATACTACCAATAATATCATAAAGTTCATTAACACGACTCACCTCACCACACGAACAGGATAACCCATCCGGCAACTTAGTCGTAATGCCTCATTAGAATTTTCAAACTGCTGATCAAAAGAATGTTCCTTGTTTGTGCGTTTATTGCCACTAAGGTCCCTTCCACCACTGCATTAGAAGAAGGGAAGGGTTGGGATAATCAAATGATCAATCACATTTATATATGTGACTGAACTATGAAAAAATTTTAATCATAGACAAACAAGCAACTCCAAACAGATACAATAAACTTGCGGAATTGAGGAAGTTAAAAGCTTATTTAGCTGAAATTGAATACTTTTTGCCAAGAGTATTGTAAATAAAACTAAAAATATTTGACCTATGAATATTAACAAAAAGTATAATGGAACACATGCATAATAGAAAATATAAACTGAATAGTAGCAAAAATAAAGTGAATAATAGAAAATATAAATTGAATAGTAGCAAAAATAAAGTGAATAATAGAAAAGGCTGCATTTTTCTACCAATGCCAATCGCAACCTAAGAATACACTTCAACTCATTAAATTTTCTTGTGAAAAGCAAGCCAGTAGTAAAGCTAGAATTCAAGTACAAATGTCAATGGTATAGACAAGAGTATACCTCCCTGTGTATAGGAACCATTCGCCATGATCCTCATCGTCTTCATAGCCTCCAGAGAGGGTCACTGATTGGGCACCATGCTTTGACTGCCCAGCAATACCTGAAATATGAGGATTGTGTACACCCCATTGCCTACATTCAAATCTATTTTCCCAAGTCTCCCCAACCAACACACCTTGATTTCTCATCGGATCATTTTCTGGGAGAATTGGCCCAAAATGATCCATAGGTGTAGTCACAAATATTTTTCCACTAGCTGCATTAGCATTTCCCGATTTTACTGATCGTTCAGTCGAAAATGCCTTATCTGGGCGATCTTCGTTACGGATAACAGGATAATCCCTTAACATCCCAACTGCAGCATTGGCTTTTGCCATCTTTGCAATTCTTATGACAGTGACAAGTGTAGAGTTTATCAGAGGAAGTCTTGCCATCTTTGGTGGGATTTCCTTGCGACAATTTGCACAGTTGCGTTTGCCTTGCCCTATCCATTTTGTGAAACACTTCAGGCAGAAGTTGTGACCACAAGGAGTCTAAAAAGAAGAAGAAAACCTTGAGGTCATTAACATGCACCAAATACAGAAACTTCCATCAAAACCGTTTCATTTTTATTTTAACCTAAACACATGAATAAAGGAATTGATTCATCACCAATAGACTTCTATGGAAAGAAGTAAAGTAAAACCATAATGCTGAATTCAAATATAAGTAATTTTAAAAATATTATAAATTTTACTACATATACTTTACGTTTGTTATTATAGAAAAACTATGTAGAGTTTACATATCAACGTAAATACAACACAAAAAAATAATAATTAATAAAATTATTTATTATGTTGATGATACAACACTAAGAGTACGTTTGGTACACTGAATATAGATTACATTAGGAATAGTAATCTTTATTATTGGGAATAGAAGACATTGTAATGAAATAACTAATTACTATTCATAAGTTTGGTTATTACATATGAAAAGCTTGTAAAAGATGATGTATAAGGAAACTTTATATTTTTGGAAATATATTAATTTTAAAATCTATTATATGCACTAAGGAATAACTATTACATCAATTTTAAAAAAGAATAGCTATTCTTCAATTTAAAGAATAATTATTCTAATGTAATAACCAACCCATGTAATAAAGATACAACTAAATGACCAAATTGATATTACACGTGAATGACTATTCCATTACAGGAGCTATTACAGCGTACCAAACGTACCCTAATTATATTCATTGAGATGTTAGTTTATATAGTTTTTGTAATAAAACGGTAATACCGTTAGCTTTTTATTTTTTATTTATTTTTTATATAGGTAGTAGAACTAGTAATACTGTTAATATTCTTTTTGGAGTAATTTTTAGGCACTCTCGGAATATTGTAAATAGTGCTTCCTATTCTTACATTCATGATGAGGTTCACTTATTAAATTCATAATAAAGTCCACTCATTAAGTTCATAGTAAGATCCACTATGAGTGTGAAAAGAGGGGGACATTATTTCGTAATACTCCAAGAGTACCTAAGTATTTTCCTCTTCTGGAGGATAACGATATTACTGGTTTTAACTATCTATAAAAATTAGAAAAAAAATGCCAATTATATTTATTGACATGTTAATTTATAAAATTTTCGTAATAAATAGCGTTAGCATTTTTTTATAAGTTCACGTTAGCATTTTTTTTATAAGTAATAAAATTGGTAATACCATTAATATTCTTTTGTAGGTAGTAAAACTGGTAATATCGATGACATTTTTTCCCTTTATATAAATTGTAAATCCGGTAATACTGCTAGCATTTCTTTATAGTTAGTGCAACTGGTATTACCGTTAGAAATTTTTTTAATAGATAATAAAACCGGTAATACCGTTAGCATTTCTTTTTTGGAAAATTCTTAGGTAGTCCCGGAGTATAGTGAAATGGTGCTCCCTCCTCGCACATTCATAATGGACCCCACCATGAATTTAATGAACGGACCTCACCATAAATGTGAGGGGAGGGAGCACCATTCTCTGTGCTCTGGGACTACCTAAGAATTACTCTTCTTTTTTAATAAATATTGAAACCGGTAATACCGTTAGCATTTCTTTTTTAATAGGTATTAAAAATGGTAATATTGTTAGCATTTTTCTTTAAATATGACATCATAATTATGAAAGGCAATCTAGAATCTAGATTTGATTCATTCTTGAACATTTAGTGGACTGAGATAGATATAGCATTATAATTGCTCATAAAAATCGATTCTAAAAATAAACATCAAAATATGAAAGAGCCTTAGCCTAGTAAAATCCACTTAAAATTGGGGTTTCCTAAGTCCTGAATCATTTCTATTTCAAATAGTGCCCATAAACAAAAGTAAACACGTTTTACCACAGAATTTGTCAATAGTATACATGCATGTATGCTATGAATTCTTTTGGTTTATTGAGAAAAACAATAAAAAATAGATGATCAAGCATGTTCAATAAGAATAGTGAAAAATTAAAATAGAATTATGAGTATGAAGCGCGTGTAATGAGACCAGTAAAAAATTAAAATAGAATTATGAGTATATGTACTAACCGATACAGGTCTTTCCAGTAATTGCATGCAGAAGGAACAGTTCAGACCATCGAGAATACTGAGGAGGTTGTCATCACTGTTAGTCACCTCCTTATGATCTGACGGTCCCGCGTCTTTACATAGCAGCTGCTGCCTTCTCTTAGCCTTCTCACGTTCAGTCAACGACGAGTCTGTTTCGATTGCGCAAATTGCGGCGATAAGGCTGCCGGAACTCGACGATTCTCCAGCGCCTGAGACAGGAACCGGGTTTGCAGAGAGCAAGGAACAATCAGGGCAGTCCCATTGGAGAGTATCGGCTAAGGAGTTGGGACGATCAGAGAGGCACGTGACGTGCCACGGCGTGGCACATGTCTTGCACGTGAGAGATTCCTCAGCTGTGGGCTTGTTCTTGCAAGCCATGCAAGTGCCTTCACCATCACAAGGAAGGTCGTAAACTTGTTGAGCCATTTGGATTTGCGAGTGTTTGGACTTTGGGATTTTCAGGCTTGAGTGAGTGTGGGATTTTGTGGGAGGAGAAGCAGGTATTTGTAGAAAGTAGAGTAGGAGCGTTTTTGTTTTTTGGATAGACTTTGAACAAATTCACTTTTCCCTCTACTTTCTTTTCATCCATAAATGGGAAATTTTCCTAGCATGGCAATTGGGTGAAAAGGTGCTGCTTAGCTCACTCACCAGAAATGCTTGACCAGTAGTGCATGCATGTACTCCAAATGTTAATGTGTAATATGGGAGGTTACAAACCTGGGATTAAATTAGTTTCCAATAATGTTTGGATTCCATATTCAATTATAAAATTTTATACATGATTTTTTTTTATATAATTATAATTGATATTTAATAAATTATAAAATGGTAAATAACAAAATTTAGTTACAAAATTAGTTATAATTTAAAGTTACCTTACTCAATATCTTTTTATTGGAAACGAATTTTGATAAATCCATCATTGGATTATATCTTCTTCTTATACTCTTCGTGCTTGTAAAATTTTTAGGAAATTAAAGATCAATAAATATGTCATCAATAAATTGTTTAAATTGCAAGTTTTTGTAGTTTAAAATTATGCATAAAATATAAGATTAAAGATTATATAGTAAAAAATATCCAAATGACATAAACTTTGACATGTGTATTTAGAACATAAAAACATGCAATTTAACAGTTAGATTTTCAAAATATATAATAATGTTTATTTTATTGTGTAAGGTTTTAACCTTAGGCTACAACCAATTTTGTAACTAAACTTTGTTCATTATAAAATTGATTATATATCACATCGTAATTGATTGGTTCTTTATTATTATTTTTAAATTAATGAAAACTAATTAATAATAAGGCTTGCCTTTCAAAAGAACCCTTCTCAATTAATAAAAACTAACTATTACAATTTAAAAAAGCCGAACTTGACTTTAAATATTTAAAGAGACCTAATAAAGTAGGTAATGTTAGTTTGATAATCTGAACTTCTCTTAATAGAAGTAGTTTTTTTGATCACGAGTTCGGTTTCTGTTTTGTACTTTTACATATTGAAATGTTACGCGTGTCTAAACATAAACAAAGCACGTCCATTTCACATTCATTAATACAAATCCTCTGTAGCATTTTTTATATTTCACTTTATATTTAATCAAACATAATTTGTCATGTATATGTTTAACTTTTCATATAAAATAAAATAATAAGCTTAAAATGGAAAGAAAAAATCAATCCCTTTCCATAGCATACTATAATTGATAGAACATAAAAAAAAAAAAAAGTAGTATTGAAAATTTGTATTTGCATTTAAGTGTCCCCTAAATGGTACAGAAAAAAGTAAAGGCCTTTACTTTTTCCTTGATATCATATTTTTTTCTTTTCATCATCCCCCCTCCCCCCCCACCCCCCTGATTTTTACATCAACAAGTGGTGCTTCTTGTATCAAAGCATTGTTCACTTCAAAACTAGATTATTTAACAAAAAGTAAATCTAATTGAATTGCTAGTTATTCAACACGTTATATAAAACATTGTTTATATAAATTTTATAATTTAATATCTTTTCTAATTGTAATGTAAGTTATAGTTGTCTACACTATTATAATTGTATTAAAAAATAGGAAAATTACGTTAATATTTGATTCTCATTTTTTCAAGTAAGACATAAAATTTCATTCTAATATAGTGAACTATGACCGAAAGATAAAAAATAAAAATACAAACTTTATTATTATTATTATTATTATTATTATTATTATTATTATTATTGAGATAGTAGGAACTCTTTTTCTTGAAGATGCTTTCAAGTATTAGATTGCACATCTAGCATTTATATGATTTTCAAACATCACATGCATATATGCATGGTTATTAAACTCGGATTGACTTGACCATTTTGACCAGAAACTCAGCACCTAGACCACTTTAGGTGATTAAATAATTCGTTTATGCACAAGGCTCGGTCAATTCTGGTAAGTTTGTGGCGACCTAGGTAACTCGTATAGGTTTTTAACACCTAGTTGGGTTTGCAAAAGTAAAATTACATCTATAAGTCTATTTTATTGATTTATATACTATTCAATGTGTTATAATTTGGTAATTTAAAGAGGAAAAAACCTAAAGTATTAAAAAAAAATTGCTTCTTTTTTCTATCCACCTCCAACACTCTCATCCTATCAAAAATTGCTTCTTGAAGATGCATATTAGCTACTGTGAACCTTGATTTTGAATTATATATAATGGCCAATTGGCCAGTTTAATTCAGGAAAACCATGCCTTTCAAATTGACGCCCGTCTTCAAAATCAAAAGAGAAATGGGCAATAAAGCAGTGCGCTAGGAAAGAAAAAGAGGCAGAGGGGGTTCATTCCCAATTATAAAACTGAAAAGTTTAATAACAATGGTTACATGGCTTATATTTAATTAAAAAAATGAAGGGAATTAGAGGATTCAATGGAAGGTAATCTTCTCCTGCAAATTTGATTTGATTTGATTTGAATTATTATGATTTTTTTTGTGTGTGTGTGTGTGTGTGTGGAGAATCACAAATATGACATTTTGGTGCCAAAATTTAGTTAGGATTTCTTGAGCTTGTCGCTAAGCAACTAATCTAACGTGGCCAAGTAAGATCTATCCAAATTGGTGCATGTAATGCATAATTTGATGAATCACACTGCTAAAATTTTAAATTTGTAAAATATCACATCATATAAGTTGATTAATTCTTTATTAATATCTGAAAAATAATTAACTAATTTATAGAGACCTATCTCTCAAAAGGAGCCCACTTGGCATCAAATATTCACAAATACCCACTAAAATTATTAATAGATAATCTATTTTATACTAGATTATTTTTCTTATAGGCATGTTCAGTAGATTGTAATAGATATTTTTATATATAATAATTATTCCTATAAACAATTATTATGTAGTTTGGTTATATGATTTATTATGAATGGTTATTATTTAAAATAAAGATTAATTATTTCTCTCTAAAAGAGTTGTAATTGTTATTCCTAAGTAGATGTAATTATTTCTAAAATTAATAAATTTCTAATACAAACTTTTCATATGTTCATAATAATTATTAAAAAAAACATTTCTCTCTCGAATTTTTTTAAAAAAAATTTAGGTAATATAATTTTATAAATATTGATGTTAAGTTTTATTTTAATATTACAACTTATAACCAAACTTATGAATATGTTTAGATATTCCATTTACAACACATTCTATTACCGTAATGAAGACTATTATTCTTGCTATAATTTCCATTCAGTGTACCAAATCTATATATATATATATATATATAAAATAGGTGAAGCAGAGAGAAACTCCAATTGGAATTCTAAATTAGAATTCTAATCTATTGTTATGCCACGTGTCAATGTAAATATGAAATTGGAGTCTAATTTGTAATTCTGATGTGCTTTTTTTTTTTCTTTTTTTTTTCCACACCCGTGTATTTTTAGGTTCACCTCCCTTTTCTACACCCACGTATTTTTAGGTTCACCTCCCTTTTCTACACTCACGTATTTTCAGGTTCACCTTCCTTTTCCACATGGAATTTCAAAAGAATCTCTAGGTATCAATGATGCATGTATTTGGGTATTTTTGTATCTTATATAAGAAGAGGTTCTCCAGATATTCTGATTATACTTGTCTTTATAATTTTCATGGTCCTGGTTTATGCTCTGCAAAATGAATTCAAACCATTCCTAAAGTTTGATTATTACTTTCTTTCATCTGCCTATACTGTCGTTCCTTTTTGTGTAAATTTTTTATTGTTTAATTATATAATTTTGTGCTTTTCCTATGATTGATGTTGTATGTTTATTGTCTTTCATCTGCCTATACTTTCTTTCCTTTTTGTCAATAATTTTTATTGTTTAATTATAAAATTGTTTTGTTTTCCTATCATTGATATTGCATGTTTCTTTTCTTTTTCATAACACATTATCAGCACGAGCTTCTACCCAATTTCGAAAGGAAGTTATAATACCATTATTCTTCAAATATCAAAGATTATTTTTGTAGTTTTCTCAACTCACGATAAGTTTTCTTTTAAGGAATTAGTACTTATTCTATTTGTTTGTCTTTACGTTTTATGCTCATAATTTTAGTGATTTTTAATTGATAATTTTTTTTATGAGATTCATGTTATTCTATTGTTATATATTGCACGTTATGAGATTCACATTTAATTTATTAAAATATTTTGTTAAAAATGGCTTGTGATAAAGCAACTTAATCATAATTAGATGTACCGTGTATGAATCAATCTTGAATATATATGTCTATGTAGTATTCTTTCATTAGAATTTTGTATGATAAATATATTTGTTAAAAAATTACATAATACTAAGTTTTATTAAACATGAATAAACTAAGTCTTTTAAACATGACTAAACTCATGATTAATAAATAAATAAATAAAAAACAAAACTAATAGTATTATTTAAATAATAAAATGCAATATATTTATTTCCATTGTTTTATTAAATTATATCTATTCCCGTGCGGTAGCATGGGTTACATACTAGTGTGTCCTAATTGGTATCTATTAAATCTTAAAATCCGAAAAATATCACATCATATGAATCAATTGGTTCTTTATTATTATTTGTGAACTAATGCAAACTAAATAAAAAAGGTTTGTCTTAAAAAAAAATCATTTGGTTTTAAATGTTTAGAATGACATAATAAATTAGGTATGATTAATAAAAACGAACTAATAACTGACTTAGCTTTTGCACCCTTCTGAATTAAAGAAAACTAACTAATAATGAGTTCGACTTTAAAAATAACTCATGTGAACTAATGAAAACTAACTAATAACAAGTTTGGCTTATAAAAGAACCACACTTGACTTTATATATTTATCACAAGTGAAGTTTTTGGCCAGTGCTGTTACATATTACATTTAGTTTGTTTTGAAGTAAAATATTTCATATTGAAAATATTTTTCACATTTTCATTATAAAATATTTATCAAGATTTTTTTTTTGGTCGTGTATCAGGTATGTAAATTTTATTTCTTTAATTATCATTGTGTTCTTAATGTACTGCTGAATAAGATTTTTGTAGCCAATACTGCTCACAATAAAGACCTACAAGCTTTATAATTTACATGTTGAAGAAATTTTAGAGCTAGTATATGAAGGCAACATTTTTGCATGAAAAAAAAAAAATTACCTTATAGATTTTGGTTTTGGTTGAATATTAAAATTTATTTATTAAAGAGCTGAAAAAAATAAGAGGAGGCTTCAGACCATGCTGACGGCCCAACAAACAGATTGAGGCCGACCTATCCAGTTACAAAATAGAGCCTAACGGGGTCTGGATCTGGGCTACACTGTGAGCTTACCAAGTTACCCAGTCTCGACGCCGAAAGCAAAAGAACATGCATCAGATTTCCTACTCAATAATTTGATGCCTTCCAAAATGGGATCAATGGATCAATAGGGGAGAGCTTCTTGTTGCTGAGTCTTGCTCTGTTTCTTTCTTATACATTCCCATATCACATAGAATTGTATCTTGCAAGTGGAAATCATGTTGGTCCTCCTTATGACTGCCAAGGTAAAGGCCTAGAACCATGATCATTTAATTTTGACACACAAAATATGTGCCAAAATGCATACCAAGGACTAGACCAGGTTCCAATACTTGTCAAGCCTGATGGTCAATGTTAGAGATATTAGGTTTATGCACTGTTTTAAAAACCAGACCAGACCAGCCGGTTCGACCAGTTCAACTGGGAAAACTGGTTCAGTCCGGTCCGGTTAAAACCCCCAAAATCGGTCAACAACCGGTCAAAAACTGGAAAACCGGTCAAAAACCGGGGTTGAACCGGAAATTTTGAAATTACCTTAGACAATTAATTCTTGAGTTTTTATTATTAAATCATCCGACTAAGATCATCCTTCGTATGAATTTTAGTTGAGTTATAAAATAAATATTGTTAAGGCTACCAATAGATGAGTTGTGTGCGGATCCCTAAACCTTAGCGCTTTAATATATTGTTACTTTTTCTCAATTTAAATTACCTTTACTAAACTATCAAAAATATCTTCGGTTAAACTTTATTATTTTAGTTTTATTCTATTGTGGTTTGCTAATCAATTCCATTTTCCCGGCAGATTCGATTTCGGACTTTCCGAGTTATTACTTCGTGACAATCCTGCACTTGAGAGCATTATTTAAGTTGCAACACCTACACCAAAAGTTGATTGGTGTCTTAGTCTAATGATAAAGAGTTATTATCAGGAGTGGATGCCATAGGTTGAAACTCTCTAAAAAAAAAAAAACTCTCCATAACCTTTATTATTATATCAATAGCCTAGTTCAGAAAGATACTGTCTTGGTACATAATTAGATCTGTAATTATGTTAAGGCTGTGATCGGATCGGTATACTATATTAAAAAATTATTTAGAAGGGGTGAGTTCATGTAACTTTAGCATTTTCTCTTCATCATCTATAGCACGACCTCTAAAATACTAGACCAGTTGAAACCTAACCCAATCGGAACATTAAATTGTTTAAAAGAAAAATGTTGTCAATGTTATAAATAATCAATGATGATTAATTTTCCCTAATAACTTAAGACTTTAATTTTTGTAAAACAGTATCCTACGTGTGGTTAAGTAGCCATTATATAAATTTAACGTAGTAAAACATAATTTTTAATTATGCCATGCATCACATGGTCATAATACTAGCTTTCTATATTCTTCACAATCCGAATTTATTGTTAATGAGATGCTATATATTATCCAATTCATAAGCTCATTTTTGTTTATAATTTGAAAGTATCAAAAATTTTACACTTAAACATTTTATAAATGAGCTAATTCTTAAGCTTTAAAGATCTTGACATTTTGCAAGTAGAAAAAGTATAGGAAGAATTTTTGAAGGGGGAATAATCATTCATTTATATTGATAAAAGATCATGATACAAGGCTTTTAGGGCTGGTGGGGGAGAATCCTCCATCCAATACAAATCTTCATCTAAAGAATTCCTAGCATATTGAGCTAAAGCATGTGCTACCTTGTTTGCTCCTCTCCTAACGCAAAAAACTCTAGTCCACTGTAACCCCCCAATCAAATGCCTAATATCGTTAACAACATTCCCAAACAATGAAAAATTTTCTAAAGGAGAAGAGATGGACTAGAAATTCAATAGCTCTTCAACAAATAAGTAATTCAGCCTCATCACTTGTACTCACCTTCGGTCCACTAGTAGACATGGTAGCCATCACTTCTCCCTTTTCATTTCTAATTATAGCAGCATAGCCTAATCTGTCCAAGCCTAAAAAAATTGCTGCATCAAAATTCAGTTTGTATTCCATTATGAAGGAGGTTGCCAAACGTCCCCACTAAGTTGTTGCCTAGGCTAAACTGACAAATTTTTTTGGTCATGTTTAAATTCATCAACAAACTGCTCTACTATTTTACTTAGGCTGCTCGGGTCCTTCAACTTGCCTCCATGCATCACACCATTCCTCTGATTCCATATGAACAACGCTTGTGCCTAGCACAAATCCATTTCATCCAATGTTAGCCACTCCAATAAAATCCTCCATTGACTGGTTCATGTCTCATTGCCCGTGCCTGCTTTTCTGCACTTTTCGGATGCTACCGGCCCAAATGTCCTAAACTGCTACACAGTCCCACAAGGCACGGACCGTTGATTCCACCTCTCTCGTACATAATGGACATTTGCTTTCCTGAACAATTTTCCTCCTGGTTAGATTCCCTGTAGTCGGTGTTAGGATTAGTACCCTTAAATCCTATTGTATGATGTTATGTATGATATTATGTATGACATGATGTATGACTTAATATTGTGATTGATAAAGTTATTTTATTATTATCTAAAATAATGGTAATATGAATATGGGACATTATCATATAGTCCATGATGCATTGTATATGATTTATATGAAAAGTCACAGAATATGTAAATCACAAGTTCTTTGTAAACTCAGAATTTATAGTTCGTAGTCGGTGATGAAATTGGGCATTTCATCTTCGAAGACTATAACGTATCAACTAAGATGATTTGTTTTCATCATGGAAGTGGAGACTTCTAGTTGATATGTTGATAAGTTTTAAGAGTTAAGACATATTGAACAGGACCGCTGTGAGATTTATTATTCTCCTAACGACTGTCAAATGAATAATAAATCTTACGACTTCTATTTGCATGAACTCTTAATCCTGAGAGAATAATGGATCTGATCATGAGGTGTAGGTTACTTTGATATATCAAGAGTGAGATCTAAAGTGACGGTCAAAATCTCAGTATGTTGGGCAGCTACATTTAGTGTTGATGGAACATATATTCTTAAGATGGAATTCATAGTCTCTTGATGGAGATATAAATTATTCCCTTGAGATGAGTTTAATAGGTTCAGTTATTCAGAGAGTTAGGCCTAACCACTTTAGTAAGAAATTACTAAAGTATATATTTATGAAATTGGATTTCATAAATATATAATGAATAACTTTAAAGGATTAAACCGGGTACTCAAGGATAAGATGTAGTAATTTACAAAGTAGAAGTCTACATTTATGACTTTGTGTTACTACGAATATTTTATGAAGGGGTTGCATGTATAATAAAGTCTTGGGATATAATTTATTAATAAGGCCTAGAATGCAATTATATTTATGTAGTGGTATTAAATATAGTTAGTGGTAACTTTGAACTTGTCAAGAGTTGACGGAAAAGCCCAAGGCCCATTGGAGCTAGTGTCTTATTAGTCCCTTTTGGTCCCACTCCAAGCCACACACTAAAACCCAATTGGAAAGGCCCAATAGGCCAGCCCAATTAGATAATTAGTTAGTTATAAAGGGAGAAACATACAGAATTTTTATTGGTGAAAAAAATAAGAAATTGTGTGTGAGAGAGTGTGAGACACACTTTCATTCTCCCTTAAAAATTGATTGAGAGACCACACATCTTAGGCGTAAAGTGGAATTGGAGTGAAGATTAAAAGTATTCCCAAGTGCTTCTAATCTTTGTTTTGAATTTCTTCACACCAAGGTACGCTATTTTGTTCTTAAATTCTGAAATTTACATAGTGCACGTTATCAATCATGAATGAAATAGATCCTTGTTTGTTACTTCCGCTATGTGTTTTGTATGAGATACAAAACCAGAATTTTTTCTTCAATTGGTATCAGAGCTAGGTTTTCATATCATGATTGTATAATGTGTGATTGAATTTTAGAATTAAAAAAAACCGTTATCTTTGTCTTTCAATTTTTTGCATCATATGGATATAATGAAGAGAATTGCATTACTTGTATACAAATATATTCGTGTGACTATTGAAATAACTGTCATGATAGAAAGGCACTGTTACTGTATATCAACCAAGAGATCCATTAATGGAAGAATACAGTTGAGTGTTAATGCATTGACAAATTGCCTTGATGTATTGATTGTTTTATTAATGGAAGTTAAGGGATTGGATATTAATGCAAGAATGCCGTGTCTTGACCAAGTTGTTGCAAGTGGAATCTATGTAACTGTCAATAGCATAAATGCGCTTGGATTCTTTTTGCACCTTTTGGATTATAAATGCACGGTTTGACTTCAATGCTTGCATGGCTTGTATTTTCATATACACTGAATACTTGTCATATGCCTTGGAAAAGTGAATCCGTATTTTATATGTTAAGGATTCTAACATTCTAATAGTTATATATATAATATAATATAATAATCATATATTGTATATATTGTATTATATATATTATAATATAATATAGTTTTATAATATATGAGTTTATATTATGTTATATATATATATACATATATTCATATATTAATGCTATGATTATGAAATTTATTTCTAATGAGATTAGGATTATATTTTCAAAGTGTTTAGCATTATTATGGTTCTTCATCTTAAAAACCTTCAATTTAAAATATCTAGTGAGAGAGAGATACAAGGGTTAAATCTCACGGCCTCCATTGTTGGTTCATAGTAGTGTGAAATATATACTTTGTCTTTGCCTCGAGCTTAGCATTCCATGTGGAGAGTATTTATTTCATGGTCCTACAAGATTGAATTTCCTGGTTTATAGTGGTTTGATAAACACCTTGTCTTAGTTTCGAGCTTTGCATTCCATGCGGAGGGTGCTTTATCATGGTATTACAAAATAAACCTGTTAAAGGGATGAAATGTGGTTACACATGATTCTAGACAATGGTATACACTAGACTAAGTATTATAGTATCCTCTATGCTGAGTTCTTACTATTATTACTTAGAGGCTAAATGTAAAACGACATATTATTAGTGTTTGATAAGAGTTATCATGATAGCACTAATAATGAGAATAGTTCTCAATCAATTATTGTATTTTATGTTCACTCTATGCTGAGGGATATTGAATATGAGATTGGGTTGTTGTTGCATATATTATTTTATGGTTTTATTAAGGTTCCATATTATATGCTTATATGCTAAATTGATAATGTCCAGTTTACTTATTATATTCAAGTTTATTATTTTCAGATTTTATCATGGCATCATTTAGCCCACTTGTTTCTATTCTTAACCAAAACAAACTAATTGGATCTAACTATGTTGACTGGAAAAGAAATTTTGACATTGTTCTTACTGTTGAAGAGCACAAATATGTGCTTACTCAACTATGTCCTACCTTTCCTTCATTAGATGCTCCTCTTGAGGAAAAATAACAATATGATCGTTGACAGAAATCTAATGAGATGGCCAAGTGTTATATCCTAGCATCTATCTCAAATGTTCTGCAGCATCAAATATAGGATGTAGAACTTGTTTCAGACATAATGCATAGTCTGAAGGAGATGTTTGGTGAGCAAGGCCATTCTACAAGGTAAGAAACCATGAGGCAAATTTATAATACCAAAATGGCTACAAGAAGTTCAATGAGGGAGCATTGTCTTAGGATGATTGCTAATCTGAACACATTAGAAGTTTTAGGTGCCGACATTAATAGAGAATCCCAAGTGGATATGATACTCCAGTCACTACCAGAATCATTCAAGGAATTTAGACTCAATTATAATATGAACAAAAAGATTTATTCTTTGTCTGAATTAATGAATGAATTAGTGGCGGCGGAAGGCATCCTTGGCACTTCTAGTGTTGAAGCCAATGTGGGTGAAACTTCTACTTCTCAACCTAAGTCGAAAGGCAAGGGTAAGAAGAAGAAGAAGAAGAAGAAGAAGGACTTCACTAAGAAAGATGGTAAACAAATTGCCTTAGGAGTTGCCAATAAAGGAAAGAAAACCAAAGGAAAGTGTTTCCATTGTAGTGAGAAAGGACATTGGAAGAGGAATTGTCCAACATTTAAGGCTGCCAAGAATAAAGGTATGAAAAGTTCATTTCTTCTTGAAATATGTTTGGTACAGAATCCAACGGATTCCTGGTGTGTGGATTCAGGTTGTACTAATCATATTTGCAATTCTTTGCAGGGGTTCCAGGAGACCAAAAAGTTGAATGAGGGATAACTATTTCTTACTTTGGCTGATGGGAGCAAGAATCCGGTTGTAGCTGTTGGAGTGTTTAATTTATGTTTTAAGTCTAGAGTTTTAATATTGGAAGACTGTTTGTATGTACCTAATATTCGTAGGAATTTAATTTCTGCAACTTACTTAGGTAAACATGGATATTGTGTTATCCTGAAAGACAATGTTGTAATAAAGAAGGATAAAGTGTTTATCTGTTCTGGCAATATTGTGGATGATCTTTATATTTTAACTCCTGATAAGAATGAATTATACAATTCTGAATTAGACAGTAGCTCTCATGTAAAAACATTAAAAAGAAAGTTTCCTTCTACTAGTGATGCATATCTATAGCACTTGTGTTTAGGTCATATTAATTCAAGTAGGATTCAAAGACTAATCAAAGATGGACTTTTACAGCCCATGGACTTTGATGGTTTTGCAGTTGGCGAATCTTGTTTGGAAGGTAAGATAACCAAACGACCTTTTAATGCAAAGGGTAGAAGAGCCCAAGATTTGCTAGAACTAGTACATTCAGATGTATGTGGTCCTATGTCAATCCAAGCAAGAGATGGCTATGAGTATTTCATTACTTTCACTGATGATTGCTCTAGATTTGGTTATGTGTACCCAATGAAACGAAAGTTCGAAGCCTTTGAAAATTTCAAAGAGTTTAGGGCTGAAGTTGAGAATCAATTGGGTAAACAAATAAAGGCCATTTGATCTGATTGAGGTGGCGAATACCTTCTTGGTGATTTTAAGGATTACTTGACTGAAAATGGGATTATATCCCAGTTGATTGCACCTGGAACTCCACAACAAAATGGTGTAGCAGAAAGAAGGAATATGACTCTTTTAGATATGGTTAGGTCCATGTTGAGTTATTTGACTCTACCAATTTCTTTTTAGGGATATGCCTTAAATACTGCAATGTATATTCTTAATTTAGTACCTTCAAAGTCTATTCCTAAAACACCTATAGAGTTGTGGAATGGGCGTAAGCTTAGTATGAGACATCTCCACATTTGGGGTTGTCTAGCACATGTGTTGAAAGGAAAGTCTGACAAGTTACAGTCTAAAACAGAAGTGGTATTTTTTGTAGGGTATCTAAAAGGAACAGTTGGAGGTTTATTCTATGGTCATAAGGATAATAAAGTGTTTGTTAGCACAAATGCCAAATTATTGGAAAATGACTATATGAATAATTTTATTTCTAGAAGTAGAGTTGTCTTGGCTGAAATGAATGAACCTGTAGTTGAACAACTAATGGATGAAACTAGGGATGATGTGGCTGTATTAGATACACCACAAGATACTACTCATGAGATGTCTAGTACACAGGTGCCTCGTTGTAGTGGGAGAATTATTTGGCTTCCTATAAGATTCATAGGTTTGGGAGAAACTTATGAGGCTATCTTAGAAGAGGCTGAATCGGATCCTTACACTTATGATGAAGCAATAAATGATATAGATGCACATCATTGGGTCCAACCTATGAAATCTGAATTGGATTCTATGTATTCCAATCATGTATGGAATTTTGTAGAGGCGCCTAATGGCATTAAACCTGTTGGTTGCAAATGGGTTTACAAGAGGAAGAGAGGGATAGATGGAAAGGTTGAAACCTTTAAAGCAAGACTAGTGGCGAAATGGTATACACAAAAAGAAGGTATTGATTATGATGAAACTTTTTCGCCGGTAGCCATGCTTAAATCTATCAGAATTCTCTTATCCATTGTTGCTCATTATGATTATGAGATTTGGCAAATGGATGTTAAGACTTCATTTCTTAATGGCAATCTTGAAGAAGAAATATACATGTTGTAACCAGAAGGTTTCATAGCAAAGAACCAAGAGCATATGGTATGCAAGTTGAATAGGTCCATTTATGGACTTAAGCAAGCATCTAGGTCATGGAACATCAGATTTGATCAAGCAATCAAGTCATTTGGTTTTGAACAAAATCTTGATGAACCATGTGTGTACAAAAGACATCGAAAGAAAGTAGTAATGTTCTTAGTGCTTTATGTTGATGATATTCTACTCATTAGGAATGATATAGGGGTAATGTTATCGGTTAAAGTTTGGTTGTCAAGCCAATTTGATATGAAGGACTTGGGTGAGGCTAACTTTATTCTAGGGATCAGGTTTTAGCGATATCGCAAGAATAAGATGTTAGGCTTATCACAAGCTGAATATATAGATAAGGTCCTAGAACGGTTTAGCATGTATAACTCTAAGAAAGGATTGCTTCCTTTTAGACATAGAGTTCCTCTGTCTGATGACCAAAGGCCTAAGACTCAAGAGGAAAAAATATGATGAGACAAGTTCCTTATGCTTCTGTAGTGTGAAGTCTCATGTATGTCATGCTTTGTACTAGACCAGATATTTGTTATTCAGTTGCATGGTCAGCCGATATCAATCAAATCCAGGACCAAAACATTGGCAAGCTGTAAAGCATATTCTCAAGTATCTTAGGAGAACAAGAGATTATATGCTTATTTACTGTTTTGAGGATTTGATTCCCATTGGCTATACAGATTTAGACTTTCAGTTAGATCTAGATTTCAAAAAATCCACTTCAGGATGTGTTTTCACCTGGGAGGTGGAGCCATAAGTTGGAGGAGTGTTAAGCAATCTTGTATTGCAGACTCCACCATGGAAGTAGAATACGTTGCTGCTTGTGAAGCAGCAAAGGATGCTGTTTGGCTCAAGAAATTCCTTTATGATCTTGGTATTGTAAGAATGAAGCAAGTTCCCATCACATTGTTTTGTGACAATAGTGGAGCAGTTGCACAATGCAAAGATCCAATGAATCACAAGAAAGGAAAGCACATTGAGAGGAAGTACCACATCATTCGAGACATTGTTACTCGTGGAGATGTTGTGGTAGCAAAGATTGAAAATGAAAATAATCTAGTAGATCCTTTCACCAAAACCTTGCCTCGAAGGACTTTCTAGTCACATTTGCTAGCAATGGGAGTTAGATTAGTTCACAATAGTCTTTAGGGCAAGTGGGAGATTGTTGGGATTAGTGCCCTTAAATCCTATTGTATGATGCTATGCATGATATTATGTATGACATGATGTATGACTTAATATTGTGATTGATAAAGTTATTTTATTATTATCTAAAATAATGGTAACATGAATATGAGACATTATCATATAGTCCATGAGATGCATTATATGTGATTTATGTGAAAAGTCACAGAAGATGTAAATCACAAGTTCTTTGTAAACTCAGAATTTATATTTCGTAGTCGGTGATGAAATTGGGCATTTCATCTGCGAAGACTATAACGTATCAACTAAGATGATTTGTCTTCATCATGGAAGTGGAGACTTCTAGTTGATATGTTGATATGTTTTAAGAGTTAAGACATATTGAACAGGACCGTTATAAGATTTATGATTCTCCTAACGACTGTCAAATGAATAATAAATTTCATGACTTCTATTTGCATGAACTCTTAATCCTGAGAGAATAATGGATCTGATCATGAGGTGTAAGTTACTTTGATATATCAAGAGTGAGATCTAAAGTGACGGTCAAAACCTCAGTATGTTGGGCAGCCACATTTAGTGTTGATGGAACATATATTCTCAAGATGGAATTCATAGTCTCTTGATAGAGATATAAAATATTCCCTTGAGATGAGTTTAATGGGTTTAGTTATTCAGAGAGTTAGGCCTAACCACTTTAGTAAGAAATTACTAAAGTATATATTTATGAAATTGGATTTCATAAATATATAATGAATAACTTTAAAGGATTAAACTGCGTACTCAAGGATAAGATGTAGTAATTTACAAAGTGGCAGTCTACATTTATGACTTTGTGTTACTACGAATATTTTATGAAGGGGTTGCATGTATAATAAAGTCTTGGGATATAATTTATTAATAAGGCCTAGAGTGCAATTATATTTATGTAGTGGTATTAAATATAGTTAGTGGTAACTTTGGACTTGTCAAGAGTTGACGGAAAAGCCCAAGGCCCATTGGAGCTAGTGTCTTATTAGTCCTTTTTGGTCCCACTCCAAGCCACACACTAAAGCCCAATTGGAAAGGCCCAATAGGCCAGCCCAATTAGATAATCAGTTAGTTATAAAGGGAGAAACATACAAAATTTTTATTGGTAAAAAAAAGAAAAAAAGAAACGGTGTGTGAGAGAGTGTGAGACACACTTTCATTCTCCCTTAAAAACTGATTGAGAGACCACACATCTTGGGCGTAAAGTGGAATTGGAGTGAAGATTAAATGTGTTCCCAAGTGCTTCTAATCTTTGTTTTGCATTTCTCCACACCAAGGTACGCTATCTTGTTCTTAAATTCTGAAATTTACATAGTGCACGTTATCAATCATGAATGAAATAGATCCTTATTTTGTTGCATCCGCTATGTGTTTTGTATGAGATATAAAACTAGAAATTTTCCTTCAGTCAGTAGTATATCATGACAGGCACGCCATCCAAATATTTTAATTTTTTTAGACGTTTCATCTTCCAAATCGCAGCCCAGGTCTTCCTTTCAGCACAGCCACCTGAAGTTCCTGCCCGATTGCCAAGTTTCCTAGCCACATGGTAAGCTGACTGGACTGTGAACAAACCCTTTGAATTTTGCAGCCAAATAATAGCATCATTAACATCTACGACTCAATGGAATTTGACAAATAGCTTCTGCCTTTTCCCTGTGAAAAGTAGCCATGACTTCCTCATTCTGCCAAATATGTAAATTCAGGTTGATCAAGTCTGCAACCATCATTTCATTCACGTCTCCATGCACCGGATGTAAAATTTTGATTGTTGGGTAGTTGGGAATCCACCTATCTTTTAGAACATTAATTGAAAGGCCATTCCCCACCCTTTAACAATGTCCGGATCTGAGAATAGGTTGTGCAGCCATCAAGCTTCTGCATACATATGAGCAGTTTGGTGATTCTTTGGCATCAAGGAAAGATGAATGTGGAAAATAGCTTGCTTTGAAGCATTGATAAAGCAAAGAATCCGTGCATTGAACCATTCTCCACCCTTGCTTGGCCAACATAGCTAGATTAAAAGCTCTTAAATCTCAGAACCCCATCCTCTCTCTCTTTTTTTTTATATGTCAATTTATCCCAACTCTTCCAATGAATTTTTCGTTCATTACCCATCTGACCCCACCAAAATTTAGCACACAACGCATCCAATTCATCACATAGCTTCAAAGGGAGTTGAAATACACTCATTGTGTATGTAGGTATGGATTGTGCTACAGTCTTGATGAGAATTTCTTTGCTAGCTCTTGACAACAATAAGCCCTTCCAACCTTGCAGCTTCTTCCATATTCTGTCCTTCAAGTATGAAAAAGTGTGATACTTAGCCCTCCCAACCAAAGTTGGTAAGCCAAGATAAGTTTCAATTCTATTCACCTCCTTAACTCCTAAAATTTCCAATATTTGTTGTTTATGGCTGAATGAAGTGTTACTACTAAAATAAGCTGAAGACTTTTCCAAATTTATGCTTTGCCCGAAAGCTCTTTCATAAGTTTGGAGAATCCCTGCTATAGTCTCTCCCTCTGCCTTAGTTGCCTGAAAAAACAACAAAGAATAATCTGCAAACATTAGGTTAGTGACTTTTGGAGTATCTCTACAAATGGATACTCCTTTAATCCTCCCATCTGATTGTGCTTGTGTCAACAATGCAGTGAAGCCTTCTGCACACAATAGGAATAAGTATGGTGATAAAGGATCCCCTTGAAGTATTCCTCTAAATGGATGAATCAGGCCATAAGCTTTCCCATTCACCAGAATAGAAAAAGATGGTGTTGTTACACAACTCATCACCCTTTCTATCCAAGTAGCTGGAAATCCCATCTTTTCCATAATGCTTTGAAGAAACTGCCACTCAACCCAGTCATATGCCTTGCCGATGTCTAACTTTAATGCCAAGGATCCCTTCTTCCCCTTTTTTCTGGAGTGCATAGTATAGGAAGAATTTAATCCAAGGGTGAATTGGTGAAATGCAGTTAATAAATTTTTTATCAAATAATGTAATATTAACAAAGAGCTATTTGTTTCTCAAAAAAAAAAAAAAAAAAAAACTCAAAGAGTTATTCAAATCTTATCTTATCTATTAAGTTGTATGTGTGTGTGTATATGTATATATATCCATTAAAATTACTTTTGTATTCATGTGTTCTAATAAGTAATACTATTTCCTCAAAAAAAATAAAAATAAAATAACAACCCGATATTTAGGATTTGTTGTGAAAATATTATGGATGTAGTATTTTTCTATATATATTACGCAAGTGTATCTTCTTCTTCTTCTTTTGAGAGATAATACGCAAGTGTAACTTAATCAATGCTTAAGTTTCGGTCCTTGTGATTCACAATTGCAAGCAAAACCAATCAGGATTTCCTAGTCAGCCTGACATTGAATCAAACCATTTCTAGTCTTTGATACTCATTTTCTTGAGAGGAAGATAGTCTTGGTCGTTATGATTAAAAAATGTCGGTGTAGTACTTTAGCAGAGAAAAATGAGTGGACTGCGAAGCAAAGGAGTTAATTCTGTATTGTATCGGCCAGTACGGCTGGAATTTATCGTACCAGCAGGTGAACGAGTATAGAAACACCCATGATTCGTACCGCTTAAAATACCGGTCCTTACCGGACTATACCGGACATACCGTCGAATATCAGACATCTTGGTTGAAAAATGGAAATCTGGCGGTACTAAAAACTTGAAGAAGATGGAAAAAGTTAGCAGCAGAAAGCTCATGATGCCGTCCTCATTGGTTGTTTTCCCATTTTGTCGGTCATTCCCCTAGCCTTCCTCCTTCTATTTTATCTAGCCAATTTTCTTCTTCTTCTTCTTAAGTTTTAACTAAGACTGCAGTAGTCTTCTTGTGCCTATTGTTTTTGTTAGGACATATGTGGTTCACTTGTTAAGAACATATGTCGTTCTTTTATGTAATTGGCTAATCCTTTGACAAAACACACTTTTCTTGTATTTGGGTATATCTAAGTAGGTTCAAGATGATCATTACAAGTTGTTAAATTGAAGACATGAAGATTACTCAAGAACTGCTCAAGAAAAGTGCAAATCTACAAGTCTCGACACGTCCTCGATAGAAGCTCAATTTGTTGAGATTCATTAAAGCTCGACAGATGTCTCGATCTATCGAGATTACAGGATTCAGACTATAGCCAGCAACGTTTTTACTCTAAAAAGCTATTTGTTTATGGGTTTGTATAATTCTTATTGGACTAAGAAAGCCTAAGGTTTGTGTAAATCTATTTGGAATAGGAGAGCCCATTAAACTCCTATTTAAAGAAGGTGGAAAAAGAAAAACCTAACCCTAGAGAGCTTCATAAGGTTTTCTTTTTGAAACCCTAGGCTCCTCCTACAAAAGAAAGAGTTCTTGTTGCGTTTCTTGTACGCCTTTAGGTTTTGTGACCAAGCAAAGTCTCTTCCAGTTCTGACGAGATGTCTACTTGACACTCTTACCCTTTGTCACTCGTGACAAAAAGGGGGAGTAGTTTAGATATGAGAGTAGTCTTTCTTAGGGGGAGAATTTGGATATAGGAGATTTTTTGTTAGGGGAAGTGTTTTTTCTTTTTGAGGGATGTAGTAAGGATTACTTGTATCTTTTCTTTTCATTCTTTTAGAGATACATTGTTCTTGTACCTAGGTCTTGTGACCATGTTTACATACATTGTGCTTATCTTAGATATATATGTGATGATGTGTGTTCTTTTCACCTACCTCTACATGTGTTGTTTCTTTTCTATCTTTATACACATGTTTCTTTATTTTGTATGCAATCTATTATTTCTGCTTCACACAAAGATGCCTTGATGTGTTTTGTTTAAAGTGTTTCAGAAATACAGGTTGTCAAAGTTTACTTGTTATAAACTCTCTTCTTGCAAAGTTTTCCAAGAGTTTGTATTAGGATAGATTTTATTGTATTCAACAAGTGAGCATGAGTTGAATGCTTTATGACTTCTCTCATATGTTCATTTGTTTATTGTGGTTTTGTCACGGATTGCCAAAGGGGGAGATTGTTAGGACATATGTGGTTCACTTGTGAAGAATATATGTCGTTCTTTTATGTAATTGACTAATCCTTTGACAAAATGCACTTTGCTTGTATTTGGGTAGATTTAGGACGTTTTAATACTTCAAGAAACAAAGTTTCAAGATCAAGTTTTAAAGCCATATAAGTCTGTTCAAGAAACAAGTTGAAGAAGTGCTTGTCATTAAAGCTTGACAGCTGGCTCAATAGCTAGCATCTATCGAGCTTAAGAAGTTATTCTAGCCTCGAGGCTCGATAGCTGCTCGACAGCATCTCGACATCCCTAGATGTCGAGATTTAAGAAAAATAGATTTTTAGATCTGCTTTGATTCCAATCAATGGATATGTCTTTGAGCCTTCTTTTCTCATAACCCTAGACATATAAAAGGATTATTTTAAGGGCCGTATTTGGTGACACACAATAGAGAGTGCAAGTTGCAAAAGCTATTTGTGACCGGAGACAAAGTTTGCCCTAGTTCATCTCTTTGTGAAGAAGCTGCTATGTTTTTGCACTGTAGGGTTTTGTAACCCAGCATCTTCTTGTTCTTTATTATAAGGATGAACTGAATAACTTTGCAGCCAACATCTTACTCAAGTTGGTGATTGAAGAAGCGTATTGGGATCCACACAATTGGTTAGTCACATATTGGGAGCCGTGCATCAAAAGGAGAGATTGTCATTACAGAACAAGTCCAATTGGGTATTGGGGGTAAGGGTTTAACTGTAGGTTGGTATAAGGTACTGGGATTCCTTTACTTGTAACCACTTGTTGTGATAATAGTGGATTCTTGGGAGTGGTGACCTTTAAATCACCCAGTGGAGTTTTTGCCTTGGAGGTTTTCCCCATTCGTAAACAAATCACCAATGTCAAATTTATTTTCCACTACACTTTAATTTATTGGTGATTTGTTTTTGCTACCATGCGTTTGCATGTTAAATTGATTAATTAATTCAACTTGGCTAATTAATCAATTAATCCATCACAAGGGGTCATTACGTTTTTGGCCTATCAGTTTTAGTTGTGTGTGTGTGTGTGGCTCGGCCAAAATTGGCAATTAACCCTGCTTGCCAAACAATATAGTTAGTAGGCACTGTTTTGAAACTATATTTTTTACTAACATCTTGAGTTTCAAAGACTCGATTTAGAGCTTATAAATCGAGTCTCAAAGACTTGGTTTCCCTATTTTGATCATGTTCTGATTTGGCGTTTTTCCACGTGGTGTCCACCTAGAAATCATGTCTCTAAGACTCGAGTTATATCTCAACTCTTTGAGCATCGATTTGTGTGGGTTGAGAATGACGTGGTTGATCCACGTGGAAGCCATCTGGAAACCGAGTCTCTAAGACTCAATTTCATTAAGGGCTTATTCAAATTTCAAGTCATAGACACCAAACACTCTCATGCACCTCTACTCTCTTATGCACCTCTACTCTCTCACTCACCCTCTCCACTCTCACTCACGCTCTTATCTCACTCACCCTTTCCACTCTCAGAGGCATAGAGACTCTCAATTCCTTCCTTAGTCTCCACGCTAGGTAATCCTCACTCAGATTCTCAATGCTTGTTTTGTTTTGTGGGTTTAAATTTTTCTTGGTTTTTTTTTTTTTGGTCGGTTCTCAAAAGGTAGATTTGGGTTTGTCAAGAATTTTGGTACTTCTTTATTTTTTTGTGACTTTAATTATATGTTGATGATTATTGAATATATGTAGACAAGGTGTTTGTTGAAGGCTTCTTAGAGGATAAATGGGTTTTTTTGAGGTCTGGGTTTGTCTATTTGTTATGGGTGTAGAGAGGGGAAATTCCCGACCTATCACAAGCTGACACATCATACTACCAAGTCCATAAAATACAACCAATTACAAAGTGCCACGTACTACTGTTAGGTTTTGCTATCACTATTCAGAACCCAATAGAAATTTGCCAAGTGTCACTGAAATAGAGGCATAAAACGCATCATCACGTGTAAGCGATGACACAAGCAATCCAGCACGTGTAAGCGATGACATAAGCGGAACAATCAGGCTGTGACATGTGTCACCAATCAGATTCCACCACGTGTTGCTCACCCACCCTTAAACTCCTATGAATAGAAGCCTTCCTAAGACATTTGGGGGGACACAAAAAAGCCATCTAGAGCATAAGCAGCATTGAAGAAAATTTAGAAGCACTCAGAAATATAGAAGCTTTGCAAGAATCAAGCCTTGAAGCCTCCAAGAACTTTAACTTCAAAACCGAAGAATATTCGAAGCAAAAACCATCCAAGCTGTCAACCTAGATCTCAAAACTCACTGGAATCAAGCTCGAAAGCCTCCAGAAACCTCAACAAACCACAAATCAACGAAGCTCTATGGATTCAAGCCTCTAAAGCACCAAAGAACTTCCACCACAAACCTTCAAAGACGAAGAACGTATCAAGAATGCGAAGAACACAAAGAAAAAAGAATTTATAACAAGCTCGTAGCCAGAGATTCATTGTAATTTTGTTTCAAATATCGTCGATCAATTCTTCAGCCAAATTGAAGCATATTCAGTGTTCGAATCAAAATTATATTACCACAATTCCAATTAACAAAACTTTTAAGAAGATCGAATCAGAGGATCACTCTTTTGTAATTACAGAGAATTGTACCATACATTCATCAATACAAATTTGCATTTGTGAAACTATTTTACTTGTTTGATTTATTTCGAACTAAGAATCTAGTCGTCTACAAATTCTGGCTTGCTCAGTGGGACCTTTCTGCCTTTCATCTCTGTCTCCTTCAAAAGAAAAGAAATTTGATTAGCTACCAGCTTCGATGGCCTTTAACAAGAATGCTCAAAAATCGGTGATTGATGCTTTCGTTGCGGATGATTATTTCGGCCCAATCACTCGTAATCTATCCAAAGCTCTTGATCAACTGCAACCCCAACCAACCAAAGAAAGCAAGCTTCATAATACCATCTCTCTGGACTTTCTTGAAAATAGGAAAGCTACTGCTAAGGAGTCATCTATCTCAAAAGATTTTGAGATCAATAATGGATCATCCCCAACAAAGACCTTTTCTATCAACTCTTCACCCTTGATGAGAAACTAAAGGAATAAAATACCTTTGACTCATCCTGTCTCATCATTTTCTCCATCATATCTAGAGGTCATGCTAGTGACGATGACCAACACCTCTACCATGGAAGAAAAGATGGCTACAATGGAACAAAGGGTCACCCTTCTCACAAAAGCACTTGAAGATAAGGATGTCCAAATTGCAACCCTGATGAACAAACTGGAGGTACAAGATTCGGGTGAATCAAACCTTGACCTTGAGCACCTACCCGACTTTACCTTGAAGGGAGAAAATGCTAGGGATGATAAGAAAAAAGAGGGTAAAGGCACTTCTCAACAAGGACATTCCACCTTAATGGCCTCGATATTTGTCCAACAATTGCAGGACATGATAACAAATATCATACGAGCACAATATGGAGGTTCTTCAACAAATTCTCACATATATTCAAAGCCCCATACGAAGTGCATTGACAATATGAGAATGCCAAATGGGTATCAACCCCCCAAGTTCTTGCAATTTGATGGCAAGGGAAACCCTAAGCAACACATTGCTCACTTTGTAGAAACTTGTGAGAACGCAGGGACTCAAGGAGGCCTCTTTGTAAAGCAGTTTGTTCATTCACTAAAACCCGAATGCCTTTGATTGGTATACAGACTTAGAACCCGAGTCAATCAATAGTTGGAAACAGCTGGAAAGGGAGTTCCTTAACTGGTTCTACAGCACATGCCGCACGGTAAGCATGATGAAGCTTACCAATACTAAGTAGTGGAAAGATGAGCCCGTTGTTGACTATATCAATCGGTAGTGTTCTTTGAGTCTAGACTGTAAGGATAGACTGTCTGAAATATCTACGGTAGAAATGTGCATCCAAGGCATGCACTAGGGACTTCTATACATTTTTCAAGGGATAAAGCCCCAGACATTCGAAGAATTGGCAACTCGTGCGCACGACATGGAATTAAGTATCTTTAGCCATGGAAATACGAAATCTCCCGTACTTGAAGAAAGGAAAGAAAGACGAGAAATAAAGAAAAATGACAGGAATGCGAAAAGTAATGTCAAAGCCTCCATGAATATCAACCCTGCCCTAGTCAAAATTTCAACAGGAAATGTGAAGGCTAATGAGAAGAGGCCTGAGGGAGGCCAACGATGTGAGACACGTTGCTCATCACTCAAGGAATGAGAATAAAATGTGTATCCTTTCCTAGACGCCGATATGCCTGAAATGCTAGAACAACTGCTCAAGTTGAAATTAATTGAATTGCCAGAATGCAAACGATCGGAAGAGATAGGAAAAGTTGATGACCCGAACTATTGTAAGTATCATCACATCATAAGTCATCCAATCCAAAAATGCTTTGTTCTTAAAGAACTCATCATGAAGCTAGCCAAGGAAAGGAAAATCGACTTAGATGTTAGTGATGTTACTTAGTCAAACCTTGCAACAGTTGCTTGCGGGTTACCTAGTTGCATGTCTCCAACTACTAAGTAGGGGGCATATACCACGCTCATCCGATTTGGTTCTTTGGAACCTGTTTAAGTTCAACTCTCACAAAAAGCATCTGATTATAACTCAAATGCTGATAAAAAGTCAATAGTGAATGAGGAAGAGGGTTGGATGATGGTTACTTGCAGGAGATGGAAGAAGAGACAAGCATTCCCTTTTCATTTGATCACCTAAGAGTCCAAAAGAGCACAAAACCAAATTCCACCTCAATCAAGAAGAAAGAATGATAAAAGGCAAGAAAGATTGAGAACAAAAATGTATGATGATTCGGCACAAACCCAAAAATTTCGAAGTCTCGTCACATTGGAAGAATTCTTCCCCATAAAATTCTTTCAAAACAAGTCAATAGAGGCTATTCGCACGGTCTCTTGTTGCAAAGTTAATGACAAAAAAAAGGGTGTTGACCATGGTAGTTCAAATGAGACTTTGTCATCTTTAGAGCAACTCAAATCTCAGGTTGATGAAGTTGAACCCTCGCAATCCTCCACCTCACCAAAAGAAGGGATCACCCAAGCTCTTGAAGAGCCAGAGATGTACACCCCTTATACCAATACATTTCAACAAACATAGGAATGTTGCGCGTGCTCTCCAGACTTAACTTTCACTGATGAGGATCTATTGTTAGGCTCTAAGCCTCACAATCGTCCACTTTATGTCTCTGGTTATGCTCGTGAACAAAAGATTGATTGCATTCTCATTGTCGAAGGTTTAGCTATTAATATACTATCGAAAATGACAATGAGACAACTTGGTTTGGCTATGGAGGAATTATTGCACAGTCACTTGGTCATACAAGGTTTTAACCAAAGAGGACAATGCGCCATCGACATGATACACTTGGAATTAATCATTGGAGAATTGACAAGCAACGTTTTGTTCCATGTCATTGATGCCAAGACAACCTACAACATGTTGTTAGGACGTCTGTGGATCCATGGGAATGGAATAGTGACATCAACTTTGCACCAATGTTTCAAGTATCTTCAAAGTGGAATAAAGAAAGTCAATGCCGACTTGAAGCCTTTTGCTGAGAGTTTTATTTAGAAGATGACATCCCTAATGAAGTTCTCCAGGTTGAAATCTCGTCCATGAAAAGCAGGCAGGATGAAAAGAAGCATGTTAAATTCATCACTAGAAAGGATATTCCTTCCCCAAAGGAAGATCTAGGATATGGGAATGATCAGTTTAGTGAATCTACCAATAATTCAATGAGAGCGAAAAGTTCAATGCCTTCCAATAACCCTCCATTCCTCCATTATGTACCATTATCACACTACAAGAACGGACAATCACCATTCACAGAATGCCATCAATCTACAGTGGACATGCGAAGACCTCCTACAAAGCTCACGATGAAGGATGTAGCCATATTGAAAGAAAATCATGTTATGCCTTTAACTTCATCCACAAATCCTTTTCCCTCGAAACCACTAAATGGATTCGTGAGGTCTTCACAAAGTCTGACAGAGCATGGTATTCTACCAAGTAAGCGGATGAAAGAATGGTTCGATCCAAAGGTGTATAGGCTGTTAGCTAGAGTAGGCTATGATTTCTCAAAACAAGGGGACCTAGGGAAACTAATTCCAGAAGCCACCGAAGAAAAGATGCACGGCCTTAGTAAAAGACAAAGGAAAATGCAGCTTGAAGGGCATGAAATTTCTATCCCAAAGACCGGAATAGGATATACTCCAGAACAACCGGCTCAAATATGGATCAATAAAAGAAGCAATGCTTCAAGTTCCCAATATATAACAGTGGAGGTCACCGAAAGTTCGAATCAAAGAAAAGATCACTCTTCATCACGTATCTCAGTATTCGATCACATTAAGGCTTCATCGTCACGAATTGCAGTGTTTGACAGGTTAAATACGGCTTGTTTAACACAAAGTCAGGACACTTTTGCATGTGGATTAGTCTTTAATCGATTGGGGGCAACGAAAAGGCCCATTAATAGTTGCTCTCAAAACTCAATAAACTTTAAGGTTCAAAAGGAGGAGAAAGCTAATGATGAGATTTGCAGTAGTATTCCTTCCCGGATGAAACATAACTTTATCTTAGATATTAGCACTAAAGGAGCTCTTAAAGTCAAAAGGCGAATGATTGTACATACAAGTCAGTCACTCGTCCATAATGAGCAAATTGAAGATGTATCATCCTCGTTTCATATTTCAGTAGAAGAAGGTACATTGTTAGATGTTGAAGCCACCAAGGATGAGGTTGATGAAGCTCCCCTAGCCTTGGAAGATGGAGTACAGGCTATAGTTAATGAACTTAAAGAGATTAATTTAGGAACTACTGAAGAACCCCGACCAACTTTCATTAGTGCCCTTCTCACTCCTGAAGAAGAAGAAGGATACCTCCAGCTCCTGGTAGAATATAAAGATGTGTTTGCTTAGACTTACAAAGAAATACCTGGGCTCAATCCAAGTATTGCTTTACACCATTTGGCAGTAAAGAAGGGCATGTGCCCAGTAAAACAAGCTCAAAGACACTTTCAGCTGGAGCTTATCCCTTAAATAGAAACTGAGGTTAATAAGCTAATTGAGGCAGGCTTCATTCGTGAAGTACAGTATCCGAAATGGATCGCTAACATCGTCCCTGTCAAAAAGAAGAATGGACAAATCCGGGTGCGTGTTGACTTCCATAATTTGAACAATGCATGTCCCAAGGATGATTTTCCGTTACCCATCACTGAGGTCATGGTTGACGCCACTACTGGTCATGAAGCCTTATCTTTCATGGATGGTTCTTCAGGTTATAACCAAATTCGAATGAATCCTAAGGATGAAGAGTTTACAGCTTTTCATACCCTTAAAGGCATTTACTGTTACAAAGTAATGCCTTTTGGATTAAAGAACACTAGTGCTACTTATCAACGGGCCATACAAAAGATCTTTGATAATGTACTTCATAAGTACGTGGAGTGTTATGTCGATGATCCGGTGGTTAAAACAAAAAGGAGGGAAGACCATTTGGTAGATTTGCGACCTGTGTTCAACTGCTTAAGAAAGTATCAGCTTAAAATGAACCCTTGCAAATGCGCTTTTGGCGTAACATCTAGGAAATTTCTTGGTTTCATTGTGAGGGACCGCAGTATTGAAATTGACCAGTCCAAAATTGTAGCTATCTAGAAAATGCCAAAGCCCAAGAATCTACAAGAACTTAGAGGCTTGCAAGGAAAACTAGCTTACATACGATGATTTATCTCAAACTTGGCAGGTCGATGTCAACCTTTCAATAGATTGATGAAGAAGGATGCGCACTTTGAATGGGATAAGGCTTGTAGCAATGCTTTTGCGTGCATCAAAAGATACTTGCTTAATCCTCCAGTTTTAGGTGCTCCTATCCCAGGAAAGCCTTTGGTGCTATACATCGCGGCATAAGAAAGGTCTCTAGGTGCTCTTATGGAACAAGAAAATAAAGAGGGGAAAGAAAGAGCCCTTTATTATCTAAGCCAAACTCTCAATGGAGCTAAATTAAATTGTTCTCCTATTGAAAAGATGTGCCTCGCTCTTTTCTTTGCCATAGACAAACTGGAGCACTACATGCAAGCACATACGGTCCGTTTGATAGCAAAGGTGGACCCGATTAAATATGTCCTCTCCAGGCTAGTGGTTTCAGGTCGTATAGCTCGATGGGCAGTCTTGTTGCAACAATACGACCTTGCATATGTTTCGTAAAAAGCTATCAAAGGACAAGTATTGGTAGATTTCTTAGCTGATCACCCAGTTCCATCTAATTGGGAGTTCTCTGATGATATCCCGGACGAAGACGTGTTTTACATTAAAGTAATGCCACCATGGATGATGTTTTTTGATGGGGCTGCACGTCAAGAAGGAGCGGGGGCAGGTGTAGTGTTTGTTTCTCCACAACGACAAATACTTCTATACTTGTTCTCATTAAGCAAACTTTGCTCTAGCAATGTAGCCAAATATCAAGCATTGATCATTGGTCTACAAATGGCCATTGAGCATATACCAAGGAAGGAGAATAGACAGGTTGATGCTTTAGCTAATTTGGCTACCGCCTTAGCATTATCCCAAGAAGAGACAACCAAAGTTGCTATTTCCTAAAGGTGGGTGGTACCTCTCGTGGTTGAAGAAGAAGAAAAAGAAGAGCAAGCCAACATCGTTTCTGTATGCCTTGTCAAAAAGGAAGATTGGCGACAAGCGATCATTGAGTATCTTCAACATGGAAGACTCCTAAATGATGTACGCCACAAGACTGAATTTGGTGAAGGCCTGCTCGATTCATTTACTATAAAGAAACTCTCTTCCGCCGTTCATTTGATGGTTTGTTTCTCTGTTGCTTAGGAGAGGAAGAGGCTCAACAAGTCTTAGAGGAGGCTTATTCTGGAATATGCGGTGCACACCAATCGGGTCCTAAGTTACACCACAGGATCAACCGAATGGGTTACTATTGGCCTACGATGGTGCAAGATTCCATGGAGTATGCTAAGAAGTGTGAAGCTTGTCAATATCATGCAAACTTCATCCATCAGCCACCAGAACCTCTACTCCCAATTGTAGCTTCTTGGCCTTTTGATGCATGGGGGCTTGATGCAATAGGACCATTACCAAAATTATCTGGTGGCCATTTGTACATCTTAGTTGCAATTAATTACTTCTTGAAATGGGCAGAAGCTATGCTTCTTAGGGAAGTGAAGAAAGAAATGGTGGTCAATTTCATTCGAACTCACTTGATCTATCGGTATGGTGTCCCTCGGTATATCATAACTGATAATGGCAAACCGTTTCATAATAGGCTGACGACAGAGCTATGCGAGAAATTTGCATTCAAACAGTACAACTCCTCTATGTACAATGCCTCAGCGAATAGATTAGCTGAAGCCTTTAACAAAACTCTTGGCAGTTTGTTAAAGAAAGTGGTATCCAAAACTAAGTGAGACTAGCATGAAAAAATCGGAGAAGCATTATGGGCATATCGAACGACATTTTGAACGCCTACTCAAGCGACCCCATATTCTCTCACTTATGGAGTGGAAGCTATCCTTCCCATAGAATGCCAGATCCCATCACTACGGATCGCCGTTAAAGAAGGATTAACTAAAGAGAAAAATGCCAAGCTTAGATTACAAGAGCTAGAGGCACTGGATGAGAAAAGGCTCGAGGCCCAACGACGCCTTGAGTGCTATCAGGCTCGTTTGTCAAGCGCATTCAATAAAAGAATTAAACCACGATCATTCCAAGTTGGTGACTTAGTCCTTGTCGTTCGAAGACCTATCATCACGACTCAACGTACAGACAATAAGTTCACGTCAAAATGGGATGGACCTTATGTTGTGCAAGAAGTCTATACCAATGGAGCTTACAAGTTAATTGATCAGGAGGGTGTAAGGATCGGCCCCATCAATGGGAAGTTCCTCAAATGCTTCTATGCTTGAAAATCGAGAACTGCTCCTCAGTAAGAGTTTAGACTTCCCACTGCAGCACTACAAGGGTACATGATGTCTTCCCATTACCTTTGAAAGTGTACAAATAAAGAGAAATTAATCCCACTCTATGTCACCATTTGCGAGTGTGGCATAGTGGCTGGATGCCCATGTCGCCCTTGAGGTCGAGGTCTCGGGTTCGATTAGAGGTGATACCCACTATTGCGCAATTGGTACCCATGAAATGCCATGGGATGTAGGGCAAGGATTACACACGTGAGCCCTCCCTTTTTGAAAAAAAAAAACAAAAAACAAAAAACAAAAAAAAAACAAAAAAAAAAAAAAACAAAGAAAAAAAAATCATCAAAACCATAAAAAAAAAAACAAAAAAAAATCATCAAAACCATACAAAAAAATCAAAACCATAAAAAAAATCATCAAAACCATAAAAAAAAAAAAAAATTTGAACTACGTAATGACTTGATCCCTCTATAGGGTACGTAGGCTGCTTAGTACTTTTCACTAAGCTCAGTCACATGAAAAAGAAAAAGGATTGCCAGTCTAGCTTGAAGAGTTTGTCCAAAGGTCGTCAACACGCTTTCAAGAATCCTTTGATTGACAAGGCATCACTTGAGATCAATCAATTGCTCACTATATGATGTTCAAAGATCATTGTGGTAGAAAATGACAGCTGCAAAGAATTGGTGTTACTCAGCTTTCCTGGAAATAATGATAATTTGATTCTTGGTTGTGGAGTAAAATAAAATCTTCAACCTCTATTGCAAGGAATGGAGTCTGCATGGCATTGCTTATCTTCTATGGACATCTTCCCACGTCTCCAAAGTACGCTTTGCTTCACTTATCTCTTGGGGGAATCTTCTTGTACCTTTCAAGTCTAGGCTATATTGTCTCTCTTTTAGGTTGTGCCACTTCATAACTTTGAAATCTAAACCACATCATCTCCCTTTTGAGTGGTGCTGTTTCACATCATGTCTTTGGAATCTAGACAACGTCACCTTCCTCCAACATTTGAAATTGGTGTTGCATCATCTCTCCTCTAAGGGCATGTTTGTGCAATGTCAAAGTCTTGGCTACATTCTTCTCACATCCTCAACTTCTTGTTGGCATCTCTAAAATCTTGATGTTTGGCTAAAATGCTATGCACCCTCGATGTCTGAGCTATGTTGCCTCTAGAAATTGGTGTTGTTGTAGTTTTATTATAAAGGTCAATATTGGTGCAACTTCAATGTGAATGAAATGTTGACGTAGCTTCATGGCAAAGATGAATGTCGACACGACTTCAGAGCAAATGAAGTGTTGACGTAGCTTCATGGCAAAAATGAATGTCGGCACGATTTCAGAGCAAATGAAGTGTTGATGTAGCTTCATGGCAAAGATGAATGTCGGCACGACTTTAGAGCAAATGAAGTGTTGACATAGCTTCATGGCAAAGATGAATGTCGGCACGATTTCAGAGCAAATGAAGTGTTGACGTAGCTTCATGGCAAAAGTGAATGTCGGCACGACTTCAGAGCAAATGAAGTGTTGACATAGCTTCATGGCAAAAATGAATGTTGGCACGGCTTCGATGCGAATGAAGTATTGACGTGGCTTTATGGCAATGATAAATATCGCCATGGCTTCAATGCAAATAAAGTTTTGAGGCAGCATTATGGAAAAAGAAGAGTGCTAGTGCAACTTCAGTACAAGGACAAATGTTGGCGCGGCTTCATGGTAAAGACTCTTGATATGGCTACATTCCAAAGATTCTTGATATGGTTGCGTTGCAAAGATAAGTGTTGGTGTAGCTTAATTGCAAAGAAAAAAGCCAATTCAACTTCAAGGTCAAGTACTAGTAATAGCATCATTGTATCATGAATACTGGTGATAAACATTGTTGCCTAGATGACTGCCGCCATGAGAACGTCAATGAGGGATATTGCTAAGAGATTGTTATTATAGGACAATAATTTGATAATATGAAGACAAACATCACTGTAAGAACATTGTGTTTAATGGAATGTAAAGTAGCCAAATAAAGATGGACATTAGGCTAAGAATGTTGATGTAAAACTTGATGCTAAAGCCCAAAGGATGAGGAAAGCATGCTGCATAACAAAAACAAGCAACCACAAAGAACTTGTCAAAAGAAAATCTCATGGCACGTCTAAAAAAAAAAATCAATAAGAAAGAGAGCTTTTGTTCCAATCTTTAGCCTGTCAAAAAAAAAAAATCAAAAAGTGAAAAAAAATAATAACAATTAAAAATAAATAAATTTCTTTACACTTGTATTACGTTACCATAGGAGATTATGCTTTGTATAACTTTATGCATGCCCCGGGTGGCTTTATATAGAAAACTTCTGAGATAACAGACAAAAAAGAAGGAGAGTAGGCAAACCATTAAAATGCTACCACCAAACAGATAATGTTTAAAGTTAGACTTTGCAACTCGAATGCACCCCGAAGTCAATGAAAACTGCATGGAAGGTTGAAATGAAAGATGACAAATAGAATACGGTAGCTCACCGACTACTATCTGACCCTCAAGTCTAAGCACAGGCGCCGCCTTGTCAGAGCCACCGCCGCAAAAGAACAAGAAAAGCCAATACAAAGACAAATGATCACCCACGGCCTTCTCTTTCAAATTTGTGAAAATCCTAACATTATTTCACAAAGATGCACACATAAGGATCTTAAACTGACTTCGACCTCCAAAACCCAGAAAAGTCAATCTTATCAAAGCTACCACGCGCTTTCACACACCGCCAAAAGCTTCAGAGGATCGCGGCCTACTCCTTTATATTCGTACAAATCCAGACTTCATTTCAAGGAAGGGGCATTACCACTCGATCCAGTGGCCTTAGATTGACAAGACCCAAAAATTTCGGGACCAAAAAAGCTGCCATGCGCCGCTAAAAGATTCGGTGGTGGCTGCCTTCCGCTACACGCGCAGCTTCTTCCGCTACGCGCTCACACGCACCGGTAATCTCTCACACGAGTACACGCGCCACGTGTCGACATGCCTTCCAGCATCTTCATACAGTTACATGCGTCCCGATGGCGTCATTGATGACGTCATCCTCCACTAACCGGTTTGACCCGGACCGACATGGAAAGTTGACCCGGATCCGGATAGCCTGAAAAAAAAAGAAGATAAAAAAATAATAATAATAAAAAAAAGAGAAAGAGAAAATGCTTTGACCAGTTTGGACCTTTGACTTTGACCAAAAAGTCAAAATTTTCAGACAGGCCTATCCCACTCAGTTTTTCGCATACTTTTCAATTTTGGGATTTGTTTCTTCAATCGAGAATCGGAAATTGTACAACGGTCCAATTTCTAGAAAGTTGACTTTTGCACAAATCTTGACAAAAAGTCAAAATTCTCAAGAAGGACCTGTCTTGCCCGATTTTTCGCGTACGTTCCAATTTTGAGGTCTATTTATTCATTTGAGAATCCAAAATTGCTAAAATAGTGTGACTCTACAACTATTGGCTTTGATATGAACTTTGACCCAAAATCAAGATATCCGAGCAAAGCTTGTCCTATTCAGATTTTCACAAAGATTCTGATATTGAAATCTACGTATTTGTTTTGGACTTAAAAACCACCAATCTGACCCACTTCTCTGAAGTACTGGCAGTGTCCAAAACTTAAGCTCCCAAAATCAAAATTGGAGATTCATCCACTTAGTTTGGATTCCCTCAAGGTTATCCTCCAGACTTCATCAAGGCTCCCCTTTCAAAGAATAGATGAACTCTCACAAGTGTGTCTTGAACTTGAAATTGCATTGGATCACTACTCCAGCTTACTATTCTCATTTGGTGCCTACCAGTCTTTGACCTACCATTCCCATTCGGCGCCTACCGTTCTCGTCCACCATTCTCACCAAAAAGTCTCGTTCGCCATTCTCAACTACCCAACTACCGTTCTTCATCTCTCCACTATAAATAGAAGGGTCGGATTCACTGAAGCCCATCAAGAAAAAACACACTGAATCATGAAATGAAGATTTGCTTCTTTCAAAGTCTCAAAACCTCATTCTCACAGCCATTCTTCATTATAGCCTCACCATTCTCAACACCTAGCAATCAATATTGCTTCGTAATCAGCTTGAACTCATGATTTAGCAGAAACCCTCCTCACAACATCATTGCTGTTTTAAAAAGCCAAACAAGCTTTGTTCCCCACTTAACGACCTCATTTGTCCATAAAGTTACTCATAACAAGGTCTGCATTGTCGTTCCATGGTTCCTTGGACTTGGTTGGCTAGGAAATCTAAGTCCAGCAGAGACACCTGTTCCTAAGATCAGGGCTCCCGTAGTCTCTCTCTAATTGTTTGGTCTCCCATCAGAAGCAGTGGTTCAGAACAAACAGCAACTTGGTTGGTTTCTAAAACTAGGATCGCAAGTTAGCTCCACCTTTCATTTTGTTGTGCTTTCCTAACAAGTGGCATTAGGTTAAGGTGGTAAAAGGTGTTGGGTATCCTACAAATTGTCTCCCATCCAACACTTACGATGACCTCCAAGGTACCAGCTTATCAGAAATCAGCCTTTGGTGTTGGTAAATGGTCATCAAAGCCTCATTCCATGTTCCCACCAGTGTGGGGCCTAAAGGTCATCGTTGCTGGTACCTCAAAACAGACTTTTTGGAATTACTCTAACTTAAGATCAGCTTGAAGAATTTTAGAAATTATACTTCTGAAATTATTTCAACTTAATGTCCATCAGCATGGTCCAGTTACACAAGCACATTCGATGACTTGCTGTCGGACCTCATTCAGCATACAGGGCCAGCGCCATGGTGTCATATGTTTTACTCATTCACTTCATTTTCATTTCTATCTTCTTCACCACCAACATCAGCACACCCAGAATCCATAAGCTTTTGAAATTACCTCAACTTAACCTGAGTGATAAATAACACATGCGCATTCAACCACTCTCTCACATGTTCTCTCCGTGATCCGAAGTATATCCTTCAGATATAACTTCACCAAAAGTTCTTAAAAATGGGAGGCTAGCCCCATAGCTCTACATGCTGTACCCAGCCAACATTCTCACTTCTTCTCCATCTTCTACACCTTGTGATCGCCACCAACGATCCAAAATACTCTTCTAAAATTACCTCAACTTAACCTCTACTGAAATGATTCAATCTTGCAAGTGCATCCAACTTCTTGCAAATAACTTTCAGCCTCACCAACCCACTCCAAGTGCCATAGAACACTCTTTTGAAATTACTTCGACTTAACCTCTGCTGAGAAGGCTTGGTCATGCAAGTACATTCAAATACTCGCAGACCCCTTCTCGGTCTCATCAAAGCCTTTCATATGGGTGGGTCTACTCTTCTAAAATTACTTCATCCTGCTAAAAGCTCCACCACCTTCAACTACTTCACTTAAAAAGTCAAGTATAAAAATCCATTTTCAAGACTCATTCACTCACCACACTCCAAAACTGTGTGCATGAATGAGTCTCAAGGGGGCATTTGTAGAGAGGGAAAATTCCCGACCTATCACAAGCTGACACATCATACTACCAAGTTCATAAAATACAACCAATTACAAAGCACCATGTACTACTGTTAGGTTTTCCTATCACTATTTAGAAACCAATAGAAATTTGCCAAGTGTCATTGAAATAGAGGCATAAAACGCATCATCACGTGTAAGCGATGACACAGGCAATCCAGCACGTGTAAGCGATGACATAAGCGGAACAATCATGCTGTGACATGTGTCACCAATCAGACTTCGCCACGTGTCGCTCACCCACCCCTAAACTCCTATAAATAGAAGCCTTCCTAAGACATTTGGGGGGACACAAAAAAGCCATCTAGAGCATAAGCAGCATTGAAGAAAATTCAGAAGCACTTAGAAATATAGAAGATCTGCAGGAATTAAGCCTCAAAGCCTCCAAGAACTTCAACTTCAAAACCGAAGAATATTCGAAGCAAAAACCATCCAAGCTGTCAACCTAAATCTCAAAGTTCACTAGAATCAAGCTCGAAAGCCTCCAGAAACCTCAACAAACCACAAATCAACAAAGCTCTATGGATTCAAGCCTCTAAAGCACCGAAGAACTTCCACCACAAACCTTCGAAGACGAAGAACGTATCAAGAACGCAAAGAACACAAAGAACAAAGAATTTCTAACAAGCTCGTAGCCAGAGATTCATTGTAATTTCATTTCAAATATCGTCGATCCATTCTTCAGCCAAATTAAAGTATATTCAGTGTTTGAATAAAAATTATATTACCACAATTCCAATTAACAAAACTTTCAAGAAGATCGAATTAGAGGATCACTCTTTTGTAATTAAAGAGAATTGTACCATACATTCATCAATACAAAATCGCATTTGTGAAACTATTTTACTTGTTTGATTTATTTCGAACTAAGAATTTAGTCGTCTACAATGGGTTATTGAGTTCTTGTAATGGTTTTTTTTTTTTTTTCTTGAAAGGCTTCTGTTTGTTAGTAGTTTATTGATCAATACAACTATATATTTAAACAATAGTCCTTTGTTTATACAATAAAAAGATTAGGGTTTTTTTATTCATTAAGGGCATTCAATGAATCCAATTCGTAAATTGAGTATATATTACATTGTCTTTGTCAATTGTTTCGAGTCCAATGAATGTTAAAATTGAGAAGCAGGAGAGGCTTTGGTTAAATTCAGTTTATGTTAATGGGTTCTGCTAAATCTGCAGTGTACGATTTGCCAAATTGCATATAATATATTTATATCCTCAACTTATTTATTTATTTTTAAATTGAATTGCAAAATTAAAAAAATCCTGGCAGAAGGAAATGCAGAATTAGAATTACTTCCCTGGACCCATATGGTTATTATCTTAAATGAAATGGTAGAATAGTGAGTTTTATATTCGACTTAGAAATATTTTAGTGTTGTTTAATTGTGGGAAGGTGATGATTTTTCTTAAACGCTGGCTATGTTTTAAATTTAGTATGTATGCTTCTTGGCTCATTTTGGGAAATCTGCTTAGCATCATGTAAGTTCTTAAAAAATATGTGATACAAATGGTATGAATTAGTGATGTTCACAGAAATGTGAGGTTTCTCCTACGACAAGTTGGCCATTGGTGAATCCATTGTGAGATGTAAAGTAATTGGCCCTTTGGTAGTTTGTGAAAATGAAACTCAATATGGATTTCTCATAGTTAAGGTGCTCTAAACTATGAAATGCTTAGTTCAATGACATGAGCTGTGTATTTTTAATAGAAACATAGTTTAGTTATGGTCTGGAGCACATTCAATAGAGTAGGATGAATCTACTGCCCTAAAATGTTTCCTTGATGCTAATGCATTGGCTTAGTCTTGTATTGGGTTTTTGTTTCTGACTTTGTGTGGATATTGAGTTCATGATCTGCACATTCTGTGTGTTAGTTACTTGTTATCTTTCTTAGTGTTATGACATTCAAGACTATCATGATATTCATTAAATTTTTAGTAGAGTGATGCTTGTAGTGTTAGGTTATTTTGTGTATTCTAGTTATGAGGATGGACCTGAATATTCTGTGGAACTTTATCATGTTTTGAAGAATAACTTCCTAGAAACTCTTTTGAGTCTATTTATTAATTATTAAACTTTTGCTTATGTAATATTTTGCCTGAATTTTATTTCTTTTAGTAGCAAATAGTTTATTTTCATGTACTTACCTTTTATTTCAGCTAGTTATGAATTTGCTATGGATGGTCTATGTTACTTTGCATATTAGTCATTATTGCTATTTTGGTTAGTTTTTATTTGGACACGTGTTGTTAATGATATGCAGTTGATTTTTAATTTATTAGTTGTCAATGTAGTTTACACAGTATGTATGAATTTTCAGTTAAGGCTTATGCCACATGACAGCAGACTACAAATTCAGTTAGTTAAGGCTTAGGGCAGTTAACTAAATTCTTTCATCTTTGCTTCATTCTTTCATCTTTTACTGAATTCTCATTGTACAAACTGACTTTTGTTGCTCTAACTCATACCTAGTTCCATAAGCATATTTTGTGTTCATTTCTCAAACTAACTGCTTATCATTCTTGTGTAGTATGGCTGCTGCAAATGTTGGACAAATTGACCATGCACAGCCTAAACCCATTGACTCGTCAATGTTGACTCAACAGGTCGACCATCGGTCTGAAGCTATTTGGGATGGGCAAGTAAAACACAACACTGAAACCATTTGTGTTGTTCTGAACTGTATCCTTCTTATGAAACCACATTTAATTCATACAGTGTACACACACCTGCTGTCATATATTAATCCATGGTTCTATTCTGTGTAAGATCTGGGGTCCCTTATCTGCCGCACACGTAGTGAAGAGTTCTCCAATCTAGAGTCAATGGTGGACGACCGAGTCGTTGATATCATTAAGGCACTTGGTTTGGTGGGACTCCTCAGAACCCCGGGTTGAGAGATTGACCATGGCCTGATAATGGCCTTAGTGGAGCGATGGCGGCCCGAGACTTACACCTTCCACATGCCATACGGTGAGGTCACCATTACATTGCAGGATGTGGAGGTTCTTCTTGAGCTTCCTGTTGATGGCGAGGTTGTAATAGGAAGCACGCAGAAAGATTGGCGGGAGGTCTGCCAGGACTTCCTATATCTACTCAAAGTACACAAATTACAACTTCTTACCTCAAACACACCTCACATTTGCATATACTTACCCCACATCACATACAAACACACTCAATAATTATCATTTCATATTCAAACAAATAAAAAATCTAAAGACAAAACTCACCCCCATTACAACAAAAGAAATAGTCATGATACATACCATGCTAAAAACCTAACAATACAAATATATTAACAATACATCTTAAATATATCAATGATTATCATTTCACACTCTATTTTATCTCTTTCATTTAACATCAATTACAAAACTTTTTTATCTACTCAAAGTACAAAAATTACAACTTCTTACGTCAAACGCACCCCACATTTGCATATACTCACCCCACATCACATATAAACACACTCAATCATTATCATTTCATACTCAAACAAATAAAAAAATTAAAGACAAGACTCACCCCCATTACAAAATTTCAAATCATTCTAACAAAAGAATAAAGAAAAATATTAAACCAAACAACAAAAAAAATAGTCATGATAAAAGCCTAAAAATACAAATATATCTTAAATATTTTTTACTTTTTATATATAAAAAAAGCCTAGCAAATATATACACTAACTTGTTACATCATATGCATATACAAACCCTACATTTGCATATATACTCAATCATTATCATTTGTTTCTAAAAAAAGAAAAAAAATCATTAATCATACCAAAAAAAAAAAAAAAACTTACCACACAACTCACCCCATTACAAACCTTCAAATCATTCTATCAAAAATATCAAACCAAAAAAAAAAAAAAAAAAAATCATGATACATACCCATAGAAAAACCTAACAATACATATATATAACTAACAACTAGAGAGAGTGAGTGCTATAAAAAACCTTACCTGACATGAGGATGTGTAAATGGGGGGTGAGTTTGATTTGAAGTTTTTGTAATGGGGTGAGTTTTGTATGAGAGTGAGAGAAAGAGAGAGAGAGAGAGAGAGAGTGAGAGAGGAAGAGAGAGCTGTTGGGTTTTTTGGTGTGGGAAACGGAGAGACCCAGACCCCAGACCCACATTATGAGACTAAGAGCAACTGCCCTAACCACGTGGATGTTTGTGGACCAAGCTTGCAAATTGAGTCTCTAAGACTCGATTTCTCTTTTTAAAAACTGAGTCTCTAAGGCTCGATATCTAGCTAGAGTTCACATGGATGCAGGTGAGCATATAAATCGGGTATTTAATTCTCAAGATATAAATCGAGTCTCAAAGACTTGATTTCTAAGTGGACGCCATGTGGAAAAGCGTCACATTAGGATATGGTCAGAATAGGAAAATCGAGTCTCTTGAGACTTGATTTATAAGCTCTAAATCGAGTCTCTGAGACTCTAGATGTTAGTAATATATATAGTTTCAAAACAGTGCCTACTAACTATATAGTTGGGGAGTCATTGTTAATTCCCAATTTTGGCCATGTGGCTCTTGTTTAATTGTTTTCTTGTGCCTTCTGTTTTAGTTGTGTGTGTGTGGCTCTTGTTTCATTGTTTTGTGTGAGTTCCGAGTCTTCTGACACCCCACGTGAACTCTAATGAGTTCAAATTTCAAATATGCTTAGACTTTTAGGCTGGCTGCCACTCAAATTTGATAAGCAATTTTATGTTTTTTTTTTAATAATTAATATCATCTTTTTAGTTCTTTATTATTATTACAATAAAGTATGTCAGGTTATATTAATGGGTTGATATTTGAGCAAGAAATAATCATATTAAAAATAAGCAATTAATTTAGAGAAATATGCTATTATAAATTTAATGATTCTTATATAGATTTATAAATAATTCTAAATAAATAATCAAGTATGTCTATATATATATATATATAAATAATAACAATAAACCCAAAACGGTACACCGGTATTGACTGGTATCCGAAATATATCATACCGCTGGCCAAATTGATACAGCCTCTAGTACAGTATTGACTTCCTTGCTGCAAAGGCCCGTGCCTCACGATGTTAAGTCTTCCCCAGCCCCCTTTTTCACGTGTGTTTCCTGGCAAGTTTGAAATACTCATGGGAATGCAGGGATAAATATTATCTCCTACAGCGAGCATATAGACTCAATAAGTAAACAGTAATTTGTAGGAAAAATCCTTAGAGAAGAAGACAACCAATGGTGTACATTGAAATCAAACTAGATAACGTTTCCTAAGGAGCCTTTATTCCATGCCTAGAAACCATTTTCGGAATGGGCAATGCTAATCTATTTTAGTGTTAAGAGAATAAGAGGTGCGTTCTATCATTTTAAATGGCATGAGAAGTGCCAATAGAATAAACCCACTATGTTGGCAGTAATATTGATCCACAAGGTTCAATAATCTTGTACCAAATATCTAAATAACCCAAATGTTCACAACAATTGTGTATGATGTATAATATATAATTTAAAATTGTATGTACTTGTTTGATTTAAATTTGAATCTTGAGTTTACTTTTAGGTAAAAGAGAAAAAACAGTTTATAATTAGTTAGAAATAAACCAATTACCCAAACTATAAAACATTAGTGGGTATTAAGTATATTTTAATTTGGATTGCTATAAAAGTATTGTATACTATTATATTGAATAAAAGACCTGAGATTCAATCTTTGGTTGCACCAAAAATCAATTAGTGTTTTGGTCTGATGATAAAGAGCTATCATCGGGACGGATGCCATAGGTTGAAACTTTCTACTACAAGACCAACAATTATAGGGCTTTGCATCACTTGAGGGCCTTAGGAAATTTTCCAAATGGCCTAAACCAAAGTCAGTCCTGTGAATCATAATAATGGTTTCCTAAATTAAATTTCAATATATTAGATTCACAACTTATATGAGGGGATGAAATGTTAGAAAATTCCGAATGAGTGACGTACATAAAGTCTCATATCTCCATTGCCCATTCTAATTTTCCACCGAGAACATTGGGTCAAGTTTTGTAATTTTGAGCTTCGAAATCAAAAATCGACTTTATTACTCCGGGACTTTCAAATGTTGGTATTGGAGATTGGCAAAGACTAGTGTTATAAAGACTTGGTAATGTCATCGATTCCTAGAATAACGAGTCAAAGGTCTCTTAATGTGAAAATTTTACTTAAATATATGCTTTGGTTGTAATCAAAATAAGTGGATTTATTTTATCCAAAAAAAAAAGTGAATTTATTCTCATAATTATATTGAGAATTAAATTCAATCATGTGGTTTATTAGTCAATACGAATATGTAGTCATATGATTGGTTTTAATAGGTTTTAGTCTTTCAAGCTATTTCACCTATTTAATAGGTTAAATTAATTCATCTTTTAGAGGAAATACAATAATAGCGGCCAAAGAATGACCCATTGTCAAGAATTGCAATCTCGATCCCTTCAATAAGTCCAGTACGTACTTCATCAACCATCCACATTGCGATTTTATTAAAACTCAACCTCCAATAATAGACCACTCTGTTAATTTTAAAAAAAAATCAATGAAACTTCCATTGGCTGTCTCGTTATTCCACACAGTTTAATCACCCTGATGTATTGGAAGCTAGCAAAGACTAGTGTTCTAAAGACTTGGTAATGTCATCGCTGACCAGACTAATAGCCCATCTGATGGGTCTTAGCTGTGCTGAGTTGTAGCAAGTTTATGGGTCTTTGTTTTCTCTATCCATCAAGAGAGGGAGAAAGATAAAGTTCTGTATGGGTCAATTTTTTAAGTTTGTTGCATATTTTAACTTGACTAGTTTGGTTTCTTTTTTTTAATTAAAAAAAAAAATTGGTTAGCTAGTCAATACTTTTTTTTAAAACTAATAGCTAGTGCAATACTAATCCTCGTAATCTATATCTATATATTACTAAAAAGTGAAATGTAAAATTTAATGTTGCTACGCTTACGTTGAGCCACGTTAGCAGCCATGTCATTTTTATCCTCTTTTTTGTATTTGTCCAACAATTTTAAAATAGTTTTTATTAATTATAAAATCCTAATAAATATAATATAAATCTCAGCCGTATCTCCTCCATAAATCCCACTTTTTATAGATTTAATTCCACCATAAAGCCCTATTTATCTCTATATTTTCATAAAATCTAACAACCAGGAAATCTGTGGTGCCAATATAACATATATTGTGAGGGCCAAGACTGGTAAATCACCTTAGACATTGGTCTTGGCCATGGACACACCTTTGTGATTATCCAAAAAAAGAAAAGAAAAAGCGTGACCTTTTTGTTTCAACTTTCAAGTTTCAATAAGTGAGATCAATTTCGCACTACTCTCTAACAATAATTAATCGATTATAAAAAAAAAAACAATAATTAATCTTAAAAGTAATCAATATATTTTTTTTAATAACACCGATTAAATTGAATGAGAATAAATAGTGGGTTAAAAATATTTAGTATTCTCAAGAGAAAAAATAGTGGGTTAATCTCACATTAGAAAATTAGTGCGAGTTAAAAAGGTTTAAAGTCTGTGCTGTATATTCAAGAGTTAGACGCTTTTGGATTTACACCACTGTAAGTTTCTTTAAAACCTTCTCCCCTCTCCTTGTGTGTGTGTGTTAAAAATATTTAGTATTCTAAAAAAAAAAAGAATAACTTGTAAAGAACCTGATCTCAATCGGTTTAAATGTTTCTTTTTATGGCCAAAGGCCCAAAGTCCACTGCCACAATTACAGATGGTTAACGTGGGCCCAACTTAAGATCCATTTCCGATGAAAAGGACTGTGCACATTATTTTTTTGATTTGATCTTCGATTGTGCACATTCGGTGTGCTATATAGGAATCACTCTCCATAACTTTTATTATTATAACAATAGCCTAGCTAGGGGTGTGCTCGGTTTGGTTTAGCTGGTTTTATATGTGTATGGCCAACTGAAATCGAATATTTCGATTAGTGAAATTCTCAACCGAAATCAAGCGAAATGGTTGGAAATCAATCGATTTCAATAGTATTTTGGTTTCAGTCAGTTTCGGTCGGTTTTTGGTTTTGCAAAGAGAGGGTTATTGAGATTTTTAGAACCCTAACTTTAATCACATATATATATAAAAAAAAAAAAAAACAAAGCAATAGAGCAACAAAGAGAGGAAGAGAGAGAAAGAGAGAGTTTTTGAACAAAACAGAGTGACAGAGAAAGAAAAGAGAACAATCATACCATGAGAAAGGAAGGAAAATGATCGTGTCGTAAGGAGGCCAATGTGTGGAGGTTGGCAGCAAAAGGAAGATTCAGAGTGACTATGGAGGCCAGTGTGTGAGAGGGATTGTGGAGGCCATTGTGTGAGCCTCCATAGTCAGAGAGAAGAGAGAGGCATGGCCATAGAACTTAGAGAAGAAAAGAAAAGAATGAGGTGGTTGAAGTGAGAAGTGTAGAGTAGGCTTTTTTTTTTTTTTCAAGTTAATGCATAAAATGACGTAGTTTTTTGTTATAAGGAGAGAAAAAAAAAATTAAAATCTTATTATCATCAGGGTTTGAACCTAGGCCAAGTGTTGTCACAAGTGTGTCTTACCACTAAAAAGTGTGGTCTTCTTCTGAAAATATTATGTGCATAACAATATTTAATACATGTCGGTCGATTTTAGTTTAGTTCAAACTTTTATTTTTTGAGCCAAAACCAAAACCAAAATTTTCGGTTGTATGAAATGAAAACTGAAACCAAACCAAAATTTTGGACATGGTTTGGTCAGTTTCAACCGGTTTTTTCAGTTTTGTGCACACCCCTAAGCCTAGCCCATAACGATACTGTTTTGGTACATAGTTAGATCTCTAATTATGTTAAGGTTGTGATCGGTATACTATATTAAAAAATTATGTCAAAGGGGCTAGTTCATGTAATTTTAGCATTTTCTCTTTGTCATCTATAACACGGCCTCTAAAATACTAGACCTGTTGAAACCTAACCCAATCAGAACATTAAATTGTTTAAAAGAAAGATGTTATCAATGTTCTAAATCATCTTATCCCTAAAAAAAAAGAGTTATTCAAATCTTATCTTTTATATGTATATATTGACAGGCCAAACATATATTGACCACTTGTGATGAAATAACCAATTAATTATCCAAGTGAATTTATTAGGTTCAATTACATGCAATGAGCGTGGTAGCACAAACAAATCACCAAATAACTAAATATGCAATGGAAATTGAATGACACGGTGATTTTTTTACAAATGGGAAAAACCTATACGGCAAAAACCCTACTAGGTGATTTTAAGGTCACCACTTTCGAGAATCTACTATTATCAAAACAAGCGGTTACAAGTAAAGGAATCCTAGTACTTTATACCAACCTACAATTGAACTCTTACCCCAATACCCAATTGGACTTGTTCTATAGTGACAATCTCTCTTTTTCAATGCATGGCTCCCAATACGTGACTAACCAATAGATGCGCGAATCTTAGTACGCGACTTGATCACCAACTTAAGAAGGATATTGGTTGCAAAGTTCTTCAATTCATCACACAATGAAGATCATGAAGTTACTTGGTCACAAAACCCTATGGTGTACAAATAAAGCATCTTCTTCAAGATGAACTAGGGCAAATATTGTTTCCGGTCACAATTTGCATGAATAAGACTTTGCTCAATACTTGTGCAACCCTAGACGGCCCTTAAAAAAATCCTTATATATGTTTAGGGTTATGAGAAAAGAAAGCCCAAACACATACTCACAGATTGGATGAAAATCAGCCCTGAAAACTGAGTTTCATAAACCTCGACAAATACCCTAGCCATTGAGCTACTGTCGAGCCTCGGGCTGAATAGCTCTTTTAAAGCTCGATTGATACTAGCTGTTGAGATTTAATGAACAACACTTCTTCATTTGATTCTTGAACAGACTTGCATGGCTTTAACACTTGAACTTGAAACCTTGTTTCTTGAAGTATTAAACACATCTTAGATCTACCCAAATACAAGTAAAGTGTGTTTTGTCAAAGGATTAGCCAATACATAAAATGTTGATATATGTTCCTAACATCAAATCACATATGTCCTAACAATCTCCCTCTTTGGCAATCCGTGACAAAACCACAACAAACAAATGAACATATGAGAGAAGTCATAAATCACTCAACTTATATTCACTTGTTAAGTGCAATAAAATCTATCATAACACAAATTCTTGAAAAAATTTGCAAGAAGAGAGTTTATGGCAAGGAAGACTTTGGCAACCTGTATTTCTGAAACACTTAAACAAAACTCATCAAGGCATCTTAGTGTGAGACAGAAATAAAAGATTGCATACAATAAATAAGAATCATGTGTATAAAGAGAGAAAAGAAACAACACATGTAAAGATAGGTGAAAGAACTGTAATAACAACCTCAAATGTATATATATCAAAAAAAAAATACAAGGTTTGCTATCACAATATGATCACAAGATATAAGGTACATGAACAATGTATCTAAAATAGAAAGAAAAGACAAAGATACACCAAAATCCTCACTACATCTCTCAAAAGTATGAATACTCCCCCTAACAAAAATCTCCTATACTAACCCCCCTATAAGTATGACTACTCTCATATCCAAAAACTACTCCCCCTTTTTGTCACGAGTGACAAACGGTAAGTGTATCAAGTAGACATCTCATCAACACTAGAAGAGCTAGCACCATCATCCTCAGCATCAGAAGCATCAACATCACCATCATCATCCTTATCCTCAGAATCCTCTAGAGTAGGAGGAGGAGAAGCAACAAAGCCACCTATGACAGCCTGTCATCATGTAATACGACCAACACGGGTGTTCACCTGACACAACTCATCACTGAGAGTGTCGAGGCTAGCATCCATGTGGACAAATTGTGCCATGATGTCCTCAAGGGTCACACCGCCAGTAGAAGAAGAAGGAGCGGATGTGGATGGAGTCGTAAAAGCTAGAGGAACTGTTGATCTGGACCGCCTCGAATGTAGCTGCGCCTTGCTCCGTTTAACGGTAGCAGTGTTTATGGCACAAATAACATGGAAGTGGTCAGAAACGAGAAAGGGAACTGAAAAATGGCGTAGAAGCCTCGTGATAGCAGAAGGAAAGATAAGCTTATCACGGGTCGCCGTATCCCTATATACATCTATGAGAGAAAGAATGAGATGAGAGGGGAAGTCTATAGTAAGATGCTCAATGAGAGATAAAAAAAACCGAGCACGGAGCTCTGTAATGGAGTTATAATGAGAGAGAGGATGCAAAACAAAGGTCTTAACAATGTTAATGAACCTAGGACCTTTAGTAAAGGTGAAACAAAAAGTGAACTGACAATTACCCCAATCTGCAAGTCACTCACAAAAAGAGAATATAAGCTCGTCTTTAGACACGGTCTTAAGACGATCACAATCAAGGTAGTCAGGATGCACTACCCTAGGGACATGGAACACATCGGATACAATATCCGGAGTGACCATGATGTGCGTACCCCGAATGCAAGTTATAAAGAGAGGTACTCGATAATCAAATCCAGACATGTTGAAGTAGAACTCTTGAAAAAGTACGGATGGACTAGTGACCGGGACGTCACACAGTGACTCCCAACCCTTATTGTGAATGACAGTGGGTAGGTCAGTGTTAGAGAAGTCTGACAAAATAACTTGGCATTCTGAATGAATGTCTCGTCTAGAAAAGTTCTCCAAAAAGTCCTTGTGAGCTTTATCATCACGGAACCGAATATGTGAAGGAGTAGGATTAGAAGAGGTAAATGCCCCGAAATGAAGAGGATTCCGGGACGGGGTGGATTTATGCTTAAGTGCCATGACGTAACTAACATAAGAAGGGGAGAGAGAGAGAGAGAGAGAGAGAGAGAGAGAGAGAGAGAGAGAGAGAGAGAGAGAGAGAAAGAGAGAGAAACAATTAGAAAAGCACCAACAAGATACAATATAACAAATATAGAAACTTGAAGGTATGTATGCATGAGCATGTGATATGCAATAGTAAATACATCATGGGCTCAGCCCAATTCAAACCTACCAGCACACAACATAGCAACAAAGTAAACACATATCTAAAATGCATGAAAGATTATTATAATGCACATGTGATGCAATGCATGATGATTCAAAATTAATGTCAACAAAACCCATCCCAAAAATTTCATAAGAACTTCATTAATTTTGAAAAATCCCAAATTTTTTCAAAAATCCCAAAAGTTAGGTTAGAAAACATGAAATGCATGAGAAGATGGGAGAAATAATATTTTAACAGAGGAAGAAAGATCAATCTACACCGAAGAACTCTTAGGAATGAAGTTTAGAGTGAGATAGAGGTGTTTGGGAGGTGAAAAGACAGAAAGCAAATGAGAGAGATCGAGAGAAGTGAGTTTGGTATTGCGAGGAAGCTATATATAGAACCTCTTAAATCTCGACAGATTGAGAGGTGTCGAGAGGTGTCGAGCTTTAAAATCTTGGAGAGATACAGCTATCAAGCAGCTGTCCAGAGGTGTCCACAACAAGAATGAGTTTGATGGATCGAGGAGCTGTCGAGAATCTATCGAGGAGACAGAAACTTTCTCGATGGATTGAGGAGCTATCAAGGAGCTATCGAGATTACGATAAGAAAAAGCTGAAGAGCTCGATAGATAGCCTGGTTGTCGAGAGGTGTCGAGGAGCTGTCGAGATTGCTTTGAAAATAGTTTTTCAAGAAGAGAAAAACACAGACATGAATGCAATCAAACATGCAACTCAACCAAAGATCCAACCAACATTTTAATCTTTCAAAAACATCTCTCAATCAAGAAAAATGTCATGCATTTAGATCCAAAACACACACACACGCACACTAAACAAGTCTAACTAATTTTATATTTCAAAAACAAGTTAAGACAGTTTAGTGAGTATACAATAACACATGTAAACCTTGTGATGGCCAAATCACATTGTACCTGCACATGTATCAAGAGTAGCAAAGAGTATTGCGTATTGTGTGTGAAAACATTGCGAGATTGCAAAAGTATCTCTATGTTATGATAATTTGAAATATGAGTAAACCAATTTAACTCACACACGATCATAACTGCTTGATGGGGACTATCACCTTTGAGGTACATCCTATAACTCCTACATTTCCTAGAATACACGCTTGCAATAATATTTTAAAGCATTTTGTTTCTTTTGCTTTTATTTTTCTTTTATCAAGCATATGATGCATTGGTATACAAGAGAGAGAAAAGAAATTCTCAATTATGTTAAGCTTTTTAACATTGCACTTTTGCTATGCCGAAGTATACAGATGTCATTTCATGATTGGCGGGCAATGGTGATGAGATGGTTATTTATGCCTTTCTTTTAAGATTTTCTAGTCCTTCCCGTCAAAAAGAGTGATACGAGTGTTAAGTACAAGAGATCACTTAACCATACTCATCACAAACACGAGCCACAAAGCTCACTTGCTTAGTTGTGCATAGAGATGCTCATCTAAGCTACAAAAGATACAAAGTTTAGAAAACTTTGTTTCATTGGCCATTCAGGGTACACAAGTACCAATGTACACAAACACACACTGTTTTTGTACTTTTTTTGATTTTTCAAAATTTTTTATTTTATTTTTATGAATGAAAAACAAAATAAAAACAACACTGAAAAACTACTAAACAAAAACATGTCAATAAAGCAATGCATAAAAACTAGATTGTCTTAAAATAAGAAAGCAAAACACACAAGTAATGCAAAAACAAAACAAGAGAGGGAGAGAGAAAAAGTGACTAAATCACTTGGAGTCCTTTTCCTTCCACACCTTGGAAGAACCTTTCTTTTTGGCGAACCCTTGAATCAGCGGAGAGGGGGAAGAATTGTAACCGTTCAAATTTGTAAGGAACATGAGAGCCTTGAGGAGATCTCCAAGAGGAGCAAGAGAGGATGGAAACTGACTCAAGTTTCTTGTTGAGACTATGCTGTTGCTTTGTTGAGTGGCTTGCCACTTGTAGCAATTTGGTTGAGTGTGTCTAGCTGCTCCACGGTGATGACAGAGATGCTGCTTCTTCTCTTTGGACTTTTGAGGTTTACTCTTCTTAGCCCTAGGGTTTTAGTTTCTTTCTTAGAAAGCTTAAGGGGTGCTCCTAGGATAGATTTACCCTTGTCTATGTTCTCACTAGCTAACACAGTTTTAGCATCATTATTTGCAGAATCAATATTGTTAGTAGGAGAAACAAAAACAGTAGCACTAGAAGAAGCAACATTAGGAGAAGAAAAATCATACCCTAAATTGGAGTGATCGGAGGTAGATTTTTGCATGCTGAGCATCTCATCAAGCTTTGCACTTGAGGTCCTCTCCAACTGAGCTCTCACTTGGAACAGTTCCGCCTCAAGCTTCTTGGTTCTCTTAGCTAATAAATTTCTTTCAAATCTCAATGCTCCAATAGTTTGATTGGCTTTATCAAACTTTGTGGAGAGTTGTTCTCGTTCAAGCTCCACATCACTGAGCTTCTTAGTGGCCAACCTATATAGTTTCTCATGTTTTTCAGAGACCTTGTATAGCTTTGCATAGGTTGTGTGGATGTCATCTTGCTCATCCATCTTCTCAAATTTTGACTCCACCAAGTCTTCTTCTTCATCCACATCTTCAACAACCCCTTCAGTAGGATTGACACTAGCGGTGAAGGCATTTAGGATTCCGTCATCTTTATTATCGAAATCATCCTCAGGGTCGGTGTCATCCTTACTTTTCCCAATTGACTTGAGATAAGTGGGGCACTCTTGTTTCACGTGATCGAATCCTTGACATCCAAAACACTTGGGCCCTAAGGAAAAAATGTACTTACCGTCATCCCTAGCATCCTTCTTCTGTTTGTCTTGACTCTTAGACTGAAAAGAACTTGATTGCCTACGGTCCTTGTCGAAGCCCTTTACATTGGTATTCTTCATGAACTTCTTGAACTGTCGAGTGATGTAGGACTTCATTTTAGAATCTTCATCATTAGAAGACTCATTAGTGTTGCTGCTCTTGGCCTTTAGTGCCATGCTCTTGCTCTTGCTTTTGCTTGACTTCCTAAGCCTAGACAAACCCAACTCATAGGTCTACAGATTTTCAACAAGTTTTGTCAAAGAAATCTTGTCAATATCCTTTGATTCCTTAATGGCGGTGACCTTGGCATGAAATCTCACGGGTAGAGATCTGAGCACCTTTCTCATAATCGTGGCTTCAGGAATGGTTTCCCCAAGATTGAAAGTTATGTTCACTATGTCCTTAAGCCTGACATAGAACTCATCAAATGACTCACCTCCTCCATCTTGATTTCTTTGAAGCCAGTAGTGAGCCTGTGAAGCTTTGAATCCTTAACAGCCTTGGTTCATCGCATGCGTACTTTCCAGTATGCATTGTTAGTTCCATCAAATAAAGGGGTACAATAAGCGACTGTCCTCTATCCATGACAAACAGGGGTCAATGGATCTCACAGCAAATATTAAACCCTAATTAGAGTGTACCTGCTCTGATACCACTTGATAGGCCAAACACATATTGACCCCTTGTGATGAATTAACCAATTAATTATCCAAGTGAATTAATTAGGTTCAATTACATGCAATGAGCGTGGTAGCACAAAAGAATCACCAAATAACTAAATATGTAGCAAAAATTAAATGACACAGTGATTTATTTATGAATGGGGAAAATCTACACGGCCAAAACCCCACCGGGTGATTTTAAGGTCACCACTCCCAAGAATCCATTATCATCGAAACAAGCAGTTACAAGTAAAGGAATCCCAGTACCTTATACCAACCTATAGTTGAACCCTTACCCCAATAGCCAATTGGACTTGTTCTGTAGTGACAATCTCCCACTTTCAATGCACGGCTCCTAGTACGTGACTAACCAATAGATGCGCGGATCCCAATACGCGACTTGATCACTAACTTGAGAAGGATGTTGACTGCAAAGTTCTTTAGTTCATCACACAATGAAGATCATGAAATTTCTTGGTCACAAAACCCTATGGTGTACAAACACAACAACTTCTTTAAGATGAACTAGGGCAAATGTTGTCTCTAGTCACAATTTGCATGAACAAGACTTTGCTCAATACTTGCGCAACCCTAGATGGCCCTTAAAATAATCCTTATATATGTTTAGGGATGTGAGAAAAGAAAACCCAAACACATACTCACGGATTGCTTGAAAAACATTCCTAAAAAACTGAGTTTCATAAACCTCGACAAATACCGCAGCTGTCGAGCTGCTGTTGAGCCTCAGGCTGAATAGCTCTTTTAGACCTCGATTGATACTAGCTATCAAGCTAGCTGTTGAGATTTAATGAACAACACTTCTTCACTTGATTCTTGGACAAACTTGCATGGCTTTAACAATTGAACTTGCAACCTTGTTTCTTGAAGTGTTAAACACATTCTAGATCTACCCAAATGTAAGTGAAATGCGTTTTGTCAAATCAAATATGTCCTAACATACATATATATATACACAGTGAAATTACTTTTTTGTTTCAATAATAGCAACCAATAACAACCTAATTGTAGGGATAACAGGCCCAAGTAGGGGTATTGGGCTATGAGCCATGTCCGAGGACATTAGGTAGTCCGAGGATAGGTAATAATGTCGGAGGCCTACAAGGCAGCTATGTGCACAAGTTCTGTATTTAGAATTTGCTTTACTGGTGTGTGGCCCATGCCTACATATTCAATTCCCATTGGATATGTGCACGAATTCTGACTTATATATGATCTCTGCCTACATATTCAATTCTCGTAGGATATGTGTATAGGATCTGTGCCTGTATATTCAATTCCCTTGGGATATGTGCACAAGTTCTATGTTCTTCCTCATTGACTTGTATGGGGTTCCATGCCTGCATGTTCAATTCCTGATATGTGCATAAATTTTGTATTCTGACTTGCTTGACTATTTCTTTTTGGATGCAAGATCCACTGGGGATGCTAAAGGACTCACTGGGGAGTGTGATTTGCTGAGAAGTGCATTGGTGATGATTTTAACCTACCATGAAGTCTTGATGGTGTGTGGTTCATTGGGGATGGGGTAGCTTTCTGGGGATTTCTTAGTGATGTGATGCTTATTAGGGAAAACTTTCCTCCACTGGGGAAAAACCGTCTTCTTCTTTCTTATGACTCACTGCGGATTGGTGCTGATTCCACTCTCGAGGGGGTTTTATCAACTCCATCGGGGCAATTTCATTTTGCAATTCTTGAGGGGGTTGCTTCTGTGTCTTGGACCCACAGAGGAGTCCTTTTATGATATTGAAATTTGATTTGGATTTGGTTGATGATCTTGACTCATGGAGAAGTTTTCTTGATGAATCTGATCCATTGAGGGATGATTTTTATACTTTTAATTCACCGGGGATGCCTTTGAGGGTCTTTTGTGTTCTTTGTCTACTGAGGGAATTTCTATCATTTTTAGATGTATTTTTTAATTTTCCTTTACATTTCTTGTCTCCTGGGAACTTCTTGTGGATATTTGAATTTTTTTTTGCTAGACTACACGTAGTTTAGTGGGGAGGCCTAAACTACATGTAGTTTAGCCACTAGGTGTGTTCCCGCCTCTTCATTTTTTTTCTCCAATGATTAATAGCTATTTTTTTCTTTTCATTCTCTTCATCTCCCTCATCTCTTCATATTCTCTCTAACTCTGTTTACAAAAACCTTCTGCCTTTCTCTCATTCCCTCACCAACTAATTCTCATCTCCTTCAATTGCACCCAAGTCCAAGAAGAGTTCCTACATCCTCTCCATTAATGCATTTCATCTCACTTGCTAGAATGGAGCGGTAAGGCTGATTGAGGCTCCTTCCTTAACTTACAGATCACAACATCATCTTTCTAAGGGTGCAAGGGCCAAATTGGTGAGTTTTTTTTTTTTTTTTTTTTTTTTTCACTTTTTCCATTTTTAAGGTTTTCCTTTGATATTTCATTTTGATTTGTTTTTAGGCTTGTAAATGCTTGGGTTTTGCAATGGGATGGGTTTAGATTAAAACCTGACACTTTAGGAGGGGTAGGAACATGTTTAAAATGAGTTTTAGTTGAGAAAAGCTTGAAAATGTCAAAGAACAACGTTATGTATACGTTCCTGCGTGCTCAGGATCAACTTGCATGCGCAGGAATGTTCTTGCATGCATAGCCTGTATTCATGCATATGCAGGCTTGTTCTTGTGTGCGTGTGTCTATTCTTTAGTTCATGTGTGTGCAGGTTCCAACTTGCGCATGTGTGTAGAATGCCTAAACACGTAGCCTCATTCCTGTGAACGCATGCCAGCTAGTAGAAACCCTAGTTTGGACATTTGAACTTCTTTTTCATCCGTTCTTCGCCTATTTGCAATTTTAACATCCTTTCTCACCATTTTTGCATCCAACTATATGAACCATGTTATATCTCATCTTGTTGTGAATCTAATATCACTTTCCCACTATTCTTTTCACCTAACCATGATTGTGGGGTATTATAAAAAATAGTTTAATTCTTCTAATTCATATGAAATAGAGGAGGTAGTTTAGGTTACAAAGAAGGTTGTGATTGAGGAGATGAGCAACTGCTTAATCAAAAAATTTATCAAAGGTGAAGTGGAGATAGCATTGAAGCAAATGACCCCCTTGAAAGCCCCGGGTCCAAATGGCATGCCACCAATTTTTTTCCAACACTATTGGGAAAGTGTATGAGATGACATAGTTAGAGCAGTATTTTCTTGGCTGAATCCAAATACCATCTCGGCAAATGACAATCTATTGCTTTGATGAGCAAGAGTGGAGGATGTAGAAAAAATCCAAGAAATTTTGGGAAAATATGAGAGGGCATCAGGAAAAAAAATTATATCTGACAAGACTACTCTTTTTTTTTTTTTTTTTTTTTTTTTTTTTTTTTTTTTTTTTTTTTTTTTTTTTCAGTAACAATACATTTGATACTGCAAAAAAAGTAGTCGAAAATTTTCTTTTAGAATTATGAAAGGTGCTTGGGTTTACCTGTGGTGGTTGGAAGAAACAAAAAGGTGAACTTAAATTTTATAAAAGACATAGTTTGGAGTAAGCTATAAGGGTGAAAGGAGAAATTACTATCTCAAGCGGGCAAAGAAGTTTTATTGGAGGCGATGGTTCAAGCCATCCCTACTTTTGCTATGAGTTGTTTGAGGTTGCTAGTTGGCCTTTGCCAAGATATTGAGATGCTCATTCTTAAATTTGGGTGGGGACAAAGGGGAGATAGAAGAAAAATTCATTAGGCAAAATGGGAGGTTTTGTGTCAACCAAAAAGTGAGGGTGCGTTAGGCTTTAAAGGTCTTTGCAAATTCAATAAAGCCATGCTAGCTAAACAGGTGTGGCGGTTGATACATGACACAAATTCTCTCTTTTATAGAGTTTTTAAGGAAAAGAATTTCCCAAATTGTTCAATCTTTGAAGCGAATCCCCTTTCCAGCTCTTTTGCATGGAAAAGTATTCTTTGGTCTAGAGATTTGATTGATAGAGGATCATCTTGGAGAATAGGTAATGGTAAATCTGTTAGAATTTATCAGGTTGGTAATGGTAAATTTGTCAGAATTCATTTGTCAGAATAGGTAATGGTAAACCCTGAAGAAGGCAGAATCACTTCCCCGCCACTGCTTCTAGCCTCTGATACAACAGTGGATTCTTTGATAAATGCTGTCACAAGTTGGTGGAACATTAGCCTAATTGATTTATGTTTCTACCCACCTGAAGCTTAACTCATCAAGTCACCACCTTTGTGCATTACCCCCCAACCTTATACTCTTGTGTTGGTAGAAGAAAAAATCGGGATATAAACTACTTTGTGAACTTCATTATCACGACTCAAATAGACCTCAAGCTTCGAACTTCTAGAATTAGGTTTTACAAAGTTTGTTTGTGAAGGTGACTTTGAGTCAGTAGTATAGTCTTTAAGGAGTAAGGCCATGGGAAATTCCAAGGGAGAGCATCTCATCAAAGACATTCTTTTCAAAGTAATTCTTTCTATCATATAGGTCAGCAAGACAATGCAGTTGCACATGCTTTAGCCTAGAGAGCAAGACTTTATTTTCCATTACAAATTTGGTTGGAGTCTGTTCCACCAGATATTTTACTTTTTGATTTGTTTGATTTTCCTAATTCACGATTAATAACATATCACGTATTTCTTTCACAAAAAGAAAAAAAGAAAAAGAAAAAAGAAAGATTAAAGACTTGAATAGCTTTGCGTCAATGGATTTCAACCTTGCATATTAGAAAAAGTTGTATTAAACATGTACCTTTTAATCTAAATTAAGTTAATTGAGTCAATATAATACTCGTACCAAGTATAACATAATCGAACAGAATGCATAGCTCCCCATTCTTTATCAAACAAGTAATTTATTTGTTTAAAAAATGCAAAATCTGTTGATTTGGGCTGAACCAATCAATTCAGTTTAATTCAAACTATAAAGGGAACATGTAACAATTAAAAGTTTGTAAACTAAATTATGACCAGGTCCAACCACAGAGGGGTATAATATATATATATATATATATTTATTGAGGAACAATATACCCTATATATAAGTCTATTATATTTGTGGACTATTTACATGTTTAAAGTTTTAATACCAAGCCTAAAAGCATTTGCATCAGTCTGTTTAAAATTTTCCATCCATTTTACCATAACAACTTTTTTTTTTTTTTTTTTTTTTTCCATTTTACACATCCACTTTGCAAAAACACCCACATCGGTTTTTCTATTATACTCACTCTTCTCTCTGAACACCGGTGGCCTCCTCAAATCTGGAAAAAAATAAAAAATAAAAAAATAAATTCTCTCCACATAAGCCTCCATGGTTGAAAACACAGTCTCACACACACTTTCTCTCTTATGGCAGCAGCAAGCACCCCATGGTAGTGGTGGGTTGGGTTTTGGATTGATTTGGGTATTTCCAAATGGATTCTTTGTTGTGTTTTATTTTGAGTTGATTTTGTTTTGGGTTAATTTTGAGCTGGGTTTGTGATGAGTTTGAGTTGATTTTGGTATATTTTCATTGATTTTGGGTTGATTGTGTTTGAATTTTGTTAATGTTGTAGTGGGTTGTGGTGTGGTGGTTGGTTGTGGTGGTGGTGGATGTTTCCTTCTCCTCCTCCTCCTTCTTCTTAATCTAAGTCTGAACATTGAAGAGAGGGTGAGAGAGAGTCTGACAAGGTAAGGGAGGAGAGCTAATTTTTTTTTTATAAAAATAATCAAATAGAAAGCACAATAATCGTGTAAATACTAAATATACACGGTTACTATAGCAATTTTGCATATGAACAATGTTACAGATGGATTGATGAAGGTAGTTTTTGAGCAAAAAATGTGTAAAACTCAACACTTTTTCTATTTTGCACTTACTCATGCAAGTGCTCTAAGAGCATCAATATTCATGCTAAAAGTCCAAATATGCTAAAATTTAGCATCAAACCCCATAAATCTTGCATTATCCGCACTTCCAATTCTAAAAGCTTTTACCATTGCACTATAGTACCATCCTACTTTTATGATGGTATTGTAGCAAGATGGTTTTTAAAAAAAAAATATATATATATATATATTTTTTATTGGGTTTTGGGTTTTTATTTGGGTATTTTTTTTTTATACAAGATAGAATTTCTACTCTAGCCTAATTTAAGTGTATATGTGTGTGAAGCTCCCTTCTAGAGACTTGAATCTCGGCCCTTGTCCCCCACACCCCACAAGTATATTATTTTATTGTGTGTGTGTGTATATATATAAAATTTTGATGTGTTATATGGTAAAATAAAAGTTGGGATGTTGGGTGTATTATAAAATGGTATGTTACAATAGATAAAGTAGCTTTTGAAACCAGATGCTAATGCTCTAAGGCAACTTCCAACTAGTGTATTATTTGGAAAACAAAAAACCAAAAAAAAAAACTAGCATATTCTTCATTCGTTTTCTTTGACAGAAGAGATAAGCAACCTAATATTTTAGACACCACACATATATCCATCATGGATTGAGATTAGGTGCAATACCTAGTTGCAATAACTAGTGTAATCTTTAATTTTGTTTTCTTTGACTTCAGAGATAAGTAACCCAATATATTAGGCACCACACATCTATCCATCATGAATTACACTTGATGCAATTCCTATGAATGGTTGAGATTGATAGTTGCAAAAAGCAATTTTAAATCTCAACCATTGATTCGAAAAAGTTATGAAAAGAATTAAGAAAAATGAAAAGTGAAACTTAAAGAGGTGAAAAGTGAAAAAAATTTGGGAGAGGAGATGGGTGAATTGCACCCAGTGCAATACCTTAGTGTTAGGACAAATTTTATGTAACTGGCTAATTCTTTGATAAAATGCACTTTACTTGTAATTAAGTAGATCTAGGATGAGTTTAGTACTTCAAGAAACAAGTGTTCAAGTTAAGTATTGAAGCCATGCAAGTCTGATCAAGAAACAAGTGAAGAAAGTGTTGTTCATTAAAGCTCGACAGAATTCTCGACATTCTGCTTTTTATTGAGATTTAATGTTGAAGCTTGACAGAAGCTCGACACAAGCAGTATCCGTCGAGAATTATGAAATCAGACTTTTCAGATCTGATTATACGCATATGCTTATGTATTTGTGTAGGGTTTCATTTCTCACAACCTTAGACATATATAAGACTTATTTTAAAGGCCGTCGCATTATGCACAACATATGCAAAGGTGATACAAAGAGAATACAAGCATATTGTGACCTAGTTCATCATTCTCTCTATAAAATCTACTGCGTCTTTACGCCAAGGGTTTTGTGATCAAGGAGCTTCATGATCTTCATTGTTGATGAACTGAAGAACTTTGCAGCCAACAATCTTCCTCAAGTTGGTGAGTGAGTCATGTACTAGGATTCATGCAAAGCAGTGAGTCACATACTGGGATTCGTGCAAAGGAGTTAGTCACGTACTGGGTTTCGTGCCAAGGAGTTAGTCACGTACTAGTATCTATGCATCATTGGTTAGTCACGTATTGGGATTTATGCATTAAACAGAAAGATTGCCGCTACAATACGAGTCCAATTGGGTATTGGGGTAAAGGTTCAGCTGTAGGTTGATATTTTGGGATAAGCCATAGGGTTTGGTAAGATTCCTTATACTTGTAACTACTTATGATTGATAATAGTGGATTCTCGGGAATGGTGACCTTAAATTTACCCAGTGGGGTTTGCGTCAAATTTATTCGTAAACAAATCACTTGTGTCAAATTTATTTTTTACTGTATTTAGTTATTTGGTGATTTGTTTGTGCTACCATGCTATTGCATGTAATTTGACTAATTAATTTACTTCAGTAATTAATTAATTTGCAAGGGGTCAATTTATTTTAACCAACTAGTGGTATTAGAGCCTAAGGTTGTTCAAGAAGAAGTTGATCAAGAGCCTATTTCTCCAAGTACTCCAGGTACTCCAAGTGTTGTAGAAGTCTCAACAGATATTCCTACATCACCTGAGTCTGAAACTTATGTAGAGAAAGGACCTTCCTCAAGGACCAAGCTAAATCACCCTCTTGAAGTTAGTGTGGGAATTATGAATGAACTTACACTAAGAAAGCGTACAGTTGATAAATTTGTTGCTAACTTTGTGTCTTATTCTTGCTATTTGTCGTAGGTTGAACCCACTAAGGTTGAGGATGCCCTCCAAGATGAAAGTTGGGTTGAGTCCATGTATGATGAATTGCTCCAGTTTCAAAGGAATGATGTTTGGACCCTGGTACCTAGACTAGAAGGAGAGCACATCATTGGTATAAAGTGGATATTCCGCAATAAAACTGATGATGAGGGAAATGAGATTCGTAACAAGGCTCGTATAGTGGCCCAAGGATAGTCTCAAGTGGAAGGAGTGAATTTTGATGAATCATTTGCTCTTGTAGCTCGCATGGAATCCATTAGAGTTCTCCTAGCCCTGGCTTGTCACATGAAGTTCAAGCTTTACCAAATGGACGTGAAGACTGCATTCTTGAATGGGTTTCTTAAAGAAGATATCTATGTTGCTCAGCCTAAAAGATTCATTGATCCACACTTTTCAGATCATGTGTTGTATCTTAAGAAGGCTCTATATGTACTAAAGCAAGCACCCAGAGCTTGGTATGACCGGCTTACAAAATACCTGGTCTCATATGGCTTCATAAGAGGACAAGTTGATGAAACTCTCTTTATCAAAAGGGAGAATGGCAAGTTGAAGTAGCTCAAGTCTACGTTGATGATATCATCTTCGGGTCTACAAAGGATGAACTTGCTCATAATTTCTCAAAGCTTATGCAAGCCGAGTTCGAGATGAGCATCATTGGAGAGTTGAATCACTTCCTTAGATTGCAAATTCGTTAGCAAGAGTTGGGTATATTCATTTCTCAATCTAAATATGCCAAAAATTTTGTGAAAAAGTTTGGTGTGGAATCTGCTAGTCCTATTAGAACCTCCATGAACCCTAATGTTAAACTCACTGTTGACTTGTTAGGCAAAAGTGTTGATTCCTCCTTATATAGAAGCATGATAGGTAGTCTCCTTTACCTTACTGCTAATAGACCTGATATTAGTTACAATATAGGAGTGTGTGCTAGCTATCAAGCAAACCCCAAAGAATCCCATATGATTGCTACAAAAAGAATCATAAAATATGTCAAAACCACTGTCGAGTTTGGAGTGCGGTATAGCAAGGACTCAAATGATGTCTAAGCTAGGTATTGTAATGCTGGGAATGCGGATAATAGAAAAAGTACATCAGGGGGTTGTTTTTATGTGGGTAATAATCTTGTCTCCTGGATGAGTAAGAAGTAGGTTTCCATCTCCTTATCCATTGCTGAGATTGAATACATCGCTGCCGGTAGCTGTTGCACCCAACTCTTGTGGATGCAAAAACTCCTTCTTGATTATGGTATTCATCAAGAACATCTTACCATCTATTGTGACAATACCAGTGCCATTAACATCTCTAAAAATCTTGTTCAACATTCTCGAACAAAACATATAGAGATACGACACCACTTCATTCATGAACTTGTCGAAGATGGTACACTCACTCTTGAGTTCATACACACTGATGATCAGAAGGCTGACTTGTTCACTAAGCCTCTTAACAACAAACGTTTTGAATTCTTATGCCAACACATTGGTGTAATCTCTATGGAGTGATCTCTCCTCTTTCTCCTCCTTTCTCATGCATTTGCATCTAGTTTTATGCTATGTTTGTTTAACATGTTTTTTGTTTTTTGTTTTTGTTTTTGTTTTTGTTTTTTGTTTTTGTTTTTTGTTTTTTTTTTTGTTTTTTTTTGTTTTTTTTTTTAAGTTTTGCTTTATTTGTTTTTCATTAAAAAAATTGAAAAATCTGAAAAATATAAAAACAGTGTGTGTTTGTGTATATTGGTACTTGTGTACCTTGGATGACCATTGAAACAAAGTTTTCTAAACTTTGTATCTCTTGTAACTTAGATGAGCACTTTAATGCACAACTAAGCAAGCGAGCTTTGTGGCTCGTGTTAGTGATGAGTACGATTAAGTTTGCCTCTTTTACACTTAATACTCATATCACTCTTTTTTATTGGAATGATTAGAAAATTCTAAGAGAAAGACATAATTAATCATCTCACCAGTAAAACCCGCCAATCATGTATAACATCTGTTTGCTTCAGCATAGCAAAATTGTGATGTTTTGGATTACATATGCCCATGCATGATATGTTCAAAAAGAAAATAAGCAAAGAATATAAAAAGCAAAAAGAATCAAAATGCTTTTAAATATGGTTGCAAGCGTGTTTCTAGGAGATATGAGAGTTATATGATGTACCTCGAAGGTGATAGTCCCCATCAAACAGCTATGATTGTGTGTGTGAGTGTTTTTAATTCTCTCATATCTCAAATCGTCACAATATAAGAAACTTATGCACACTTGTTATGTTTCCACACATAACACGCAAAAATTATATACTACTTTTGATACATGTGTAGGTACAATGTGATTTGGCCATCACAAGGAATACATGTGTTAATATATGCTCACTAGACTATCTTAAATTGTTTTTAGAATATAAAATTGGTTAGACTTGTTTAGTGTGTGGGTGTGTTTTTGGATTTATGGATGCTTTTTTTTTTGTTGTAGAGTGTTGTTTTAAGAGCTTAATATGTTGATTGGATCCTTATTTGAGTGGCTTGCTTGTTGCATTCATCTTTATGTGTTTTTCCTCCTTGAAAAACTCTTTTTCCTCAAGCTTGACAACTTCTCAACAAGTCCTCGACATATTCCTCTTCTATCGAGCTTTCTTTCTTTAGCCTCGATAGAATCTCGACAGATCTTTGTTCCATCGAGATTTTTGGGTTTCTTCTTGATGGAATCTCGACAGCTTCTTGATCCATTGAGCCAAAATTTTTGAGCATTCTGTTTGACCGATAGATTCTCGATAGCTTCTTGATCCATCGAGGTGTTTTGCTATCAACAGATCCTTGATAGTACCTTGACAGATTCATTTCTGTCGAGATTTAGTGCTCGATAGATCCCGATAGCATCTTCGATCCATTGGGCTGCGATTTCTTTATAAAGGTCAGGCGTGATTCAAACCTCATTTTTTCACTCCTCTCTTCGACAGAAAAATCTTCTCTCTCGACTCAAAACCCTTTTTCACTCTAATATCCCTCTACCCATCAAGTTTTTGGCCTAATCCAAGCTAGAATCACTTGGTAAGATCTCTTAACCCCTCTTTTTACATGCATTCATGCATTTTAGACCTAGGTTTGGGGTTTTTCAAAATTTTGGGGTTTTTGAGTTTTTCTTAAAATTTTTGGGTTAGTTTTTGTGTTTTTGTTGTTATATGTTCATGCATTGAATTTTCTATGCATTATAACTATGTTTCATGCATTTTAGGATTATGTGCTTGATTAAAAATTGTGAGTGCTATTAGGTTGCATTGGGTTTTGCCCATGATGCTTTTTATTTTTGCACGTCACATGTTCATGCATTTTTCGTTCATACGTTCTTTCTTTTCCTTTCTTTTTCTAGTTGTGATGTGTTTTGTTTCTCTCCCTCTCTCTCTCTCTCTCTCTCTCTTGGATAGATTGTGCTATGGCACCTAAACAATGCAAATCTACTCTGGCTCAGAACCCTCTTCATGGTTCTAGGTCTTCTTTTTCTTCCAATGCTCCCTCTCACATCCGGTTTCGTGTTGAGAAGGCCCAAAAGGACTTCTTGAAGAAATTCAAAAAACGTGGCGTTCATCCAGAATGCTAGGTTATCCTATTAAACTTTTCCAACACTTCTCTCCCCGCTATCATTCGGACTCGGGGTTGGGCTTCTTTTTGTGAGAGTTTATACAAGAATTTTACTCCAATATACATGGCTTCGATACCTCTATGCCTCGGTTTGCTACTTACATCCAAGGTACACGTATCATAGTTACTCTGGATCTTATATCCGAGGTACTACATATACCCAGGTTAGCGCATCCTAACTACCCTGGCTGTGAGCGTCTTTGAACTGTGTCTAGAGAAGAGCTTCTCTCTCACTTCTATGAGACTTCTTCCACATGGGGTGGTAAGCTAAACACCTCATGCTCGGGCTTTGCCAAAGACCCAAGGTTCCTTAACATGGTGATGACATTTACTCTTACTTCATTGTCTCACTATAACTCCATCACTGAGCCTCGTGCTCATTTCCTTCTTCCCTTTTTGAAGGATCTCTCTATAAATTTTCCCTCTCACTTCATCACATCCATTCTAGATGTGTATTAGGATACTGCCACCCGTGATAAGCTCATCTTTCCTTTGGCTGTCACATGGATCCTTCGACACTTCTCCATTGATATTCCTTCCTCTCCTTTCTTCACTACTATAGGTGCCATCAAAGCCGATACTGTTCGGCGGAGCGAGGCCCTGCTTCGTCCAAAGCGGCCACATGTGGAGATGACTGATACTGCAGCTTTTGCTATTCCTTCTTCTTCGACTCCTTCTACCTCCGCAATTGGTGGAGTGACTCTAGAGGCCATTATAGCGTAGCTTCAGCGGATGGAGGCTGACTTTGGTGGTCGTCTTGACTATGTCACCAATGAGATGTGTCAGATGAACACTAGAGTTGGTCGTATGGATGGCTTTGCCCCTTCTCCAGAGGCCTCAGATGGTGATGATGAGGATGATGCTAGCTCTTTTGGTGAGGACGAGATGACGCCCTCTCAGTGACTTACCTTTTGTCATTCTTGACAAAAAGGGAAAGTAGTTTTGGTTTAAAAGTAGTCTTGTTTAGAGAGGAGAGTTAGTATAGGACATTTTTTGTTAGGGGGAGTGTGTTTATAGTTTTTGAGGGATGTAGTGAGGTTTACATGTATTTTCTTCTTTATCTTTTTACATTAGCCTCTTGTATACTAGACTTGTGACCATTTATGACATACATTGTACTTTATTTTCATATATATGATGATGTATATTTTTCTTCACCTATCTCTACATGTGTTGTTTCTTTTCTCTCTTTATATACATGTTTCTTTATGTATGCAATCTTTATTTCTGTTTCACATATGATGCATTAATGAGTCTTGTTTAAGTGTTTCAGAAAGACAGGTTGTAAAAGTCTACCATGCCATGAACTCTTTTCTTGCAAAGTTTTCAACAGTTTTTGTTAGGGTTAGATTTATGTTGTATTTCAACAAGTGGTTATGAGTTGAGTGATTTAAAACTTCTCTCATAATTATTTGTTTTGTTGTGGTTTTTTCAAGGATTGTCAAATGAGGAGATTGTTAGGACATATTTTATGTAATTGGCTAATCCTTTGACAAAACGCACTTTACTTGTAATTGGGTAGATCTAGGATGGGTTTAGTACTTCAAAAAACAAGTGTTCAAGTTGAGTATTGAAGTCATGCAAGTCTGACCAAGAAACAAGTGAAGGCAGTGTTGTTCATTAAAGCTCGATAGAAATCTCGACATAATCCTTTTTATTGAGATTTAATGTTGAAGCTTGACAGAAGCTCAACACAAGTTGTATCAGTCGAGAATTATAAAATCAGACTTTCCAAATCTGATTAGACGCATATGCTTATGTATAACCCTAGACATATATAAGGCTTATTTTAAAGGTTGTCGCATTATGCACAACATGTCCATTTTCTTTTATGCTTGCTCACATGATATTTGTCTCGATCTATGTGCTTTATGCTTTGTGCTATATGCTTGTGCCTAGATCTATCTTTCCCATGTGTTGTTTGGCTAGATCCATGTTCTTTCTATGCTTGTTCACATGCTAGTTGTCTCGATCTACATGTTTATGTTTTATGCCATGTTTTCCCATCCTTTGTTCATCTTTTTGTTCTATGTTGATGTTTAGGTTACATGCTCACATGTTTGTATGATATTTTGGCTATGCCTTGCTTGGATTTATGTGTTTATGCCTATTTTGCCATGCTATAGGGTTAGATCCTTGTCTTCACAATCTTACACTTGGATTCACGTTCTTCCATGTTTATGTGCTAAGATCTACATGTTTACATGCATGTTTCTATGCCTATATGTCTCGATCTATGGTTCACATGCTTGTGTGCTTAGATTTATGATCTCTACATGCTTTAGGCTTTCTTCCATATGTTTGTGCACTCCATGCCATGTTTGTGTGCCTAGACCTAGGCCATGCTTGTCATGCCATGTGCTATTATAGCCCTTTTGTCACTCTATCTTTCTTTCATGCATTCTGGCCTATTGGTCTAGATCCGATCTCGACCCTATGGTCTTGGTCCTCATCTCTGCTTACTTGCTTTTATGCTTTATGCTTGTGTTAGCCTCTCTAGTTTCAGGCTTTGCCATTCTTGACACCCTTAGCGGGTTTGAGGATGTGTTGCTACATCCAATGCCAATAAGGCCTTGTTTCAATGTAACCACTCAGGATACGTCTCCGAACGCCGGGTTGCTCTATGCATACCTTTCCCATTTTCTGCTCCATGCGATGACATACTTGCCATGCTTGTTTGCACCACCCATTGGCTTTCTTTGCATCTTTACACTCTTGCTTACATGTCCATGCATGAGTCTTGCTTGCTAGTGTGTCCTCCATATTTCAACACAATGAAGCTATGGACATTCGATCCAAAACTACATTTGTCCCTCACGGACACCACCTTTTGTTTGCCTTTTGCTTGTTTGCTTTCTTGTCCGCTTGCTTTCTCGTTTGTATGCTTATCTTTGTTCGTCATGTCTCCCATCACATTGTATGCTTACTATGTCTATCATGCTTATCGCTTTGTGCCTCTCTTGTATACTCGTTGCATCTTTCCCTTCCATTGCTTGTTTGCTGGTTTCTTATCTTTGCCTTTTTCATGTAGACACATGGAGCGAGGAAACTTGGAGCTACGACACGGCCTCCCAGGCACAAGCAAAAAGGGAACGGAGTCAAGTATGTAGATTTGAGCCAAGCGGCTATGTTCAGTAGGTTTAGGAGTCTAGTTCATCCCTTTTGGTTATGTACTCTTTTAAACCTCCTTTCCTTCCTCCCCCATTTCTCTCTTGGACGATTTGTATTAGGTATATCGTGCCGTGTACGATTCGTCCTCATTTCTAGAGTATGGCAATCCTTGTTTATTTTCATGCACTTATAGTTTAGGCCATGCTCTAGGGATGTAGGCATTTACTTTCCTGCTCTGTGTGCTTGCATTGTGCATGATTTATGTGTATTTATATACCTGCTTGCCCCTTTCGGTGTGATTGGCACAGTCCATGTCACCTAAGGCAAACGATGCCTAATTTTTGCAATGAAAGCAAGGTGACATGTCATCAAGTTTTCGACGTGGAAATCTGGTATTTTCCTCGAATGCCTTAGGAAATTATAGATTGGGACCACACCCATTCAAAAGCCAAACCTCGAAGCCCCATGTATGTTAAGCCCTGAAAGCCGATGCCAAAATCATATTTTTACTGCCAATCTCTGAAAATTATGGTTTTATTAAAACAAATGACTGTCCTTGGACAGGCGATGTGGGGTGCCTAACACCTTCCCCACACGTAACCAAACTTCCGGACTCAAGAATCAAGATTTTTTGCCATCCACTTTAGATTAGGAAAATTGACCTTTTTCTTAGCCTAGGATTGGTAATAAAATCAATTAGAAACAGGTGACTAATCACAACTTAGAAAAACCCAATGATTGGTGGTGACTTCACTCATCTTTGGTAATCCCTTAAAATTTGGCCCAAATTCCTACCATAACGCCAAAGGTAGACCTACCTTCCTCCATCGAGAGAGAGAGAGAGCACCCGAAGCTTCGTGTGAACACACACAATCATTATCGAGAGGGGCCTTCCAATGGGGCCCTTCGTGCGGGAGCATCGCCCCGGTGGGTGGTCGGACGAAGGCACGGCAGCGGCGGTTTTTCTGTTATCGATTGAGGCCTAGCGTCAACAGTCACGTACTGGGATTTGTGCATTGAACAGAGAGATTGTTGTTACAATACAAGTCCAATTGGGTATTGGGGTAAAGGTTCAACTATAGGTTGGTATTTCGGGATAGGCCATAGGGTTTGGTAAGATTCCTTATACTTGTAACCTTGTGATTAATAATAGTGGATTCTCAGGAGTGGTGACCTTAAATTCACCTGGTGGGGTTTTGCCTCGGTGGTTTTCTCCATTCGTAAACAAATCACCTATGTCAAATTTAGTTTCTGTTGCATTTAGTTATTTGGTGATTTATTGTGTTACCACGCTATTGCATGTAATTTGACTAATTAATTGACTTGGGTAATTAATTAATTTTCAAGGGATCAATTCATTTTAACCCAACACTTAGGTATTACACTGGATCCTAATCCATCTATCATGAGGAAAAAAGGAAAGGACTAATATGGCAGAAGACCTGTCCTTGTTAGATACTCATTTTTAGGACATATGTGATTCAATGTTAGGACATATGTCACTATTTTATGTAATTGGCTAATCCTTTGGCAAAACACACTTTACTTGTATTTGGATAGATCTAGGATGTGTTTAATGCTTCAAGAAACCTTGTTTCAAGACCAAGTGTTAAAGCCATGCAAATCTGTCCAAGCTTTAAGTGTGAGAAGTGTTATTCATTAAAGCTCGACAGTTAGCATCTATCGAGTCTTGAAGAGCTGTTCTAGCCCGTCGTTCGACAGCAACTCAACAGATAGGGTAGTTGTCAAGGTTTATGAAATTCAAATTTTCGAGTCTGTTTTTCCTCCAATTCGTGATTAAATGTTTGGGCTTTCTTTTTTCTTTTCCCACAACCCTAGACATATAAAATGATTATTTTAAGGGTTGTATCAGGTTACACAGCCAAGAGCACAATTGCACAAAAGCATAATTCATCAAGTGTGACCGGAAACCAAGTTTGCGCTAGTTCTTGAGAAGCTGCTGTGTTTGTATACCATAGGGTTTTGTGACCAAGCAACTTCAAGATCTTCATGTGTTGAAGAACGAAAGAACTTTGCAGCCAACATTTTTCTCTAGTTGGTGATTGAAGTTCCGTATAGGGATCCGCGCAATTGGTTAGTCATGTACTGGGAGCCATGCATTGAAAGGAGTGATTGTCACTACAGAACAAGTCTAATTGGGTATTGGGGTAAGGGTTCAACTGTAGGTTGGTATAAGGTACTAGGATTCCTTTACTTGTAATCACTTGTTTTGATAATAGTGGATTATCGGGAGTGGTGACCTTAAAATCACCTGGTGGGGTTTTTGCCGTGTTGGTTTTTCTCATTCCTAAACAAATCGCTGTGTCAATTTAGTTTCCGCTGCATACTTTAGTTTATTGGTGATTTGTTTGTGCTACCACGCGTTTGCATGTTAATTTGATTAATTAATAAACTTTTCTAATTAATCAATTAATTTATCATAAGGGGTCAATACATTTTTGGCCTATCACTCATCACTTCCATCTTCCACCAGCTTGCTTTCAATAAAGGAACCCAAAGTCTATTTTGGAATCCTCCAACCAAGGGTGAAAAATCCTAACCTTAGCATCATTTTCTAAAATACTTATAATGAGGGTTTTACTAACATATGCCCTAAGGGCATACGTTAACAAACCATTTTAGAAATTTTTTTATGAAAACTTGTTAAAAGTTTTTTATCTCAACTAATTGGCATATTCTTCTTAAAAAATAATAAATAAATAAAACTGTTTGGAATCTCTTGGTGTTTCCGATGAACCCATCCATGTTCAAATCCTCTCACCCTTACTATGGAATTATTAAATTATATTTAATTGTTGTACAAGGTATAGTTTGAATATAAATTGTAATCCATCTAAATATAAGTTCATTTGGAACTTTATAATTTACATATGTTAATGTAACTTCATCATCTCAAACAACTATAGGTATTATATATATGTGTATATATATATATATATATATATATATATAAAATCATTAATATATTAATATAAAATATTAAGTTAAATATGTAATTTGAATACATAAGAGTAAATTGAGACTTGAATAGAATATAACTAATAAATTCAAATATAGCTGCCAAGAGTGTTTTGTTCAACTAGTTGACATCCTTTTGTGTTTCCAACGGAGTCACATTAAGGGTTCAAATCCACTCCACCCCCCCCCCCCCCCCTTCTCTCTGATTATTGAATTGTCAAAAAACAAATCAAACATAAAAATAATGTTGTTTTATTATGAAATTTGTTTTAAAGAGAATAAAAATTAAAAAATCATGTACGTCTATAGGTGTTCTTACTCTATATAAAACTTATACGTTATTATTTTTTGTTTATATATATATATATATATATATCACTCATAACATTTAGTTTTTTATTTCTATTTTTTTATGTATTTAAGTGGATCTATCTGAGTAAGAAAGATTTTTTGTTTGTTGAAGTCAAGATGGCATATCTTAGGGAAGGGAGGATAAACTTATAAATGTAGTACCGTTATAGAACTTTCTTATCAATTTGATGTTATGTACTACTCAATTCATAAACTCATTTTTGTGTATAATAAAAAAGATAGAAATTTAACCCTTTTATAAATCAGATAATTATCATTTTTTAAATTCTTGATATTTTGTAAGCATGAATAGTGTAAAGAGATAATGTAATATTAACAAAGAGTTAGTGATCAGAAGAAGTTTTATAACTTAATTGATACCTCTTGATGTTGTCCCTCCCCCGTAACTATCAATTATCAACTTGATCCATGCTAATAGCCAAGCATTCCCGATTTCTTAGTCATCCTAAGTTCTAACATTAATTCAAGCCATTTCTAGTCTTCGTCGTTGTAATGGCATGGCAAGAAAATAAAAATGATGGGACTGCGAAGACCTGTCCTACTCAATGTTGTCCCAAGTCTTTGGCTACAGAAACTTCAACTTTTTTTCGGATTCAATAGACTTCATGCATAATTTTAATAACAGAGGAGAATTAACAAGGCAAAACTACATTATTAGTTCTTGAAGTTTATTTTATGTGCGCAATTGGTTCATCAAATTTCAAGTGAGTACGATTGGTGCCTCAAATTTTCAAAATGAGCCATATTAACTTCCGTTATTGGTATTGCTTATGTGACTAACGAAATAATGACTTAGCATTTTTTAAGTAACGTGGCATTTATTAAAAAATTACACATTAAACTTTTAAAGCTTTATGCATAATTTTAATCACAGGGGAGAATTAATATGGCGAAACTACACTATTAGTTCTTGAAATTTATCTTGAGTGCGTAATTGGTCTCTCAAGTTTCAAGTAAGCACAATTAGTCCCTCAAATTTTCATAATGAGCCGTATAAGTCCTTTCGTTAACTTCCGTTATTGGTATTGCTTACATGACTAACAAAATAATGACTTGGTATTTTTTAAATGATGTTGCATTTCTTTATATTAAAAAATTACAGATTAAGCTTTTAAGTTTGATGCAGAATTTTACCACAGAAGAGAATTAATAAACCCTAGGACAGAAAGTTGTAGGAAAAATTCTTAGATAGAAGACGACCAAAGGTGTTACATAGAAAACCAAACCGGAAGGAAAAAGTCTGTGTAACACCTTTGGTCGTCACTCCTTGTAAATCACGGCAGAAGATCACGGCAGAAGATCTATACTAACTCCTTGTTAAGTCATAGATTAGAGTCATTTATTAGACACCCATCACTTCCACCAGCTAGCTTTCAACAAGGCAAAAGTCTATTTTGGAATCGTCCAGTGGTCCAGCAAAATGACAAAGAAACAAAAGAATCGCAGTAGTCAATAGGAAATTAAATAGGAAGTTTGTACTTATAACGTGAAAAATAGGGTGATCCTTTCTATAGAAGTTTGTGTGTGTGTGTGTGTGTGTGTGTGTATATATATATATATATGTTTAAGTATTGCAAAGGGACGACCAAAGCTAGCTATTACATCTCTGTATACCACACACAAATCCGCCACTTGATTCGAATATTAGCTAGTCACTCATGGCTCTGCCATGTGGAAGTGGGAGGAGGTGGACGAGGGCAGTAAAGATGACATCCTGCCTGTTCTTTCTCATACCAATGTCATCATTTGGAAATAGAAACACTAACACATATTCGATAAGAAACAGAAACTGGAGATTCAGCAGCAATTGAAGTGCCTTAACAAGCCTGCTCTTAAATCCATTGAGGTTATTAATCACTTCATATAACATGTTTGTGTTCTATATTGTATTTTCAGCTTTAGTCTCAGAAGAGTCATTCACTTTTGTGGGTTATGGTTTTTTCATAAGTCCCATGTACAATACCAGGGTAATTTTATTACAACACTGTGAATTTAGACTAATATCTATGTATGTGTGATGAGAAAATGTATCTGATACAGAGCCCAGATGGAGATATAATTGACTGCGTAGATATCAACAAGCAACCAGCTTTTGATCATCCTTTGTTAAAAAATCACACAATACAAGTAACTAGTTTAATTAAGTAAATTTCATTTGGTATCACAAATAATTTGATACTTATTGTATGTATGGTATGGGCTGGGTTTGCATCGGTATCTATACCAAATGCAATAGATGAGACCAAGTTCTTACCCAGAAGGAATTTCAATCGATGAGAGCAACGACGTCTCTTCAAACTCCGAGCCCAAATTTACTCAGCTATGGCACTTGAATGGAAGGTGCCCAGAAGGAACCATTCCCATAAGAAGAACTAAAGAAGAAGATTTATTAAGGGCAGGCTCTGCAGCAAATTATGGAAGGAAAAAACACCGTTCCATCCCTAGTGCTCAATATAGTGCCGGTGAAGTTATCCATGAGGCACTATTTAATTGTAGGACAAGGATTTGCTACAAACATGTCTGTAGGAGTTGCTACATATAGTATTAGGTGTCAACTTATGAAGCCAACATGTGTCTTGGGTCATGTGCTTGTCACATGACCAGCCAAATTTTCCAAATTTCCTTAACCATAGGTAGCTTTAACCATCTAGCATCAACTCCCCTCTCTCTCTCTCTCTCTCTCTCTCTCTCTCTTAACCAACCCAACTAAAATATAACCCAACCATCTCTCTATTTGTCGGTCCCTCTCTCTCACTCCCCCACTGTTCACCACTGTCTTTTGGCAGCGAGAACCTTTCTTACTCATTCTCTTTATTATGTCTCTCATGATCTTAGCCTCTGAGCAAAGCAAAATATCCCAACTCTCCAAGCAAAGCAAAACATCTATTAATTAATTGATCTCATGATTTTATTTTACCCAACTCTTCAAGCAAAGCAATATATTCCTCTCACACTTTTACTTGAACCAACTCTCCACCAACACCTGCACACTCTCACTACCAAAATAAATTCAACCCAACACACAACATTCTAAAGAATATAGTCTTTCTTGGTTGGCTTTGCTTTGATCTAAAGTTCTAAATCTTTTGTGGGTTTGCAAATATACAAGTTCTTGGATGTCTTCTTCTTTTTTCCTAAATAATCGGATCTAAGCCTTGTGCATACATATTGAGTCAGGGGATCGGTAAAGAAATTAATGGATGGGTTTTGTTTAACTTGGGTTTAAGTTAAGTGTTATATGTGGTTAAGGGAATTTGGAGACTTTGGTTGGTCATGTGACAAGCACATAACCTAGGACCGGGGGGGGGGGGGGGGGGGGGGGCGAGGGGTGGCAGGTGCCCCCTGAAATTTCAAATGTTTTCACTAGGAAATACCATATTTGCCCCCCCTACACAAAAGACAAAAAAAAAAAAAAAAAAGATCTCAATTAAGTTATTCACGTTACCTTTTCTTTCCAGCTTTCCTTCTTTTTTTTTTTTGGACAGAAGTGATAAAACCTTTCCAACTTTCCTAGTAGTAGTAGGCTTCTACCACTAGAAGTAGTACAATTCTAATGATCTCTATAACAACTTTGCTACACCTACCAGGATTAGAAGTCAGTAGAACTCTGAAAAAAATATATATATATAATGCAAACAAGGCACGCCTCCCATCACAACAAAAAAATTTCTTTTCAATCCAGTCTCTTTCTTTGGATCTCAGAGTTGCTGTGCAGTTTTTAAAAGCATTCAAGTTGGGTTTTTAAGTTACATTCAAATATTTATAGGTATGCATACTCTTAATTCTTTTGCTTTGATTTATTTATTTATTTATTTTTTTTAAAGAATCAAATTATATGTTTAAACTGTTTATATTTAGATGGATCTCTCAATTTGACTATTCTTAACCATAAATTTATAATTCAAATTATATGTTTAAACTATTTGTATTTATAATGATCTCTTCATTTGATTATTCTTAATCATAGATTGTAATTTTTTTTTCTTTATTTTAATGATATGACATATATATTTGTAGTTAATTGAGATTATGGAGAATCCTGATCATAATAATGAGTCCGGATCAAATCCTAAACGAACTCGTATCGAAGTGGATGTTGCAAGTCTTCCCACGGATCCTGGTTTAAGAATAAAAATTTGTAACTATCATCCTAATGAAAGAGATCAAATTAGAAGGCATTATCTACAAAATAAACCTTGTCAACCAGTTGATCATGATTTTCCACAAAGTCAATTTGGCAAAACAAAGCGTCGATTTAATCCAGTGTGGTTCAAAGACTATCCTAGTTGGTTGGAATATAGCATTACGAAAGATGCTGCATATTGTCTATTTTGTTATCTATTTCGACCTGATACTGGTGATCAAGGAGGGGGAGACTCATTTGTTACTGAAGGATTCAGAAATTGGGAAAAGAAGGAGAAATTACAGAATCACGTTGGGGACCACAACAATGCACATAATATAGCTCAAAGAAAATGTGAAGCTTTGTTAAACCAGAGACAAAGTATTCAAACAGTTATAAACAAGCAATCGGATGTTGAGAAAAGGGAATATCGAACTCGTTTGAATGCATCAGTGGATTGTATTTGTTTTTTACAACGGCAAGGATTAGTATTTCGTGGCCATGATGAATCTAAAGACTCCAATAATCAAGGAAATTTTCTTGAATTATTACGGTTTCTTGCAAATCACAATGAAGAAATTGATAAGGCAGTTCTCAAAAATGCTCCTGAAAATCATCAAATGACCTCTCCTGATATCCAAAAAGAAATAGCAAATGCTGCAGCCGTTGAGACAATAAATGCTATTATTAAAGATATTGGAGACTCATTATTTGCTATTATAGTTGATGAATCATGTGATATGTCTACTAAAGAACAAATGGCAATTGCTTTGCGCTATGTGGACAAACTGGGACATGTGAATGAGTGCTTTTTAGGCATTACACATTTTAATAATACATCAGCAGTGACACTAAAGAGTGCAATTGAGGAGGTATTTAATAAACATAGCTTAAGCATTAGTAGATTGCGGGGACAAGGCTACAACGGGGCAAACAACATGCGAGGTGAGTTAAATGGACTAAAAACTCTTATTTTGAAAGATAATCCTTCTGCCTATTATGTCCATTGCTTTGCACATCACCTTCAACTAACATTAGTTGCAGTAGCAAAAAATCACATCCAGATTGCAACCTTTTTTAACTTAGTTGCAAAGGTATTCAATATTGTTGGAGCATTATGCAAACGTCATGATATTCTTCGTGAAAAACGTAATGTTGAAGTTATAGAAGCACTAAAAAATAATGAAATTTCAACTAGTCGTGGCTTGAATCAAGAAATGAGTCTAAAAAGACCTGGAGATACACGTTGGAGTTCTCATTATGGTGCACTTGTTAATATTATTCACATGTTTTCTTCTATAATTGATGTGATTGAAACTATTATAGAAGATGGTTTAGATTCTGTCAAAGAGCAGAAGCAAATATCTTAATTGGTTTACTCCAAACATTTGAATTCGTGTTTGATTTACATTTGATGAAAGGTGTGCTTGGCATAAGTGATGAGTTGTCACAAGCATTACAATGAAAAAATCAAGATATTGTGAATGCTATGAAGTTGGTTGACATTTCAAAGCAACGTTTACAGGTCATGAGAGATGATGGGTGGAACTCTTTGCTAGAGGAGGTTTCTGCATTATGTGCAAAAAATAATATTGATGTTCCTGATATGGATGATTTTTATCAACCTCGGCCACGACGAAAAGCTCAAAACATGAAAAATTCACATCATTATCAAGTGGAGCTTTTTTATACTGTTATAGATATGCAACTTCAGGAACTCAATAGTCATTTTGAAAATTCTGAATTATTACTTTATGTTGCGTGTTTGAACCCAAACAACTTATTTTCAGCATTCAACAAGGAGAAATTAATTCGGCTTGCTCAGTTTTATCCAAGTGATTTTTCAACAGTTCAAGTTTCTTTCTTGGATAACCAACTTGAGACATACATCCATGACATGCGGTCCTCTGAAGAGTTTTCAGCACTTAAAGGAATTGGACAGCTTGTTGAAAAGATGGTAGAAATGAAAAGAATGTTACATATCCATTGGTTTACTTATTAGTGACTTTGGCATTGATCTTACCAATTGCAACAGCTACTGTTGAAAGAGCTTTTTCAGCAATGAACATAATTAAAAATCGATTACACAATCGAATAGGAGATCAGTGGATGAATGATTGCTTAGTCACATATATTGAGAAAGATGTATTCAAGACTATTGAGTGTGAAGAAATTATGCAGCGGTTTCAATATATGAAAAATCGTCGAGGGCAATTGAGTAAAATAAGCCAGGTGTGAAAAAATAAATTAAAGTTTACATTTTATGTTAGATTCTGTATGACAATTACATTATCATATAGTTGTTTACTTATTTTGTTATTAATATTGATTAATTTTTTTAGATTAATTTTTTACTTCCAATCTTGTCTTTTAATCTTGCCCCCCCTGACCTAAATTCCTGGCTCCGCCACTACCTAGGACACATATTGGCTAGCTTCATATGTTGACACCTAACACTATTTATAGCAACTCCTACAAACATGTTTGCAGCAAATCCTTGTCCAAATTTTTTAGCCAATATTGTTAATAGGTTTGAGCTCAATGGTATCTACTATAATGAAGGACTCAAATCGACATTAACGACCTTTATTTTTATGGTTGAGTTTCTAGTATGCAGTGCTTACTGAGCAAGGAGATAAGTACTATGGAATGATGGCAGAGATAAACGTGTGGAATCCCAATACCCAGGAAACAAATGAGTTCAGCTTGTCTCAATTTTGGATGACAGCTGGTAAATATGGTCAAGATCTTAATACCATTGAAGCCGGCATGATGGTATATATAATTTCATCATCATCATCTTTTCTTTTAGGCGCTTGCTAAACAATTAATTACTAATAATTTTCCTTTTTTTTTTTTACAAAATTATTTTATGTGGAAAAACAGGTCTACGAATTTCTATATGGAGATAACAACACTAGACTCTTCACGTATTGGACCGTACGTGTTTTAATATTTGACTTCCCTGCCAGCACTAGCCATGTTTATACATACTATTTTTTTAAAGAAAGATGTTTATATATACTATTTCAGTTTTGAAAAGCGTCTTTTTTTATAATTTAATTTAATTTATTTATTCATTATTATTATTATTATTATTATTATTATTATTATTTTATCATCGCTGCAGGATGATTCATATCAAAACACAGGTTGCTACAATCTGAAGTGCTCTGGCTTTGTTCAAGTCGACAACCAGATTGCGACGGGTGCAACCGTCACCCCTTATTCCAACTATGATGGTACCCAAAGTTCAGTCAAATTCTATGTTTGGAAGGTAGTACAATATTTCAATTTAATTACTTTATCAAGTACTTTTACTTATTGGATACACATAGTAACAAATGTTACAGATATGTTTGAATTTCTTACGTTTTAGTTGTAACAGTGTATATTTGAAACTCTTATTTCTTGGTTTATGTATTTTAATTTTAAACTTTTTAAATTTAAAGGTTTAATTTTTTTTCTATGCACAATTTATTTTTACCTAACTTATTTTTTAAGACGGTGAATTTAAGTGTCCACGTTGTTCTACACAAAAAGATTCATTTTTTTTTCCTCTTTCATTAATCATACCTTCATTTATCATGCAAAATATTACAGACTGATTTGCATGACATGTACAATGAGGTAGGACATTAATGGAAAGGGAGACTGGTGGATGAAAATTGCGGATAGAGACTTCGGATATTGGCCATCTTCCATATTCTCAATCCTGTCTGATAGCGCTTCATCTGTTCAATGGGGAGGAGAGGTGATAAACTTAATGCAAGATGGGCAGCACACCAAAACACAAATGGGCAGTGGCCATTTCCCTGAAGAAGGGCTTGGCAAGGCTAGTTTCTTCAAAAATCTCAATGTTATTGATGGTTCAAAAACTCTCACGGGTCCTCGGAACAATCAAACAATCATTACGAATCCCAATTGCTATAATCTCATAAATTCTGGAGACTCATTTTATTTTGGTGGTCCTGGTAGAAACCCCAATCGTCCATGATCATTTAGATTATTGCTTCAAAATAAGGAGAAAGAGGGAAACATATGAAGAGGGGAATCATTTCTTGTTTTCTTCATGTCACTCCAAATGTAACTAAATGCCATATGTCATATGAAACTCTCTGATTCAATTATATAAAAATGGTTATTCTATGGAGTAGTAAAATTTTAAAAAATTATCTAATTTAATATGGTGGAAGTTAAGATTGTATGGTATAGTATATATACTCGTGCTTTTCTCCATTCCAAACAAAGAGTTCCCATCCTCTTCTCCATTCATTCTATCTTCCTTGGTGTGCTTTGAGATTGTGACTCTTCCATTATATGTGGTGTATTAGTGTTTGGGAATGTGATTATGTAAAGGCCCACCAACTTCAAAAACATGGTATTAGAGCTAATAGATTTGTGGTGAGAATAACATTTTCCAACTAGATGGAGTCATTTTAATTTTCATGGGTTACCAATTTTTTTTTTTGATAATTTGGGTTATTTGAAAGTGTTTCTCAAATACCAAAATGTGGTAGATAGTGGTAAGTGGTAACATGACCAAAAGAATGTTAAAGGGCATGTGAATGTCCCAAGAAGTTTGGGATGAATCTACTCATGCAGTCTATTTGTCCAATTTTTGTCTCACATAAGGATTGTACGAGGAAGAACCCCACATAGCAAGCTTGGAGTAAAAAGAATCCTACAATTTCTCACTTATGTTTGTTTATAAGCATTGCATATGTGCATGTACCAGATCAAGAAAGGTTCAAGCTTGATAATTATAGTAAGAAGTATGTGTTTATTGGTATGGTCCAAGCTCTAAGGGTTATAAGTTGTGAAATTCAAGCACCAAAAATCAGTTGGGATGTGGAATTTGATGAAGAATGCATATGGAATTGGAGCACTCAAAAAGATGAAAAATATCATTTGTTTCCCTTTATTTAATGAAGATGAGCAGATGAATGAAGTTCTAGACAAGCTTCCACTCCACCTTCATCACTAGCACCCCCTATTTATGAAAGTTCATCTTCAAAATCATCACTATAAGGATTCTAGTGAAAGATTAAGGAAATTGAAAATTTTCAAGGATATCTACGAGTCAATGGAGAATATAGATGATCTCTCTCTCTCTCTCTCTCTCTCTCTCTCTCTCTCTCTCTCTCTCTCTCTCTCTCTCTCTCTCTCTCTCTCTCTCTCTCTCTCTCTCTCTCTCTCTCTCTCTCTCATTAGTTGTGCAAGATTTGAAATGGAAAAATGCTAAAAATATTTTATAAAAGGTTACTGAACGTTTATTTGAACCTTCACTTTAGTGGTATACTAATGAGAAGGAGTGCTAAATATAGTATAATTGGACCAAAACTCATTGGCTTAAATTTTTTGACTAAGTGGTATCCTTATATGTTATATTGACCCCTCAATTAAAGTCTCCCCTGTTGGAAATTAAACGATTATACAATGGAAGAACAGAGTAATATAAAAAACAAATAGAAAGTTGAGAAAAATCTTGTAGCAGTCTCACAAATAATTATATTTTAGTTGTTAATTATTACCATTATCAAAAAAATAATAATAGTAAGTAAATATATATATATATATATATATTTTTTTTTTGAGATGGTAATATTTCTAATTTATGGGGTTCATTCTATGATGATTGCTCTTATCATTATGTTAAGACACTAATTAGTTTTTTCTCAAAAAAAAAAAAAATACTAATCTGCTTTTGGTGTAGATAGAGTTCATATTCCGAATCTTATTCGATGACATGAGATTTACCAACTAAGCTAATTGAAACACACATTAATAATAATAATAATAATAATAATAATAATAATAATAATAATAATAATAATTTTGAGTTTTGAAGTCAATAATAAAAATAAAAAGTTATACTACTAAATAGTAGCAATGGCATAACGAGGATTTTAGATAGGAAACAAAGTTAAATATATATATATATATATATATATATATATATATATATATAAGGAAAGTTAATTATTAACTAATACTATAATTAAAAAATCATAACTTTAAGCATATAATATATACTTACAAACAAAAAACTCTTTATAAAATCATTAATATATTAACTTAATTGATATAAGTGTATCGTTTAAATACTTAAGAGTAGATTCTCAAAAAAAAAAAAAAAAAAATTAAGAGTAAATTGAAATTAAAAAAGACAAATATAATCTATAAATTGAAAAACAACTCAAAAGGGATGTTGTATAATGGAAAGAATTTTAAAAGAAAATAAAAATTGAAATTTATATTATTAAGAATTTTAAAGACAAACCTCATATTATTAAGAAATTTTTTGAGTGGGATCCGGCTGAGTTTACTTCTCTTATTATGAAGTAACAAACCTCATATTTTTTAAGGGAGCAAACCTCTGTTTAAATCAATGAAATCCAAAATTTTGATTACTTTTTAATGTTAAGTCTTTGTTAACATTATTTTATTTAATAATATTTTTAGATGAATTTTGAAAATCCAATAATTGGATTATAGAGTATTTTATTCTTAATAAACATACTAAATTACTTATCAATAAGATGTTATGTACTACCGTGCATAACACAATCTTGTATATAATATTAAAATAAAAAATTGAAATTTAAACATTTTAAATTAGATTATTATTATTTTTTAAACCAATATATTTTGTAAGCATAATACTATATAAAAGAAAAAGTCATCTAAAAAAAAGCATTCAATAAAAAAATTAAAAAATTATGTAATATTAAGTATTAACTAATTAAGAGTTTACACTGTATCTCTTGATGTGTCTAACTAGGGTTTAACCCTCCTTCCCATTGAAATAGTTTTAAAAAGATAACAAACAAACAAATTTGTTTTGTTTTTGATTAATAGGGGATTTCAACCTATAACCACTTATTGAAAATTACTCTTATCATTAAGTTAAAACACCCATTAATTTTTAGTGTTGATGGGATTTTGAACTCTAAATTTTTTATTCGATTATAAAATTTTTTAACAATTGAGCTAACTCGAACTCATAACAAACAAAGAATTTAGTGGAACTTAATCCATCCTCATGTTTTAGTCCTTGTTATTAATGGTGCTATGTTTTCTATACCAAACTTCCGCACTTGTGTTTGATTGATAACTAGTGAGAGCAAGCCAAGCAATCCTGACTTTTTAGCCATTTGGCCCATTATTCCAAGTCTAAGTCGTTGTAACTTGTAACTTACGATGGCTAAGCAAAGAAGAATGATGAGATCAGGAAGACCTGTCTATCTCGACGTTGCACCATGTCTGAATCGACAATAATAAATTGGTCCCAATGCATTTGAAAATGTACATCTTTTTCTTTAATTTTTTTTTTTTTTTGTGATCGTGGCAATAAGTTTGAATTGATTATGGGAATGTATGATGCAGGGACAAATTTTGCCCAATGCATGTACATTCACAATAGATTAAACACTTTCAAGCTCATGCATAATTTTAGTCATAGAAGAGAATTAATAAATGGTAGCACATAAAGTTGTAGAGAAAATCCTTAGAGAAGACGACCAAAGGTGTTACATAGAAATCAAACTGGATAACGCTTCCTAGGGCGCCTTTAATCTATGCCTAGAAACATTTTGGGACGGTTAAATGCTAATCTAATGTGATGTTAAGAACTAAGAAGCACCATCATTTTAAATTTTAAATGGCATGAGAAGAAACAAGGAGTGAATTTTATCATGAAGTAGGTCTATTTTCATGAAGATTTGAAGACTTGAATAGCTTTGGGTCTATGGATTCCAACTTCCCACATTAGAACAAAGTTGTATTAAACATGGACCTTTTAATCTAAATTAAGTTGATTGAGTCAATATATTACTCGTACCAAGCATAACAAAATCGAACAGAATGCGTAGCTCTTCATTGTTATCAAATCGGAAATGAGTAATTTATTTGCCCAAAAAATACAAAATCTATTAATTTGAGCAGAATCAATGGTTTCGTTTTAATTCAAACTATAAGGGACAAATATACCAATTGAAAGTTTGTAAACTAAATTACAACTGGATCCAACCACAAAAAGGGTATAATATATCCTATATATAAGTCTACTATATTCGTGGACTACATGCATGTTTAAAATTTTCATAACAAGCCTAAGGACACTGTCAATTACTGTATTATTTGTAAAAAATAAAAAAATAAAAAAAAACTTAAAAAAGAAATAGTGAATATCGATCACGAGGACGGAAGGAAAGGACTTATGGCAAAAGACCAGATTTAGATCCGGTGCAATACCTAGGTTACCTCATATTTCTCTCACAAAAAGTTTTTACTATTCTCACTTTTTAACTTTTTCTCACTTATTTTATTTAACGGTTGAGATTGAAATTGCTTTTTTAGCTCTCAATCTCAACCATTGAGAGCTATTGCATCATCTCAATCCCAGAATACCTGTCCTCGTTATCCATAATTCACCTATTGGTTTGCTACAAAACTTCCACCCGCTTGCTTTCAGTAAAGCAACCCAAAGCCTACCTTGGAATCCTCCAGCCAAGAGAGAAAAATCCTCCACCCAAAGACCTGTCCATCTAGATGTTGCCCCAAGTCTCTGGCTACAGAAACTTCGACTTTTTCTGATTCAATAGACTTCACTTTCAATAGCTTTGGACAATAATAAGTTGGACCCGGTGCATTTGAAAATGGGGGATTCACTAAAAAGAAAATTGCTCATCTAGGTCCCTTTTCTTTCTATTTATTATTATTATTATTATTTTCATTTTTCTTGACAAGTTTGAATTGATTATGGGAATGTATAATGCAGAGACTAATTTTGCCTACTGCGTATATACCCACAGTAGATTAAACCTTTTAAGCTTGATGCATAATTTTAACCATAGAAGAGAATTAATAAACGGTTGCACATAAAGTTGTAGGAAAATCGCTTTGAGAAGATGACCAAAGGTGTAACATAAAAAAAGTCCACAGGTAAATGTTGATAATATCTATAGCAGTATTACCTTTCAAGGAGATAAATGAAGTCGGCTAAAAATAATGGAATCATTTTTTAATCATTGCCAAGAGCATCATAGGTTAATTGGCACTTCTTAGCATTTTCAACGGAGATATCCAAATTCAATCCTTTCATCCACAATTATCAATATGTTAAAAAAAAATAAAAAAATAGTTGATCACCTATAATGCTCTTTTAGTTAACAATCCAAAATACAAGGTAACAAAGTGATCTGATATTGCTTGAGTTCAAAGCCAAGATCATTCATGATCCTCTTGGACTTATGAGCTCTTGGAATCACAGCATCCACTTTTACAGATGGAGTGGGGTTATTTGTGGTCGTCGACATCAAAGGGTCATTGTGTTGGACCTACAATCTTCGAAACTGGTAGGCTTTATATCACCACATGTTGGAAATTTAAGTTCTTGAAAAAAATCTGACCCGGCCTCCAAAACAATAGCTTCCATAATGAAATCCCTCCAGAGATTGGTCGTTTGTGCAAATTGCAATTCTTACAATTGCAAAATAACACACTTAGTGGCAAAATTCATAGCAATTTATCTGGTTGCACCCACCTCGAAGGCCTTCATGTCAGTTACAACCTTCTATCTAGAGAAATTCCTACAATATTTGGTATCTTGTCAAAACTCCGAATTTTTTCTATTTACGATAATAATTTGACAAGAAGTATCCCGCTTTCTTTTGGATACTTATCGTCTCTACAGGAGTTTTGTGCCTATGATAATAACTTGGTTGGGACTAGCTATCCCTGATTCATGTGGCCAATTCACCAAACTTTCGTCTTTTACTTTATCTTCAAATAGGTTGTCTGGTACAGTTCCTCCCTCAATCTTCAATTTGTCTTCTTTGAAAATCTTTGATATAGGAGACAACCAAATGCATGGGAGTCTTCCGTCAAACATAGGTTTCACTCTACCAAATATTGCAAGATTTAGCATTGCCAACAACCAATTTATTGGATCAATCCCTAATTCAATATCTAATGCCTCAAACCTATATGCTCTTGTTTTGAACAATAATAAATTAAGTGAGAAAGTTCATTCTTTGGAGAAGCTATACAAAATTACTTTTTTTGGCATTACCCTTGACAATCTTGGAAATGGAGGGGCAAATGACATGAGTTTTCTCTGTTCTTTGACAAATGCCACCTATATTACTACATTTGCTATAAATGCCAATAACTTTGGGGGAGAGTTACCCTAATGCATTATCAATTTCTCAACTACTTTTGACACATTATATTTAGATAATAACAAAATATCTGGAAAGATTCCTACTAAAATAGGAAACTTGATTAACTTGGGTGATCTCCAAATGTGGCAAAACAAATTATCAAGTGATATCCCCTCTGAAATTGGAAAGCTTAACAATTTACAAGATTTAAATCTAGCTGAAAATAGTTTCTTTGGGAACATTCCATCATCTCTTGGAAATTTAACTGTGTTGATAAACTTTTATTTATATGAGAATGATCTTCAAGGCAACATCCCTCTAACTCTAGGCATGCGCTAAAATTTGTTTCTTTTGAATCTTGCTAATAACAATCTCATTGGTTTTATATCCCCACAAACTATTGGTCCCTCATTATCACTGGTTGTTTTAGATTTGTCTAGCAACCAATTCATTGGTGTCCTTCCTATGGAAATCGGAATTTTAAAAAATCTAGAATATTTGAATATTTCTGAAAACATATTGTTTGGCAAAATTCCAACAAGTCTTGTTTACTGAATAAAGTTTGAATTTTTAGACATAGGAAGAAACCTCTTCCAAGGGATCATTCCTCCGTCTTTGGGATCATTAAGAGGTCTTCAAGAATTAGATCTTTCTAACAATAATTTGTCAGGCCAAATTCCAATCTTTTTGGAGCACTTTGTCTACTTTAAATTTCTAAATTTATCTCACAACCATTTTGAGAGTGAGGTACCAATAGAAGGAATTTTGAAGAACAAAAGTGAAACCTTCATTATGGGAAATGATAAGCTCTATGGGGGTATTCCTAAATTTCAGCTTCCTAAATGCAAACATGAAAAATCCAAGAAGAGTAAGTCGACCCTTATGTTGAAGTTAATAATCTCTATATTTTTTGGGCTGCTTGGAGTAATTTTGGTTGTCACTTATACTTCTTTCTTCTTTATGAAAGAAAAGGAAAGAAAATACCTCAAGTGATTCAAGAAAATTTCCATTGAATGTATCTTTCCAAAGCCTCTTAAATGCTACACATGTATTTTCTTCTACTAATTTAATTGGTGTGGGTAGCTTGGGGTCAGTGTATAAAGGAAGTCTTGATCAAGATTGACACATAGTTGCTATCAAGGTGCTCAACCTTTCATGCCATGGAGCTTTTAAGAGTTTCAAAGCTGAGTGTGAGGCACTAAGATATGTCAAACATCGAAATCTTGTAAAGGTGCTCACAACATGTTCAGGTGTTGACTATAGAGGTCATGATTTTAAAGCATTGGTATATGAGTTCATGGAAAATGGTAACCTAGAAGAGTGGTTGCATCCAACACCAAGAGTAGATGATTCTCATGAGGAGAAAAGGAATTTGAGTCTTCCTAACAGATTGAATATCGTCATTGATGCTGCTAATGCATTGGATTATCTTCACAATCATTGCCAAACACCTATTGTTCATTGTGACCTCAAGCCTAGCAATGCTGTTCTCGATGATGAATTGATTGGACACTTAGGTGACTTTGGCCTGGCAAGGTTCCTTCTCAATGATACCCAAACTTTTTCTTCTAATCAATCAAGCTCCATTGGGGTAAGAGGAACAATTGGTTATACTCCTCTAGATGAATATCTTTATCATTTCTTAATTTTAATTGTCTCTTTTTTCCCATTAATTATTACTATAGTTTTGAGCATGAAAGATGGTTTTATAAGGATGCATTATAGTTAGGAGATATATGTGTTGTAACAAAATGGTCCATTTCTTTGTCTTTTTTTTTTTTCCTTTTTTTTTTTTTTTAAATTACATGTCATTGAAAAATATCATTTAAGATTTGTACGATTATGTAGCACCCCCCCCTCCCAAACAAATTTTTGGATGAAAGCATGCTCATATTACAGTATATATAATGTACAAGTGCAGAGTATGGTCTGGGAAATTAAATGTCAACATACGATGATGTTTACAGCTATGGTATATTGTTGTTAGAGATGTTCACTAGGAAAAGGCCAAATGAAAACACTCTCCAATATAACTTAAACCTTCACGAATTTGTTAAAGCAGCTTTGCCAGAACAAATAATTCACATTATAGACCCCATTCTTCTTCAAGAAAGAGAGGATGAGGAGACAGTGATGAATGAAACTCGCAATGAGGGTCAAAAAGGAAGTACCAAAATTCAAGAATGCTTGATTTTGATACTTGGAATTGGGGTTGCCTGTTCCATGGAATATCCTAGAGAAAGGATGAGCATCAGTACGGTTATAGTTGAGCTGCATTCAATTCGAAAAGAACTTATTGGAGGGAATTAGTATCATAAACAAATAATTCAAGATACAGGTAAAAAGAGATTAGTATTTGCTATTTCAAACTGAAAAGAGATTACTACCATTGTTGTGGTTTCCTCTCACTAATGCGTTTAAAAGTTATCCAAGTTTGAGTTCTATTGTGGATTATTGCAGGTGGCTTTGGAGGGGAATCCCTCACATAGAAGACAAACATTGGTTTAGGAAAGTGAATAGATGTACTGATGCATTGTCTGCTTTGTGGAGAATAAAAGCTGGGGATTTAGTTTTATTTCCTCTTCTATTAAGACCTAAGACTGTCGTTGATTTTTGATAATTTGGTGGACATTAGTCTTCCCCTTGTATCTTCTGTTTAGTAGCACTTGATATTTAAAGGTCATTCTGCTGTATTTCCTTGTTCCTTCGGTTTAGTACCTCCTGAAATTTGAAAAGATCATTCTGCTATATATTTTCGATAGAATAGTATTAACTGTATTAATGAACTAATTCACTGGTTACAAATGCTTCAAGGAAGCCAATAACTTCCTCCAACCAGACTTGAGGCTAACCTAGCCTATTTGCTAACTGAGTTAATGTAATAAAATTCGATTAATAATCTTGTCATATTCCTTGCCAGTTATGCTCCTTAGTCCTTAGGGCTGAGCTCAAATTACCTAAGGTATTCATTTGGGCTTGGGCCTCTCTGTCAATGACAAGGCCTCCTGCTGCTTGGATGGGCCAAGTCCCATTGGGCCTTCAAACCGACCTGTTCCCCCACAGTAACTTCAATTTCTGTGTATTCATAGGTTCCGAAGTCTCAATAAGATTATGATGTTATCATCGAAAACACCACGTCGAGCTTGATTCCCAACCCAATATATCAACACCGATAGTGTCTACAAGATCAATAAAAAAAACATGCACTAATTTCTTGATCTCTGACGCCATTTCATGCCTCAGTTGCTCCTATTTGTAACACACAATACTATCATCAAATTCCAATGATTTCATCCAATGCTCACATGTACCAAAAGCAAAAATGGTCCCAGAAGAGTGGTATTTGGCTTTGAAATTTTCTCCATTTACGTTATTTTATAAAAGCGGAATTTCCGCTAATCATCCACTATATTATTTTACTAAAAAGAAAGAGACAGAGACCTCCATTAGCAGCCTCCTGTGTGGTATACTGTAATTTGGATTGCTATTTATAAAAGTATGGTATATTATGTTATAAGACCAAGGATTTGGGGGCTTTGTATCACTTAGGGGTCAGGGAATTGCCTAAGTAACCTATACGAGAGTCGGTCCTGTGAATTAAAATAATTGTTTCCTAAGCTAAAGTTCATTATATTGGATTCACAATTTATATGAGATGGTGTAGTATTGATTTTAAAGTGTTGAATAATTTTGTACTTGCATGTTAGGACATATGTGATTCATGTTAAAAATATATGTCAATTTAGAATTGGTTATTCCTTTGACAGAATGCACTTTACTTGTAATTGGGTTGATTTAGGATGTGTTTAATACTTCAAGGAACAAGGTTTCAAGTTCAAGTGTTAAAGCCATGCAAGTCTGTCCAAGAATCAAGTAATGAAGTGCTAGATTTTAAAACTCGACAGCTAGTATCTATTGAGATTTAAAAAGCTGTTTCAGCCCGAATCTTGACAACTGCTCAATAGATAAGCTATCTATCAAGATTTATGGAAAACAAATTTTCAGTTCTGATTTTCATCCAATTTGTGAATACCTGTATAGGTTTTCCTTTCTCACAACCCTAAACATATATAAAGATTATTTTAAGAGTCGTAAAAGGTGACACAGTTGCATGAGTGTGAAGCAAAGTGTTGTTCATACAAATTATGACAGGAAACCTAATTTGCCCTAGTTCTTCTTTCTCTTGAAAAAGTTACTACATTTGTACGCCGTTAGGTTTTGTGACCAAGTAACTTCGTGATCTTCATTGTGTTGATGAACTGAAGAACTTTGCAGCTAACATCCTTCTCAAGTTGGTGATTAAGTCGCATACTAGGATCCACGCATCTATTGGTTAGTCATGTACTGGGAGCCGTGCATTAAAAGAAGAGATTGTCACTACAGAATAAGTCCAATTGTGTATTAGGGTAAGGGTTCAACTGTAGATTGGTATAAGGTACTGGGATTCCTTTACTTGTAACCGCTTGTTATGATAATAGTGGATTCTCGGGAGTGGTGATCTTAAAATCACCCGATGAGGTTTTTGCCTTGGAGGTTTTCCCTATTTGTAAACAAATCACCATATCAACTTTATTTTTTGCTGTATTTTATTTTAGTTGGTGATTTGTTTGTGCTGCCATGCATATTGTAGGTTAATCTGATTAATTAATAAACTTGGCTAATTAATTAGTTAATTCATCACAAATGGGTCAATATATTTTTGGTTTATCAAGTGGTATCAGAGCGGGCACACTTTGATTAGGTTTTAATCTTTGCTGTGTGATCCATTGACCCCTGTTGTCATGGATAGAGGACAGTCCCTTATTGTATCTCCTTTATTTGATGGCACTAACTATGCATACTAAAAAGTCCGCATGAGAGATTTCTTGCAGTCCTTAGATGAGAAAGTTTGGCAAGCTATGGAGATAGGGTAGACCAAGCGAAGGAAGCACCGGTTGATTGGGATGATGCTAAGATTAAGGCGGCAAACTTCAATAGTAGGGCATTGAATGTTTTATTCAATGCGGTCACAAATGAGGAGTTCAAGAAGATATCATTTACAAAAACTATGAAGGAAGCATGGATTATCCTTCAGACAACCTATGAAGGAACCAAGGCTGTCAAGAATTCGAAGTTTCAAAGGCTCACTACAAGCTTTGAAGAGATCAAAATAAAGGAGGATGAGTCATTTGATGAGTTCTATACCAAGCTCAAGGACATAGTGGACTCAACCTTTAATCTTGAGGAAACCATTCTCGAACCCAAGATTGTTAAGGAGATGCTCAGATCTCTACCAGAGAGATTTCATGCTAAGGAAACCACAATCGAGGAATCAAAGGATATTGCTAAAATTCCTTTGACAGAGCCGATTGGCAATCTACAGACCTATAAGTTGGATTTGTCTAGGATCGGAAAATCGAACAAAAGCAAGAGAATGGAACTGAAGGCCAAAAACAGTGACACCAATGCGTCTTTTAATAATGAAGATTCTAAGATAAAATCCTATATTACAAGGCAGTTCAAAAAGTTTATGAAGAATGCCAATGCTAAAGGATTTGACAAAGACCGCAAGCAGTCCAGTTCGTCTCAGTTTAAGAGCCAAGACAAAGGAAAGAAGGATGCTAGGGAAGGCAGTCAGTACACTGTTCCCTTAGGACCCAAGTGTTTCGGGTGTCAAGATTTCGGTCACATGAAACAAGAATGCCCTACTTATCTCAAGACCATCTAGAAGAGCAATGCACTTGTTGCTACTTTGAGCGACACTGACCCTGAGGATGACTCTAAAAATAAGGATAATGCCCTGAATGCCTTCACCGCCACCGTAAATCCTTCTGAGGGGATTGTAGAAGATGCAAATCAAGAAGAGGACTTGGTGGAGTCCAAGTTTGAGAAGATGGATACAAGATGACATCCACACAGCCTATGCAAAATTATTCAAGGTCTCCAAAAAGCATGAGAAGTTGTATAGGTTGGCCACCAAGAAGCTCAGTGATGTGGAGCTTGAATGAGAAGAAATCTCCACAAAGTTTGATGAAGCCAATTAGACTATTGGAGCACTGTAGTTTGAGAATAATTTCTTAGCTTAGAAGACCAAGAAGCTTGAGGCAGAGCTGTTTCAAGTCAGTGCTCAGTTGGAGAGGACTTCAAGTGCAAAGCTTGATGAGATGCTTAGTATGTAGAAATCTGCTTCCGATCGAACCGATTTAGGATATGATTTCTCTTCTCCTAATATTGCTTCTTCTAGTACTACTGTTTTTGTTTCTCCTACTAATAATGTTGAATCTAAAAACAATGATGTCAAAACTATGTTAGCTAGTGAGAATATAGACAAGGGTAAATCTATCTTAGGAGTATCTCCTAAGTTTCCTAAGAAAAAAACCAAATACCCTAGGGCTAAGAAAGGCAATACTCAAAAGCCTAAACAGAAGCAGCATTTCTGTCATCATTGTGGAGAAGCTGGACATACTCAACCTAATTGCTATAAGTGGCTAGCCACTCCACAGAGCAACAGTATGATCTCATCAGAAAACCAGAGCCAGTTTCAGTCCTCTTTTGCTCCTCTTGGAGATCTTCTCAAAGCCTTCATGTTCCTTTCGAACTTGAATGGTTGCAATTCTTCCCCCTCACCACCTGTTCAAGGGTTCGCTAAAAGGAAATGTTCTTCCAATGTGTGGAAGGAATAAGACTCAAAGTGATTTTATCACTTTTCTCTCTCTCCCTCTATTTTTGTTTGCATTACTTATGTGTTTTGCTTCATTGTTTTAAGTCAGTCTAGTTTTTATGCATTGCTTTGCTTAACATGTTTTTGTTTTTTTATTTTCAGTTTTGTTTTATTTTGTATAAAAAAAATTGAAAAATTAGAAATATACAAAAACAGTGTGTGTTTGTGTACATTGGTACTTATGTACCTTGAATGACCAATGAATCAAAGTTTTCTAAATTTTGTATCTCTTGTAGCTTAGATGAGCATCTCTATGCATAACTAAGCAAGTGAGCTTTGCGGCTTGTGTTTATGATGAGTAAGATTAAGTAATCTTTTGTACTTAACACTCATATCACTTTTTTTTTTTATGGGAAGGACTAGAAAATCCTAAAAGAAAGGCATAAATAATCATCTCATCACTATTGCTTGTCAATCATGAAATAACATCTGTATGCTTTGGCATAGTGAAAGTACAATGTCAAAAGCTTAACATCATTGGGTATTTCTTTTCTCTCTCTTATATGCCCATGCATGATATGCTTAAAAGAAAATATGCAAAGAAAAATAAAAGCAAAAAGAATCAAAATGCTTTAAATGTGATTGCAAGCGTGTCTTCTAGGAGATATGGGAGTTATAGGATGTACCTCGAAGGTGATAGTCCCCATCAAGCAATTATGATTGTGTGTGAGCTAAATGAATTTGCTCATATCTCAAATCATCATAACATGTAAACGCTTGCAATCTTGCGATGTTTTTCACACAAAATACGCAATATTCTTTGCTACTTTTGATACATGTGTAGATACAATGTGATTTGACCATCACAAGGTTTACATGTGTAAATGTATGCTCATTAAACTATCTTGACTTTTTTTTTGAAATATAAAATTGGTTAGACTTGTTTTGTGTGTGTGTGTGTGTATTTTTGGATCTATGTGCTTAACATTTTTTTTGTTGAGAGATGATTTTGTGAGCTTAAAATGTTGTTTGAATCCTTGGCTATGTAGCATGCTTGATTGAATTCATATCTATGTTTTTCTCTTCTTGAAAAACTATTTTTAAGCAATCTCTACAGCTATTGGACACCTCTTAACAACTAGGCTATCTATCGAGCTCTTCAACTTCTTTTTATCGCAATCTCAATAGCTTCTCGATCCATCGAGAAAGTTTCTGTCTCCTCGATAGCTTCTCTATCCATTGAGCCCCTTTTCTTGTGGACACCTCTCGATAGCTGTATTTGTCAAATTTTAGAGCTCGACACCTCTCGACACCTCTCGATCTGTCGAGAATTATGGATTTCTATATAAAGGGTCAGCATGAATTCTTTCTTATTTCTCTCGATCTCTCTCGACTCCTTTTGTCTCATCACCTTCCCAAACACCTCTCGATTTGTCGAGAACACAGTTTTCCTTTAACCTGCCAAATTTATAAAATTCTGACACTGTCACGCCTGATGGCCTCTACTGGCATCCCTTTTGAGCTTGCGTTGTGACTTGCTGCGCCCCTATTGCTCCAGAGAGGCATGTGCTATCTTATCTACATCAATCAATAGGTTAAATCATCTTCTACAGGAAATACAATGTATCAACGATAGTGGCCAAAGGATGACCCAATGGCAAGAATTCCAGTCTCAACCCCGTCAATAATTCTAGGTCTAACTGTGTACTAATCAAAATTACAAAGTCCAATATGCATGTACTTCATCAACCATCCACTTTGTTATTTTCCAAGAACGTATGTAGTACTTCATCAACCATCCAATCAGACTCCCCCGTGATGGACTTTTCCAACCCATTTTCTAAAATACTTATAACAAAGGTTTTACTAACGTATGTCCTAAGGGCGTTTGTTAACAAACCATTTTAGGAAACTTTTTATGAAAAATTGTCAAAAATCTTTTATCTCAACTAGTGTGGGTGATACTGTACCGTACCGGCCAATACAGCCGGTATATACCATACCGACCAGTGCACCAGTACAGTTACACCCTTATTTCGTACTGAAAAAATTATCAGTCGAACTAGCTGCGTATCGGCTGTACCAGCTCAATCCGGCTGTTTCGGCCGGTAAATGAAAACAATGAAAACCAGATGAGAAAAATGAAAAACAAGGCTACCCATTTGAAAACCCAGATGAGAAAAATGAAAAACAAAGCCAAGTCTTGTGAAGCTAAGCTATGCTGCATTAAGAGAGTGAAAACCATAGACAGAGGCGGCAACGAGAGTATAAGACAATAATGAGAGTATGAGACAGAGGCGGCAATGAGAGTATGAGATGAAAATGTGTATTGTAGGCTTTTAAAAGGAGGTTGACCTAATAATGGACGGTTAAGATTGGTTCAAGGGTTTTAAAGCTTCTACACCATTGGATCTATTTTTTGTTAATTGTGTTTGGTTACACGAATAGGTGGGGGCTGTTGGTTCAAGGGTTTTAAAGATTCTTTGCTCTGCAGCAAATTCTTTGCTAAATGCTAATATATATATAGACTTCGGCTAATATATATGTATATCAAAGATAATTTATAGATTATCTTTGCTAGATAATCTTTTATATATATATATATATATATATTTTACTTTAAACTTATACCTTCTCAAAAAAAACTTTAAACTTATAAATTTTCTTTGCTAATATATATATATATATATATATATAACGGTAACCCCGAAACGGTATAGCTTCCAATACGGTATTGACTTTCTTGATACACACACAAAAATAAATATCTATATAATCATTAATATATTAACATAAAATATTAAGTTAAATATGTCATTTGAATACATAAGAGTAAATTGAGACTTACATAAAATATAATTAATAAATTCAAATATTGCTGTCAAGAGTGTTTTGTTCAACTAGTTAACATCTTTTTTTGTTTCTAACGAAGTCATGTAAGGGTTGAAATCACCCCCCTTCTTTGATTATTGAATTGTCAAAAAACAAATCAATTATAAAAATAATGTTGTTTTATTATGAAATTTGTTTTAAAGAGAATGAAAAATGAAAAATCATGTACGTCTATAGGTGTTCTTACTCTAAATAAAAATTAAACATTATTTTATGTGTGTTTATATATATCACTCATAGCATTTAGTTTTTTATTTCTATTTTTTATTTAAGTGGATCTATCTGAGTAAGAAAGATTTTTTGTTTGTAGAAGTCAGGATGGCATATCTTAGGGGAGGGAGGATAAACTTATAAATGTAGTAACATTATAGAACTTTCTTATCAATTAGATGTTATCTACTACTCAATTCATAAACTCATTTTTGTGTATAATTTTGAAATAAAATAATTAAAAAAAAGATTGAAAGTTAACTATTTTATAAATCAGATAATTATCATTTTTTAAGTTCTTGATATTTTGTAAGCATGAATAGTGTAAAGTGATAATGTAATATTAACATATTTCATGAAGTTATGTAATATAAACAAGAGTTAGCGGACAGAAGAAGTTTGATACCTTAATTGACCACTGGATGTTTTCCCTCTCCTGTAACTATCAATTATCAACTTGATCCGTGCTCGCAGCCAAGCATTCCTGATTTCTTAGCCATTTTAACATTGGTTCAAGCCATTTGTACTTTTCTAGTCTTCGTCGTTGTAATGGCATGGCTAGAAAATAAAAATGATGGGACCAAGAAGACCTGTCCTACTCGATGCAGTCCCAAGTCTTTGGCTACAGAAACTTCAACTCCTTTTCGGATTCAGAAGGCCCCTTTTCTTCTTGTTTTTGTTTCCTGCCAAGTTTGATTTGATTATGGTAATGTATGATACAGAGACAAATTTCGCCCACTGCGTATTCACTCACAACAACAGATTAAAATTTTAAAGCTTTATGCATAATTTTAAATGCAGAGGAGAATTAAATTAATATGGCGAAATTATACTATTAGTTCCTGAAGTTTTTCATGTATGCACAATTGGTTTTTCAAGTTTCAAGTTGTTAGAAATACTGAATTGAATTGTATTGTATTTCTTACTGAAAGAATATACATAAGTGCCTTTATATAGGAGGCATATGAGTGCAGTACAAGTAAATATGAGTGTAGTACAAGTAAGAGTGCTATACAAGCAAGAGTGCTAAACAAGTAAACTAGTTGGGCCTAAAGCCCACAACACTATATATGTTAACAGCCCCCCTCAAACTCAAGGTGGATGTGAGACCAACTTGAGGTTGTCAACCAAAGTACGAAGGCGTCCCTTAGGATGTGACTTGGTGAAGATATCTGCAAGTTGATCTGTAGAGGAGACTGAGATTAGCTTGAGAGCACCATGGACAAGATGATAACGGATAAAATGACAATCGATCTCGATGTGTTTAGTCCGTTCATGGAAGACATCATTGTGAGCAATATGAATGGCACTCTTGTTGTCACAATAAAGAGGAGTAGCAGAGGATGTCGACACACCTAAGTCTTTGAGAAGCCATCGTAGCCAAAGAAGCTCAGATGTGATATCAGCAAGGGCACAATATTCTGCTTCAGTACTAGAACGGGCCACATGAGTTTGTTTCTTGCTTCGCCAAGAAATCAGAGAAGAACCAAGAAGAAAGCAATAACCAGTGATGGACCTGCGATCAGTGGGATCTCCTGCCCAATCAGCATCAGAAAATGCATGGAGAACAAGAGGAGACCGAGCAGAGTAGAAAAGACCATGGAAGAGAGTGCCCTTTAGGTACCGAAGAATGCGCAGAACAGCAGCATAGTGAGTCGATCGTGGAGCAGACAGATATTGGCTCACCTGGTGAACAGCATAGGAAATGTCTGGACGAGTAGCAGTGAGATAAACTAGGCTGCCAACTAAGCGTCTGTAAAGAGAGGGATTAGACAATAGTTTCCCCCTAAGGGAGTCAGATGCGCATTAAGCTCGACTGGAGTGTCAACAGTCTTGCTATCAGTGAGGCCAGCTCTAGACAAAAGTTCAGAGGCATACTTGGCTTGAGTAATGTAAAGTCCATCTGTAGAATGAGTGATTTCAAGACCCAAGAAGTAGCTGAGATGTCCAAGATCTTTCATCTCAAACTGCTGACTGAGAAAATCCTTGAGTTCTTGAATGCCACTGAGGTCATCACCAGTTATGATCATATCATCCACATACAGGAGAAGTAAAATAGTGCCTTTGTCAGTGCGACGAAGAAATAAGGCAGAATCATAATGACTGGCCATGTAACCCAAACGAGAGATGGTAGAGCTGAACTTGGCAAACCAAGCACGTGGAGCTTGTTTAAGGCCATAAAGTGTACGTCGAAGGTGACAAACCTTGTTTGATTCAACAGAGAGACCAGGAGAAGGTTGCATATAAACTTCTTCACTCAAATCCCCATTAAGGAATGCATTTTTTACATCCATCTGGAAAAGATCCCATTTACTGGCAGCAGCAACAGCTAAGAGGGCACGAACAGATGAGATACGAGCAACCGAAGCAAAGGTCTCTTCATAATCAATCCCATACTCCTGTGTAAAACCTTTTGCAACAAGATGAGCTTTGTAGCGCTCAATGGACCCATCAGAGCGAGTCTTAATCTTGTAGATCCACTTATAACCAACCACAGATTTCCCAGGGGGGAGAGTGACCAAGTCCCAAGTATGGTTTTTAGATAATGCATCAAGTTTCTCTTTCATTGCAATCTGCCATAAAGGGTCAGTGGAAGCCTCACGATAGGTGTGAGGCTCGTGCAATGTAGTAAGGGTAGTGTAACAATGATAGTCAAGTAAATGTGCAGGAATGGACCTTACCCAAGTTGAGTGACGAGGTGGAATGTCTTGTACATGATCTTTAGGCGGAACAAGAGCAGGGGAACCAAGATCAAGGTTGGGTAGCTCGTCTTCGACCTGTTCATCTTCCACCTGTTCATTAAAAGGGGAACTAGGAAAGGGATCAAGGATTTCTGGTGATTGGACAGAGAAGTTAATAGGAGAATCAGGAGCAGCTACAAGAGGATCAGGATCAGCTATAGGAGAGTCAGGAGCAGCTACAGAAGGAATTTGCGTCTCATCTGGAAATAGATCTAAGACAAAAGAGGAAGATAAAGAAGTACGGAAGTGAGAGAGCTCAACAAAGAGGCGATGTTCCCAAAAGACAACATTGCGGGAGACACGAAGACGATGAGAAATAGGATCATAACACCGATACCCCTTTTGAGTTTCGCCATAACCAAGAAAACAACAAAGTCTTGACCTAGGCTCAAGTTTGTAATGTTCATGTGGCTGAAGAAGAACAAAACAAGCAGAACCGAATGAGCGTAGGTGGTGATAGTCTGGAGGTGACCCAAAAAGGCGCTCATATGGAGTTTGATTTTGGATGACAAGACTGGGAATGCGATTAATAGTATGAACAGCATGAAGAGCAGCTTCGCCCCAAAAAGGAGCAGGAACTTTGGCAGAGAGAAGAAGAGCACGAACAGTGTCAAGAATATGACGAAGTTTTCGTTCGGCTCTACCATTTTGCTGAGAGGTACCTGGATAAGTTAGTTGATGAACAGTGCCATAGGAATGCAAAATAGCTTGGAAAGCATATTGAGTGTACTCAAGAGCATTATCAGATCGAAAAATTTTGATACGTTTAGAAAATTGAGTTTCAACCATTTTTGCAAAATTTGAATACACTTGCAATAATTCAGAACGATGTTTCATATTAAAGATCCAGCTATAGCGAGAGTAATCATCAACAAAGACAACAAAATATCGAGATCCACCAATACTAGAGACAGAGGAAGGTCCCCAAACATCAGAATGAATAAGGTCAAAGATATTAGTGGATATAGATTCACTAGAATTGAAAGGCAAAGCTGGTTGTTTTCCTAATTGACATGAAACACAATCAAAATTTTCTGTAGACACTGAACCTAGCAAACCTCTAGAAGCCAATTGTTGTACACGGGAAGAAGATGCGTGACCAAGTCGAGCATGCCAAAGAGCAAGAGAAGGAATAGAAGAAACTGCAGCAGCTGCGGCAATGGAAACAGGAGCAACAAGTGGAAGACGAAGGTTGTCCACGGGAAACATACGCCCAACTCTGGGACCGGTCCCTAGCTCCTGTCCCGTCCTTGGATCCTGCACAATACACCCAGAATAATCAAATATGATTCGATAACCCAACTCAGCTAATTGTCCCACAGAAAACAAATTGTAAGAAAGGTCAGGAACATTAAAGACCCCAGAAACGGAGAGGTTGGAGGTTGAAACGGAACCTATATCATGACCAGACATTGTGGAACCATTTGCTGTGCGAATAGTAAGAGGGTGTGGTGCAGGTTTAAGTTCAGAAAATAAGGACGAGTGAGGTGTCAAGTGATTGCAACAAGCAGAATCCATAAGCCAAGAGGAAGGAGACATATCGGACAAAGCTGAGAGAGAAGAGGAATAAGATGCATTACCAACCATACGAATGACATTGGCGATGATGTTTTTAAGGTCATCTGTGGTCATGGTGAAAGTGCGACCTGAAGACTTAGACTGTGCAAAGATGGGAGCCATTGGTTGGACACTCTCAATGTTAGCAATAGTGGCAGAAGAACCTGAACCAGCTGATTTATTGTGTTGAAAGCAAGTCTCAATATTATGGCCAAAACGTTTGCAAAAATTGCAAAAGCGTTTGCTAGATTGTCGGCGACGATTGTTGCAAAAGGAAGAAGACCTGTCCTTATTCTTCATTTAGAAGCAAAATATGCAAAAATGGATTGCAAAAATGAAATCTACGCGAAAAATTGGGTAAGGAGCACCTGGGCTGCAAAAAGTCAACTCTGCGAAAAAGTCAACGGTCAACAGAAGTCAACGGTCAGCGGTCAACGGTCAGTCAACGATGACGTCGCTCAGGGCTGACGTCAGCAGGAGCAGTGGTCTTTGCAGTGTTCGAACTCCCTAACGGCAGCTGCTACAGGTCCGGAACTTGAGGACGATGTCTGGTAGACTCGAAGGTTCAACGGCGAAAGGCTGTGGCAGTTGTTGTGACAGCGGAAGCAATATTGAGAATGGAGTTACACCAATAAAGACAAGACTGCTAAGAAAAGGTCAGAGCACTTGCTCTGATACCATGTTAGAAATACTGAATTGAATTGTATTGTCTTTCTTACTGAAAGAATATACATAAGTGCCTTTATATAGGAGGCATAAGAGTGCAGTACAAGTAAATATGAGTGTAGTACAAGTAAGAGTGCTATACAAGTAAGAGTGCTAAACAAGTAAGAGTGCTAAACAAGTAAACTAGTTGGGCCTAAAGCCCACAACACTATATATGTTAACACAAGTGTACATAATTGGTCCCTCAAATTTTCAAAATGAGTCATTTCAGTCCTTCAGTTAACTTCCATTAGTAGTATTGTTGAAGTGGTTAATGAAATAATGACTTAACATTTTTTAAATGATGTGACATTTTTATTTATTAATAAATTACAGATTAAATCTTTAAAGGTTGATGCATAATTTTAACCACAGAGGAGAATTAATAAGCTCTAGGACAGAAAGTTGTAGGAAAAATCCTTAGATAGAAGGTGACCAAAGGTGTTACATAGAAAACCAAACCGGAACCAAATTTCTATTCCATCACTGTAAATCACGGCAGAAGATCTGTACTGACTCCTTGTTAAGTCATTAGATTAGAGTCATTTATTTGACACCCATCACTTCCACCAGCTAGCTTTCAACAAGGCAAAAGTCTATTTTGGAATCCTCCAATGGTCCAGCTAGCTAGCCAGGGGAGAAAAATCTTACAGCAATCTCACAAATAATTATAATTCAATTGTTAATTATTACCATTATCAAAAAAATAATAATAGTAAGTAAATATTTTTCTTTTTTATTTGAGATGTTATTATTTCTAATTTATGGGGTTCATTCCATGATGATTGCTCTTATCATTATGTTAAGACACTAATTGATTTTTGATATAAATAGAGTTCATATTCTGAATCTTATTCGATGACATGAGATTTTACCAACTAAGCTAATTGGAACACGCATTAATAATAATAATAATAATAATAACAACAACAACAATAACAATAACAATAACAATTTTGAGTTTTGAAGTCAATAAAAAAAAAGTTATACTAGTAAATAGTAGCAAAGGAATAAGTTAATTATTAACAAACTATTTGTGCATGCAATAAGACTTTTTTTTTTTTTATATAATGTCACAATTTTTTTTGAGTAAAGACGACAGAGTCATAATTTTTAATTTATAAATATATATATATATATATATATATATATTTCTATCTTGAAAATTTAACAGCAAAGTGACCCTAATTTTTAGGCAATATTTTAGTGGGAATTAGAGTTGTATTTTTACTAGATTGTCATTTAGTTTTTTCTCTACTTAAACATAGGGGTGTAGGAGAATTAAAAAAAAAAAAAAAAAAAAGAGCAATCCAAACTAGGAAAGCCCCTTAAATAGTAGTATAGATATTATATTTAAAAAATCATTTGTGTAGTGTGTAGTATGTACAGTTGCTGCAAATTACCGTAGCTTCGCCCTTGTTCACCGTAATGTTTAGTATAGTCCATGACAAAAGATTAATGTTACAGTTATCACAAACTATTTTACAACAGTGACGGAGCCAGAATTTTAGTCTTGAGGGGGCAAAATTAAAAGAAGATATTAAAAGTGAAATTAATCTAAAAATTGTTAATCAACAATAATAACAAAATAAATAAACAATTGTAAGCAAATATGAATATATTTCATATTATTAAAATAAATAAACAAAAATAACCAATTCATAGCTACTAAAAACTTTACAAACTGATAGAGTAAAAATGTGATTAGTGTTACTTAAAAAATATAATGAATAAATGTTTGAAATTATTTTTTGTAATTGGTGACATACCAATTTGTAAGACATAAGTAGTAAAATTTGTAATATCTCTAGCATTATTCAAGGATAAAATGATGTGAAAAAAATCATAAATAGTGTAAATAATAATAATAAATAAATAAATAGTGAAATAGGTGCAAGTTTCACGTAGGACAAGACAAAAGCATGGTTTGGTGTTTGAGAATTTTTTTTTTCCTTTCTTTTTCCTGTGTCAGAGTTACTTTCAACCAAGTAGAAGTCCTTTTTTTTTTTTCTTTTTCTTTTTTTCCCTCCATGTTAGTAAGTAATTGCTTTAAACTACTAATGTCAGAAAATTTTAGGAAGAGTCGGGGGCAGGTGCCCCCCCCCCCCCTCCCCCTCACCCCCCTCTAGCTCCGCCAATGTTTTACAATATTTTTATAATCTATTAATATGATAAATTATTAATAGTTTTTATTTGTGTACATTATCAACGTCACTTTTTTACATACTAATAACTAGGGGTGTCAATTCGGGTTAGCTTGTCGGGTTTGTGTCATGTTGAGGTAGGAATATTCGACTAAATGGCTCAATCCTAATCCGACCTATTTAATAATCGTGTCATGATCGTTCAACCCTAACCCAACCTGTTAATAAGGCAGGTTGACCTGACCCAACCCATTTGACACGCTTATTATATGAGTCGTGTTGGGTTAACATGAATGTAACATAACCCATTTCAACCTGCATAATATTAAATATAACATCCATCTAGAAATACTTTTTTTTTTTTTATATCCCAAAAATAATGTATACACTTCAAGTCTTCAACTCACATTGTTGTAATCTTTAAAAGCATTACCCTTCAGATCTAGTTTATAAACTATCTCAATAAACCCACTTGCAAGATATGCAGATGGTGTCTAACATTAATACAAACCCCAAAAAAAAACACACGGCACAAGACAAAAGCAACAACTATGGCCTTAATCAACAATTAATATATCTCATATATTATTAACGACACATGAGTACAAAGTTTATAAAACAAAAGCATTATGCAGAAAAAATAAACACATGAGAGAGAGAGTGAGAGAGAGAGAGAAATAACCGGTTTGAGACTTTGACTTTGAGAATTGGACATAAAACTATAAGATAGTAGAGTGAGTAGTACGGCTGAAATTTAAAAAAAAGAGGAAGATATTTATAAGAAGGTTTAGAGATTTAGGGGGTGTTTGGTATGTGTTTTCAAATAATAATTTTCAGTTTTTAAACAATATTACATGTATTTTCATACACTTTTTCACCCACACGTATTTCCACAAATATTTTCAAATAACAATTTTTAGTTTTTAAACACGCGTACCAAACGAACCCTTAGGGTTTGTAGGGTTTAGAGATCTAGGATTTGTAAAATTTTAATTTCCAATTATATCTTTGTAAGTTTTTGTAATTACTCACTTTTCTTTTTAAATTTAAAATATATGTCGAATTTCAAAGGTATTTGACAAATCTAAAATAAAATAAATATTTATTTGTTATTCGAGTTAAATGAGTTGTGTCAAGTGGGTCATTTCGGGTTGACACAAATAAATTGGTGTGTCAAATGTGTGTATTACAGGTTACGCGGATTGACTCGCTTATGACTCATTTCTTATCATGTTGCTTTAGGGTTAATCCTTTTATGACCCAAACCCATTAAGACCCAACCCTAATCCGAAAAAACTCGTGTCGGGTTTGTGTTGTGTTCGTGGGTTGGGTCAAACATTGACACCCCTACTAATAACCACTTATCACATAAAAAATTCCTTAAAAAAATTATAAAATAGTTTATGACTTTAGTATTTTCCATTACAATATAGCTGGCTGCAAGTCAATACTCAGAAAATATTATAGAAGTACAATTGAACATGTAAGATTCATCTTGTGTTTGAAAGATTTATTTATTTTTCATGTTTATCAATGTTCGAGAGAGAGAGAGAGATAGAAGAGAAGAAACTCGCAATATTGGATCAAACTGAGAAAAATTAAACAACTAATTACTCTTCATTAATTATAGTGAGCTATCTATTTATACTAATCAAAATACCACACCTGAGCTTTTCCATTGATACAACTACACAATTATCTATGTTATAACAAACAAACTAACATAACTTAAATCTCTAACGGAGTACTTCTCCACGTGCATGAACTGAAGAAACACATACTGTAAATCATAGGATCTGCAAGTACTGGGACTTCCACATGATAATGAAGCACAACTGCACCGATAAAGAGAAATTAAAAAGAAGAAATGAAGTCACAAAAAAGAAGCTACAAAGTGATTTCTTTTTCTAATTACCTTCAATCTTTGCGTCTCTATGCTTCAATCTTCCCTTGCAAACGAGCCATATTAACTTTGATAGCCACAAAAAGCCTATCTTTCTTTTCATCAACAAAATGGAAGTACGCATGTCTCCAAGACTTCTTTATCACCAAACTACCGCAAACAATCCAAAATCCCACAATGAACCCCAATACAACACTTACATAGAACCATAACTTTTCAGACCTGAATTCCTCATTGTCTTCATCTACAGCTTCTGTATCCCCATCACTTGGCAATAATGAGCAATTTGTTATCAATGGAGGCCCGCAAAGTTTTGGGTTACCCTCATAAATGGACGGATCAATGAAGGTTTGAAACTGGTTGGCTGATGGAATAGGTCCAGACAAGTTGTTATATGACAAGTTCAAATGACTTAAAAAGGTCAAAGAAGACATACTTGGAGGAATGGGACCTAAAAGATGGTTGCATGAGAGGTCAAGAGTTTCTAAACTATGCAATGCTCCTATATTCTCTGGTATCTTTCCTGTCAATTGATTCCATGACAAATTTAAGGTAGATAGAAGTGAGAGCTTTGTTAGTGCTTCTGGAATCTCTCCGGTTAGATTGTTTCTTGAAAGATCTATGATATCCATCAAGAAAATTTGGCTGTAATATTCAAGTTGGGTACCCTTTGCAGTCAAATCCATATGCTCCAAGTAGGCTAGTGGAAGAAATAAACTTCGGATTGGTGATGTACGATATTCGACCAAAGATTTCAAACCAGCCAAATTGCCCAAACAAGTAGGGATAGATCCTGAAAAATTATTATGTGCTAGGTCCAAAACATGTAGATGAGCGAGAAAACACAATTGTTCCGAAATGGGTCCTGAGAGCATGTTTCCTTGTAGGCGCAGTTCTGATATTGAAGGTAGCCTTTTTCCAATCCATTTTGGCAAAGTCCCTGAGAATCTATTACCTCCAACATCATGTGAATATAAGCTCTTGCAGTTTTGCAAGGTGGAAAAGAGATCTCCAGAAAGATTGTTGTAGCTTAGTTGCAGCCAATTAAGAATAGGTAGTGAGCACAATAAGGTTGGGATGTTACCCAATAGATTGTTTCGCGACAGATCAATGGCCTCTAAATTTGGCATACTCATCCAATGCCTGGGGATGTTTCCAGATAAAAGATTGTTTGATAAATCAACAAACCACAAATCCATCGGCCCAATGGTCAATGAGGGGATACTACCATTTAGAAAGTTTCCTGAAAGATCTAGGGCGACCAAATTTTTTATACGTCGGAAGATGTTTACTGGTAATGGTCCAGAAAGAAGATTTTTCCTCAATAAGAGATATTGCACACTAGGCCACAGTGGGAGTGAACCAGTTAAATTATTGTAACTTAGATCTACCCACGCAAAAGATAATGACTTAGGAAGGTCTCCCCTCAATTGGTTATGAGAAAGATCTAAATGCCAAAGCAACGAAGACAAATTCCACAACCAATTTGGTATGTTACCTGAAATTGAAGAGTTTACAAGGGAGATATCAAGAAGATTCTTCTGAGTTTTGAGCCATGCCGGGAATGCAGGACCCAATTGGCAGTCTTTGATTTGGACATTTTGGAGACTAAAAGGGGGAGTCCAATCATGTGTCACATTGAGAACTAAGGATTTCCTAGTTGATGACAAGGAAAACCAAGTTAGTTTTTTGAGATTTAGGAAATGAGTTTCATTCATGGTACCTTCCCAAGAATTACTGAAGAGGTCCAAAGTGCTCAACTCAATAAGTTGTCCAATAAATTCTGGGATGGTTCCATTCATCAAGTTGTAAGAGAGATCTAGTATCTCCAAACGTGATAAATGTTGTATACTTGATGGAATTGGGCCTGAGAATGAGTTGTTGGTGAGATGGAGCTCTCTTAAATGTGTAAAATTCCCCAAGGAATGAGGCAAAACACCACTAAGTTGGTTTGATCCCAAATTTAACTGTTCTAGTCTATGGTTGCCACATCCGGATAATGCTTGGATAAATTCAGTTATTGGGCCACTGATAAAAATATTGAACGCCATATCTAAAATCTTCAAATTGCATAGGCTAGCCCTTGTTATGTTAGGGATGGGGCCTTTTAGGTCACAATAATTGATCCTGAGATTATTGAGGGCAGTAAGATTAAACAACCATGGGGGAATAGAAGAAGAGTTGAAGCCATTATTTGAGAGATCAAGGGCCGAAAGGGACGTAAAATTCACAAATGGAAGAGTATGAGGGAGATGACGAAGACCACAATTTGACAAATACAACTCTGATAGTGAAGGAAGCATATTAACAACTTGCAGCCAATGAGTTTCTGCTTTGCTAAGGTCTATGTTTTGCAAATTCAAGTATTGTAAGGAAGAGAGATTGGTGAGCCAATATAAATTTGAAACCGAAAGAGTTTTGTCAGAAAATTGAGAGGGAATGAGATTAAGATAGCTCAAATTTGTTAAATTTCCAAGACTGGGAGACACTACTCCAGAAAACATTGTAAAGGAAAGGTCAAGGTATGTCAACTTCTTGAGAGAGCCAAGGAAATATGGGAATGATACTCCTTGGAAATTGATGTTGCTTAGGTTTAAGTAACTCAAATATTTCAGATTATGTAAAGAAGGATCTAACTTACCACTCAAACAATTAGGCTGATCAGGAGTATATTGGCTTCCTCCTTCAAAACCACATAGATTTGAGCTTCCAAGATCAAGCTTTACTACGTTGCTCGTTTGATTGCTACAACCTATGCCTTCCCAATTGCAACAATCTTGACCCACCCAAGAAGAAAGCCTATTGAATGGATCCTTAAGACCTTTTCTGAATTTTTGAAGGGCTACTCTCTCTATCTCAATGCAACGCACGTTGGCATTTACAGCAATAGAATTGGAAGGTACAGCGTCAAGTGAAATAGATTCGGTTATCAAAAGAAGGAAAAGAAGATTAAGAAGAAGTACAAAGGTGGTATTCATGTTGGCCATTCTCCCTTATCTCCTTACAAGGATCGTTGTTATGGATGCTTATTTATAAGCATGCGGATTGTCTATTAACTTTTCTTTTTTCATTTGAATTATTGGTACTTGGAATTTGCAGGATATTGTTTATTATAAAATATTTTTGTTTAAGAAAAAAATATAAATAAATTTTGTTTCTGTTTTATTTGCTAAATTATCAGTCTTCTACTTATATCAATGGATACTATATTGTTAAAAAAACATTTGTTACTTGAAGGGCACTCTCTTCCATGGCCTTTTCTACTCAGCTCAGTCTTCTCTTGTACTCTGTGCATTTTCTGATGCTGATTGCAAAGGAGATCTCACTGATCGCAGGTCCACCACTGATTATTGCTTTCTCCTAGGCCCTTCTTTGATTTCCTGGCGAAGTAAAAAACAAACCTTTGTGACCCGCTCCAATACTGAAGCAAAATATCGTGCCCTTGCTGATACCACATCTGAGCTCCTTTGGCTACGATAGCTTCTTAAGGATTTAGATGTGTCCGCATCCTCTGCTACTCCTCTTTATTGTGACAACTAGAGTGCCATTCATATTGCTCACAATGATGTCTTCCATGAACGGACTAAACACATTGAGATTAATTGTCATTTTATCTGTTATCATCTTGTCCATGGCGCTCTCAAGCTCTTCTCTGTCTCCTCCAAAGACCAACTTTCAGATATCTTCACCAAGTCACATCTTAAGGGATGTCTTTGTGATTTGGTTGACAACCTCCAGCTGATCTCACATCCACCTTGAGTTTGAGGGAGACTGTTAACGTCTATAGTGTTTTGGGCTTTAAGCCCAACTAGATTACTTATATAGCACACATTCTTGTGTATTGTATAATTTACCCCACCCTCCCTTAAAAGTTACCATGACTTTTAAGTGGAGTTGTGGTGTGCCTTTGTGTTAGAACCCCTTTCCCTCTCCGTTGTGTGTTTGAGTGTATGTTTGTTTCTAAAAAAAAAAGATTACTTGTATAGCACACATTCTTGTACTACACTCTCACCTGTACTGCACTCATATGCCTCCTATATAAAGGCACTCATGTATATTCTTTCCGTGTGAAATACAATACTATTGAATTCAGTATTTTTAACATGATTGATGATATTGCTATTGATCTTTTATCTTTTAGAAATTTTGCAAGCATGGAAGTTATAAGAAAGAAATGTAATCTAATCGTGAATTTATTTATTGTTATATATATTTACTAATAGTCTTTTTTTATGCTATGCATTTTTACATAGAAAAGAAAAACATACTGATTGCCCTAATTTATTTTCCAAATTTCTCGAAATTCCCATTATATTGCCAACTTTCTTGGGTCCAAACCCTAGCATTACATTCATATAAGTAGGCGAAAATGCACTTTTCGTCCCTACATTTTGGGTCAATTCCCAATTTGGTCCCAAAATTAATTTCGTTGCAAATTTCATCCCTAAAAAAAGCAAATCATTTTTAAAATCATCATTGCCGTCAACTAACCAACCTCCTACGTGGCAGACGGAATGTCTTACTTGCTGAGATGGCGCTGATGTGGCCATTAAAATATTATTTTAAAAAATTATTTAGCATTTTTTAAATGCCACGTCAGCATTTAAAATTTTTTTTAAAAGTCACATAAAAAAATTTATAAAAAAGAGAAATTAAATTTAAAAAAACCTTAAATCTAATTTAATTAAAATTATTTAAAAATAATAATTATCCTTTTAATTCTTTTTCTTTTTACCTCATCAGTGATTAGATTTAAAACATCTCTAAACTCTCTCTATTTTTAATTCTCTCTTCACCCTCAACGGAATCTCTCTCAGACCCATACTCTCTCAAAATCTCATCTCCGCCGATCTACCAAACTCTCTTTAATCTCAGTGATGAGGTCACTGCAGTCAAAATCATTCAAGACTCGTTCAAGATCGGAGTTTGGGTCCGCCGATTCGGTAACTCACCATAGTCGCCAATTCGACATGGCTCCATTGTACGAAACCCTAATCACCAATTCGGTATTAGAGCCTAGATCAGAGGTTGTGAAGCCGAGATCAATGGTTCTCACACCTCTTTCTACCTCACCATCTCTATTTTCCTCTCTTTAAGGTTGTTTTGGCAGTTTTTAGCTTAGGATTTTTTTAGATTTGATGTTAAAGCTTTGCTGGTTGCTAGGAAATTTTGGAATATTTGATTCGGTGGTGGTGCTTTACTAGATGTCGGGTTTCTATTCTTTTGCTTGGCTTTGATATTCATGTTCTTTGATTTAGTGGTGGTGATTTGGGGTGTTTTTGTTTGTTTTTCTTGTGGGTTTTTCGTGTGTTTGTTTGCCAAGAAAATTTATGGGTTTGAAGGCTAAGGTTTGCTTTGCTGGAGATATGGGTTTGACGTTTGGTTGAGATCTGGGTTTAGGGTTGGGTTCTTTGCTGGAGATTGATTACAGGGAAGAACAAGAAAGAATAAAATAATAAAAGCAATAAAAATAAAATAAAATAAAAGACAAGAAATACGTTATTTATTTTGTTTTGATGTGTTTGGTTATAAAGAAAGTACAAGAAAGACAAAGAAAATTATAAGAAAATAAGGATTAATTTTCTTTGCTATGAATATGAATCTTAGAGATTCGAATTAAAAAAAATCATTTCAATTAAAAGAAAGTAAATTTTTCGTTTAAAAAAAGTTAAATTTTTTTTTGTTTTTTTAATTTTTTAATTAAAATTGAGGAATTAAAATTTTTATAATTTAAATGCTGACATACCATTAAAAAATGCCAAATAATTTTTTAAATAATATTTTAATGGCCACATCAACGCCACATCAGCAAGTAGGACATTTCTTCTGCCACGTAGGAGGTTTCCGTTAGTGGTTTGATGGAAAGAACCAAAATAGAATCGATTTTCTTTTTTTAGAGATGAAATTTGCAACGAAATCAATTTTGGGACCAAAATTGAAATTGACCCAAAATATAGGAATCAAAAGTGCATTTTTACCATATAAATATGTTTAAAATTATGGATGTAAGTGAACCAAGCCATACATAAATAGCTCAAACTTGGATTTATAAAAAACTCGGTCATATTTGTTTGTTTATGAGTCAAACTTGAGCCTTAATTTTAAGCTTGTCTAATAAAGAAGTTTTGCCCTAGCCCCCAAAAAAAAAAAATGTACATAAACAGGCTTTTAAACAATAGGGCTAATAAAATACAAGACAAGTGTAGGCTTGTTTATGGGTATGGTAATGAATTTGTTATGATCTTGAAAAATAAACTCATATCTTATAAACTATTAATCTCACAATAATTACTTTCTTATTTTATATTTGAAATTGGTCAAGAAATACTCATTACTTGAGAATGTTCGTTTTTAGACCCCTGTTAAACTAAATTGTTTAACCTAGTTAAGTATTAACTAATTAAGAGTTTACACCATATCTCTTGATGTTTCTAGCTGGGGTTTAACCCTCCCTCTCATTGAAATATATTTTAAAAGAAAACAAACAAACAAATTTGTTTTGTTTTTGATAAATAGGGGATTTCAACTTATAACCACTTCTTGAAAATTACTCTTATCATCAAGCTAAAACACTCATTAATTTTTGGTATTGACGGAAATTCGAACCCTAGATTTTTTTTTTATTCGATTATAAGAATTTTTAGCAATCAAGCTAACTCGAACTTACAACAAACAAAGAGTTTAGTGAAACTTAATCCATCCTCGTGTTTTAGTCCTTGTTATTAATAGTGCTATGTTTTCTATACCAAAATTCCACACTTGTGTTTGATTGATGACCAGTGGAAGCAAGCTAAACAATCTTGACTTCTTAGCCATTTGTTCCATTCCAAGTCTAAGTCGTTGTAACTTGTAACTTACGATGGCTAAGCAAAGCAGAATGACAAGACCAGGAAGACCTGTCCATCTCGATGTTGTACCATGTCTGAATCGACAGACTTCACTTGCAAGTTGCAATAGCTTCCAAGTTCCAACAAGAATACATTGGTCCCAATGCATTTGAAAATGGGCGACTCATGACTGGATAGCAAATTGCTCATGTACATCTTCTTTTTTTTCTTTTTCTTTTTTGTGGTCGTGGTAAGTTTGAATTGATTATGGGAGTGTATGATGCAGGGACAAATTTTGCCCACTGCATAGTACATATACATTCTCAATAGATTAAACTCTTTCAAGCTTGATGCATGCATAATTTTAATCATAGAAGAGAATTAATAAATGGTAGCACATAAAGTTGGAGAAAAAATCCTTAGAAAAGACGAGCAAATGTGTTAAATAGAAATCAAACTGGATCGATAACGCTTCCTAAGGTGCCTTTACACCATGCCAGAGTCTATTTTGGAATCCTCCACCTAAAGACCTGTCCATCTCGATGTTGCCCCGAGTCTTTATCTACAGAAACTTCAACTTTACCTGATTCAATAGACTTCACTTGCAACAATAATAAGTTAAACCCGTTGCATTTGAAAATGGGGGATTCACTAAAAAGCAAATTGCTCATCTAGGTCCCTTTTCTTTCTGTTTTTAAATGATATGAAACTCTTAATTTTGTTAGAGTTAGAAAATAAAATTTAACTTCAAAATAAAATCTAGTAATATTGAGATGTTCATGTTCTGTAAAATTTTGAATCTTTAGAATTACATCCCTTCACTGCATTATTTTGCAAAATAGCACTCAATGTTGGCTCTGAAACCGCAACTCCCACAACTGTGGGGACTTCGAGTCCCACACAGCACTAACTGATACGGGAATATCTCATCCCATTAAACACGGGCACATCAATGATGGAGAATCATTACCCCCAGAAGGCACCTATGGAAGTCAACCTGGTCAGTGTACCCATTAATGAAGGATCTGAAACCGCAACTCCCACATTGCACGTGCACGCTAATTGTGGGGAATTGAGTTCCCCACAAGACTTTTGACAAAATTCATCAAATTTTCTTCTATTCTGCCACTCATCAGATTATTTGCCACTCAATCAAATAAATTCATTTTTTGAAATTCATTTTTTGTGTGTAATTTTAAAGTACAAAAAATATTGAAATTTAAATGAATGAGAGAGTTATTATTTGTTTTAATTTTTTGATATTTTGGAAGAATAATCTATATTATCTATAACAGTATTCCTCTATTTGATCTAAACTTTTTAAAGGTAAAAGATATACCATCATCCAGTAACCAATGAGTCAATGATTTCTCTAACAAATGTTTTAGGATTATGGTCAATAGCAGCGCTTTTAAACAGCTACTAAAGCATGTATTCAAAAAAAAAAAAAAAAACATATAATGGCACTTTCAAATCACCAAGATAGCTTGCTCGAAACTATCGGGACCTATACCGGCATTTTTCAATCTACCGGTGTAGCTCACCTGAGGTTATTATCATACTTATTGGCCAGCGATTGAAAGCACTAGTATTAGATTTTTAAAATATGTAATCATGTTAATTTATTTAGTGAGAATTGTAGCCCTACAACTAAGTTTGTAGCAAAATTTTGTCCTTAAATTTTGGTCCCCTTAACAATATATTAGGTCCTTACAAACAAAAAGAAAAAGCCCAAGAAAATTTTTATCTAACTAAAATTTTGAAAATGATGTAACTTGCAACATTGATAACAAGACTATCATGCGAAGACTTCAAAATAAGAAAATTCGTAGAAGAAAATTGTAAAACTTTTTGTATTTGTGTGTGTATTTTTTTTTTTTTTTGGTCAATATATAAAGTTTTCTTTATTAAATTTTGTATAATTTCATTATTTTAATGACCACCTTAGAAAATATTCCTGGAGCCGCCATTGGCCGTAGCCCTTGCTGTTGACCACCATAACTTTAGATTACAAAAATTTGAAATATTTGATTTGTAAACATGTATAGTGTGTGGGCTTTAGGCCCAACTAGATTATTTGTATAGCACACATTCATGTACTACACTCTTACTTGTACTGCACTTACATGTCTCCTATATAAAGACACTCATATATATTCTTTCCGTGTGAAATACAATACTATTAAATTCAGTATTTCTAACATGGTATCAGAGTCACCTTCCTATAGCCATAGTTTTCTGTCCTTACGGTGTATTAAGAGCAATCTTTGTTTTAATCGATGTTTCTTCACTGCGTTCATCTTCTTTGGCTTCCCACTGTTGCCATCAAAACTCTCCGGTATAGTCATGCCACTGTTAAGTCGCATCAACATTATAATACCATTATCTTCCTCAAACCATTGTCATAGACCCAAACTTCATTCAAAGGATCTTCTTAATCTAATCAAATCTCAAGATTTCATCAAGTTTTCATCTTGAGTTTGAGAGGAGGTGTTAGAGATATATTAGCTCATTAGCATAAGTCTAAGTCTAATTCTACTTTGTGTGCAAACCAAGTCTCCTACTTGTACTAGAAGTTTATTAGTTTAGGGTTTAGTCTACTTTATATACATATGTTATGGTTTATTGTAATACAGATTTTGTACTACACTCTTCTATAATAAAGATGTAGCCCTTAAGGATTTCCTCTGTAGATGTAAGTCGTAATATTGAACCACGTAAGCCTTGTGTTCCTATTCTATGCTTCTCTCTCCCGCATATATTCAAGCATGTGGTCTTTATATTACTCAAGCCAAGTATGCTTCTGACCTTTTGTCTTAAGTTGGACTCACTGACAGCAAGACCATTGACACTTCAGTTGAACTTAATGCGCATCTGACTCCCTTGGGGAGGAAACCATTTTCTAATCCTTCTTTTTACAGATGATTGGTTGGCAGCCTAGTTTATCTCATAGTTACTCAGCCAGACATTTCCTATACTATTCATTATGTAAGCTAGTATCTGTCTTCTCCACGATCAACTCACTACGCTACTGTTCTGCACATTCTTTGACACTTGAAGGGCACTCTCTTCCATGGCCTTTTCTACTCAGCTCAGTCTTCTCTTGTACTCTGTGCATTTTTTGATGCTGATTGCAAAGGAGATCTCACTGATCATAGGTCCACCACTGATTATTGCTTTCTCCTAGGCCCTTCTTTGATTTCCTGGCGAAGTAAAAAACAAACCTTTGTGACCTGCTCCAATACTGAAGCAAAATATCGTGCCCTTGCTGATACCACATCTGAGCTTCTTTGGCTACGATAGCTTCTTAAGGATTTAGATGTGTCCGCATCTTCTGCTACTCCTCTTTTTTGCCCTAGCCCCCAAAAAAAAAAAATGTACATAAACAGGCTTTTAAACAATAGGGCTAATGAAATACAAGACAAGTGTAGGCTTGTTTATGGGTATGGTAATGAATTTGTTATGATCTTGAAAAATAAACTCATATCTTATAAACTATTAATCTCACAATAATTACTTTCTTATTTTATATTTGAAATTGGTCAAGAAATACTCATTACTTGAGAATGTTCGTTTTTAGACCCCTGTTAAACTAAATTGTTTAACCTAGTTATTTAACCAAGTGAATACTTACTTTTATTATTCAAATATAGGTTAAAAAAATAAAGTCATATTATGTAAAGTAGCGAAAAATAAAGAACACAATGATATGATCACTCAGGAAAACCAAACCGGTAAAAAACCTAAGGAGGATTTAATCTAACTATCCTCAAGGTAAAAAGTAAATCCATTATAGAGAATCGAAATTTACAATAAGACTTAGACCACTAACATCCTATTGCTACCTCATGTAGAACTTACTGACACGACCACGTGCAAGCTCCGAATCCACGGACTCCTTCTCTATTAGGCCTTTGCAACACAAGCATCCACATTTGTGATAAAAAAAACATAAACTCTCCTGTTTGTGACTCCAAGACCACCCTTGAAGATTTAGATCATCAACACCTTTGATGACTAGAGAAGGCAGCAACCTCTACAACACTAGATCTTGAGATTCTTCAAGGAATAACATCGGTAGAAGATATGAGAGAGCTTTTTGGGTACAAAAACCTAGATACAAAGAAGGCAAACTCTTATCTCTCTGAAAAGCCTTATTAAAAACGTGCATAGAGTTTCCTTTATTTACTAGAAGAAGTAGATCTAAAACCCTAATCATTTTTGGACTTGAACTGCTATTTGACCTAATTAAAATTCTGCAGATACGACACTCAATTGATCAAACCTATCTCTCAATCGATCAAACCAGGCAAATTCTGAAATCTTCTTTTTGTAGCTTACTTGTTCTTGAATCTTGACTTAAATCACCTTGAGTATTGTCTAATAATACCTATAAACTCTAGGATCTATATCTAGACAAGTTTGTATTCACGATTTGCCAATTGTTCTAAACTTTTAGAACCTAACAGAGAATAATAATAATTTTAGTTATAATGTTTACGGCTGGGGTCACACACCACTTCTATTACAAGTATGCTCTTTTTTTCTTTTATATTAATGATGGTAAAGACTAAATGGCAATCAATCAGACTACTTTATCTCCCAATAAAATTTTCTTGCAATCTTGGATTCAGACCGAAAATCACAAAAAATTCTTACACAAAATTTCTTGTCTCCCACGTTATAAATTTGCCACTTTCTTGAGATAGAAAATTGCCAAATAAGCCCTTCTTCAACCATATTATTATTGCCTATAGGGCTTCCCCACTAGTGTTCTGCTCTGCCATACTCTTCTTCTTGCATGCATACTTTTATCCAGTGGAGTCAATACTGTACCGTACCAGCCGGTATAGCCGGAATTTTTCATACCGGCAACTTGGCCGGTACACAAACATGGCTATTTCATACCATTTTTGTACCGGAGCTTACCGGGTTGTACCGGAAAAACTGGGAAAAAATCGGATACCGGCCGGAAAAAGAACACTAGACGGTAAAAGAAAAACAAGAAAAATGGAAATTTTGTGATTAACAGTAAAAGAAAATACCATGTAACCCATAATACCACCGTTGTCAGCACTGTTTCAAAAGTGTCTAGCTATTCTTCTTCTTCTTCACGCCCATCCCTCCATCCATCTACCTCTCTCAGTTTGCAGTTTTTATGTTTTTATTTTTGAAGGCTTGTTTCCTTTATTGTGACTTTTAAGAGTAAAGCAAAGGTAAAGGGGGTTTGCTTTTTATTTTTAACTTGTGGCAGTGTGCCCTTTGACACACCCACGTGAATTGCTATAAAATTGATTTTTTTTTTTTTTAATAATGCAAAGAAGTTTCAAACAACATTTTAATAAATTTCTGGCAGTATGCCCTCTGACGCACCCACGTGAATTGTTGTAAAATTTTGACTTTTTTTTTTTTTTTTTCTAATGCAAAGAAGTTTCAAACGGCATTTTAGGTGAAAAAAGTTTTTGTACTGTCAGTAAGTGATGTTATTATTGTTATTATTATTATTATTATTATTATTATTAAAGAAGTAGGACCATCAATTCCCTATTATTATTAATATTATCTAGTTGAAATTTTAACTAGAGATTAACATATTAGATGAGATAAAGATTTATAAATTTAAACTTTTTAATAAATTATATGAATTTTGGTTTTATATATATAAAATAGCGGTAAACCCAAAACGGTACACCGGTATTGACCGGTATGTACCGATATTGACCGATACTCGAAATATATCGTACCGCTGGACAAACCGGTACAGCCTCCGGTATGTTATTGACTTCTTTATTTTTATCCTTCTCTTATGGTGTGGCTTGCTAGTCACCTTTGTGGTTGGAGGGAATAATGAGACAGACCACTTGGCTTTGCTTGAGTTCAGAGCCAAGATCATATATGATCCTTTGGGGGTTATGACATCTTGGAATGACAGCATCCACTTTTGCCAATGGCGAGGGGTTACTTGTGGTCGTCAACATCAAAGGGTCATTATGTTGGACCTGCAATCTTCGAAATTGGTAGGCTCTATATCATCACATGTTAGAAATTTAAGTTTTTTAAGAAATCTAATTCTCCAAAACAATAGCTTTCATTATGAAATCCCTCAAGAAATTGGTCGTTTACACAAATTGCAATCCTTATTGCTACATAATAACACACTTAGTGCGCGTTTGGATACCGTTTATTTTACTGAAAATTGAAATCTAAAAACAATAAAAATAAACTGTTCATGCTTGAAAGTACTATGTATATGCCTGATTGCACTGTTCATGTCCTATGAACAATGCAAGAGGCGCTGGACTTAAAAAAAAGAAAAAAAAAATCAGCTAGACGCAGACATGGGAAGCACAAAACACGCTTCCCAAACAAACCCTTAGTGGCAAAATTCCTAACAATTTATCTAGTTGTACCAACCTCGGAGTCCTTGATTTTAGTTACAACCTTTTGGTCGGGAAATCCCTGCAACTTTTGGCACTTTGTCAAAACTCCATGTCTTTTCTTTTTCCAAAAATAACCTGACAGGAAGTATCCTACCTTCTCTTGGAAACTTATCATTTCTAGAGATATTTTATTCACATATAATAATTTCGGTGGGATTATCCCTTACTCTTTTGGCCAATTGACCAAAATTTTACATTTTAGTGTGTTTGGAAATAGCTTATCTAGAACAATTCCTTCCTCAATGTTCAATCTATCTTCATCAGTACTCTTTGATCTAGAATTCAACCAAACCCAAGGGCATCTTCTGTCGAACATAGGTATCACTCTATCAAATATGGAAGATTTATCCATTTCTTATAATCAATTTTCTGGATCTATTCCCATTTCAATATCTAATGCCTCGAATCTAAATGCACTTGCATTGGATGGTAACAAATTTAGTGGAAAAGTTCCACTTTGGAGAAGCTGTACAAAATGGCATTTCTTTTAATTGACCAAAACAACCTTGGAAATGGAGGGGCTAATGACTTGAGTTTTCTATGTTCTCTGACAAATGCCACCAATCTGACCAAGCTACATATAGATGTGAATAAGTTTGGGGGAGAGTTGCCCAAGTGCATTGGCAATTTCTCAACTACTCTAAACTCATTAATTCTAGATCATAATAAAATATTTAAAAGTATTCCAATAGAGATAGGGAATTTGATCAACTTGGAGAAACTCAACATTGAGCAAAAAAAAATTATCAGGTAATATTCCGTCTGAAATTGGAAAACTTTAGAAGTCAAAAATTTTGTTATTAAATACAAACAATTTGTATGGAAGCATTCCATCATCTATTGGAAATTTAACTTTCTTGACAAAATGCAATTTATACAAGAATGATCTCCAAGGTAACATCCCTTTAAGTCTAAGCAAGTGTCAAAATTTGATTTATTTGGATCTTGCTAATAACAAGCTTAGTGGTTCACTATCGCCACCAATCATTGGTCTCTCATTCTCAACATTTTTTATAAATTTGTCGACCAATCAATTTACTGGTGTGCTTTCCATGGAAATTGGAAAATATGAAAATCTAGAAATATTAGATATTTCCAAAATATGTTGGTTGGGAAAATTCCAACAAGTCTTGGAAGTTGTATAAAACTGGAATATCTACTCATGGGAAGAAACCACTTTCAAGGGATCATGCCACTATCTTTGGAATCATTAAAAGATCTTCAATATCTAGATTTTTCGAACAATAATTTTTCAGGCCAAATTCCAAAAATTTTGGACCACTTTGTCTTTTTGCAATATTTAGATCTATCCAACAACCATTTTGAGTGTAAGGTACCAACGGAGGGAGTTTTCAAGAATATCAGTTCAATGTTTATTAAGGGAAATGGAAAGCTTTGTGGGGGTACACATAAGTTTAAGCTTCCTAAATGCAATTTTGAAAAACCTAAGAAGAGGAAGTTGAACCTTACATTGAAGTTAATGATATCTATCTTTTCTGGACTTATTGGAGTTTCTGTGATTCTGTTACTTCGATATCATTTTTCTTTAAGAAAGAAAAGAAAAATGCCTCAAGTGACGTAGGAAATTTGCTTTTGAATTTATCTTTCCAAAGTCTCCTAAATGCAACCAATGGGTTCTCTTCTAAATTTAATAGGTGTGGGTAGTTTCGGGTCCGTGTATAAAGGAATTCTTGATGAAGGTAGATGTGCAATTGCAATCAAGGTGCTTGACCTTTTGCGTTATGGAGCTTCCAACAATTTCAAAAGTAGAGTGTGAGGCTCTATGAAATATTAGACATCAAAATCTTGTAAAGGTGCTCACATCATGTTCTAGCATTGACTGTCAAGGTCATGATTTTAAGGCTTCAGTAATGGAGTTCTTGGAAAATGGCAACCTAGATGAGTGGCTACATCCAACTCCAAGAATAAATAAAACTCTTGAGGAACCAAGGAGTTTGAGTCTTCTTCAAAGATTGAATATTGCCATTGATGTTTCTAATACATTGGATTATCTTCATCATCATTGCCAAACTCCAATTGTTCATTGCAACCTCAAGCCTAGTAATATTCTTCTTGATGCTGAATTGATTGGACATGTAGGTGATTTTGGCCAAGGAAGAGTTCTTTCTAGTGCCATCCAAGATTCTTCTCATAACCAATCAAGCTCTATCGGGATAAGAGGAACTGGTTATACTCCTCCAGGTAAATATCATTGTCATTTCTTATATTTAATTGTTTTCCTTTTCCCATAATATTCTATTATATTATGAAGCCTTAAAGGGACAATTTTAACATGGATGTACTGTAGCCAGAAGAACGAATTTTATATAACTAATTTTCTATTTATCTTAAATCTTTTTCTTATTAAATGCCATTGAAAGTTCTCCTATTAATACCAATGGGTTATGTATCTTCTCCTCTATCTGACACAAAACAAATGTTCACATCACATATATGTTAAGTGTAATTGCAAAGTATGGAGTGGGGAATGAAGTCTCAACTTATGGTGATGTCTATAGTTACGGTATATTATTGTTAGAGATGTTCATAGGAGCCAAAAACCTATTGATAACATTTTCCAAGATAGCTTAACCCTTCATAACTTTGTTAAAGCAGCTTTCACTACGCACACAAAAAAAAAAAAGGTCCTATAGCCGCGTTTTTTGCCTTTTTTGTAAGCCACGTTTTCAATTGTGGCCTAAAACCCGTAACTATAGATCCTACCCTTCTTTGTGATAGAGAAGAAGGGGAGACAAGGGTAAATGACATAACTCGTAATAAGAGCCAAAATGGAAGTCCAAAAATTCAAGAATGCTTGACTTGTAAACTTGGAATTGGAGTAGCTTGTTCAGTTGAATTCCCAAGTGAAAGGATGAACATGGGTGCTGTTATAATTGAGCTACACGCAATTCGATAGAAACTTCTTGAAAGTAATCTTCGCAGACAAAGGCTTGAAGCCACAGGTAAATTTTGTGTCTTGTTAGATGTTGGTGCAAACACAATAATAATGGAAATAACACAACGAGAAACTAAATAATACTTCTAAATATTATTAATTTAAAGTGAAAATTAAACAACACTATTTGGACTAAGATGCGACACTCGTTCTCTTTAAAGAGATTCAAGCCCTTGGTTGGCTAAACTTTGTAACTAGTGTAAACCTTCTCTAACTTGTCTCCCCTATGATACAATATCCTAACAAGTTTCGTATGGCTAGAACAACCTCTACACAAAGTGTTCAAGTCCGAAGCTCCACTAGAAAGAACGCCCTGCCTTGCCAAGAACCTCTCTATTTTTTTTAGTGTTTATTTGCAATAACTTGGATTGGGTCTAGATGAGTTTATTTGTAGGCTCAATGGGCCTCACGAAATTACTACCCAAATTAATATGATAAATTAGAAATGGGTGTTACAAGATTAATTGTTAGATATTAATCTAATGGGCTGGAGTTACAAAATTAATAGTGAGATAAGGAGTTTCTAAAGAATGTATAGTCCCAAACGGATAGTCCATTAAGTGGGTTAATGGCTTTTCATTTTCCATAATAAAAATGGAGTATTAATGAGGGCCATTTACTCACCAACGGACATGATAATTATTCTGAATGGGCTGTCAAGTAGGAGGATCCAAGAGGCTGATTCATTTCCATTTTTGACATCTCCACTCTTCACCTCCCCCTTGCACACGTATCTAGCCCAATATCTGAGTCAATTCATATTAGTCCATTAATCACCACAATTAAAAAGAACAAAATAGTCTTTCTCCTTTTCAATGCGGGATTAAACATTTTCACTAACTCCTTATCTTCCATATTCACTCTCACATCTTTACATTTATATTGTAAAATTTATTCATTTTAATTAATTAATATTAAAATGCTCCAACATTAGGCATTATAATTTGGTAGGACATCCATATAGTAATTAGAAGACACGTGTCTTTATATTAGTATTTTCAATTTTTTATTTTGGCAAAGCAGAAAAGATAACTATTAATTAAAATAAGATTAAAATTTTAACTTACAAATTAAGTTATTGATAATTGCTATCTTTTGAATTCTTTTTATTTTAGGGAAAACGTCATTTTAGTATAGTATCATTTTCTGAAGTCCAAAGCTTATTATTTACAATATTGAAATTATCTTCCTTCACTACAGGTGCACGAGGATTATGGTTTATTCACATGGTTGTTATCATGATTTTCTGCTTATGATATATAAGATTGGAGAAATTTATAATCAATCTTATTGCTTCCCTGTTGTTGTCATGTATTTTTGTTTTCTTCTGTATCAAGTATGTAAAATTTTCATCATTAATAAACTTTGTGTTTTAATGTACTATTGAAGATCTTATAGCTAAAGCTTTATCTTTATCCTTTTTTCTTTTTTTTTTTTTTGAGAAATTTATAGCTAAACAACTATTCATAATATAGACCCTATTGAATTACAATCTTGAGAAATTTCAGGGCTGATATATGAAGACTAAATTTTTGCATAGAAACATGGATTTTTCCATGCAGCCTCAACTATATTTTCTCTTGCCTTCTGTTATGTATGTTTACTGTTTACCTTCTAATTGGGTTGTCTTTGTCAATACGTAACAAAAAGGGGGAGAAATAAATGAAATTTGGAACATGTTTGAAAAATGTTTTTAACTGTTTTTATTTTGGGGGGATGAAATTGTTTTTGAAAATGGGAGAAAATAAAAGTTTTTTATTTATCTAACTTAGGGGTAAAGTTAATTTGCATATATTTTACTTGCTGTTATTGCATATTTGTTAATTGTTGTTTATCTGTCTTTATTTCCACACATGCATTGATGTGCTTTTTTGAGTGTTTCAGGAAAGACAGGTACATTCCTATCAAGACCTTCTGCCTTTTCTTGCAACTTTTGGGTTAGAAGTCTTAGATTGGGTTTTGTGATGTATTTGGGCATTTTATTGTATATAGGCATTATGTTGTATGTAAGTTTTGTCACAAATTGCCAAATGGAGAGATTGTTAGGATTTGAGTTTGTAGTGTTGGCAAACCATGGCAAAAAGTAAGTCTCATTGAGTTAGAATGGTGTATTTTCAAGTCCAAGACAAAAAACTCAAGTTCAAGATGAAAAAAGTGAGATGCAATCTGGTTCTCTCGATTGCTCTCAACTGCTATTCGATTGGTCGAAAGTCGCAAATTAGAAAAAAATAGTAAACGTAAAAAACCTATAACTTGACCGTTTCAAGCCCAAATTGCAATCTATTTTTTACAATATTTAAAGGACATTATAAGCTAATCCTAAGAGGGTTTTTTTAGAAAAAGGAGAGTGCATATTGTGCCTCCAATTGTAAATCTAGGGTTTTTGTACCCAAAGCTCTCTAAAATCTCTACCGGTAATATTCTTTCAAGAAACTCAAGATCTAATGTTGTAAAAGTTGCTACATACAAGATAAATAACTGTTGATGGCCTAACCCTTTGAGTGGGATCTCAGAGTCACAAACATTGGTGTTTGTGTTAAGCAAATTCAAATAGAAGAGTCCATAGAGTCGGAGCTGCATGTGGTTATATGAGTAAGTACTACAAGAGGTAGCTTAAGATTTTAGGGAGAAGATCTATTGTAAACTTCCGTTCTATCATAGTAAATTTGTTTACCCTGAGGATAGATTAGGTTAAATCCTCCCCAAGTTTTTTACCTTGAAACTGTTAGTTTCATTGGTTTTCCTAGGTAATCATATCTCTTGTCTTCTTTACTTTTTTGCACTTAGTGATATGATTGTTTGTGTTTAACCTAGATCTGAATAATAAACCTAAGTAACTACTTAGTTAATTAATTAGGTTGAACAAATCTAGTTTATAGGGGTCTAAAAGAACAAACAAACACTATGTGCGGCTTTTTTGTGTTTGCTATATTCATTCAATAGTGTCGCTTGCTTGCTGTGATATTATTCTCTTATTGTGTCCCCCTTTGAATTATATTTGGGGTTTTTCTTTTCATACTTACAAATCCATCTAATCTTGATGGAGGTCCCTAAAAGAGTAATCTTATTCTGATCCAAATTAAGGATGATTCTCCCTTCAACACTTAAGAATGGGCTATGACGCATGGGTATGTGTTGTGGATTCTAATTGGCAATGGTCTAATTCTAGGGAATTTTAACAATTTTAACAACTTGTATAATTCAAAATTAATTTCATGAATGTTGACGGAGTAATGTATCAACAAAATTTAATTTTGGTTAATCTTAACAATTTAAGGTTTAATTCAATTAATATGGTGAATTTAATTTCAACAATTGAAGATGTAATTTTAAGTTATTTTGTGAGTTTCAACCATTCAAAATCAATTCAAATTAATTTTGGTGAATTTTAACCAATTAAAAAATGTAATTTAGAATAACTTTGTGACGTTTAATAACTTAGGTGTAAGTGAAATTGAATTTTCATGAATTTTATTTATTGAAGGTGTAATTCCAAATAATTTTAGAGAATTTAATTTCAACAATTGAAGATGTAATTTTAAGTTATTTTGTGAATTTCAACCATTCAAAATCAATTCAAATTAATTTTGGTGAATTTTAACCAATTAAAAAAAATGTAATTTAGAATAACTTTGTGACGTTTAATAACTTAGGAGTAAGTGAAATTGAATTTTCATGAATTTTATTTATTGAAGGTGTAATTCCAAATAATTTTAGAGAATTTCGATTATTCAAATTCATTTAGGTGAATTTCAGTCATTCAAAAAGCATTTCAAAATAAATTTAATAAATTTGATCCATTCAAAATGTAAATAAACTTTGATGGAAATTTTGTCCTTTTTTTTTTGTGCACTTGAGCTTTTGTGTCCTTTTTTTTAGGCAAAAATACAAAACTAACCCTTTAACTTTCACATTTTTTCATTTCAGTCCTCTAACTTTTAGTTTTGTCAATTTAGTCATCTAACTTTCAATTTTTGTCAATGCAGGGCTCCATTACATGGCTGTTAGTGGCTGCCGTTAGAACTACTAAAACGATGTCATTTTGTACTTTTTTAAAATTTGAAATTAAAAGAAAATAAGAAAAATCTGAAAAAAAAAAGACATTAAGGGGAACCAAGAAACGATGCAAGGGGAGCAAGACAAGCCAAAGTATCAGGTCCCACCTGGGGTTCTGTCAGCTATAGTGACGATTGCTCTGTTGGGCACCACGATTGGTCAACTGGTGTTTGGTAGACTCGGGGACCGAATAGGAAGGCAACACGTGTATGGCATAGCATTGATGATAATGGTGCTGAGCTCACTGGGCTGTAGCTTTTTGATTTGCAAATTGAGAGAGTGTGTTATGGTGAGCCTCTCGTTTTTCAAGTTCTTTTTAGGGGTTGGGATTGGTGGCGACCACCCTTTGTCGGCAACGATTATGTCGGAGTTCGCTAACAAGAGGACATGTGGTGCCTTCATAGCCGCTGTGTTTTCGATGCAAGGGTTTGGAATCTTGGCATCATCGACGGTTACAATGGTCGTGTGTGCCATATTCGAGCATGTGTCGAAGTCAAACTACCCCTTGCGTCATTTCTTGGTTCCCTTAATTTTTTTTTCCCATATTTTTCTTATTTTTTTTAATTCCAAATAAAAAAAAGTGCAAAACAGTGTCATTTCAGTGGTTCTAACGGCAACCACTAATAGCCATATAACGGAGCCCTATATTGATAAAAATTGAAAGTTAAAAGATTGAATTGACAAAACTAAAAGTTAGAAGACTGAAATAAAAAAAAAAAAGTGAAAGTTAGAGGGCCAATTTTGCATTTTTTCATTTTCTTTAATATTGGGTTCATGAGAATTGGGATTTTGAAGTGAACCAATTGGTCTTATCTGGGCCCAGGTACGTGGTTTATGTAGTTGCTTGCTCAATTCAGTTTGGCCCAATCACTTTTGACCAAATGCCAGTTTAGAATTGGGCTCATCATGGATCAAGCCTAATGTTAATCTAACCAGTAGTCAATGTGTTTGGGACAAACCTTGCTTGGTTTGACTAGACTCATTTGGGATCGGACTTAATCTTATGACTACATTTTTCCTTTTTCCTTTTTTTTTTTTTTTTTTTTTTCATCCAACTCATTTTTCATATAAAAAAAAAATGGCAGAAACAGTGGGAGCGAAAATGCTCCCATCAGATTTCCAAGTTTCACATTATTTTATTTTGTGCTAATAAAAATAGAATATGAGGTCTTATAGTTGTACCTAGATCATATATTAGGATTTTTGTTTAAATTTTAATTTTAATAGGATATTAAGAATTGTTTGCTTGAACATAATGCTCTCAATTGCGGTCATCCTACTCTTCTTAAACCACTAAGATTTTAAACCCCATTCCACTTTCACGTTATATGTTGTTTGTAAACTTGGCATAGATTGAACCATTCTCTTGGAAAATTTTAGAGGAATAACAATTGAGGAATTAGTGTAACTAAGTAGTCAGACTTGCGTGATACATGAAGAAATTTGGTGTTATATATTTTTTAATGTAAAAAATGAAAATAGTAAATGAGACTCAGTAAATGTTAGTCCAAAACCCTTTTAAAATGATGTAATTGGAGTTCCAAACATTACACCAAAAAAAGTGATATAATTGGACCAAATGGACTAGATGGGACCGATTTGACCCAAATGGATCGAAGTGGACTAAAACAGACTGAATGGGACCGATTGGACTGATGTCGACCAAATAGACCAAAATGGGTAGAAGTGGACCAATAAAAACCTACTGTCATTTTTACCATGAAGTATTTTCCCACCCGTCTATTTGCAACAACTAACAGCCAACATGCAGCACAAAGAAAATAAACCTACTTATAATAAAGACCCTAACTAAAAAGGTATACATAAATTGTTAAGAGTCTTGTATTTCATGAGTATTATCGCCTCTCTTTTATTAGAAGAACTATGATTCAAAGTGTTCAACAAACCATCCCGCCATTTTTAGTAACTATCAAATTATCAACACAACAAAAAAAAAAAATGTTCTAAATATTTAGATTTTTTAAAAAGAAAATACATAAATTTAGATGAACTCCATTAAAGGTACAAAAGTGAAACAAAATCACAAACAAAAATGGAAATAAGAAAAAGAATATCATCAATACTCCAAGTAACACATACGTGTATGGTACTATATCACACTTAATGTTGGAAATAAAGGAGAGATAATACCTGAATTTTCCTTGGAAATTACACAATTTGATTTACCAAAAAGAGGTGGCGGAGATGAGGCGTGGACCAAGTCATTGTCTTGAGACAAATCATGCCGTCTACGGTATATCCGATGTAATTAGACAAATAGTTTCTGCACGTTGTCCCCAGGATACAACAGCCCAGCCACCTTTGCTGATTATCCTTGCGAGCCTACACTACTCGTAGGATATAAGCTCTCTATAGTACTTTCTTTTCCTAGAAAAATTTTGTAAAAGAAAAAATGTTTTTTTTGAGTAATAAGAAGCAAAAGATGGTTAGTGTTTAAAAAATATTGTTTCTGAAAAGTTTGTAGCTTTGTAATTCAAAATAAAAGTGTATCTGATCTATTTTTTTCTTTTCATATATATATATATATATATATATATAGCTAGACACGTTGCTTGTCCTTAGCTAAAAATTTAAATACGTTTGCTATCCTTAAAAGCTTTAAATGATCATAAAATTTTTGAAATCAATGCCTGAGTTAATAGCTTTCTTGTTATATATAAATATATATATTATATATAACCGGTCAAAACTTTCCTTTTTTTTTTTTTTTTTTAAGTTAGTACGTTGAGGCAGACAAAACAAGTTTGTCTTTTTAGTTTTAAGATGCCTTTTAAAAATGACAGCCCCTACGTGGCTGTCATTTAAATACTAAATAATGATATCCTTTGAAATTTGACTATACACAATAATTACAACCAAGAATGGAAAGTACTATATAATGCTATAATCCATCAACTGTAAATTATATAAATATATAGTTGTACAATATCTTATACTTTCTATCTATACCGTTACTATTAAATATATTAAAAGAAACGTTTTAAAGCAAAAGTTTATAAAGGAAAGTATACTAAAAGTTGGCAATATATGGTATTAAAATTCACATTAATTTTCAGAGATTTTCTAATTAAAACCATTGACAATAGCTATTCAAATTTTGAATTTTCAAAATTTAGCAATTAACGCATTTGACATTAAGGGATAATTGATTTCCTCAATTCACATAAATGAGTATTAAAATTAATATGATATTTTTTATAAAAATATCCAACAATCCCCCACTTATTTTTATAAAAAACAAATAGATGGTAAGAACAAATTTTTTTTTTTTTTCTCGGTTAAGTAGAACATTATGCATAATGAGAGTGCCAATGGCTTGAACCCTCATTTAGTGTTTCAGCAACATTGTTCCAAAGTTAATAGTGATCTAAGTCTTGAACTATAACTTTTTCTATGGATACAAAACATTACATCACACACATAATATTCCAGTACTCTACTACGAGCTTTTAAGCCAGCACATTACGGCCTTGTGCTTTATCCCAGCATTCATGAGCTATTTAGAGAACTAGCCCCATTCTCAAAGGAAGCGGCCTCACTTCCATGCTCACTTAGGTGTGGCTATCAAGGATGTTCTTGTAACTCTAACATCCCACTCATAAGAGCTATAGTCCACATTAAGAGTTTTTAATAAATAAAAATAAAAACTCATCCTATATAACGTTACAAGATACATGCACGCACACCATAGGGAGGGACATGAGTATTATTACTCATACATATATTTAGTGCATGTTAATCAAACTACTCTATGATTAGTTTTTCCCTTTGAACCTAGTTCTTGGGATCTCCAATCCCTAGGTAGGGTATCCTCATAGGTAGTTTATTCTTCTTTGGGCTTAAGTCCCATCCCCCTCGATGCTATCCAGATCTTTTCTCTAGCTAGAGCTTTAATTAATGGATCCGCAATATTATCATTTGTACTAATATAATCAACATTTATGGTACCATTGTTTATGTATGATCTCACAGTACTGTGTTTTCTTCTAATAGATCTGGATTTACCATTATAGTATTTGTTGCGCACTCTAGCAATAGTGGCAGTACTATCACAATGAATTAAGACAGGTGAAATAAGTTTCTCCCACGTGGGAATTTCAGATAATAAATCTCGTAACCAACCCGCTTCTTCACTAGCTGAAGATAAGGCAATTAATTCTGCCTCCATGGTGGATTTAGCAATAATCTGTTGTTTTTTAGATTTCCAACTTATTGCTCCACCACCTATAGTAAATACATAGCCAGTGGTAGACAAAGAATCACCTGATAAGGTGTTCCAACTAGCATCACTATATCCTTCAAGAACAGCAGGATATCTTTGATATAGCAAACCATAGTGCGCAATTCTTTTTAAATATCTCATTAATTGAGTCATGGCATTCCAATGCTCAAAATTAGGTTTGGTAGTAAATCTTGCTAGAACTCCTACGGCATAAGCAATATCAGGTCTAGTACAATCAGTAGCATATCTAAGACTTCCAATAATACTAGCATATTCCTTTTGATTGTAAATATCATTTTCATCTTTAGTAGGAAAAAGATGCACACTAGAGTCAAAAGGAATACTTGCAGGTTTACAATCAAAGTAATTATATTTTTTCAAAAAATTTTCTATATAATGAGATTGATCTATAACTATGCCATTTGAAGTTCTAGAAATTTTCATGCCAAGAATCACGTTAGCTTCTCCTAAATCTTTCATATCAAAGTTATTTTTAAGAAGCATTTTGGTAGCATTTATAATATCCATATTAGGACCAAAAATTAGAAGATCATCAACATTTAAACAAATTATAACATGAGCATCATCAAAAGTTTTATAATATATACATTTGTCACTTTCATTTGTTTTAAAACCATTAGAAAGCAAACATTGATCAAATTTCTCATGCCACTGTCTAGGTGCTTGTTTTAAACCATATAGAGATTTTAATAATTTACATACCTTATGTTCATTACTTGGCATTGTAAAACCTTCTAGTTGGTCCATATAAATTTCTTCTTCTAAATCTCCATTTAGAAATGCCATCTTTACATCCATTTGATGTATCATCAAATTATGAATAGCTGCTATAGCAATCAATAATCTAATAGACGTAACTTTAGTAACAGGAGAAAAAGTGTCGAAAAAATCAATATCTTCTTTTTGTTTAAAACCTTTAGCTACAAGCCTTGCTTTGAATTTTTCAATAGATCCATCAGGTTTTAATTTTCTTCTAAGTACCCATTTACATCCAATTGTTTTACAACCTGGAGGTAAATCTACAAGTTTCCAAGTATTATTAGAGATAATATAATCCATCTCATCATTGATGGCTTCTTTCCAAAAACCTGAATCAGGAGAAGATAAAGCTTCCTCTAAGGAAGTAGGGTCACCTTGTAAATTATACACATAATATTCAGGACCAAAAATCTTTTCAATTCTAGGTCTTTTACTCCTCCTAGGTTCAAACTCATATTCATTAACATCTTTTGACTTAGATGTTGAACATTCAAAATTCTCTTGTTGTTCAAAACCCCCACTATTTTTATATTTAAATGGAAATTTATTTTCATGAAAAATTGCATCTCTAGATTCAATTATTGTATTATTATCAATATCAAAAAATCTATAAGTTGTGCTATTTAAAGAATAACCTAAAAATACACATGTAGAAGCCTTTACCCCAAGTTTAGGTCTTTTAGGGTCAGGTAGCCTCACATATGCTAAGCAACCCCAAACTTTGAAAAAATTCAGATTTGGTTTATATTTTTTCCATAATTCAAAAGGAGTTAAAAAAGTCTTTTTATGAGGTACTCTATTCAAAACAAAATTTGAAGTTAAAATAGCTTCACCCCAAAAATATTTAGGAGCCCCAGAACTAACAAGCATAGCATTAGTTAAATTTATAAGAGTCCTATTTTTACGTTCAGCTACTCCATTTGAAGATAGAGAATAAGGGGCAGTAGTCTCATGAACAACACCAAGAGATTGAATATAATTATTAAGACCAAGAGTATCATATTCTTTTCCTCTATCAGTTCTAAACCTTTTAACCTTTTTATCAAAAGTATTCTCAACTTCTTTTAAGAAAATTGATAATTTTTCAAAAGCATCACTTTTATTTTTCATAAGATAAACATATGAATATTTTGAAAATTCATCTATAAAGGTTATAAAATACCGATTACCTCCACGTGTCAAGTGTCCTTCAAATTCACAAATATCACTATGGATAAGCTCTAGTAATTCAGTATTTCTTTCAATTAATTTATGAGGCTTTTGAGTAATTTTATTCATGCTACAAATTTCATATTTTTCAAGTTCATTTTCAAGTTTAGGAATTAAACCTAAATCACTCATATTTTTCATATATTTATTATTGATATGACATAATCTACCATGCCAAACATTCACACAAGAAACAATATAAGCAAAACTTGAATTTTCATTCATCTCAACATTAAGTTTAAACATGTCATCACAAGCATAGCCTTTGCCAACAAACATTCCCTTTTTAGAGAGTACATATTGATCAGCCTCGAAGACTTGTTTGAAACCAGCCTTATTCAACAAAAAACTAGAAACTAGATTCTTTCTAATGTTAGGAACATGAAAGACATCTTTGAGAGTGACTTCTCTCCCAGAAGCAAATTTGAGAAGCACCTCTCCAATACCCACAACATCAATGGTATGAGAATCACCAAGCATAATTTTCTTTTTCTCATCCAAGATGGTGTAGGTCTTGAACCAGTTTTTATCATAACAAACATGTCTGGTTGCCCCAGAATCAATCCACCACCCTCCTAAGCCTTCGAGAATATTAATCTCGGTAACCATAGCCACAAGAGGCTCTTCAATGACATTGGCTTGAGCCATAGGCCCATGTTTTCGAAAACGACAATTTCTAGCCGAATGTCCAAGCTTTCCACATACAAAACATGCATAATTGCTATTATTAGTGTGGTTGCCATTATTTGGAGCATGCTTAGGATGGTGTGCTTGGTTCTTTCTTTGATTAGAGTGGGTCTTATGTTGAGGTTGATTTTTGTTTGGCCTACGTTTGAAGTTCCTTTTCTTAGGCCTTACATAGTCATTATTTTTTGCATTGGCTTTTGGCATGTTTTCATTTGAAGAGATAAAATTTACCTTAGGACCATTTGCTCCATGAAGTTCAACAGTTTTGTCTTGGTTTCTTGCCTCTTCCTCCACTCTCAAACGGGTGATAAGGGATTTAATGGAGAGTTCCTTTTGCTTGTGTCTCAGAACTTTGGCAAACTCCTTCCAAGATTCAGGCAGCTTGTCAATGATGGCTGAAACTTGCATTTGTTCATCTACACGAATGCCTTTAGATCGAACATCTTGTGCAATCATTTGGAGTTCATAGGATTGTTCCACCACGGACTTGCCTTCAACCATCTGAAATCTGAAAAATCGGCTACATGCATATTTCTTGGATCCAGCTTCCTCTGTATCATATTTTTGATTCAATGCCTTCCATATCTTTTTGGCTGATTTGTAAGCTTGATCATAATAATCATACAAATCATCAGAAAGACAATTAAGTAAATAATTTCTACAGTAAAGATGATCCTTATCCCATTTCTTAACATCTTTTTCATGTTGAGAAAGATCTTCTTCAGTCAATTGTTCAGATTTCTTTTTCTTTGGTTTTTTCTCAGTTAACACATAAGCCACATTCAAAAGAGTAAGATAAAATAAAGTCTTTTGTCTCCACCTCTTAAAGTTAACACCACCGAAGCGGAATGGCTTATTAAGATCACCCGCTTCAGAGGAATTAGACATAACATTACCATTTTCCAAGGATGATTTTGTGTTCTCCATATCGATTTGTCTAAAATTGTTGGAAATAAAGGAGAGATAATACCTGAATTTTCCTTGGAAATTACACAATTTGATTTACCAAAAAGAGGTGGCGGAGATGAGACGTGGACCAAGTCACTGTCTTGAGACAAATCGTGCCGTCTACGGTATATCCGATGTAGTTAGACAAATAGTTTCTGCACGTTGTCCCCAGGATACAACAGCCCAGCCACCTTTGCTGATTATCCTTGCGAGCCTACACTACTCGTAGGATATAAGCTCTCTATAGTACTTTCTTTTCCCAGAAAAATTTTGTAAAAGAAAAAATGTTTTTTGTGAGTAATAAGAAGCAAAAGATGGTAAGTGTTTAAAAAATATTGTTTCTGAAAAGTTTGCAGCTTTGTAATTCAAAATAAAAGTGTATCTGATCTATTTTTTTCTTTTCATATATATATATATATATATATATATATATATCGCTAGACACGTTGTTTGTCCTTAGCTAAAAATTTAAATACGTTTGCTATCCTTAAAAGCTTTAAATGATCATAAAAATTTTGAAATCAATGCCTGAGTTAATAGCTTTCTTGTTATATATAAATATATATATTATATATAACCGGTCAAAACTTTCCTTTTTTTTCTTTTTTTTTTTTTTAAGTTAGTACGTTGAGGCAGACAAAACAAGTTTGTCTTTTTAGTTTTAAGATGCCTTTTAAAAATGAAAGCCCCTACGTGGCTGTCATTTAAATACTAAATAATGATTTCCTTTGAAATTTGACTATACACAATAATTACAACCAAGAATGGAAAGTACTATATAATGCTATAATCCATCAACTGTAAATTATATAAATATATAGTTGTACAATATCTTATACTTTCTATCTATAACGTTACTATTAAATATATTAAAAGAAACGTTTTAAAGCAAAAGTTTATAAAGGAAAGTATACTAAAAGTTGGCAATATATGGTATTAAAATTCACATTAATTTTCAGAGATTTTCTAATTAAAACCATTGACAATAGCTATTCAAATTTTGAATTTTCAAAATTTAGCAATTAACGCATCTAACATTAAGGGATAATTGATTTCCTCAATTCACATAAATGAGTATTAAAATTAATATGATATTTTTTATAAAAATATCCAACACTTAACTAACATTTTTCTTTTCTTTTCTTCACTTTCTTTCGCTTTTTTTTCAACGTATATTGTCCTTCCTTTTCTTGTCCAGTGTAACATTGTGTTTGTGATCCATTTGATCCAACCACAGCTCATCAAACCCCAAATTAGAGATTGATAATAAATATAAAAATTGGTATCGGTTCCAATTGTGTGATGCAAAAGTAGCAAAAGATGTCTTAACTCTTTAAGAAGCCCGATATCCCAAATGGGCACTGGCTCTATTGGGCCATAGGGAAACATATCTCTTTTGCCGAAGGGCGTAGTTTCCCATTGATAGCCCATATGATCCCAGAGACATTCCAAGGGCTAGAGTAGTGGGCAAGCCCTACGGTTGTAGAGAAAATCCAACATGTAAGGAATATTTGATACCTACAGACTAAACTGACTGGAAGCAGCTAACCCTATATATGCAATGTATTCCCCTTGAATTCCTAAAGCCCGTATGTATGGAACTTTGTTCAATACATGGGCCTCTATTTGTAGGCCTTAAGCATATGTTTGGTTGGGATGAAAAGAGTGGGGATGGAAAATGGGGGAGAGAAATGAATTTTTCATTGTTTGATTGTGGAGTATAGTTTGTTTTAAATAATTTTGAGCTCAAATTTGGATTATAACACTTAAACTGGTTGAATTTGAAAGCGGAATTTGTATTATGGCAGATCGAATTTTTCTTAAAAATTGTGTTTGCTACTATGCTAAAACTTTACTAAAAATTATTTATGCTAAGTGAAATTGTGACTGGTTTGCAAAAAGTATAGAATGCAGTTTTTTCCACATTCAAACAATTTTTGTTGTATTTTTACTTTTTAAATGGTTTACAATGTGACTAGAGTATCTCTCCTCTCTGGTCTATAGCTTCTATTACGGAAAACAATATTAGATCCTTACATCTGTCCTTTCCTCACGGAATGCATTGCATTTTCGTGGGAAACCCAAAAAAAAAAAAAAAAAAAAAAAAATCAGCATAGTCTCCCAAGTCCTTGTAGTGCTCTGGGTTAGGTTATACTCACTTTATTGCGCAGGTCTGCGATTAGTATGTTATAATATATGTATAACATTCTTCAAAAAAAAATTATATTGAAGCACTACATCAAGTTATAGCGCTATAGAAATTTTAGTTAGAATAATAATATTTCCTATAACTTTCTTCCCTTATTTTAATTCTAGGCGTCTATGCACTTTTAGTCACTACATTTAGACGCTTTTCCATTTTGGTCCCTACATTTTCATTTTACCACTTTTAGTCCCTAAACCAATTAACGCGCGACATTTAAGTCATTGCCGTCAGCCAACAAACGAAAAAAACATATGTGGCTGACGGAGAAATAAAATAAGGTTATTTTTTTACACGTGGCATGCCCCACTTCGACATGTGGCTTTCCCACCCCAAACCCAGTCACAGGTATGTCACGCGAGGCACTCACCAACCAATCTGGTGCGTAGACACTAAAAATCCCCAAATCAGACTTGAATCCCTAGAATTACCCTCTCTGTCTCTCTTGAACCATCAGCCTCTCTCTCAAATCACCATCATCAACCATCTCTATCACTTGAAGCCACCATCATCATCAACCATCTCTCAAGATCTTCAACCACTTCGAAGTCTCTGATCAGATGGAAGCTAGCTCTTCAACTAGTTCAAGCTTGAGAAGGAGAGCTCCATTGAGGTGCTATTATGCTAAAAAACCATTGTTAGTCATTTTGTGGACAACAAACAACCCTGGCAAAAGGTTTTATGGTTGTCCAACCTACTGGGTATTTCAATTTGAGTATTTTGTTTTACTGGGGTTCAAATTTTATTTTGTTTTTTTGTTTAAATTCTTCTTTGGTGGTGGAAGTTTATTTTTCAATTTTCTTGTGTTTCATTGTTAAGTGCTTGGTTCACATTTTAGGTTGGGCGAATGTGTAAATTCTTCCAATGGTGTGATGATGAGATATGTGAACATGGTAAGGTGCTTATCCCAGAGCAAAGGCAACGGATTATCACACTAGAGGCCGAGGTTGCGAGTTGCTACAAGAGAGAGAAGTTTTACACTGTAGCTTTGGCATTCTTATTGATATTTGGGATTTGTCTTTGTAATTGCCCGTTTGGTTAGATAGGTAGTGGAAGTTCAGTTAGGCAACAAGTGGGAAGTGAGGAAGTGTTTATGTTTGGTTAGGTGGGTGGTGGAAGTAATTGTTTGGTTAGCATGTTACATAGATGGGGGAGTTTCAATATCCTGTAATTGCTAATGTATAGGGCTGGCAGTGTGTAAACTTTTTGGTTAGGTAGTTAGCATGGAAACACATGCTGGTCTTTTTTTGTACCATTCTTGGAATGAAATGAATACCCTTGTTCCTGGATGACTGGACTAGCAATGTGTTGGTGATGTATTATGCAATGGTAATTATTGTAAACTTGCCTAATTAATCTATGAATTTGTGCCTAAATATTGTGAATCTGTGCCTATATACTATGAATCTATGCATATTTACTGGGAAGCATAGTTAAGTCAGGCATACCTTTACTATTTCCTAGCCCAAGATGTATTTGGCTTCAAGGCCCTCGTTATGGGTGAAATTTGCAAATAATGCACCAATTGATTGTTAAATCTTAAAGTAAATAACAATTTGAGCTATTTTCTTGATCCTACTCCTGAAATGAGAAATAAATACTATCCTAGCAAACCTGTCAGTATCTTTTTTTGGGCAAAGGGAAAGAAACAAGGTTTGAAGGAGGAGTAAAACAAACCTGTCAGTATATGTTTTAAACATGAAATATAGAAACTTTATATACCAATGGTCCAAGGATATCAACACATATATACAACAAACCTGTCAGTATCACTAGTGTCAAGATATATAACAAAGCTCAATAAAATATCTAACATAGCATCTTCATTAACAGCTTCTCATTGTTGTGAAAACCAAAATATGACACAAGATTCAATATTAACCTAAACAAAACAAAGGCAATAAAAATAGATCTCCAACTTATCATTAACTGCTCCTCATTGCTATGAGTATTAAAGCAGGACAAAGGGTTCATGTTTAAACAAAAAAACACTTTCTACCATCACTAGAATTACACAAAACAACAGGGTATTGTTCCATAGTTAACCCTATCACACAAACACCATAGTTAACCCAAAACACCAGTATTACACAAACACCATAATTACATAGTTAAGCCAACAACAGGGTATTGTTCCATAGTTAACCCTATCACCATAAATACACAAAACAAGTGACATTCATTAAGCAAAGGAAAAATGAACTTGTTCTCTCTTCATTTCCTTGGACCATGCACAGATGATTGACTCCCACCATGTTTGATTGCTTCCATGTATCTGGATGCATTCTTAAAAGCCTTTAGAGTCTCTGATGTTACCATCCTTTTCTTTTTCTGCCTTGGATTTGGGTTGCTGCTGCTGAAGTTGTGATGTGCACTTAGATTTTGTGTGGTGCTGCCTGATTGGTGTGGTGCAGCTGGAGTGGAGTTGTGTTACTGTGTATAAGAGTGGATGAATGTGCTTTTACTGGCCTGGAATGGATTGGATGAGCTTGTCCTGGCATGAGGTGTTACACTTGGACTGAATTAGTGCATCCTAGTTTGAGATGGTGCAAATTGAGTGGCTGAGCTTGTCTTGGCCTGAGATGGTGCACTTGGCCTAAAGATAGGCATGCTGGACTGAAATGGTGCACTCGACCTGAAGCTGGGCATGCTAGACTGGTATGGTGCACTTGGAGTGGATTGGCTATGCATGCTAGACTGAGGTGGTGCACTTGGACTAAAGCTAAAGCTGTGTATGCTGGCCCGGTATGGTGCAAATGTTGTGGTTGAGGCTACCCTGATTTTGGTTTTGCTGGTCTACAAACAAGAAATTCACACACATTAATATTGAATATTGAAAAGAAACTATTTCACACACATGTCCATATATTACCTTATTAGATGTACTGGTTCTATTTGTGGTGCCTAGCAGTGAGAAGTTTCCTTCAATCTCACCTTTGCAACTTCTTCTATTATGCCCTAACTTACCACAGGCCTTGCATTGCTTAGAGATGCCAAATCTCCTACTTGTTAGCTCATTAGGTTCCCTTGCTCTCTTTTTCTTAGGTCTACAAAGTGGTATTCTTTTGATGGGAAGCTGAACTGCGGTCAGGCCACTAGGTCTCCACATATTCTATCCATCAATTAGTGATATGATTGGCTCATAGCATGCCTTGTATATAGAGACATGGTAACATGGGTGAACATACTACTCAGCATCTTGTCTGTTGAAAAATATGCAGGTGATTGCATGAGCACAGGGTATGCCACATATATCCCACTTCCTACAACTGCAGTATGTTGTGGCTAAGTCAACAGTGAAACTTTGCAAACCATTTTTTACTTTAAACTAGGTCTGCCCTACCTAATAAGCTAACCAGCTACTAGCTGCCAGTTTTTCCTTGTGCAACCTCTTTAGAACTTAACACAAATATCTGATTCTACTCTCAAAATCTTCTCTCGGTTCTCTTGAAACCTAGTCATGAGATATAGTCTAATATACTAAAGTTGCAAGCACATACAAGTACAATGAAACATTAGATATTAATTGCAACACCTGCTAAAAACAGTACCAATCAATGAACCTAATTAACTGTAGGTGATCACAAAGACTCATACCATGCTAATTATAGGCTTTAACCTGAATTTAAGAATCCTGCTATTGAAACTCTCACACATATTGTTTAATATAGTGTCAGTCAAGTCGTCCTCACTAAATATGTGTCTGGCCCATTATGTTGTTGAATGAGCATCCAATCAACTGTGTGCATTAGTATCAATTTCCTTCAACTCATCCATCACCCTATCAAACTCTCCTTTATGAGTTGCCTTGGTTGCCCTCCAAAACATATCTCTAATCAGAACACCAAGATGGTTCTTCCTAAAGTTGTTATAAAGGTGCCTGTAGCAAATCTTATGTTCATACTATGGCCAATTATCAATGTAAATTTGCACCAACTCTTGTCACAAACAGTATCAAAGGAAAATATGTGAAGTTAGTGTCTTAGAGATACAATGAGTAAATGAAGATAAAAACAATCAAATAGAGAATAAACTACACACCGTCTGCTGGTCTGACATAAACACCCATCTCCTATTCTGACCTATGTCTGCAAGTAACAGATTGATGAACCAAGTCCAAGAATCCTTGGTTTCAGCCTCTACTACTGCATATGCAAGTAAGAAATACTCTTCATTAGGATCTCTGCATACTACAGTGCCTCCCTGACTTGTTTTTCAAATGGCAAACATCCAAACCAATGAATGGCCTGCATCCAACCAAAAACCCCCTTTCGCAGCCCTCTAAACATATGTATAGCCTTTCAAAATAAGGAATCCCACACAACAAATCCATCTTAGTTGCTAAATCACCATCATGGAAGGTATGTACCTTCATAAGTATGGTACTGCCAGGACTAGCCCTCCTTAATTCCTTACAATACTCCCACAACTAGTTGTACTATTGTTTATAAGCCCTATCAACATATTCTCGAGCCTTATCCCTAGCCCTACTTGCTTTTCCTACACTTATGTTTAGGGTATAGTTCTCATGGACAACATCTTGGATGTCTCTCAGCTTGATATTAGGCTGTCTTTTCACCTTCTTCGTCAACTTCTTCCCAATGTATGATGAAGTACACTTAGGATTCTTATAACTTCTAGAGCATGTGTGTTCCAATGTCAGTCTCCTTAGTAGGTAGCTCCTCTCCCTTGGCACCTTTGTTAGATAGGCAACGAACTTGTAGTTTTCTTGGCAAATAGCTCTTGTCCTTTACAGATCATTTTTAACAAATCTGATCCCTCATCCACCATGAACTGCATATTTTGTTATAACTTCCTTGAATTGCTTCGGTGTAGTAAACAACATATCTTTATCAAAAGAAATATGCTCAACCTTAGCCACTGGCTTAAACATAGGGAACTTCCTAACTTCCTCTTTTTTTTGTTCCCTTCCATCTCCCACATGTATCCTTTTATCATCCTCAGAATTATCATCACTATCATACCCAAGCTCATCATCAGATGATGATTCCACAAGACTATGCAATTCCTCACTCTCATAATCAGAGTTTATTACATCAGCACCCATTTGGCTTGGTTCAACAACATCATCATCATCCTTACCATCCCAACTGTCACTACTATCTTCAACAAAGTCCCTAACACCATGGTTCAACTCTACATCATCTTCTAGGCCACTTCCCCTACCATCACTTCACACACTATCACTGCTATCACTTATATTAAAGATCTCAGGTGGGTGCTCAGTGTTAGGTTCTTTACCTACTCTCCTTGAACCCCTTTGAGAAGTAGCCACCTCAATGGGAACATCAGCATTAACCTCCTCAATAACAAGTCCTTCACTTACTCTCCTAGCATACACTTGTTCAACATCTACCTCAATTGGCTCATCCTCATTGTTAAAAGTTTTGATCATTAGCATACATGTCATCACTATCATAAAAACTGTAAAATTCACCCCCATCATGGTCATCATGTTCACTGTCATCACTATAATTACTTTCATCATTGTCATAATAACCTATAATTTCTTGCTCCACTGCCAATGGTTGCACACCCTCACTAACATCCTCTCCTTCATCATTTAATATAGGGCCATCTACTGGGTGCTACACATACAGATGAACCTCTTCATAACCCCTAACTAATTCTGTCATGCATATGGCATCATGATCATCAACAATCAAATGGAGATCTGCCATTTCTTGGTCCATACTAGGCATTTTATACCATAGCCTACTAACAAATGTGTACCCAAAGTCCCTACATATACTCTCTATCTCAACCTTGGACCACCTTTTAAGGTCACAATTATCAACTACATCTACTGCACCTCCCACATTTTTTCTAGGATTCTTAGTAAAATAGCCACCGATGCATAGATATGCTGAATAGTTCATCCATTCTGCATGCAAAATAACCCCAAAACCAATTAAACAATGGTAGTTACACAAAAAAAAAAACAGTTATTTAAGAAAACAACACTCATTTACCAACACAACACTTAATGAATTAGTTCACTCTGCATGTAACATACCCCCAAAACCAATTAAACAATGCTAGTTACAAAACAAAATATATATTATTTAACACAACAACACTCATACCTAATAAAATATTCCATTCTGCATGCAAACAACACAACACTCAATAAAGTATTTACCAACATAACACTTAATCAAATATTCAATTAACATTACAACACTTCAATAGTTTTGTCCTACTAAAACAAACATACGCATAGTTATCAACACTTGAATTACACAAAAACCCTCATACAATAATGTTAGGCTTACTTAACTCTCTTCAACAAGAGCACACGGGGAACATAGGGAACACATGGACTACTATGTAAACTACAAACAAACACATGTAGACAAGGACCAACAAACAGTCAAAAGTCAAAATATATAAAAACATTATAGCCCCTACTAGCAGATCCAACCAACAAGCATATTGTAAAACTATAAATAAGGAGAGAGAGAGAGAGAGAGAGAGAGAGAGAGAGAGAGAGGACCTTTTCACAAAGACAAAGGTCTCCCAACTTTTATTTTCTCCACTATTTGAAAAGTGTAAGTATCAAGTGATAGAGATGGTTGATGATGGTGGTGGCTTCAAGTTAGTGTCTTTGAGAGATGGGTTTTGAGAGATGGTTGATGATGATGGTGGCTTCAAGTGATAGAGATGGTCGATGATGGTGGTTTGAGAGAGACAGAGAGGGTAATTCTAGGGATTTAAGTTTGATTTGGGTATTTTTCAATGTCTACGTACCAAAATTGGTTGGTGAGTGCCTCAAGTGACATACATGTGACTGTGTTTGGGGCGAAAAGGCCACGTGTGAAAGTGGGGCATGCCACGTGTAAAAAAACAATTTTATTTTATTTCTCTGTCAGCCACGTATGCTTTTTCCATTTGTTGGCTAACAATAAGTACTTAAATGTCACGCATTAATTGGTTTAGGGACTAAAAGTAGTGAAATGAAAATTTAGGGACCAAAATAGAAAAATGTCCAAAATGTAAAGATTAAAAGTGCATTTACGCCTTAATTCTAATAAGGGAAGGATAATTTGAACCTAAACCATTGCTTTTGCTCTTCTCCTTCTCCTTCTCCATACCTATCTTCCACTTTCTTCAAACGCCTCTTCAACATGCCACAATAATAAATAATTAGAAGAGGGAAATCAAATACTCTGATTCTGAATTTTGAAATATGAGAAGCGCTAAAAATGCTCGACTATTATGGGCCACATTGTAGAACATTTAAATGTCGATTAATAATGGGTTGCCAAAGGAATATCAGATTTTGAACTCGTTATAGAAATGGAAATATGGGAGAACAAACACATGCCCCAATTCACAAGTTCCAACAAGGTTTACCAGATCTTATTGGGTCTGGGAGTGAGTGTACACCAATGTAGATGGTTTGGGCCTAATGCAAGATGCAGAAAGGGTTTATAAATTGCGGAGAAATATCAAACAAGTCCCAAGCAACCCAATCATAAGATGCTGATATACATTACACACAAAAGAGTTGACAATTTTTTGACAGATGCTTGTACTGATTTTTTTATTTTTGCTTAAGTTACTTTTTTTTTACCTATATTAATAATTTGCCAACTGTCACTAGGAGTGTGCATGGATCAGGTTAAGAGGTTTTTGCAATCCAACCCACCATGGTTGAATTGAAAAAAATTCAACCTAACCCAACCCAACACACCAGAGTCAGGCTAAACTCATGGATTGGACTTTTTTTTTTTTTTAATTGAGCATTAGAACAACACCGATACAAATAAAAGCAAATTTATAACTTAACAAACTTAAGCATAGCACTAAACCAACACGAACTATTTTATTAGTGTTTCAAAGATAGTAACATATCATATAGTTCTATCCCAACTCAATTCATAAACAAAAGAAAGTCAATAATAAAATTATTTAATATTTTTTTTTGATTATATATTAAATATAGGTAGGTCAACTTGGCCCACCGTAAAAAGATTTTGACAACTAATTTTTCCGTCACAACACTAGGTTGGGATTGGGGTTATAGTTCATGACTGTCACACGAGCTGTGCACTTTTCAAGTGTCACACAAGAAGGAAGTGTGACCAACTAGCCTACTTGTTTGCAAAACATGGCCAAAATAGTGGGCACTATATTACTTAGATTGAGGAGAACCATTATTTCTTAAAACATACTTTCTCAAATGATGTAATTTTATTTTATTTGAATTAATAAGAGTTCCATTTTTCTATTTAAAAAAACACTTAAATAAATTTCCTCTCCCCCCCTCCCCCCCTCTTTCTCTCTAAGGCATTGGCAGGGGTAATTTTTTTATTTATTTATGTTTTCTTGCTTACATGTTTGTTTGTACCTTTTTATTTTACACAAGTTTATAATTATGAAAGGATTCTCTCTTTAAGTTTAAGCCTTCGTTTAGGGGTTCATAAAGGAATGGAATTGAATAATTATAAAGGAATGGAGTGAAATGTATTTAATTAAAGAAAATGAATAGAAAAGAAAGACATGGAAATAAAATTAAATAATCTTGTTTGGATGTTTTAAATAAAGGAATGGAAGGTAAGTAACCTTATTTAGGAGTAACATACAATTAAAGGAATAATATCATTTTATGACAATATTACTATTAGAGTCCTATTCTAAAATAAAATGTCAAATATATAGAAGTATTTTGGGAATTTCAATAAAAAAAAATTATTAAACCTAATTTCATTCCCTTCACTTTCTCCTAATTCTAAGGGGAATGAGAATTTGAGATTTTGAGAGAATAGAGAAGAATGAATTTTCCCTCTTAAGTTCTACCAATTTTATTCTCTCCCACTTGAACTTCCCAACAAGACATTAAAACTCCTAAACAAGGGAAGAAAAGAATATTTTAAAATTATTTTTTTCATTCCTTTTCATTCCCTTCTTCCAAACAAGTTGTAACTTATAAGTTTTCAATTTATTTTTTTTTTGAGAAACCTATTTTCAAAATTAAAACACTATTTTATACTAGAATTTGGATTCTCAAAAATAAAAATAAAATACTAGAATTTGTGTATATTTCAATTGGTCATTTTGTATAGAAATACAAAGAAAAAATAGCGATGCAATATAAAAAATAGGAATAGTTTATAATTTTTTCCCCAAAAAAAAAAAAAAGAGCCATTGAACACGCTATATTTCCCAACTTTGCATGCCACTTAGCTAATAGACAAATATTATTATGTTCTTTGTCATTTTATGGATATGAGTCCTTGGTCTTGGCTGTTTCTAATTATTCCTCACCTTCTACTTCACCAGCTTTGGTGGGAACAGGGAGGAATCAGTTGGATTTGTGTAGTTGAAATGATTTAAAGTGAAATCCTCTCATCTGTATTCAATGTAAATATTTTTTGATAAGCATACTCTTGTGTAAATATTATGCAACATATATGTAAATTCATATTCCCTTCTTCTTTTGTCAAGAAAATTTGAAGAATCTTGGTGCTTTTGTTTCAATTACAGTTAAATCGCAAACCCATATAGAAATTTTCTACATGTTCTATTACACGATTGATTTTTCTTTTTTCACTTGTTTATTTCTTCTGTTACGCTCTGTTTGTTTTGCTGGAAAACTTTCTGTAAAGATAGTTTTCCACATTTTCCAGTGTTTGGTAGCACAAAAAAAAATTGGTCAACAAAAAACTATCTTTAGTCAATGGAAAATCCTAATAAAAATAAGGCTTGTTTTTTATAGATTGTTTTCCAAAAAATTTTTTTGGAAAACAATCTCTATCTCACAGTACGCTCTCTCACTCTCACTCTTTCTTTTTTCCCTTTTCTTTTTCTTTCCTCACACCCTCACTATCACTCACTCTGGTCTCTCCCTCACTCTCTCCATATTTCTCTTCCCCTTTATAACACAGTTCTTTGAGTAGATTTTTTTTCCCTCATTGCTCAGTAATTATTTTATTCCTCTCTACCAACTTGCAAAAGAGAACATATTTGCAACGGTAATTATTCATTCCTCTCTACCAAAATCTCAATTCTTTACTTTGAATTTCAAACTTAATTTTATTTTTTTCTCTAAGAAACTTTTGGTTTGATGGATTCCATGTATAAGTTTTTTTTTTGAACATAAAAGTGCTAAAAAAATATATAAAAAATAAAAAAGAAGAAAGAATGAATGAATGAAGTAAAAGACGAAAATTTTAAACATAGTGCCTATATGACTCTAAATTACTTTTACATAGCATAATCTTTTTTGTTGATAGATACATTATGCAGATATTATGTAGTGATGATATATTATGTAGATACATTTTATAAATACATAATTTTGAGTAATATTAAAGACTTCTAGTTGACCATAGTAGACAATTAGTGTACTAGCAAAAAGAGTAGACAATGAAAAGTTATTGTTATTTTGTACTTATTAAAGATGTATTCTCCTGTCAATTTTATGTATATAGACAAATGGTTAATATATATAAATGTGTGTGTGTGTGTGTGTGGACGTTCCTGTCCATATATATAAGTAAAATGAATGGTAGAGATCATGAAAATTTAACAACTAATTTTTATTGTATCTATTGTCAAAATTTTAGTATGAAAACCAAATTCATCCTTGGTTTTTTTTTTTTTTTAATATTGATTACATTAGTTAGTTTACATAATACACATGTTTTAAATTACACAAGAAATATAAAAAATAAAAATAAAAATTTGCATACCAAACACCAGAAAACATTCTCAAGCTCATTTTCAAGATCGATACCAAATACTGGAAAATGATATAGTTTTCTAGAAAATACTTTTTGGAAAATGAACCATTTTCCAGAAAATGTTGATGCTGAAACAAACAGAGCGTTAGGCAAAAAGAAATTAAGAAAAAAACAGTTGATCAGGATTGTCACTGAGAACACAATTCCTTATTTAGTTTTGGAATATATATATGTGTCTATATATATATATGTATGTATGTATGTATGTATGTATGTATGTATGTATCTGTGTGTGTGTGGGGGGGGGGGGGGGTGACTGATAATTCATAGATAGCCATGCTGTCATTAAGTGTAACAAATCTATATCTATATATATCTAAAAGCTAAAATGTAGAATTTAATGTTACTACTCTCTTATTGTGCCACATCATCCACCTATTTTTTAACTCTTCTTCCCTTTATTAGTTTTCCACTTTCTCCAACATTTCCTTGTAACTTTTACCTTTTGAGCTTCCCACTTCTCTCTACCCTTCCATTACTCTTTCTCTATCCATTCATCTTCCCCTTATTTTGACTCTTTTTATCCCATCTTCTTCACTATAAATAAACTATTATCTCTCATTCAATCCATATTTCCCACACTAGAATATGATAACTCTCTCTCTCTCTTTGTTATGTATGTATGCGCGTATGTGTACATTCTTTTGGTGTATTTTAATTCAATCTTACATCTCTACTTTAAGTTGATCTAATTTGGTTGTATTTTTAAGCTGTTATCTTTTTTTTCTTTGACTGTTAGATGTGGTCCTATTTTATTACAAATATATTATATAATAATATTATGTTGAATATTCTTCTCATTATCTTTTATTCTATATTTTTATTCTCTCCCCAAAAAGAAAGTGATACTCTCTCTCTCTCTCTCTCTCTCTCTCTCTCTCTCTCTCTCTATATATATATATATAATTCTTTCTTGCAACTCTTGATACATTTTGGTGTTGTATTTTTTGAGTTCGCATCACAAGTCCTTTTACTCCCTCTTATAGTTTTGGGTTGATATTTATTTGAGTTAATCCTTAGTTAGTTCGGAAGTGAGAATTTGAGTTTATATAAAAACACAATTTACATGACTATCATGAATTTAAATGTGCCTATCAATTATTTGAATAATGTCAATTGTAATTATGTGATAATTTTTTATTATCATGATAATATCTTTGAGAGAATGAAAATTTTAAATTTAAAAATTTTATTTGTACTAAAAGAAATTAAGAAAAATATAATTCATAATAAAAATATTTAGAAGAAAATGGACCACTTCAATCAAAAGGATAATATCAAACAAAAACACCAAAAAATGATAAATTTATATATTTGTAAAAATAGCAAGATAGCTAGAAACTATTTTTAGAAATTGCTTAATATTTCGGAAGAACAAATTATATACAATTAAGTTAAAGAGTAAATTATATATTAGACCACATCTTAAAATAATCATAAATTCCCACGCATCGTGTGGGTTTGTGACTAGTGTGTAATTAAACCTGAATGTCATGATAAGGTTACTCTAGGCTCTTGCTAAGTTCTACCTTAATTGGTCATTTCAATTTTGGTCTAATTTCGTTACTATAAAGTTCCTTATCTGCTATAAATTTGTTAGAAAACTAGCTTAACTAGCAACTAAACCAATGGATTGTTTAGCAAATTTAAAAAAATAGGGTAAATTCCACAAACCTCCCTTGAGGTTTGGGCTAATGCCAATAAAGTCCACAACATTTAAAAAGTGACCATCTTGGTCCTTATTCCCAAATGGTTTGTAACTCCATTACTTTTTTTTTCTTCTTTCTTCTTTCTTCTTTCCTCTCTCTAGAATCGCCTCTCTCTCTCTCTCTCTCTCTTCCTCTGAGTACATACTATCGCGAACAACTCACAATTTCAAAAAATCAAAAATTGAAAGATAAAGAAGAAAGAGACCTTAGAATCGACGAGATTGCCATAAAGGCTAGGGCCACCAAGCTGGCAGAGGCAGTTGATGATGGCGTTCATCTTGGCCTCCCACGCTCTCCTCTTGTCCATCAGAGCCATTGTCTCTGATTTCACGTTCGTTGCCACCATTGTTATGGGTGTGTGTTTCGGTCACTGGCATGGTGGTTTTATCAACGCCTAATTTTTGAGTGGTGAGTTTGAGTTTTAGTGAGTATTAAGTGAGAGGAGTTTCAAAACCCCACTTAGATCCAACGATATTTAAGCTTAGACCGGTAACGTTTCACTCTCCTCCGCTTAGATCTGACGACATTTCAATTTCCTCTATTCAAATCTAGCGCCGTGGTGGTGGGTTTGCAATTTCTCTTCTCTCTTCCTCTTTGCGGTGGTGCTGTGGTGGTGGGTTTTGTAGTGGGTCAATTTTGGTTTGGATCGGTGATAGAGAATTTGGTTTTTTGTGGGTGTGTTTGATTTTTGTGGGTTTTGGTTGGTGTTTCTAGTTTTGGGTTTGTTGTGGGGTTGTCGGTATTGGTATTGCTAATGGGTTTGTGGGTTTTGTTGATGTCATTGCTTTGCTGGTGGCTGATGGTTTGTTGGGTTTTGCTAGTGTTCATTGGTCGTAGGGTTTGTGGGTTTTGCTATTGGTTGGTGGTTAGTGGTTGCTGGCTTTTTATGGGTTTTGCTAGGTCAGGTCATTGGCTTTGTGGGTTCTTTTCTTCAATTTTTTCTTCTTCTTTGAAGAAAGGGAAGAGAGAAGACTAAGAGAGTGGTGAGAGAGAGGATAGAGGGTATGTAACGGTGTTACAAACCTTTTGGGAATAAGGACTAAAATGGTCACTTTTTAAATGTTGTGGACTTTATTGATATTAGTGCAAACCTTAGGGGAGGATTGTGGAATTTACCCTAAAAAGTAAAATAAAAAAGTAAACAAGTGGATTTAAAAGAAGACATGAAGAAGATGACTTGTGCGACATGTAGCTTAGGCTCAATGATTCTATCTACATTCTTTAATTTCTATTGAGAAATTTAGTTAGGAGATGATGTACTGCAAGATAGTAAATACCCGCGTCACTGATTATAAAATTGGTCTTTTGGCTTCTAATAGTCAATACTAGATCCACGATTATAACTTAACAATATGAAATATTTTTAGGGATTTTTTTTTCCTTTTATTCTCCAAATGTCCCGACTATACAAATATGAATATTTTGTCAAATTTGTGCCGACAAATGAACTAATAAATGAGACATTGTTTGGATATAGGAGCTCTGATTAAATATATATGTAACCAATTATATGTTATCTTAGCTCGCAATTCAAATCCCTAGTTCACGAAAAGATTTATATACTATGCTAATGTAGAAGCTTAATATAAAATCTAAATTAGTCCCCCCAATCTAAAATTACTTGAAACATACTTAGAACTACTTCAATCCAATTTAAAATGATTTCAGGTCCATTTGAAACTATTTCAAAATTCAAACACATTTAAAACTCTTTCAACACGGTTTAAAGTTAATTCTAACTCATTTGAAACTAATCCAAATTCTCTTACCAAAGCTTATTATTAATTCAAGTGTAATGAATTTAAATTAAAAATTAACCATATTCCAAAAAACAAGCTATGCATTTACAATATATCTTCATTGTGAACAAATTTTCCTAATGAAAAAAAAGTAACAAAATTAATTGAATCAGGGGGAAAAAATTGTAAGGATGTTAAACTGACGTTTACAATTACATGTCTACAAACTACATAATTTTATCCCTTACAATTACAAATGGGAGTAATAAAGAATAAGTAACTTGCAAACTCTACCAAATGATATCCGTACAAGTTTCTTTCGAAAGTTAGTAGAAATTTCGAAACTTAAGTGCCCTTGTGCATATGCAGGAAATTACTTGCAAGTATTAATATATCATGATACTCATTTTCATATATTTCCTTCAAACTGTGGTAACTAATTTCGCAATCTTGAAAATTTTTAAAGTATTTGTTTTAGACAGAATGGGTAATGCCATCAAATGAAAATAATTAATTGGTCAATTTATTTAAATCTGCCATAATGTAATTAAATTAAAATTATTAACTGATTAATTAAGTCTATCATGAAATGGGTCTAGTTCCTCATCTGCAGTTGCTAAAAAATAAAGAAAATATTATAAAGCTAATGTTCAATTACTAATGGAGGAGACTTCAATAATTTATTGCCTATTAATTCCAATCTCTTATTGTGACCCCCTTTGAATTATATTTGAGTTTTCACACTTATAAACCCATCTAATCTTGATGAAGGATCATAAGAGAGTAATCTTATTCTGATCCAAAGAATGATTTTTCCCTTTAACACTTAAAAATGGGCTATGACGCATGGGTATGTGTTGTGGATTCTAATTGGCTAAGGTCTAATCATGCGGAGTTTTGATACCTGAAATTGGAGTTGCTTGTTCCGTTGAATTTCCAAGAGAAAGGATGAACATGAGTATTGTTATAACTCATAATTGAGTTACATTCGATTCGTCAAAAACTTCTTGGAAGTTGGAACTATATACGCAGACAAAGGCTTCAAGTCAGAGGTAAATTATGCTTGTCTTCGTTAGATGTTATAAATTGGTAGCATATCTCCCAAACCACATGATCTAATTTGATTAGCTCCTTATGCAATACATGGTATGCAAGTAAACCCAATTATCTTTCTGCAATTCCTAATCGCATGATTTTTTTTTTTTGTCCTGTAAATAGCTTGTTCAAAATCAATTGTTTTTCGGAAGTGAAATGAAATCTATTTTTAATTTGTTGATTTCTACCATTGAGGCTGTTGATATCACAAAAAATTGGCCTATATATATATATATATATATATATATATATATATATATATATATATATATATATATTTTTTTTTTTTTTTTTCAAAATAGAAATTCTACTCTAACCTAATTTAAGTGTATATGTGTGTGAAGCTCCTTCATAAAAACTTGAACTTCGGCTTTTACCTCCTACAGGCCATAAACACTTATACTAGTAAATTGACCATTGTGTCAAAGATGCATTGTGGTGACATACATCTTATCATGTTAGATGGGTGTCTCTATTGATAATATAAAGTTAAATTAGTACCAATTGCTGACAAAGATATTTGAAGGTTACAAAATTGAAGGATTCTTTTAGATAAGTTAGCTTTTTTATAATTCAAAATAGAATCTGAGTCAATGGTTCCTAACTCTCCAAGAACTAAATAAGTTGGGAGATAATTCTACAAATGGGCGTTCCTTTTTTCTTTTTTAAAATTCAAATGGGCCGCATTCTTGCATCATAAATTTGCTTACTAGTAAAACATAAATGAATGCTTAATTTACAAGTTTAATTTATGGACAATATTTTCTCCAAACAAATTTGAGGTAATTTCTTCTAATGCACTATATGCCTGCTCATAAGATCTGTTAGGTTCTAAGTATTTAGGAACAAATGTATTAGAACTCTAATGTATATTATTGGCAAACCATGATCAAAACAGGTGTCTAGTTATGTTTAGACTTGCTCAAAGTATGTTATTTATGTAAAGTTGGAATTGAGTTAACTGCAGAAGTTACTATGCACTTCTGCCTTACTCGATCGATCGATCGAGAATTAGACTCGACTGATCAAAAGTCGTGCAAATTAATTTTTCTGTAGAATTTTCAACTCAGCCCTAAGCTCATATGACGTGTAGGGTTTTATGTTTTGCCCTAGGTATAAAAGGCAAACCATAGTCACGTTTTTTAGGTTGTTTAGATTGCTATTTGTGTGAATCTCTTGTGAAATCTGAGAGGTGCTTGTCTTCACACAAGCTTAGGATTATCAAGAAGGAGATTTCTTCTAGAACTTGATGATCATTCAGTTATTGCCATAAGAGCTTAAAGATACACAAGCAGGAGTGTTTGTACTTGCTGGAGAATCCAAAAAAGGAGTCTGTGGTCTCGGAGCTTGCACGTGGTCGTGTCAGTAAGTTTCTACTAGTGGGTAGCAATAAGATGTTAGTGGTCTAAGTCGCTATTGTACAACTTCAATTCGTTCATAGTGGATTTAGGTTTACCTTAAGGATAGCTAGGTTAAATCCTTCCCAGGTTTTTTACAGGTTTGGTTTTCCTAGGTCATCATATCTTTGTGTTTTCCTAGGTTGTTCTTGTGTATAGATCTTTTGATCTCTGAGCTGATCCTTGACCCCTGTTTGTCATGGAACATGGACACTCTCTTGTTCTTCCTCCTCACTTTGATGGAAATAATTATGCTTACTGGAAAGTAAAGATGAAAACTTTCCTGAAATCCATTGATGAGAGAGTCTGGAACTCCGTTGAATATGAATGGGAGAAGCCTACTACTCCTGTGAGTGAGTGGCAAATTTCTCAGAAAGAAGCAACTGCCTTCAATAGCAAAACTATGAATGTTATCTTTAATGTTATTTCTATGGAGGAATTTAAGAGAATCTCTAATGTTGAGGTTGCTCACACTGCTTGGAATATCCTCCAAACTGTGCATAAAGGCACAAAGGCAGTTAAGATCAATAAGTTGCAACAATTAACAACTAGATTGGAAAGCATTAGGATGTCTAGTGATGAATATTTTGATGAATTCTATGCTAAACTAAATGACATTGTTAATTTTGCATACAACTTGGGTGAAATCTATGATCAACCTAAAATTGTTAGGAAGATTCTTAGATCTTTAACTGAAGATTTTAGACCCAAAGTGACTACCATCACTGAGAGCAAGGATGTGGAATCCATCCCTGTTGATGAACTTGTAGGATCTCTTCAGTCCTATGAGTTGGACCTACCTAAAACTAGCAAATCCAAATCAATGGCTCTTAAGTCTATTGATGATGTTGATGTTGATGGATTTGATGATGAACTCTCTGCTATAGAGATTACTTACCTTGCCAAGAACTTTAGGAATTTCCTTAGAAATAGTAACAGAAGGGCAAGAGGTAAAAACAATGATGAACCTAGGAATTTTAGAAAGAATGATCCCACTAAGGTTAACAAAATTCATAAACCTAGAGAAAAAGTAGGTCAATCTTCAAATAAGTCTATAGATCCTCAATGTTTTGGATGTCAAGGGTATGGTCATATGAAATATGAATGTCCAACATTCTTGAGATCTAAGGGTAAGACTATGGCTGTAACCCTTAGTGATGATAAAGTTTCTGATGATGAGTCTGGTTGTGACAATTATGGAAACTTCATTACTTTCACTGCTACTGTTGTAGTCAATGAAAGTGTGACTATTGAAAAGAATCCTTCTGATGGGGAACTCTCTGAGGATGCAGATCTTCAAGAAGCCTACAATAAACTTTGCAAAGTTGCTGCAAAGGATGCCATGAGTGTTGAATTATGCTTAAAGAAAATTGCATCTCTTGAGCTTGATAAGAAAAATTTGCTTGTGAATTTGTTCGATGCTACTAAACTTTTGAATAATGTGAAGACTGAGAATATGCTTTTGCTTGATAAAGTTAAATCTTTGGAACATGAACTATCTGTTGCTAGAGAACAAATGAATAGGTCTGTTAGTTCCAAACTTGATTAGATGTTGAGTGTTCAAAAGTCTCCTTCTGAAAAAACTGGTTTAGGTTTTGTAGAAAGCACCAATGTGTTTGCACCAATGTGTTTGCACCTAATTCCACAATCTTTGTTCCTTCATCTTCTTCTGAACCCCCTGTGAGTGACGTTGTTAATGAAGTTGTCAAACCCATAGAAGTTTCACCTCTCAAGAAGATTAGGGTTCATTTGAAAGAGTCTAAACCTCAGAAGTCTACCCTTTATAAGAACATGACACATGATAAGTCTGTATGGGTTTATCATTTTTGTGGAAAGTCTGGGCACATTTGTTCAAACTGTTACAAGCTTCAAGCTGCTAAGAGAGTAAACAAACCGAAAGTACATGTGCATCAAGCATAAGATCCTATGGTACTTATTGGTGAATTGGTAAAGACTCTAAACCTTTATTCCAATTCTGGAGTTAGAAATCATTCTAATATGACTGAGAACTCCAATGCTCAAGGTGCATCTAAAAGACTTTGGATGCAAAAGGCTCAATCTAAGTGAGTCTTTCTGACATGATCCTTGTGCTTCATTGCTCTATTCTTTGTGACTATATTTTTTATTTTTTATTTTTTGGATTTGCATTGTGATGAACATAAAATATATACAATAAATTACTCTTATATTTGCATTTGCAGCTGCACATTTATGTTTTTTTTTACTGATCATAAAGAATCTTTATTTTGTAGACGATAAAGATTTTACATGATAAAGGGAATTAATGAAAGAGAAAGAATAGAAAGATCATTGAAGAAGCAATTCACGTGGAAGTTAAATGCTACAAGGTGGGCCCAAAGTCAAGCCAAACTTCGAAGAGATCCAGTGAAGCAAAGTAAAAGAAAAGAGAAGAATCAAAGAAAGCCCAATCCAAGAGTGATGAGTAGAAATAATAAAAGAAAAGAAAGATTGAAAATTAAAGAATGAGAAGTGAGGCCCAATTCTAATGTCCTGGACGTGTGGCCTACAACTAATTAAAAAAGTGCTTGTCCGACTTGTACTAGGAATGTGTCAGGCGGCTTCTCTCTTTTAAGATCTATAGGTCGGTCTTGTGTGATATAAATACGAGCAAACAATAGAAAAATAAGGGATGGCGAGGGCTGGAACTGAAAGTGCAATAGCAACACGTCTTTTATGCTTTTTTTTTTTTTTTTTTTTCTAGCAGTGTGACTATTTCTTTCTCTATTTTATAATCTAGTTTAATGTTTAGTATTTTATTCTTGTATTTTATTTTAATTACTATGAGTAGTTAAATTTATAATTAAGATTGAGGATGAAACCTTGTTAAAAATTATTAGTAATATTTATGTGATTTGATTTTTTCCATAATAGTTGTTCTTTAATGATTTAAATTGTTGTTGCTTCACATCAATTAACTGAGATGAGATTCTAGATATGAGTTCAATCATGTTTTTCTCATGATTTATGATTTGTCTTAATTAATTAAATGCTTGGTTTATTAATTTTTTATTATAAAATTGGATATCGCTTGTGATTTATCTGTCAAATGATACAATTTATGATTTGATTTTTAGAATTGGATATATCTTGTGATTTGTTTGGCTACAGATACAATTGATGTTTTGATTTTATACTTAAGAAGCGAAGAAGAACATGCTTTTGAATTTTTAAAATAAGGATTTTAATGAGAATATTTTCCAAAATAGCAAGCTTGATTTCTAGATTATCATGTAGTGAGTTGGGAAAATTTAATGATCATAAATATATGCTGATATGACTTACAAAGTGGATTCCAAAACCTTAATTCATTTCCCTTGATTGTTTACATCTTTTTGTTACTTTATATCTTTTGCTTAGTCTAACTATTTTCTTAATTTAATTATTTGCTTAGTTTATTTAATTTCAAAACAACCAATTTTTATTAAACTAGATTAGGATTAATTTAGTTAAGATTTAATTAATTTTTCTACGTTCATTCAAGTCCCTGTATGTTCGACCTCGTTCTTGTCAAACTATACTTCGGTACGGTTCGTACACTTACGAGTATTTTAAAATTTCACAACACATTGCATAACATTCATGCATTTCATTCTAGGTTTTTTTTTTGTTATTGTCAAAAAATAATAATAAATAAAAAAAAAAGGAAAGGGGGAAGAAAAATGTGTTTTGCATTTTTTTTCTTGGTTTTGAAAACAAGGTTGGTCAATTTATTTTCACATAACGTGTTTATGTACTGTGTTTAGCTTGAATGAGCTTATTTCTTGCACTTTACTATTTAAAGCTTTGTAGTGCATGTTGTGTGGGAAGATGTTTATAGTTTTTGACTGTTTTGTCATGATCTTGAAGTCACAAGTCTTTGACTGTCAGACTTAAACCTTTTAAGAAAGGCATAAATAACCATCTCACCACTGTTCACTAGCCAATCATGAACACCTTAATGCATATCGTAAGATTTTGTGCTCGAGAAAGTGTAACACATGCACATAAAGAACATAAGGTGTAGCCTCGGTTTCTAAAATTAAAATTGGTGTGTACATTATTGGACTTAATGCTAAATCAAATAAATAAAATTAGTGTGTATATTATCCCGGCTATTTTTAATAAGTTTTTGAACAATTAAAATTTGTGTGTACATTATGAGGCAAAATCAAGAAACCTACATGATTACGAGTTTATGATCTAGGAGATGTGGGAGTTATATGATGTAACTCTTTAGGTGATAGTCTCTTTCAAATTCTTTGTGATGAATTGTGTAGACTTTGTGGTTGATATCCACTTACATATCACCTCACATGTATCTCAAGGTTTTGCTAGTTGCACACACTACACAAGTTATTCATTGCTAAACTTTGTACATGTTATTGTCTGTGTTTTTGGTCTGACCAACTAAGTTTGAAAATGCCTTGAGTTTTATGCAAAATAGATTAGATGCTTGAGAATTCAAGGAAAATGTTTGAAAATTTTTATTTTGGGAAAACTGGGTTCAAAACATGTGTTTTTGAAAAGTATTTTATCTCATACTCATGCATTTTATTCATACTATTCAATGCTTTGAGGAGTTTTTGCACCAAATTGCCTTGTTTTTCAAAAATCTATATTTTCCAAAATTTCAACCAGTAGAACCTGTTTTTCAATCAATCGAAATTGCGATTAAATTTTTGGTCAACCTTTATCTGTTTCGATCGGTGCTCGATTGGTTTTCGACCAATCGAAGCATTTTCGACCAATCGAATTTGTTTTTTGATCGATCGAAAATCGTGTAGAGACTTTTTTTAAAGAATTCATTTTCACGTGCTCATCTCACTTTTCAAAAGTTTTTCAACTTTTTCTCTCTCTATATGATCCGGTCAAGGCTCCAATTCAAATTTTTGTCATTTTCCTCCGTTCTTTTTTCAAAGTTTTTCTCTCTCAAGGCCGGTAAGACTTTTATACCCTTTCTTTTGCATTTTATTTCATGTTTCATGCATATATTCATGCATTTAAGGGAGATTTTCGAACCTAAGCATATTTTGGGGTTTTTGATGGTTCAAGCCATATTTTCTGAGATTGATCAATGGGTTTTTGTCATACAATGCTATAATCATGATCTATAGTGTTTAATTTGATCAATTTAGTGTTTTGTGAAGAATTGACAATTCTAGGGCTTGTATTGATCCAAATTGGGGATTTTGTTCAAAATGAGTTTGATTGATAAAATTGGCTTGTTGATTTGATGTCTTTCATCATCATAACCTGTTATTTAGCTTGTGTGATGATCAATTGGTCAATTGAGTAAAATTTCTACAAGTGGTTTTTCAAAATTTTGGAGTTTTTGTTTTAAACTCTATGCTCAAGCCAATTTTGTGATTCTAAACTTAAAAATTTGAATTTGTTGTCACTACAGTAGAGCATGCATCATGATATTTATCTGTTCATGCATCGTATAGATTTTTTTTGTTGTGCTAACTTGCAGTCTGCTCTTGTGTTTTGTTTTTGTTCTTTCTCTTGTGTCTCTGTTTCTTACTCTAGTACCATGCCTAGGAAGACGAGTTTGATTGATGAAATTGGCTTGTTGATTTGATGTCTTTCATCATCATAACCCGTTATCTAGCTTGTGTGATGATTAATTAGTCAATTGAGTAAAATTTCTACAAGTAGATTTTCAAAATTTTGGAGTTTTTGTTTTAAACTCTATGCTCAAGCCAATTTTGTGATTCTAAACTTAAAATTTTGAATTTGTTGTCACTACATTAGAGCATGCATCATGACATTTATCTGTTCATGCATCGTATAGATTTTTTTTTTTTTGGTGCTAACTTGCAATCTACTCTTGTGTTTTGTTTTTGTTCTTTCTCTTGTGTCTCTGTTTCTTACTCTAACACCATGCCTAGGAAGACTAGAGCAAATAGGTCATCCACCTTTACTTCTGAACCTTCCTTTGAGAGTGATAGATTCTTGAGTGCGAAGCACCAAGATACCTTTGAGAGCCTTAACATTAAGAGAAAGATTTGGGCTAAGCGTAGGGTTTTGTTAGATGAGATTGATCTTGCCATTAGGGAAAACTTTGAGCGTCGAGGCTGGTTGTCTCTTTTGGATTTTGATTCTCCTCCTCCAGCCATCTTGATTAGAGAGTTCTATTCGAACCTCTCTATTCACTCCTATGATTCCGGCACTCTTGTGAGGAGTTGGATTCGTGGTGATAAGTACACCATTACCCCTTTGGTAGTGGCTGATGCTCTTGGGGTGCCTCTTGTTCAGCATCCTGTTTACCTCTATGATGTGTCTCCTCCCCTAGACAACATCATGTCATACATCATTGGTATTTCTATCCAGTGGGGTTTTGATCCTCGGATCACTTCTGCTGAGCTCATTGAGTCTACCTATCTTATCTTTAGGATAGCATGTCATTCATTGTGGCCTATTTCGCATCTGCACACCATTCCTTTGGAGCGATGTGCATTTTTGTATGCTCTTGTTACGGATGCTCCTATTAGTTTTCCTCATCTGTTTCTTTGTTCTTTGAACGAAGTTTATAGGAGTTCCTCTATGGCTCATGCTCTTTTTCATCCTATTTTCATTCATAGGATTTTTTTGTTTTTAGGTTTGTCTGACTTCCCCGCTTTTGAGCCTGTCCATGTTATTGCTCCCATAGGTGCCACTTTTCTTAAGCAGAGGGTTGCTCAGATGAGAGAGCGCTCTAAATGTCCTAGAGTTGAGTCTTTTGGTACCGTACCCCCTTCTTCTTCTACAGGTGTTCCTTCTGGTGAGGAGTCTGCTGATCCTATAGGTGATGCTACTGCTGATGTTCCTCCACCATTGACTTCAGATGACTTTGACATTCGTCATACTTTGGAGTCTGCTGTGACCGTTCAGGCGGCTCATGGTCAGATTTTGGTGGACATTCTTGATGAGATTCGTGCTTTGCGAGCAGATTTGGCATTTCTTTGACGTTCGTCTTCGCCACCTCCTTTTGATGATGGATTTTGATTTGTTCTCTGGCATTCCGTCACAAAAAGGGGGAGTAGATTTTGTATCTAGTTAGGGGGAGTTTTGGAGTTTTGGAGAGTTTGAGACTTTATTTTTGTGAGCCTGTGGAGATTAGATTGTATCTAGGTGCTTCACTTTGTCCTTATTGTTTTTGGCTCTTGATGTATTCTTGTTAGGGGGAGATTCTTTTTATGTTTCTTGTTTCACTCCTTATAGACTTATGATTATGAGTCATTCATTGATATTTGTCTGTATTTTGTGTTTTGTGAAATCAAGATTTTTATTTTTGTTTACTTGTATTTTCCACACATACGTTTATGTGTTTTGTTTAGTATTTCAGGAAATATATAGGTTGATTCAATTGAGCTGCTGTCTACACTTGCAACTGATGGATAGTAGTTAGGATTGGATTTGTTATAATGGACATATTTTTGCAAAGGGCTTTTCTTTGTAAACTTTGAGCTTTTAGTTGTGTTTTGTCACGGATTGCCAAAGGGCGAGTTTGTTTGGTTCTAAGTACTTAGGAACTAATGTATTAGAACTCTAATGTGTATTGTTGGCAAACCATGATCAAAACAGGTGTCTAGTTATGTTTAGACTTGCTCAAAGTATGTTATTTATGTAAAGTTGGAATCGAGTTAATTGCAAAAGTTACTGTGCATTTCTGCTTGGTTTGATCAATCGAGAATCAGACTCGACCAATCGAAAGTCATACAGATTATTTTTTCTGCAAAATTTTCAACTCAGCCCTAAGCCCATATGACGTGTAGGGTTTTATGTTTTGCCTTAGGTATAAAAGGCAAACCCTAGTCACGTTTTTGAGGTTGTTCATATTTCTATTTGTGTGAATCTCTTGTGAGATCTGAGAGGTGCTTGCCTTCACACAAGTTTAGGATTATCAAGAAGGAGATTTCTTTTAGAACTTGATGATCATTCAATTACTGCCATAAGAGCTTAAAGATACACAAATGGGAGTGCTTGTACTTGCTGAAGAATCTAAGAAAGAAGGAGTCTGTGGTCTCGGAGCTTGCACGCGGTCATGTCAGTAAGTTTCTACTGGTGGGTAGCAATAGGATATTAGTGATTTAAGTCGCTATTGTATAACTTCAATTCTTTCATAGTGGATTCAGGTTTACTTTAAGGATAGATAGGTTAAATCCTCCTTAGGTTTTTTACAGGTTTGGTTTTCCTGGGTCATCATATCTTTGTGTTTTTATATTCCGCACTTTACATTGATATGATTATATGATTGTGTTAACCTAGATCTGGAATTTGGACTAAGTAATAACTTGGCTTGTTAACTAGGTTAATCCAATTGTGCTTTAAGGGGTCTAAATAACTCAACAAGATCATCAATATGTAAAGTCATGCAATCTATTTAATAGTTATGTGACTTTTTTGTATGATTTAATAACTCAAGTGATGATGTAAAAACTTGAATTGTCTTATAACTGACATGTAATAGGAAGTAGGAGATTCCTTCAACCAAATTTAGAGGAAAAAATTCAGCATACTAATACTATCATTATTTTTTCAGCAAAAAAATAAAAAACTATCAATATTTGAAATCCAAAGCTTATTATTTTAATGAATTGAGATTATCTTCCATCACCACAGGTGTACAAGAATGATGACTTTATATGAAGGTTGTCATCTCAACAGGGTGAGTTTATAGTCTTATATTATAATATATAACAAAGAAGCAAATGATCAATCTTGTAGCTTCCTTATAGCTATTAAGATTTTTTTTTTTTTTCGCTCGTGTATCAGGTATATGAATTTTCTTTCTTTAATTATCATTGTATTTAATGTACTACTGAATAAGATTTTTCTAGCCAACACTACTCACAATAAAGACCTACAGGCTTTACAATTTACATGTTGAAGAGATTTTAGAGCTAGTATAGGATGGCAACAATTTTGCATGGAAAAAAATATATTTACCTCAGATTTTAGTTTTGGTTGAATATTAAGATTTATTTATAAAAGAGCTGAAAAATAAAAGGAGGAGGCTTCAGATTATGCTGACGGCCCAACAAACAGACTGAGGCCGACCTGTCCAGTTACAAAATAGAGCCTAATGGGGTCTGGGCTACACAGTGAGCTTACCAAGTTACCAAGTCTTGACGCAAAAAGCAAAAGAACAAGCATCAAAATTCCTACTCAATAATTTGATGCCTTCCAACATGGGATCAATGGATCAAAAGGGGAGAGCTTCTTGTTGCTGAGTCTTGCTCTGTTTCTTTCTTATACATTCCCATATCACATAGATTTGTATCGGATTCAGATCCTCTAGAGTTCTTAGGGTACTCTACCAAGTAGAGTTCATTAGATCCTAACCACTCTTTAATGATTTAATGGTCTAGATTCTGCCATATCAGCATTTCATTAACAATCATCTTAATTGTTTTGTTTACAACATTATTTTATTATTTTAAGAATATTATTAATGAAATGCTGACATGGCAGAATCTAAACCATTAAATCATTAAAGAGTGGTTAGGATTTAATGAAATCTACTGGTAGAGTACTCTAAGAACTCTAGAGGATCTGAATCCGTTTGTATCTTGGAAGTAGAAATCATGTTGGTCCTCCTTATGAATGCCAAGGTAAAGGCCTAGAACCATGATCATTTTGACACACAAAATATGTGCCCAAATGCACACCAAGGACCAAAGCAGGTTTCAATACTAGTCAAGCCTGATGGTCAATGTTAGAGATATTAGGTTTATGTGTATTGGTTCAAGAGGCCCAATTATATTACTATATATATGCCTAATTCTAGCTCTTAATCACTATATATACCCAGTTCGGGGTTCATTGTAATATAAAAATTTAGATTATAATGAAGAAATAGCCATCAGAGGTTAACATGGCCAGAGGCCCAGAGTCCACTACCATAATTGCATATGGTTAACAAGGGCCCAATTTAAAATCCATTTTCGATGAAAAGGATTGTGCACATAACTTTTTTGACTTGATCTTGGATTGTGCACATTCGATGTGCTACATAGGCAATCACTCTCCAAATGGCCTAAACCGAAGTCAGTCCTATGAATCATAATAGTGGTTTCCCAAGTTAGAGTTCAATATATTAGATTCACAACTTATATGAGGGGATGAAATATTAGAAAAATTCCGAATGATTGACGTACATAAAATCTCATATTCCCATTGCCCGTTCTAATTTTCCACCAAGAACATTGGGTCAAGTTTTGCAATTTTGAGCTTTGAAATAAAAAATCGACTTTATTACTCCGGGACTTTCAAATGTTGGTACTGGAAATTGGCAAAGACTAGTGTTATAAAGACTTGGTAATGTCATCGATGCCCAGAATTTTAATATTGTCAATGAATAATGAGTCAAAGGTATCTTAATGTGAAAATTTTACTAAAATATATGGTTTGGTTGTAATCAAATAAGTGGATTTATTTTATCCAAAGAAATGTGGATTTATTCTCATAATTATATTGAGAATTAAATTCAATCACGTGGTTTATTAGTCAATACGAATGTGCAGTCATATGATTGGTTTTAATTGGGAAGCCTAAGGTTTTAGTCTTTCAAGCTATTTCACCTGTTTAATAGGTTAAATTAATTCATCTTCTAGAGGAAATACAATATTACAATATTAGCTAGTATTTATAATATTGTAAATACTAGCTAATATTTATACAATATTAGCGGCCAAAGAATGACTCATTGTCAAGAATTCCAGTCTCGACCCCTTCAATAAGTCTAGGTCTAACTGTGTACGTACTTCATCAACCATCCACCTTGCGATTTTATTAAAACTCAACCTCCAATAATAGACCACTTTGTTAATTTTTTTTTATTTTTAATTTTTTAAACAATGAAACCTCCATTGGCTGTCGCCTTATTCCACATAGTTTAATCACCCTAATGTATTGGAAGCTGGCAAAGACTAGTATTCTAAAGTTTTTTTTTTTTTTAAAGACTTTGTAATGTCATCGCTGACCAGACTAGTAGCCCAACTGATGGGTCTTGGCTGTGCTGAGTTGTAGCAAGTTTATGGGTCTTTGTTTCCTCTATCATCAAGAGAGAGAGAGAAAGATAAAGTGCTGCATGGGTCAATTTTTTGAGTTTGTTGCATATTTTAACTTGACTAGTTTGGTTTCTTTCTTTTTTTTTTAATTAAAAATAAAAATTGGTTAGCTAGCCAATACTTTATTATTATTTTTTAAATAATAGCTAGTCCAATATTGATGCTCGTAATATATATCTATATATTACTAAAAATTGAAATCTAGAATTTAATGTTGCTACGTTCACGTTGAGCCCCATCAGCAATCATGTCATTTTTATCTTCTTTTTTGTATTTGTCCAAAATTTTAAAATAGTTTTTATCAATTATAAAATCCTAATAAATATAAAATAAATCCCAGCCCTATCTCCACCATAAAGCCCACTTCTTATAAATTTAATTCCACCATAAAGCCCTATCTATCTCTATATTTTCATAAAATCTACAACCAGGAAATCTGTGGTGTCAATGTAACATATATTGTGGGGGCCAAGACTGGTAAATCACCTTAGACATTGGTCTTGGCCATGGACACACCTTTGTGATTATCAAAAAAAGAAAAAGAAAAAGCATTACCTTTGTGTTTCAACTTTCAAGTTTCAATAAGTGAGATCAATTTCACACTACTCTATAACAATAATTAATCTTAAAAGTAATCAGTATTTTTTTTAATAAAACTGATTGAATTGAATGAGAATAATTTGTAAAGAACCTAATCTCAATTGGTTTAAATGTTTCATTTTATGGCCAAAGGCCCAAAGTCCACTGCCACAATTACGGATGGTTAACGTGGGCCGAACTTAAGATCCATTTCCGATGAAAAGGATTGTGCACATTATTTTTTTGATTTGATCTCAGATTGTGCATATTCACTGTGCTATATAGGCAATCACTCTCCATAACGTTTATTATTATAAAATAGCCTAGCTAGGGGTGTGCTCGGTTTGGTTCGGCCGGTTTATATGTGTATGGCCAACCAAAATTGAATATTTCGTTTGGTGAAATTCTCAACAGAAATCAACCAAAATGGCTAGAAATCAATCAGTTTCAGTCGGCTTTTGATTTTGCAAAGAGACGGTTATTGAGATTTTCAAAACCCTAACTTTAATCACATAAAAAATAAAAAATAAAAAGCAATAGAGCAACAAAGAGAGAGAGAGAGAGAGAGAGAGAGAGAGAGAGAGAGAGAGTTGTTGAACAAAGAAGAGCGACAAAGAAAGAAAAGAGAACAATCATATCATGGGAAAAGAAGGAAGATGATCGTGTCGGAGGCTGGCGTGTCGAGGTTGGCGGCAGAAAGAAGATTCGGAGTGGCTATGGAGGCCAGTGTGTGATAGGGACTGTGAAGGCCTGTGTGTGAGCTTCCATAGTCAAAGAGAAGAGAGAGGCATGGCCATGGAAGTTAGAGAAGAATAGAAAAGAATGAGGTGTTTGAAGTGAGAAGCGTAGAGAGTAGGGTTTTTTTTTTTTTTTTTTTTTTTTTAAAGTTAATGCATAAAACGACGTAATTTTGTGTTATAAGAAGAGAAAAAATTAAAATCTTATTATCATCAGGGTTTGAACTTGGGCCAAGTGTTGTCACAAGCGTGTCTTACCACTAAAAAGTGTGTGCATAACAATATTTAATACATACGGTTGGTTTCGGTTGTATGAAATGAAAACTCAAGCCAAACCTCACTGAAACCAAACCAAAATTTTGGACATGGTTTCGTCGGTTTCAGCCGATTTTTTCGGTTTTTCAATTTTGCGTACACCCCTAAGCCTAGCCCAGAAAGACTTTGTTTTGGTACATAGTTAGATCTCTAATTATGTTAAGGTTGTGATTGGTATACTATATTAAACAATTATGTCAAAGGGGCTAGTTCACGTAATTTTAGCATTTTCTCTTTGTCTTCTATAACACGGCCTCTAAAATACTAGACCAGTTGAAACCTAACCCAATCATAACATTAAATTGTTTAAAAGAAAGATGTCAACGTTCTAAATCATCAATGATGATTAATTTTCCCTAATAATTTAAGACCTTAATTTTTGTAAAACAATATTTTACATGTGGTTAAGTAACCATTATATAAATTTAACTTAATAAAAAATAATTTTTTATTAAGCAATGCATCACATGGTCATAATGCTAGCTTTCTATATTCTTCACAATCCAAATTTATTATTAATGAGATGCTATATATTATTCAATTCATAAGCTCATTTTTGTTTATAATTTGAAAGTATAACAAATTTGACACTTGTCAAAAGTTTACTAGCATATGTTAACAAACCATTTTAGAAATTTTTTTTATAAAAACTTGTCAAAAGTTTTTTTTTTTTTATCTCAAATAATTGACATATTATTCTAAAAAAAAAATAGAAAAAATAATTGGAATCTAAAAGTTCGTTTAGAACCCTTTTGCAAATTGTTTAACCTAATTTATTAACCAAGTGATTACTTAGATTAATTTTCAGATTTTGGTTAAACACAAACATATCATATTAGACAAAGATGTAGAAAAGTAACTAACACCACGATATGATTACCTAGGAAAACCAATTAAACTAAACGTTTCAAGGTAAAAACCTGAAGATGATTTGACTTAGCTATCCTTAAGGTAAACCAAATCCACTATAAGAGAATTGAACTTTTTACAAAAAATTTAACCCTAAATCTAATGCTACTTCTAATAGTAACTTACTGACACGACAACGTACAAGCTACAAATCCAAGGAATCTTCCTCTTTTTGGATTTACAGCAACAAAAGCCTCCTTGCTTGTGACTTTGAGATTACACTCAAAGGTTTCAGATCACCTTCACTTGTTGATCTTGATGCAGCAACTTCAGATATATTGGATCTAATGATATGAGAATGATTTTCGGTAGTGACTTTGAAAGAGGAAGGCACAATACCTCTTGGATCTCACAAAAGCACCTCCAAAGTCTCTTCAAAAGCTCTTCAAAACGTGGCAAGGGTTTCCCTTTTATATGTGAAGAAATTTAGATGAAACCCTAAACGTTTAAATAGAGTTTGGGCTGAAATAGAATTCTGTAGAAATTTCATGTCTGTGATTTTCAATCGGTCGGATCTAATTTTCGATTGGTTGGAATTCACTGAATTTGAAATCTTCTTTCTTCAGCTTGAATGTTCTTGTATTTTAACTTGTAGTACCTTGAGTTTTGTCTAATAAACTCTATAAATTCTTAAGATCTATACCTAAACAAGTTTGTGCTCACAGTTTGCCAATTGTTCTAAACATTTAGAACCTAACAGAATCTCTTGGTATTTCCAATGAACCCATCCATAGTTCAAATCCTCTCACCCTTACTATGGAATTATTAAATTATATTTATTTGTTGTACAAGGTATAGTTTAAATATAAATTGTAATCCATCTAGATATAAGTTCATTTGGAACTTTATAATTTACATATGTTAATGTAACTTCATCATCACAAACAACTATAGGTATTATATATATATATATATATATATATATATATATATAATCCTTAATATATTAATATAAAATATTAAGTTAAATATGTCATTTGAATACATAAGAGTAAATTGAGACTTAAATAGAATATAACTAATAAATTCAATCATAGCTGCCAAGAGTGTTTAGTTCAACTTGTTGACATCCTTTTGTGTTTCTAACTGAGTCATGTTAAGGGTTCAAATCCCCCCCCCCCCCCCCTCTTCGCTGATTATTGAATTGTCAAAAAACAAATCAAACATAAAAATAATGTTGCTTTATTATGAAATTTGTTTTAAAGAGAATAAAAATTGAAAAATCATGTACGTCTATAGGTGTTCTTACACTATATAAAACTTATACATTATTTTGTTGTGTTTATATATATAACTCATAGCATTTAGTTTTATTATTTTATTTTTATTATTTATTTTTTTAAGTGGATCTATCTAAGTAAGAAAGATTTTTTGTTTGTTGAAGTCAAGATGGCATATCTTAGGGGAGGGAGGATAAACTTATAAATGTAGTACTATTACAAAACTTTCTTATCAATTAGATATTATGTACTACTCAATTCATAAACTCATTTTTGTGTATAATAAAAAAGATTGAAATTTAACCATTTTATAAATCAGATAATTATCATTTTTTAAATTCTTGATATTTTGTAAGCATAAATAGTGTAAAGAGATAATGCAGAAATCTGCTTCTGATCGAACCGGTTTAGGGTATGATTTCTCTTCTCCTAATATTGCTTCTTCTAGCAATACTGTTTTTGTTTCTCCTACTAATAATGTTGAATCTAAAAACAATGATGTCAAAACTGTGTTAGCTAGTGAGAACATAGACAAGGGTAAATCTATCTTAGGAGTACCCCCTAAGCTTGCTAAGAAAGAAACCAAATACCGTAGGGCTAAGAAGGGCAATACTAAAAAGCCTAAACGGAAGCAGCATCTCTGTCATCACTATGGAGCAGTTGAACATACTCGACCTAATTGCTATAAGTGGCTAGCCACTCCACAGAGCAACAATATGATCTCATCAGAAAACCAGAGCCAGTTTCAATCCTCTTTTGCTCCTCTTGGAGATCTTCTCAAAGCCCTCATGTTCCTTTCGAACTTGAACGGTTGCAATTCTTCCCCCGCACCACCTGTTCAAGGGTTCACTAAAAGGAAATGTTCTTCCAAAGTATGGAAGGAATAAGACTCAAAGTGATTTTATCACTTTTCTCTCTCTCCCTCTATTTTTGTTTGCATTACTTATGTGTTTTGTTTTATTGTTTTGAGTCAGTCTAGTTTTTATGCATTGCTTTACTTAACATGTTTTTGTTTGTTTGTTTTCAGTTTTGCTTTATTTTGTATAAAAAAATTGAAAAATCAGAAATATACAAAAATAGTGTGTGTTTGTGTACATTGGTACTTGTGTACCTTGAATGGCCAATGAAACAAAGTTTTCTAAATTTTGCATCTCTTGTAGCTTGATAAGCATCTCTATGCACAACTACGTAAGTGAGCTTTGTGGCTTGTGTTTGTGATGAGTAAGATTAAGTAATCTTTTATACTTAACACTCATATCACATTTTTTTTTTACAGGAAGGACTAGAAAATCCTAAGAGCATAAATAATCATCTCACCACTATTGCTTGTCAATCATGAAATGACATCTGTATACTTTGGCATAGCAAAAGTACAATGTCAAAAGCTTAACATCATTGGGTATTTCTTTTCTCTCTCTTATATGCCCATACATGATATGCTTAAAAGAAAATATGCAAAGAAAAATAAAAGCAAAAAGAATCAAAATGCTTTAAATGTGATTGCAAGCGTGTCTTCTAGGAGATGTGGGAATTATAGGATGTACCTCGAAAGTGATAGTCCCCATCAAGCAATTATGATTGTGTGTGAGCTAAATAGATTTGCTCATATCTCAAATTGTCATAACATGTAAACGCTTGCAATCTTACGATGTTTTTCACACAAAACATGCAATATTCTTTGCTACTTTAATACATGTGTAGATACAATGTGATTTGGCTATCACAAGGTTTACATGTGTAAATGTATGCTCATTAAACTGTCTTAACTTTTTTTTGAAATATAAAATTGGTTAGACTTGTTTTGTGTGTGTGTGTGTGTTTTTGGATCTATGAGCTTAACATTTTTTTGTTGAGAGATGATTTTGTGAGCTTAAAATATTGTTTGGATCCTTGGCTATGTAGCATGCTTGATTGAATTCATATCTATGTTTTTCTCTTCTTGAAAAACTATTTTTAAGCAATCTCTACAGCTGCTGGACACCTCTTAACAACTAGGCTATCTATCGAGCTCTTCAGCTTCTTTTTATCGCAATCTCGATAGCTTCTCAATCCATCGAGAAAGTTTATGTCTCCTCGATAGCTTCTCGATCCATCGAGCCCCTTTTCTTGTGGACACCTCTCGATAGCTGTATTTGTCAAAGTTTAGAGCTCGACACCTCTCGACACCTCTCGATCTGTCGGGAATTATGGATTTCTATATAAAGGGTCAGCGCGAATTCTTTCTCATTTCTCTCGATCTCTCTCGACTCCTTTTGTCTCCTCACCTTCCCAAACACCTTTCAATCACTCTAAACTCTTCCCCACTCAATCTTCAGTCTCAAGATCACTTTCTTCCTCTAGTGTGGTTCCTTTTCTCTCATTAATCATGCATTTCATATCTTTTGACCTAACTTTTGGGGTTTTTGCAATTTTTGGGATTTTTCCAAATTAATGAGGTTTTTGAAAAAAAATTGGGATGGGTTTTGTTTAAATGATTCTAATTGTTCATGCATTACATCACATTTGCATTATAACAATGTTTCATGCATTATAGATGTGTGCTATATGTGTTGAATATATGTGTGCTAGTAGGATTGGATTTTGCTGAGCCCATGATGTTTTTAGTTTTTCATGTTACATGTTCATGCATACGTACCTTCATCTATCTTTATTTTGATATCTATGTTGGTGCTTTTTTGCGTGTTTCTTTCTCTCTCTCTCTCCTTTCTTTCGTTAGTTGCTCTATGGTACCTAAGCAAATATTTGCTCCGTCTTGGAACCCTCTTCGTTCTAGGGCATCTTTCTTTAATCCTACTCCTTCACATGTTAGGTTCCGTGATGATAAAGCTCATAAGGACTTTTCAGGGAACTTTTCCCGACAAGGAATTCATTCGAAATGCCAAGTCATCCTATCATATTTTTCTGATACTGACCTTCCCACTGTCATCTACAGTAGGGGTTGGGAGTCATTGTGTGGCATCCCGGTCATGTGCCCTTTCGTGATCATACAGAAGTTTTACTCCAATATGCACGAATTTGACTATTTTGTACCTCATTTTATCACTCGTGTTTGAGGTACGTGCATTATAGTCTCTCTAGATCTTATATCCAAGGTGCTACATGTCTTGAGGGTAGCGCATCCTGACTACCCCGGCTATGATCGTTTTAAGACTGTGTCTAAAGACGAACTCATGTCTCTATTCTGTGAGACACTTTCTTCTTAGGGTGATCATTAAAACACATGTTGCTCGACCTTTGCTAAAGGTTCAAGATTCCTTAACATGGTGATGACATTCGTTCTCCATCCATTGTCTTACTATAACTCTATCACAGAGCTTCATGCTCGATTTTTGTTATCCCTCTTAGAGCACATTTCTATTGACTTCCCTTCTCACTTTATTCTATCCCTCATAGATGTCTATAGGGATACGATGACCTGTGATAAGCTCATTTTTCTTTTGGCTATCACATGGGTCATCTGCCATTTTTCTGTCTCCTATCCCGAGTCGAACCACTTCTTTGTTATGTATGCCATAGATGCTGCTATCGTTAAATAGAGCGAGGCGCAGCTTCGACCAAGGCGGACACAGATCGGGACGGTGACTTGTAAATGACATGCATCAATTTCAACAACATCACAAACTACTTCATCTACATAACATTTATCCATGGAAAAAGTAACACGAAATTGTTAAGTAACAAGAGTTCCCATACCTTTCTTGATCCAACCTATCTTATATGAAGAGGGATGCTTTTCTGTCTTCATTCCCAACTCCGTAACCAAACTCTTCGACACGATGTTCTTTACACTGCCACTGTTAATCATCAAATCACAGACCCTCTTACTGATGGTGCATCGTGCTTGAAATATCTCAATCTTATAATCACCGTAATCCACCCTCGGTGTGAGCAACAACCTCTAAATCACGAAAGACCTCCCTAATGGAATGTTTTCCTTATCTTCTAGGACCTCATTGGGATCATAGGCATATGGATCAACATCATTATGGATCTCTTTACCCTCTTGTTCACCTTTTGCCTTGCCTTCTTCTGCCACCACTAGATTCACTATGGCTCGCTTAGGGTAAGTACTAGATCGATGTCCTGGTTCTTCGTACCTATAGCACTTATTTCCAATTGGCCTAGCATAGGGGTTGGCGTTTGCTATTGGCTGGACCGCAGAATCTACTACAACCACTGTGGATTGGTTGACCCCACTATTCTCCCTAACCATGTTTTGTGATCATGGCCTAAACATGGGCTATCTACCTTTGTTGGTAGTGGAACTGGATGACTTCACACTGCAGTGGAAAATTTTCGAACCAGTCCTAAGATGCTAATATTCTATTTTCTTGGATAGGATTACAGCCTCATTTAAAGTATATAAGGTCTGTAAGGATACATGATCTCCGATGGAAACTTGCAATCCGTGTACAAATTTGGATATCCATTGATCTTCAATTTTCTCTAAATCATTGCGATTTTCCAACCTATCAAACTCCTCCATGTACTCATTAACTATTCGAGTACCCTGCCTGCAATCTTGGTACTGTCTAAACAACTCCTGCTAGCAATCTAATGGTAAGAATAGATCTACCTTTAATCACTTCATCCTCCTCCATGATCGTATCGGAAGCTTTCGTTCACGGGTACGGTTTAATTGAACATGATCCCACTAGACAGATGCTCCTTTCTTCAATTCGTATGCCACCAAACACATTTGTTTGTCATCTGCAATATATATGTAATCAAAAAACTTCTCCACCTCACTAATCCAATCCAGATACTCTTCAATGGAGACATTACCATTAAAGGATGGTAACTCTACTTTCATCTAATAGTCCCTCTGCTCCTGATAATCCTGGCCAATATCCCTCGTAGAACCATGATGATTCCCAAGGACTCTCTCTGCATACTCTTCGTCCTCACTGTTCTCTTCATCGTAGTCTTGCTGCCTGTTCTGATTTGGACCGCGATGGGGAGGGTCATGTGCTCGGCTATCACGTCGCTCTTCGTCATCACGATTAGGGTTTCAGTTAAGCAGGGTGGTAAGTGCTTATCGAATCTAGTCTAGAGTATGTTGGGTTGAATCACGAAACTGTTGATTTTCATAAAAAAAAAACAAAAAAAAAACAAGGAACTCGGCCCTAGTGAGGACTGGGTTGTTGATGTTGTCACCACCATCATTATTGTGGTGGTCACTGTCTCGCTGGTTAGCCATCAGACCAGGAAGCCTGAATAAAGCACACACAATACTTTCCCTGAATCCACAAGGGGTTTCCTTGAATCCACAAGGAGATAAAAATTGTAATCCACTAGAAGAAATTTTGACAAAACGTTTGTGTTTATTGATAATAGTCTGGTCTACCTTTGACGGTTACTAAACATATAAATATTGAAAAAAAAACATCTAAAACCCTAATTTGCAGTAATTACGCTATTAGATGACAAAATACCGAAATTTACCAAAAAATGGAAAATTTGAGTTAAATGCAGAATCATAAACTACTGACTTTAAGGGTCGTCCCAAAATAGACAAGATCTTATTCTGACTTTTAAACTAAAAGTTATTAGGGAAAAACAAATATTACTATAAATAACAAAAACACTATTTCAGGGGCCTTAACAAAGAAATTCGCCTAAATTTTGGCGACACTCATGCTTGTCATGAGTCTGGATCAGAACACAGTTTCCCTTCAACCTGCCAAATTTTATAAAATTTTGACACTGTCGCGCTCGATGGCCTCTACTGGCATCCCCTTTGAGCTTGCGTTGTGACTTGTTGTGCCCCTACTGCTCCAGAAAGGCATGTGCTATCTTATCTACATCAATCAATAGGTTAAATCATCTTTTACAGGAAATACAATGTATCAACGATAGTGGCCAAAGGATGACCCAATGGCAAGAATTCCAGTCTCAACCCCATCAATAATTCTATGTCTAACTGTGTACTAATCAAAATTCCAAAGTCCAATATGCATGTACTTCATCAACCATCCACTTTGTTATTTTCCAAGAATGTATGTAGTACTTCATCAACCATCCAATCAGACTCCCCCGTGATGGACTTTTCCAACCCATTTTCTAAAATACTTATAACAAAGGTTTTACTAACGTATAACAAACCAGCTCAATCCAGCTGTTTCGGCCGGTAAATGAAAACAATGGAAACCAGATGAGAAAAATGAAAAACAAGGCTACCCATTTGAAAACCCAGATGAGAAAAATGAAAAACAAAGCCAAGTCTTGTGAAGCTATGCTGAAAAACAAACGAGAGTATAAGACAATAATGAGAGTATGAGACAGAGGCGGCAATGAGAGTATGAGATGAAAATGTGTATTGTAGGCTTTTATAAGGAGGTTGACCTAATAATGGACGGTTAAGATTGGTTCAAGGGTTTTAAAGCTTCTACATCATTGGATCTATTTTTTGTTAATTGTGTTTGGTTACACGAATAGGTGGGGGCTGTTGGTTCAAGGGTTTTAAAGATTCTTTGCTCTGCAGCCAATTCTTTTCTAAATGCTAATATATATATATATATATATATATATATATATATATATATATAAATAGACTTCAGCTAATATATATGTATATCAAAGATAATTTATAAATAATCTTTGCTAGATAATCTTTTTTTTTTAATATATATTTTTTTACTTTAAACTTATACCTTCTTAAAAAAAACTTTAAACTTATAAATTTTCTTTGCTAATATATATATATAATAACGGTAACCCCGAAACGGTACAGCTTCTGGTACGGTATTGACTTTCTTGATACAAAAAAAAAAAAAAATATATATATATATATATCTATATAATCATTAATATATTAACATAAAATATTAAGTTAAATATGTCATTTGAACACATAAGAATAAATTGAGACTTAAAAAAAATATAATTAATAAATTCAAATATTGTTGTCAAGAGTGTTTTGTTCAACTAGTTAACATCTTTTTTTGTTTCTAACGAAGTCATGTAAGGGTTGAAATCACCCCCCTTCTTTGATTATTGAATTGTCAAAAAACAAATCAATTATAAAAATAATGTTGTTTTACTATGAAATTTGTTTTAAAGAGAATGAAAAATGAAAAATCATGTACGTCCATAGGTGTTCTTACTCTAAATAAAAATTAAACATTATTTTATGTGTGTTTATATATATCACTCATAGCATTTAGTCTTCTATTTCTATTTTTTATTTAAGTGGATCTATCTGAGTAAGAAAGATTTTTTGTTTGTAGAAGTCAGGATGGCATATCTTAGGGGAGGGAGGATAAACTTATAAATGTAGTAACATTATAGAACTTTCTTATCAATTAGATGTTATCTACTACTCAATTCATAAATTCATTTTTGTGTATAATTTTAAAATAAAATAATTAAAAAAAAGATTGAAAGTTAACTATTTTATAAATCAGATAATTATTATTTTTTAAGTTCTTGATATTTTGTAAGCATGAATAGTGTAAAGTGATAATGTAATATTAACAAATTTCATGAAGTTATGTAATATTAACAAGAGTTAGCGGTCAGAAGAAGTTTGATACCTTAATTGACCACTGGATGTTTTCCCTCTCCTGTAACTATCAATTATCAATTTGATCCGTGCTCGCAGCCAAGCATTCCTGATTTCTTAGCCATTTTAACATTGGTTCAAACCATTTGTACTTTTCTAGTCTTCGTCGTTGTAATGGCATGGCTAGAAAATAAAAATGATGGGACCAAGAAGACCTGTCCTACTCGATGCGGTCCCAAGTCTTTGGCTACAGAAACTTCGACTCCTTTTCGGATTCAGAAGGCCCCTTTTCTTTTTGTTCTTGTTTCCTGCCAAGTTTGATTTGATTATGGTAATGTATGATACAAAGACAAATTTCGCCCACTGCGTATTCACTCACAACAACAGATTAAAATTTTAAAGCTTTATGCATAATTTTAAATGCAGAGGAGAATTAAATTAATATGGTGAAATTATACTATTAGTTCCTGAAGTTTATCCTGTATGCACAATTGGTTTCTCAAATTTCAAGTATGCATAATTGGTCTTTCAGATTTTCAAAATAAGTCATTTCAGTCCTTCGGTTAACTTCCATTAATAGTATTGTTGAAGTGGTTAACGAAATAATGACTCAACATTTTTTAAATGATGTGATATTTCTTTTTATTAATAAATTACAGATTAAATTTTTAAAGTTTGATGCATAATTTTAACCACAGAGGAGAGAATTAATAAACCCTAGGGCAAAAAGTCGTAGGAAAAATCCTTAGATAGAAGATGACCAGAGGTGTTACATAGAAAACCAAACCGGAACCAAATTCCTATTCCATCATATTAAATCACGGCAGAAGATCTGTACTGACTCCTTGTTAAGTCGTTAGAATAGAGTCATTTATTTGACACCCATCACTTCCACCAGCTAGCTTTCAACAAGGCAAAAGTCTATTTTGGAATCCTCCAGTGGTCCAGCCAGCTAGCCAAGGGAGAAAAATCTTGTAGCAATCTCACAAATAATTATACTTCAGTTGTTAATTATTACC